>NC_088791.1:37527997-38152997 GCF_011386835.1 Chrysemys picta bellii
TCCAGTATCAATAATTATCTAAGAGCAACCCTCACTTTTGTCCCACCTTGGAACATAGGAAGAACGTTAATGTTTAAATCGTGCCAGCCAATATTCTACTAACATTTTTTTCAACAAAAACAAAAGCTTTTTTAAAAGGTAGAACTCTATTAAAATTTCAACAACAGTTCAAAATCCCAGTGAACTTCTGAAAATAAAGTAAAAGCAAGTTGAGGCAGATCACATGCATTTTTCTTAGCAAATACTACATAGAAGAAATTGGAATACACCCCTCCACACACACCCCAAAGAAAACATTAGCATCTACAGTCAAAGGTATCACTAAGATGTCATAAGTGGGGATTGGGTTATGATAGGGCCCTACCAAATTCACAATCCATTTTGGTGAATTTCACAGTCATAGGATTTTAAAAATCATAAATTTCATGATTTCAGTTATTTAAGTCTGAAACTTCACGGTGTTGTAATTTTAGGGGTCCTGACCTGAAAAGGAGTTCTTCTTCGAGTGATTGTTCACGTCCATTACACATTAGGTGTGCACGCGCCGCGTGCACGGACGTCGGAAACTTTTTCCCTTAGCGGCTCCCGTCGGGCCGGCAGGGCCCCCTCCTTCCCGCCAGAGCGGCGCCCCGCTCCAGGGTATATATATCCCTGCCGACCCGACCCCTCCAGTTCCTTCTTACTGTCCGTGGCGCCGTTGGAACAACTCTGTCTCTCATCTGAGAGTGTCCCTTAGCAATAGTCATTAGTGTTACTTAGCAGTTATCAGTTAGTTATAGTAGTGTTGAGCCAGTAGTTAACAGCTCATTAGAGTACTTAAAGTTCCTGCCGTGGTTGTTTGTTCAGCCCCGGCACCGGCCCTGGGCGGCGGGGTATGCCACACGCCCAAGGCTTCAAGGCTTGTGCCACGTGCCGTAGGCCTATGCCATTGAGCGACCCCCACGCCTCGTGCCTCCGTTGCCTGGGGGAAGCTCATTAGAAAGAGCGCTGCAAGATCTGCAAGGCCTTTAAGCCCAGAACTAAAAAAGAGAGGGACTTTCGCCTTAAGCAGCTGCTCATGGAGACGGCGTTACAGCCCTCCACTTCGACGGCACCGTCTGCCTCCATGCGGAGCGCCCCGGCATCGGTGCGGGAACCGGCACCGGCGGGTCACCCGAAGCCCGCAGCACCGACCCAGCGGGGAAATACACGACGCCGATCGTCTTCGCCGGCGAAAGCGAAGGGCCAGTCTAAGGCCCGAGGACGCTCCCCGCACAAGAGGCCGGCACCGATAAAGACCTCGAGTGCCCCTAAGGCCGATACGGCCCCAACATGGACCCCGGTAGTGGCTCCGGCGCCGAAAGGCCCGTCGAGCCCCGGGATGGGCGCGTCGAGTGAGGATGAAGGGCTAGAGGAGCTCGTGGAACAGCCCTCCACTCCGGACACGTTTGAGGCAGCTAAGGACCTCATCGCGTTGTCCGTCGAGGCCCCGGCACGTGCTGAGGGCGCTCCGCCGATGCTGCCGCGTAGAGGCAAGCCGGCGATGTTGCGCCCATCACGGTCGCCGTCTCGGCACCGCTCCAGGAACCGGTCCCGGTCGAGCTCCGCCTCGGTGGACTCCCGGTTGCCCTCGGCGCAGGAAGCACCGCAGCAGTCGGGCTTCATCAAGCGGTCGGCACCGACTCAGCAACCAAGCACGAGTCGGCACCGCGAAGCGTCGGCGGTTCGTCACCCAAGGCCGACCAGTCGTAGCCGTTCCCGGTCCCGCGACCACCGGTACCGTTCCAGGTCCAGGTCGGCGAGGCGCTATTCCAGGTCCTGGTCGCGGAGGCGCTACTCCCCAAAACCAGACCGGCACCATCCTACGGCTCCACCGTGGCCTTCCAGGTCACCGTCCGTGGTCTCGGGGACTGACTCAGACCGATACGGCGGGTATGCCCATAGGTCACGGGGCAGCAGAGACTACGGTCAGTCCCAATGGGGCCAACCGAGCCAATGGACATTCTGGACACCGTGGGCCTACCACCAGCATGGACCCCCATCGAGGGCCTCGAGGTCCAGGCCATCCGGGCACCGATCCCGCTCCCCGCGGCACCGCCCGCCATCGTATAGGGAGGCAACGGTCTCTAGACCGCCGGAGCGGGAAGGAGTGGACTCGGCACCGAGTACGGTGCCGTCCCAATCCCACACTGCGGGTCAGGCCACAGAGGAACAACTGGCTGATGCCGGATTGCTGGACAATGAGGATGGGCAGAAGGCCCCGACCTCTTCCTCCTCGCCAGACGAGGCGGTAGCGGGCACACTGGTGTCCGGCCCTCCCCCGATCGACCATCGGGCACACCAAGACCTGCTTCGCCGGGTAGCCCTCAATCTGGGCTTGCAAGCAGAGGAGACTGTAGAGCAGGACGACCCCATGGTCGATATCCTGAGCCCAGAGGGCCCCTCCAGAGTCGCTCTCCCGATTATACGGACAGTACAGTCCAACTATAAGACGGTGTGGCAAACACCGGCCTCTAGTGCGCCAACGGCAAAAGGCGTAGAGAGGAAATACTTCACCCCATCTAGAGGGTTTGACTTCCTCTTTCTGCACCCGTCCCTCTGTTCGCTGGTGGTCTCGGCGGTCAACGAAAAAGAGCGGCATGGCCAGCAAGCTCCTGCCCCCAAGGGCAAGGAAGCTAAGAGATTGGACTTATTCGGGAGGAAAGTCTATTAATCTGGGGGCCTTCAACTGCGGATCGCCAATCAGCAGGCGATTCTAAACAGGCACAATTTTAACTTGTGGGCATCAGTTGCCAAGTTTAAGGCCTCCCTCCCCCCTGACACGCATCAGGAGTTCACGGCCCTGGTGGATGAGGGAATGGCAGTAGCCAAGACCTCATTGCAGGCCGCACTAGACTCAGCCGACGCGGCGGCTAGAACAATTGCGTCGGGAGTCGTGATGAGGCGTTCGGCGTGGTTACAAGCTTCAGGTCTCCCGCCAGAGGTACAGACCACGCTGCAGGACCTCCCGTTTTAAGGTTCGGGCTTGTTTTCCGACCAGACGGACGCCAGGCTACATAGCCTTAAAGACTCACGAGCGACCCTTAAGTCGTTGGGTATGCACACTCCAGTAACGCAGCGTAAGCCCTTAAACCCCAGCCGCCGCAAAGGCAATATCACCCTCGCCCCCGACACGAGCCGTATCGCCGTCGAGGCAGGGATAACAGGCGGAGACGTAACAATACGCCTAACCAGGGCCAGAGTCACGGCCAGGGCAAGCCGCAGCCAGGGAACTAACCAGGCTTTTGAAGCTACGCCCGAGGACAGTGTACCATATCCCATACCGGATCCTCCTCTGTTTTTCAAAGACCGCCTGTCCCATTTCTACCGGGCATGGTCGCGCATAACATCGGACCGATGGGTCCTGCGCACAGTGAAGGCGGGCTATACCCTTCATTTTTCCTCGCCCCCTCCCTGCCATCCCCCTTCCCCGTCCCTCTTCAGGGACCCTTCTCACGAGCAACTTCTCACGCAGGAGGTGCAGACCCTTCTCGCTGCTGGAGCAGTGGAAGAGGTCCCAACAGACCTGAGTGGAAAAGGATTCTACTCCAGATACTTCCTGATCCCCAAGGCAAAAGGAGGCCTCCATCCTATATTGGACCTGCGCGAGCTAAACAAGTTTCTGATCAAAGTTCTCTTCCGTATGGTCTCCCTGGGAACTATTATCCCATCCCTGGATCCGGGGGATTGGTATGCTGCCCTCGATATGAAAGATGCCTATTTTCACATTGCAATCAATCCAGCCCACAGGCGATTCCTGCGCTTCATGGTCGACCAGCGCCACTTCCAATTTACGGTCCTGCCCTTCGGCCTGGCGTCAGCACCACGAGTGTTCATGAAATGCATGTCCGTGGTGGCAGCCTTCCTTCGAAAGAGAAGGATGCGTGTGTTCCCGTACCTGGACGATTGGATACTCGTGGGCAGTTCGAAGGCCGAGGTCCAATCTCACGTGAAGCTGGCCTTGCAGACGTTCGACAGGCTCGGCCTCCGGGTCAATGTGCCCAAGTCCACGTTAGTCCCCACACAGAGGCTGGACTTCATAGGTGCAACCCTGGACTCGGTAACCGCGCAAGCAAGCCTACCAGAGGCACGGTTCATGTCAATTCACAAAGCCGTAAGTTCGGTCCAAAAGTTCCCCACGACAACGGCAAGGTGTTGCATGCAGCTTCTTGGACATATGGCAGCTTGCACACACGTGGTCAGGCATGCCCGCCTGAGGCTCCGACCTTTACAGTTGTGGTTCGCCCACACGCATCGCCCCAACAGAGACCCATTGGATCAAGTAGTCACGATCCCAAACCAGGTGCTCAGCTCGCTACGCTGGTGGCTCGATCGCCAACAGGTATGCGAAGGGATCCCCTTCGCTGCCCCACAGCCCACTCTGACGTTGGTAACAGATGCATCGGACCTGGGCTGGGGGGCGCACCTGGGGGAACTGCGGACCCAAGGGTTGTGGTCCAGAGAAGACAAGCTGCTTCACATCAATCTGAAGGAGCTAAGAGCGGTTCGCCTCGCCTGTCAGACCTTCCGTGCCACCATAAAGGGTCACAGCGTGGCAGTCCTGACGGACAACACTACCGCCATGTTCTATATAAACAAGCAGGGCGGGTCCCGGTCTTCTCCCCTCTGTCACGAAGCACTCCAATTATGGAACTTCTGTATAGCCCATGCGATACACCTCATCGCGACGTATCTTCCGGGAATTCAAAACAGCTTAGCAGACCGCCTCAGCCACTCCTACCGAATGCACGAATGGACGTTGAAGCGAGACGTCCTGCATTCGATCTTCCGGAGGTGGGGCTTTCCCCGGGTGGATCTATTCACCACCAGGGACAACAGCCAATGCCCTCAGTTCTGCTCGTTCCAGAACCTCAGCCAGGGATCATTAGCAGATGCCTTCATGATCCCATGGGGAGGGAGCCTGAGATACGCCTTCCCTCCGTTCCCACTCATACACAAGGTTCTCCTCAAGACCCGCAGGGACAGGGCGACGATCATACTCATCGCCCCGGCCTGGCCACGCCAGCATTGGTTCACGTCCCTGCTGGAGCTGTCCATAGCCGATCCAATCACCCTCCCCCTCCATCGCGACCTAGTCACACAAGACGAAGGTCGCCTACTCCACCTGAACCTGTCTTCGCTACATCTCACGGCATGGTATCTCTCTGGCTGAATGATGCAGAACACAGGTGCTCTCGCCAAGTTCAGCAAATCCTCCTTAATAGTAGGAAGCCCTCAACAAGAGCGACCTACCTGGCAAAATGGAAAAGGTTCTCCCACTGGTGTGAGCCTCAACGCATACAGCCTTTACAAGCCTCAGTTCCGTCTATCTTGGACTACCTACTGCACCTCAAGAATCAAGGGCTTGCGCCCGCCTCAATTAGAGTTCACTTAGCCGCTATTTCGGCTTTCCATCCGGGAGAGTTGGGAGTGTCAGTGTTCTCCAACCCCACAGTGGCCCGATTCCTCAAGGGGCTGGAAAGGGTGTTCCCCTACTCGCGCCCGCCTGTCCCGGCGTGGAGTCTGAACCTAGTCCTAACAAGACTCATGAGTCCTCCCTTTGAGCCCCTAGCCACTTGCTCCCTCACGCACCTCTTGTGGAAGGTGGCGTTTCTCGTGGCCATCACGTCGGCCAGAAGGGTATCAGAATTGAGGGCCCTCTCTTCGGAACCACCCTATACAGTGTTCCATAAAGATAAGGTGCAACTGAGGCCGCACCCCAAATTCCTCCCAAAGGTGGTATCACAGTTTCACATGGGGCAGGACATTTGCCTACCGGTGTTTTTCCCTAAACCCCATACGGACCCTCACCAACGCAGCCTACATACCCTGGATGTCCGAAGGGCGTTGGCATTTTACCTGGAACGGACCAGGTCGTTCCGCAGAACACCCCAGCTGTTCATTGCGATTGCGGAACGTATGAAAGGCTTGCCTATCTCGACACAGCGCTTGTCGGCATGGATTGTGCATTGTATACGCACCTGTTATGAGCTCGCCAATGTTCCGGCCCCGGAGATCCGGGCCCACTCGACTAGAGCCCAAGCGTCCTCTACGGCCTTCTTGGCACAGGTCCCTATCCAGGAGATCTGCAAGGCAGCCACCTGGTCGTCCATACATACGTTCACAGCCCACTACGCGATCCATCATCAGACCAGAGAGGACGCAATGGTCGGTCGGGCTGTGCTACAGTCAGTTGTACCTTGACTCCTACCCACCTCCAATGGTAAGCTTGGGAATCACCTAATGTGTAATGGACGTGAACAATCACTCAAAGAAGAAAGAACGGTTACTTACCTTCTGTAACTGTTGTTCTTCGACATGTGTTGTTCACGTCCATTACACTTCCCACCCTCCTTCCCCTCTGTCGGAGTCTCCGGCAAGAAGGAACCGGAGGGGTCGGGTCGGCAGGGATATATATACCCTGGAGCGGGGTGCCGCTCTGGCGGGAAGGAGGGGGCCCTGCCGGCCCGACGGGAGCCGCTAAGGGAAAAAGTTTCCGACGTCCGTGCACGCAGCGCGCGCACACCTAATGTGTAATGGACGTGAACAACACATCTCGAAGAACAACAGTTACAGAAGGTAAGTAACCGTTCTTTTTGGGGGGGGGATCGCAAGGTTATTATAGGGTGGGGATTGCGGTACTGCTACCCTTCTGTGCTGATGCTGCTGGCGGCAGCTTTGCCTTCAGAGCTGGGCAGCTGGAAAGCGGCGGCTGCTGGCCGGGATCCCAGCTCTGAAGGCAGCACTGCCGCCAGCAGCAGCACAGAAATAAGAATGGCATAATATGGTATTGCCACCCTTATTCTGCGCTGCTGCCTGAAGAGTTGGGCCCGCAGTCAGCAGCCACCACTCTCTGGCCACCCAGCTCTGAAGGCAGCATTGCAGAAGTAAAGGTGGCATGTATGGTATTGCCACCCTTACTTTTGCACTGCTGCTGGCGTGGTCCTGCCTTCAGAGCTGGGTGCCTGGCCAACAGCTGCCCCTTTCCTTCTGCCCAGCTCTGAAAGCAGCGCAGAAGAAAGGGTGGCATACTGCGACCCCCCCCAAAATAACCTTGTAACCCCCCTGAAATTCCCTTTTGGGTTAGAACCCCCAGTTTGAGAAATGCTGGTCTCCCCTGTGGAATCTGTATAGTATAGGATAAAAGCACACAAAAGACCAGATTTCATGGGGGGAGACTAGATTTCACAGTCCATGATGTGTTTTTCATGGCTGTGAATTTGTTAGGGCCCTAATCATGAAGATACCATATGTGAAAGAGCCTGTTACCTGCCCAGCAGCCAAACACGTTTCCATATCTTCCTTCCAGCAGGTGACACTAGGAAAAGCTCCTCTCTTTGAGCTGGGGCAGATGAAAGGGGACCTAAAAACAAAGATATCTCAAGCTGAATTGCTGAGAAAAGCTAGAATGCAGGTGTCCCAGTACCATTACACATATGAAGAATACAAAATGAAAAAATGAATCTTATGCAAAAAGAGTCACACTAGGAGGGTAAAGACCAGATTCCTGATGTCCACACAACAATTTTAAGTGCAGGTACGGTCCATGCAGATGGCAAGTAGGTAGATTGTAGTAACTGCCACTTACTTCAAAAACATTTGATAGGAGAGAAGTTAAGATGGCAATTTGAAATAGTGTTAGTAAAAGAGCACTGGCTGTTACTGCCCATACAGGACTGAACTTACTGATAGCATGGCAATTCTAAACATTGGCACTTTATCCTGGTGTGAAGTTGTTACATACCGTAGCTCTCCAAACACATTATGAAATCTATGTATATTCTGTTTAAAAATTACTCTTTAGTAATGCATCTGATGAAGTGGGCTGTAGCCCACGAAATCTTATGACCAAATAAATTTGTTAGTCTCTAAGGTGCCACAAACACTCCTCATTCTTTAGTATAGATTATTATAACTTACAGCCCTGTCAAAATGTAGGTGCCCTCTTTTAATTTCTTGAATTTAAACTTTCTTGAATTTAAGAACCAAATGCTATAACTGAGTGCTTTCTTTACAAGCTTGACTTTTGAATTTTTGGCTAAATTCTCTATACCGTTTTGTACCTCTTTCCGTCCTCCGCCTTGCACAGCAGTGAATTTTACACACATGCAGGGAGCCTGCTCAAGGGGCAATGCAACATTTAAATCCCACTTAATAATTTTATATCAATAACTTAACTGGTGAATAGGCCTTGTGTTGTCCTTCTGCATAATGGTAAATTTTACCCTATTGGAGGAATAAACTTGGTTCAATTAATCAAAGCATTTTTGCTGAAGAAACAAGTCCAACAAAGTCTTATTTTCATCAAATCCTGCCTGCATTAGGGCTTCGAACCAGTGGGCAAATTTGTGAAACACTAGATGTATTCAGCAGCACAGCACTTTACATTTGGCAGTAGTGAAGAAGTTAATTGACACTTTGCCAATGTCAGCATGTTTCTACTACATTCCAGGGGTCATATGTGTTCACTGTAGTGGCTAATTTTACACGAATGGCTGAGTCTTATGAAAGAGCTGGTGTAGACAGCTAAAGTTATTGGGCCAAACTTTTCCTTCACTTACTCCTATGCAGACCCACTCAGTTTAGTGGTAACCCGACACCAACAAAATTAGAGCTTCTGAATGTTGTATAAAAGTATCTGGGCTCAATTCTGCCCTTTGCTATGCCAGCAGAAGGCCATTTGGGAACAATATTCTTATTTTACTTTTTACAAGTGTAAATCTGAAGAAACTCCATCGGCTTCAGTTGACCATAATTTTGTCATTGTTTGGGATATTGAATTCCTCACTGAAATCAATGGGCACTTCTGATTACTAGTTAGGGTGACCAGATTGCAAGTGTGAAAAATCGGGACGGGAGTGGGGGGTAATTGGCACCTATATAAGAAAAAGCCCCAAATATCGGGACTGTCCCTATAAAATCGGGACATCTGGTCACCCTATTACTAGTAGATGGTTTGGTATGGTGAAACAGCATTACTTAGGAATTACACCAGTGTAACTGAAATTAATATCTGTACCTTTGAATTTAATGGGTTTGCAGGTACAGGATTTGCCACATGGACTTTTTATAGACAACATCAGGACAGCATTTTGAAAAACTGAACCTGAATATCCGTTCACATGATTTTTCTATATTTGCATGCACATTTAGCATAATTGTGTGTGGAAATAAGGTATATGCACATGGAATTTGGATGTATGCACTTGCCCAACTGGCATGAACAAGTGTAGTAATTTCACATGTATTTTAGCACCAGGATCTTGAGCCTCCTTTGAAAGAAGGGGGAAAGAAGTTGTTCCTGAATGCTTACATTTTTCAAATTCTGTGCCAGATTTTTATACCCCCTATTTACAATCAGTTCTATGGTACTCCACAAATAGTCCTGTTGACTTCAATGAAACTACTCGTGAGGTGAGGTAAGCTAGTATCATTATGTGTAGTAGTATCATAATCTGGCCCTTTGATGGTAGCATTTTAATTTTAAAAGTGGTTTTATTTCTCATTTTTAATGGATAAGGTATTTCAATTATTTGTCTAAACAAAGTAATAAAGAAAGCAGTATCAAGTCAAAACCTGTGATTAGTCAGGAAAATGGCCACATTAGAAATGAAAAGCTCTGCATGTACTGTATATGTTTATGATTAAATTGTTCAGTGTAAATATATTTATAATGAATATTTTTGACTCTAGTAGATCTTTAATTCTTTTTAATTCCCACTTTTGAACCGCACACTTCATTTGGTCACCCAAAGCTTTTGGGGCCAGATTGTGGCATTTGGCACAGCTCTGAACTAGGATGTGCAAAATCCACAACCTCAGAAGTAGCCGTGGGAGGTGCTGTGACTGACTCACACCTCTGATGGTCAATTCCTTTCTCTTTCCCCTCACTCCAGTGGTGGGATGGGGGAAGCAGTAACTTGCAAAACCAGCAGCAAATGATGACAGCCGCCATGCCGGTATGGGTGGGAAGGCCAGCGAGTGTGTTGTGGGGCAGAGGGAGATGAAGCCCATTCACTGCCTCTAAACCGAAGTGCAGAGCCCTCTTGATCCTGTGCACCCAGATCCAAGGGCAGGGTAGCTGGCATACGTGGGTTTCTACTTCTCCTTATTCCTTGTGTTGGTATGTAATGAAAGTCACCATCTACCTGGGGTTCCTGCAAATAAAAGGGCTACAATTCTATTGCATGCAAAATGGTCAAGTGTGCATGTGTTGAATGGTTTCTGTTGGCTTTGTAGTTTTTCGTCTAATGTGGTCATCATGGGGAAATATTTAGTCATTTAAATATCCAAATTAAACAACATGCAAATGGGGCTACCATGAAACTTTCATTCAAGGATTTTCAAAGCTCTTTCTAAAAATTAATTGACTAAGGGTACGTCTTCACTACCCGCCGTATCGGCGGGTAGCAATCGATTTATCCGGGATTGATATATCGTGTCTCGTTAAGACGCGATATATCGATTCCCGAACGTGCTCACTGTCGACTCTGGAACTCCACCAGAGCGAGCAGCGGTAGCACAGTCGACGGGAGAGCCGCGGCCGTCGATCCCGCGCCGTGTGGACCCCAGATAATTCGATCCAAGATACTTTGACTTCAGCTACGCTATTCGTGTAGCTGAAGTTGCGTATCTTGGATCGACCCCCTCCCCCCCAGTGTAGACCAGCCCTTAGCCACCCAACAGCTCTGCGATTCGGTAAGGCAAAGGATCACTTCACCCAAGACTGAAATGTAGCCACTGCTATGATGAAATGTGGCAACTGTGTAAATGCTGAATCCTGCTCCAGTGACAACAATGGGAGTGTTGCCACGGACCTCATACCAAAGCTGGCGCAGGTCTGAAGAGGGCTCAGAAATGCCACACCGCAGTTTCAGGAGCTTAGAAGATTTCTACAGGGGAAATCTAGGTCAACAGATGGAGCTGGCATTTCTCCAGGACATGGGGGTTAATATCTCCCCTCTTATTAAAAATGTGCCTTGGGACACATGTGGCCAAGACCTCCTTTTTATAGCTCAGCTGAAAAATACCTTTTCTGTCACTTTTTTTTTTAAATAAGAATGAGGTCATAGAGGGCTAGATCTTCAGCGATTGCAAATTGACATTGTTCCATTGAAGTCAATGAAGGTTTGTTGACTTATTCCAAGTAAGGATCTGTCCTATAATATCTGGTGCTTTGCCATACAAACTGATAGGCAGCACAAGATGGGTGAAAATGATGAAATGTCAGTCCTGCAATGTATTACTGCAAGTGAAAACTAGTGCTGGACAAAGTTTTCAAGAACATAGTTGTCTCATTTGGATGACTTCAATTAACAATTTCCTTGAAACACGCTTGACCTTTTTGGCTTAGTACACTTTAAAGTGAAATGCAGGGTGCCAGTCTAATCCACTCAGATCCAGAAAGTTCAACAAATATCCTTAAGGCACACATCCTGTGACTTGGTTTAATCTTATGATCAGAGGAGTGTCACTTGACGTGTTAGGTACTAATGACTTAGAACCAGGTTGACCTATTGCACAATTAGGAGACCATTTATGCTCAGAACATAGGGAGCAAGGGAAAAAAAATTAAAAATATTTTGCTGTAAAAGGATACCAGTTCATATCATCTAAGTAGTAGGAAAGAAGCTCCTAGAAATACTGCTATTTTACATGGGAACAGTTTGCATTAAAACTAAGTATCCTATGAAGTCTCCATTTTTAAAGTGAACCTGGTGATGTGCCGGAAATGCCATCTTACGGATCAGAACACTTACAACTCTGTTTGTTTTGTTGGCTATCGCTGCTGTATTTCATTCAATTAACTATAGTATTTCATGATGACTTCAACCCTGCTATGGCATCACTATGGCTATTTCAAATCAGCTTTGTTCTTATGTATTGAACTTTCTGCAAATCAAAATGGCTAATTGCCTGACTACCACCAAAATGTTTTTCTCTGGTCTCGGTGAAGTAATCATTTTGAAATGGCAGGCTTATATGGAAAGAATATGTGCTCTTTATTTTGTTCAGTCAATCGAATTGCTGGATTGCCTGAAAATTTCAGAACTTTTCATTTCAGATAGATGGAGACACACAATGTGCTAGAGATTGTCTGACAATTGAATGGACAGCTTTTATGGTTTTAAGAGATTTATAATAAATGTGGTGGGTGCATATTGCTCCATCATGTACCCCTATAATTAGGTGCTTCAACCG
Source organism: Chrysemys picta bellii (assembly GCF_011386835.1). Classification (NCBI taxonomy): domain Eukaryota; kingdom Metazoa; phylum Chordata; order Testudines; family Emydidae; genus Chrysemys; species Chrysemys picta. The sequence continues at coordinate 37,540,217 of NC_088791.1, forward strand.
CTGCTCAGAAATCAACTCTCAACTGTTGTGATTAAATCAGGGGATTTCCCCATGGCATCATAGAAGAGGAAGAGGGACTAGTTCCCTCCACTATACATCCCTCTGCCCTGGCTTGGAGCTCCATGTATTTGGGGACTCATGCATTGAGAGAGAATGTGAGGGAGGGGATGGGAATGATAGTACATCACTGTTTCTAGACTCATCGCTGACACTAGAGGAAATATCCCTGCTCTTCAGAAACTCTTCTAGGACTTCATCATAATTAGCTTTCACTCTTTAATTTGGAGATTTCATTTTTCTCATATAGACATAACTGAAAGTGCACTTAGATGGAAAGCTACTGGAATTAAATCATTCATCTTGTACACTTGGTATCTTACATTACAGGGGTGGCCAAACTTACTGACCCTCTGAGCTGCATACGACAATCTTCAGAAGTTCGAGAGCCAAGGCACACCTGTCAGGGCTCAGGGCTTCAGCCCCATGGGAGGTGCCTGCCAGGGCTCAGGACTTCAGCCCTGTTCCTGCTGAAGCCCCAAGCCCCAGCAGGTGTGCCTCGCAGGTCAAATACCCTGAGACCTCTCCCTGCAGAGCTAAAGCCTCTACCCCACCACCCCGCTGCAAGGCAGAAGTCCAGAGCTCCTCCCTGCCCAGTCTGGTAGGTGGAGAATGGCGGCGTGAGTGTGTGGGGGGGCTCCATGACCCTCACTTTAATGATAAAAGAGTTTTATGTGGCTCACGAGCCACAGTTTGGCCACCCCTATTACATTAGAAGTGGGTATCAAACAGGCATTCTAGATCTGATCATTCTAGATCATTCTAGGTCTGAATTTAGTGGGTGTTAGGATCTCAAATCTTTTATCTTCCACTTCCGGGTTCCAGATCTGACTGGATACAAAAACTCAGAAATGGTTTCAGGAGCAGAAATTAGGCCTTGATTCTGCCAAATTCATTCCCTCAGTCCCTTGGCAAGATCAAGAACTAACTCTTTAAAATATGTATATATTTTAATCCAACCAAACCCTGCCTAAGCAGTTACAGATAGTGCTATTTTTTTTCAAAACCAGAAGCTATACTATTCATTCAAGTTGTCCTGTCATCACCATTGATTGGCTTTCCTCAATGAATTTTCCCTAGCATCTGTTTTGTTTCAAATGAAATAAATAGCAAGCTTTTCACGGAAGGGACCATATCTACCCATGTGTTTGGATAGTGCCTATTACAACAGGGCCTGATCCTGCTTGGAACCCTTGAGCGCTTCAGTAATAAACTTTTCAGAATTTGCAAATCAGGCATTGAGACAGAGGGCCAGATTCTCAGCTGAAGTAAATTGGCAAAGTTTTGCCCAGCAAGGTTAAATGACTTGCCCACAGTCAGAGAGAGAGTGTGAAGCAGAGCAACAAATAAGATCTAATATTCTGAATCCCTGTACAGTACTTTAACCACAAGGCTGTCCTCTTCCAATCCATCTCCACCAATTCATTCCATTTGATACAATGATTTTAATTACCTCTCTGTCGTTAAGATATTTTTTCTTATATTTGTTTGTAGTTCTTACTTCATTGCTGGGAGAGAGGAAAAAACAAACAAAAAAAACCCACCAACCGCATGACTTGGTTATTAATAACTAACATAAAATTTTATGTTCTTGGCAAAGCTCCTTTTGAAAGGTTGTTGCTGCACAGCTGCTGTTTCATCTCAGTGATAACTAGCTATCTGAGAAATTTCAGTCTCGTTTCAGGCTAGGTTATAGCACTTACTCTTACTAGGTCTTGTAATCATTTACTCATTCATTCACGTAGTCATTCATTCAGACCATAGCGCATGTGTGCTCCGGATCCTGTTTGATCTATTGGCAGGTTATAATCTCATTGATCAAAGGAAGTTACTCATCTGTTTTGGGCACCTTTTTGGCTCTTTCTATTTCTAAATTAACTTGAGGCCATAGTCTGCCCCAAACACCCTCTGACATTAGCAGTGCTAGGTATGTGAAATGAAGATAGGATACAGCCCTTGGTTTATTTAGTATATTCCTAAAGAGTCCAGTTTTGTTTTTCTTGGTAGTCTGATATCTTGTGCTACAGGGTTCAGCCATGGATCCAATAATCATAATACCATTAGAAAGTGTCTGCAGAATCTCTGTTCTGCAGATGATGCATAGATGTATTAACTATTAATATGGTTCTTGTACTGAAATCTTGATACTATCCTTATGCCTGTCATCTATTTGGCCTTCAGTGAATTCCCTCACCATAAATATATTACGTCCAGAAATCTCTGTTAAAAGTTGAGGTCACAAAGTGGACCACTCAGAAGTTAGTAAATGCCGGAATTAAGGTTGCCCATGCAACCTTCGTTTGTTCCACTTGTACATATGCATTATGATAGTCTTTAAATACATGATCACATAATAGTTTTTCCACAGGACCCTAGCCTCATTCAGTTCTCTGTGAGGAGAGAGTGTGCCCATTGTAGTTGGAATCTTTGGAGAATTTTGCTGCCAAACTCTAACAAGTCTACTAATCATATGGAAACTGAGTTTTGTATTTTATTTTATTTTATATGAAAGAGGTTTATAACTTGGCCAAGTTTGGGAGGATTTTCTGTTGCATGACAAAAGTTACATCCCTGACATCAGGGCTGCCCCCTGCCTTATTTCAAGTTTCTGATTCAAACCATGGAGCTGCTAGAGCTCTTCAAGAAAATAGGTACAACAATTATTTTTAACATGGGGAAAAAATGTATTTTTCCTTCATCTCATTTGCAAAAATGGCTAAACCATTTTAGCTGGGGAAAACCAACCAAACGAAACCAGTCAGAGAGACACCTGGCATGGAAATTTTTAACCTGAATGGTGAAAGTTTGAGATTTAATAAGCATAGGCACCAACTCCATGGGTGCTTTGGGGCTGGAGCATCCACGGGGAAAAAATGGTGGGTGCTAAGCACCCACTGGCAGTCCCCCTATTACCTCTCCACACCCTCCCCAGGGCCTCCTGCCTGCTGGCGAGCATTGCAGATCAGCCCCTCCACCTCCCTCCCCACGGGGTGGAGGTGGGAAGAGGTGGGGGTTGGGGCCTTGGGGCCTTGGGGGAAGGGATGAAATGGGGGCAGGGCCTATGGCAGAGCCAGGGGTCGATCCCTCCTGTCTGGCACTTTGGAAAGTCGTATAAGCAACTGAAAACATAGGGTTTTATAATGGGTAGTGTCAGGCATCTATAGGTGTTGCTACCTGGACCCCCTATAATGATGAAACTGCTACTGAATGAACCGGGTTCAGTGTTTCCTATTCTTCTTCTTCTTCTTCTTCTTTTTTCCTTAAAAGAAATAACAAATGTACCCTTCTGTCTGGAAGTACAGTATTTAAATGAATTATGTAGGGTTGTCAAATAGTTATTCAGCTGTTTGCAGTATACACTACTGTTAGATTGTCTTATTGTTTTATCTGTTTTGTTCCCGCAAGAACAAATAGAACCTGGAGGGTCACAACTACTACACGAGCAAATCACAGAGAAATCCCCACTCAAAGAAAATGTTCTTTCCCTGTTCAATCTGTTGAGAGTCTGACTGTTGCTGATCATAGGATTTTCAATCCACAAAAACAGAATGCAACCAGTGGAATTTGCCCTTTCACCTTCACTCCCCTTTTCTGTGAGGCACAAGTTTCTTTTCTTTTCTTTTCTTTTTTTTTTGCTGAGTGAAAGGCAGTTTTTGCTGGTGGAAACTGCTTTTGAGCTTACAGTACAAACTTGCAAAACTGTATTGGCAACAAGCCAGAACTCACTTGCTGTAGTGTAGAGTGCAACTGCCAGACTGCTTATGAAAGGGAAGTGACATGAATACACTGTCACCTGATTCAAAAGTGTTGTATTTGCTGCCTGGTCATGTTGGGTCACCTTGCCATTCCAGTGACAAGCCATGCTGGCCACAGCTCTTCCAGTGTTAGTCATGGGACAAGTGTTCTTATAGAAGGTCACCTGTGCTTTTTCGATCATGCGTGATGCTTTCTCTAACCTCACATGGAGCAGATCTGCCCAACATCATGCTTAAGATGCCAGTAGCTGCTGGTGCCTTCTCTGCACTGGCACTCCTACCTTTGTTACCACTGATGGAGTTGCACTGGTTGTATTGCAACAGTAGGAGATTTCCCCAACATTGTCAGTGTAAGGCCACTGGGGTTAGAGGGTCATTTAAAAATGCAGAAAAGAATAATTTCTCAGTATTTGCCTCCCCATCACATTTTTATTTAGATCACTAACTATGACTTTAGGTGCCTAACTTAGGAACCCATGTTTAAAAATTTTTGCCTTGGATCTCTCTTCTGCTTTAACGTAGTCAGTAAAAGTCTTACTGAGGGTGAAATTCTTTGCTCTGCAGGACCAGCACAAGTCCGATTCATTGACTCTCTTTTGTGCCCTGTGCAGCTCATCTGCACAGGGGTGAATTTCATCCTCTATGGACTGTGTGAGACTGGAAACACTGGGTTTCATCCTCTGGTACTGTGCTCCTGGTAAAAGTTCTAGTAATCTGAGATCAGCACCACTGACAGATGTTGGAAACATCCAACAAACTGTTCTCCAAAACTGTTTCAGGAGGGACCTTTCAAAAAAAAAAAGAAGTGTAAGGGCTGATATCACTGTTTCCTATAGTAATTTGGGGAGCAGCAAGTAATCTAAACATCATCTGCCATGTGATAAGACACTATATGATAATTGTTCTTAATGTGTCTCCTAATAGTGGGATTTAATACTCAAAAATGTTTTTATTAGAGTCATGTTTCTTAACCTATAAATAAGGCTACGTTTTAGTCACGGGTATTTTTAGTAAAAGTCACGGACAGGTCACGGGCAGTAAACAAAAATTCACAGCTTGTGACCCATCCATAACTTTTACTATATGCCCCTGACTAAAACTTGGTGGTGGGGGGGGGGGGCTGCCCAGGGGCACGGTGAGTGCTGGGATAGGGCAGCCTGGGTGCAGGGGGAGGCGGTGGCGAGTAGCTTGGGACCCCTGCTGGTGCTGCAGGGAGTTGGTGGGGCTGGCAGGCTCCCTACCTGGCTCTGCTCTCCATTCCCCATTCCCCCTCCATTCCTCCCCTCCATTCCCCCTGCAGCAGCAGAGTTTGGTTGTGGGAGGATGAGGCGAACTCTGAGCGGCTCTTACCTGGGGGGCTCCCCAGAAGCGGCAACATCCTCCTTGCTCAGTTCCTAGACAGAGTTGTGACCAGGCAGCTCTGTGTGCTGCCTCTGCCCAGAGCGCTGGCTTCGCAGCTCCCATTGGCTGGGAATATTGGCCAATGAGAGCTGTGGGGTCGGTGCCTGCAGATGGAGGCAGCACGTGGAGCTGCCTGGCCACGCCTCCACCTAGGAACTGAGCGAGGGGGATGTAGTCGCTTCTGGGGAGCCCCCACCCAGGTAAGCACCACTCAGAGCCCACCTCACCCAATCCCATGGCCTAACCCTCTGGCCCTTCTGACACCCAAACTCTGCTGCTGGATGTGGGGGCGTGGGGGCCCGAGACTGCCCCAGGAGCAGCCAGTGTGACCGGCACAGGGGCTGCCTAAGCGGCCCCTGAATCAGGCACACCAGCCACTGCAGAAATTATGGAGGTCACAGAAAGTCACGGAATCCGCAGCCTTACCTATGAACAGTTATTTATTGTTTTGTGGTAGCACTTAACAGCCAGGGCCCCATTGTGCTAGGCACTAGACAAACATAACAACGAGATGGTCCCTGCCTCAAAGAGCTTACAGTCTAAGTATCAGACTATAGAGAACAGGTCTATACAACAAATAGACAGAGGAACAATGAAAAAAATTCTACATAACTGGTGTATTGCATTGGGTGCAGCTCCTGCTCATGATTCCCCTCCTTTAGTTTGGTAAAAATAAAATGACAAACAACATATCGTGCAAATTGCCTGTAACTACCGTTGACTTCCATGATCTCTAGATCTGAGTCGAGAGCAGGTGCAAAGGGTACACATCATGTAGGATCAGGCTTATTATAGGTATTCCTTTAGAGAAAATAGATTGTGATTTTCTGCTATTGTAACTCCAGTTTTGAAGTCAGAGATATTAAATAGCTTTTGGCTTGGTCAGACAACTGAATACAAGCCTTAAACAAAGAGTATTTTTAATCATGTGGCAGTATTTTTGATACAATTGGAGATCTCCTTAGGGATTTAATGCTGTATATAAAACATTCTTCTGTCTAGACAAACCACTAAGGCTGATGCTTCCCTTTTGACCTTGGTAATTAAAACTTATTCATAGTCACTTCTAATAAAGCATTATTGGAATTGGTGTCTAAAATTAAATTTGTGTGCGCACATCCGAGGCAATAGAACAGATAATAAGAACTGCACTGTCAAAGCTTTCCCCAAGTAAAACTAACCTCTTCCCCTTCATACATAAGTCTCTCATTATACATATGTCATGTTACATATTAACTGGAGTAGAGGGTAATTATGGAAAGCTCCTGTCCTTTGAATTGAAAGAGTGGCTGTCTGTGGGAGATGAGGCCTGAAGCTACTAGTAGAGGGCATTATTACCCATAGGAGGTAATTTTTATTAACCCAAGGGGGAATAGTTCTATTAATAAATTACAAGCCTTAGACAAAGACTTTCAAAAGTGACTGAGACGTCTTTAAAGGGCCTTTTTTTTTAAAAAAAGAAGACGGCTGCACAATACTGTCTGAAAACAGGCCCCTTTTCAAGCTTGGCACTAAGACAACCTAAATTGATACTTTTAAAAATCTTGCCCTGTGTGTGTGTGTGTTTGTGTGTATGTATATTTACAAAGAAAGCCTTCAAAACATGAATTGAGTATAAGTGATGCAGTGATGTTTTCCTGAGTCTGCAGACAGATTGTGACAATGGCTCTGAAAGGTGTGAAATGATCTATTCCTCTCCAAGGAGTTATTTTAAGAAGCCTAATAAATAACAATGTTAACATTTAAATTGTCAACTGTTTCATTGCTGACCAGAATGGAGGTGGATCAGATTATGAGGAGCTGGAAAATCTACTGTGAGTGGCATCTCATTTTAGTGTCATGAGCGGGCACAGTCTGGAATAAATGTGAAAGCCTTTGTATTTGACAGCAGGTCAGCCCACCATAAATCCAGCTGCAGGTGCCTGAATGTGACCGTAGGATGATCTCTATGTTTATGGGCTGAAGAAAACACATAAGTGAAAGCTAAATGAAGGGATACATTAAAAATCCTCTGACCCGCCCACAAGTTCAAGGATAGTATATGTATTTTTGTATCAGTATAAAGGTTTGGGCAGAGGATTTGTTAAGAAAATTATTCATGGTTACTGAACATGTAATTTTTTTGTTATAATTTACAATAAGGGGCATCATATTTCTTCAGGTTATTTTGTGTCACATGGTGTTGTATGTCATAGCAGGTGTAACACAATGTTGTATAACGCTACCTGTTGAACCGTGATGTGAAAATTAGAAGAAATAAAAGCTTTGTCTCACTGTTCTGCCAAAGCACTAAAGTAGCAAATACCCTCTCAAAAGCTATCGGGTAATTCTCTTGTAAATGTAATCCAGGCATAGGTGTTTCATAAGCACTTTAAGACATACTCTTGAAAGATACTGCATGCCATTAAGCTTCCACCTAAGCCAGTGAGCATTGAGGGTGCTCACGACCTTATAGGAATCTCTGAACACCTCACAGGATTGGACCCTCTATTATACCGCATATTACATTACCTAGTTCCCATGAAATGTTTGAATCTTTGCAAATTTCTAATGAATATGTGCACTTAAACAATAGATACAGATACACAATGGTCTTGAATGAAATGTTTTTTCCCACAACCAAGAAAAGATCCCATAACACAGACTTGAACAGAATTCTATTTACTTACCAGATGTTTAAACTAGTTTGATATATACTATTGATATTTGAACACTATTTTACACATAGAGTTTATGAAGAGCTTTTGTTTAGTAGACTCCTGTGTAACGACAGAGAAAAGCAATGTGATCTGATAGCTCAAACCAAAATTAGGCAAGGATTCCAATTGCTATAACATTATCACTTAAACAATGCTAGCTGGGAATTTGTGGCTGTAGGACTGTATGTGTTTATTTAGAGCAAAGATACACAGACAATCTGATGGAAATTTGGATCCATCTAGGGGGGTGTGCCAGACTAGTAAATGGACTTACATGTTCTGTTTAACTAACATTTATAATGCTTGTGTTGGTTCTTGGGGTAGCCAGAACAGAGAGTCTTCTTGTTACCCCCCTGCCTCCAGTGTGAGAGAGTCTTGCTTGTGGCAGTTTCCTGAAATTGCCAGCCCTTCAGCTACTCAAGCACTCTCCTCTGGGCTATGCCAGCCTTTCCTTCGCCTCATAGACTAACAATTGTTGCATCCCAAACCTGAAACCATTTGAGTCAGCCTCAGACACAATCTAGTCACAAAATTTCCAGATCTTCTCACCCAATGGTGCAGCATGCCCCAGTTTATGTTTTATTTTAAACTACCGCTCCTGTAAACCACATAATATTTGTGAGCATTTATAATAAAACAACAACAACAAAAATCTTTACTTAAGAAAGAATAAAGATTTAACTAGAAACAAGAAATAGAGGTGGAAACAAGTGATTACAATACAATACAGAACCTGGGTCTAAGCTTATCAATAGTTACCGTTTCTATCTAATAAAATAGATTTTCCTCCAAAGTTCAGTCAATTGCAAAGCTGGCTGGTTCCTCAAGAACCAGGAGCCAAACTCTCACGAAGGCGTTTGGAAGGGATTTGCTCAGTGAATGGATACAGAGTACCTTTCCCTCCATTCTGTTATATTGAAAACAATCTTTGGTTTTTATTCACAGTCAGGGCAAACCCATGCCTTACTGTAGAGTTTCTTTTCTACTTTTAAGTGGTTTTGACCGTTTGTCATTGTCTCTGACGGTTTTCCATTGACTGTTATGGGATGTGCAAGGGTAGACAATAGAAAAAAATATATAAAAATATATATATATATATATATTTTTTTTTCTACTGTCTACCCTTGCACATCCCATAACAGTCAATGGAAAACCGTCAGAGACAATGACAAACGGTCAAAACCACTTAAAAGTAGAAAAGAAACTCTACAGTAAGGCATGGGTTTGCCCTGACTGTGAATAAAAACCAAAGATTGTTTTCAATATAACAGAATGGAGGGAAAGGTACTCTGTATCCATTCACTGAGCATCACTGAGATGCATTACCTCTACTCCAACTCCATAAAGCATACTTTCATTATAAATATAACATTCATTAAATATTATCCATACATATGTCTCACATTGACTAGGTCCTGACAAGTTCTGAGATTTCTGTAGATACATTACTTTACTCCAGCGGTTCTCAAACATCATTGCACTGTGACCCCCTTCTGATGACAAAAATTACTACACAACCCCAGGTTGGGGGCTGAAGCCCAAGCCCCACCACCCTGGACTGAAGCCCTCAGGCTTCAGCCCCAGGCCCGAGCAAGTTTAACACCAGCCCTGGCAACCCCATTAAAATGGGATAGCGACCCCCTGTGTGGTCCTGAGACACAGTTTGAGAACTTCTGCTTTTAGTCTATAGGGACAAACAGCCTGTAAGACATGTTTGGGGCAGTGAGTTTGTCTGGTCTGAGGTGAGAGCTTTTTGCAAAGAACACGGGGCCCTTTGCCAAGGGGTCTTTGTGTCACGGTGCTACATATTTATTTCTTCTATGTTTAAATCATTCTTTTCCCCCCTATGGATACATGGTGAGAAATATCACTCCATGACTTCCAGTAAAGTAGATATTTTGGAAGACAAGAGTAGATGGCCCTCAACAACTCTCAAGGCCAGGCCTTCAAAATTAAGACAGAAGTTTTAGGAGGCTTCTATGGAAATAGTTCTCACTGCATGTGTTTGTGTGTATTTGTATCAAAGGAGATATCTAGAGAATGGATGTTGTAAATTCTGTATATTGAGTCAACGGTCTGATGATGCACATAAGTCCATGGCCAAATTAGTGATCTCCAAACAGGACCGGCTCTAGGCACCAGCGAAGGAAGCAGGTGCTTGGGGCGGCCAATGGAGAGAGGCAGCACGTCCGGGTCTTTGGCAGCAATTTGGCGGCGGGTCCCTCAGTCCCGCTCAGAGGGAAGGACCCGCCGCCGAATTGCCACCGAAGAATGAAATGGCACGGTAGAGATCACGGCTTTATCTTTTTTTTATTTTTATTTTTTCGCTTCGCCACTTGGGGCAGCAAAAAAGCTGGAGCCGGCCCTGTGTCCAAAGGAGCTGCAGGTGCTCACAACCTCTGAAAATCAGGCCACTTTGTTAGCTGCTTAACACTTGAAAATCTTGGGCCATGTCTGTTTCAGTGGATCTCAGTTAAATAAGAACCAAATCAATTGAAGTAGACTGAACTCCTGTGTCAAGTCTGAACTTCTCAGTAAAGATTTACCAGAGTGATGCATCAATGCATGATACATTAGCTACAAACTGTGCTTACTAAAGGTCAGATCCTGCATCACTAAAGTTGATAAGAATTTGCCATTGACTTCAGTGACTTCAAGGGTTATTGAAAAGTCATCTACAGTACAGTCTGTTTCAGTAAGTACATTACTTCACTATATGCCTCAAAATTTAATAATTACATTGATAGAATGTGGAATATATGTAGGTTATTTTTTTAAACAAAAACTGTTATTTGATGTATGTGTAATCTTTGTACAATGCTGCAGTCAGTTTTGATGTTTCAAGTTAGTGCTGTTTAGCTACAGAGGGGGAACACTTTATTTCTGATACATAATTTATTTTATGATAGCAGAAAAATAGACTTATGAACATTTTCATGCATACAATATGTTAGTTGAAATAAAAATGTAAAGGGGAAACAAGTAAATGACTGGTTTAAAAAGTAATGACCATCTGATATTTTAATCCTGTTAAACATATTTCATAGGAAGTTTAGACAAAGTAAAGCTAAAGTTCAAGGCCTTGTATTGGAGAACCCATGAACATATGGACATACCCTAAGGTATTGATTTATTGTCATCAACTGCAAACTTGCAAATAGCTCTGCTTAAAAAAAAACATGTTTAAATCACTTGCTCTGGCTTTTCTCCCCTCAAGTTAAAAAGTAGCCACTCTAGTTAGTCAGATGGTTATCAACCACCAGCTAGTTCTCTTTGCGGATCCTCCAATAGTCAAGCAGAATTGACACCTGATCCATAGCAATTTCTGCTCACATGATTTGAAATCTACCAAATCAGCTAGGTTCAGCATTTACTCTTTCCTGACACTTTGTACAATTTACCTTTGACCCACATTTTTCAGCTCCTCACAAGTAAAGGAAAAGGCAGATGCATTGTATGAACACAAAAATGGGTTATGGACCCATAGTATGGCCTTCTACATACACAAACCTTTACAATAGGGAGAAGGAGGAAAAAAATCTCTATATCCAGGTCAGGTAATAAAGAAATTTAAACAAACCACTAAATATTTTATATATATACACAGATGTCATAGTAAACATACTGCCAAAAGCACTAGGTGAACTGATTTAATGAAATGTTCAATAAGAACACTTTGTACATTTTACTGAAAGAACATTCCATTGTGTGAAAGAACAATTTGAAGGAATGATTAATAGTATTACTGGCTTCTGTGATGAATAATTGCAAAAGTATAATTTTATTAACCTAAAATGGCACATACTGTATCTAGCCTCAATTGAAGACTAATACAAAAGAGAAATGCTGTATGTATGTAGAAAGGAAAATGTTTACAGCCAGAGAAAGTACTTCTTATTGTGTATAAGAAGAATTTGAAACAAGCGATAAAACATTGATAATGGGAATTGTCTGGACTTTACAGTACTCATGAAAAGCAGTTACCAGGCAACCTCTGGGTCACCTATTTCTTGCACACACTAAATCAGAGTTGTAATAATTATTGCAATGCACTTTACATGGTTTTTCAATCTGGAATAAATAAATCTTAGACTGCTATTACTTCCTCTCTTTTATGCAGGGATTTAGGCACATCCTTCCCAGGCCCCATTAGCACTGATGAGAGTTGTGTATAAATCCTCAGATATCCAGAGGAGACTACACCTGTAATTTTTCAAAATCGCTATTAATCTATAGATATAGAGTGAAACAGAAAAATGAGACTCTTGCATAAGAAATTGAATACCCTGGGCTGGATCTTCCAGCCCAGAGCATAGCAGCTGAACCCCCCCCCCCATAAATTGCGTGACATGGATGCAGAACAATGCACAAGAGAGTGCTTGTCTCTATGCTCCTGTCATGTGCAGGCAGCACTGTGCCAGACTGCAGTGCAGATGTAAATTGAAGGTGTGCTACCGTGGAACCAGTGGCGTAGCCAGGTTCTAAGAGCAGGGGGAGCAAACATTAAAAAGGGGCCCCCCTTGGCTCCTCCTCTGGCCACGCCCCACTTGGCTCCTCCTCTGGCCGCTCCGCACACCACCACCCCCCTTGGCTGGCTCCTCCGGCCGCACCGCGCCCTCCCCCCCATGGCTCCTCCGGCCATGCTGTGCCGTCCCACGCCCCCCCCCCATGGCTCCTCCGGCCATGCCGTGCCGCCCCATGGCCCCCCCCCATGGCTCCTCCGGCCGTGCCGCCCCCTCCCCATGGCTCCTCTGGCTGTGCTGTCCCCCCTTGCCTGCAGGAGCCCAGCGCTGGCCTGGCAGGCCAAGCTTCAGAACGGAGCGTGGGCCCCACCCGCTGGCACCATGGTAACCCCTAACTAAGGAGCCGCTTTTGGAAAATGTGCTGAGGGAAAGCAGCTGCTTCCCATGCACCTCCCCTAGCTACACTACTGCGTGGCATGGGGGTGTTGAACTAGGAAAAGTGGAAGCAATGGTACAGAGCCACTTTGCCAGTGGGATGGATTGACCCCAGCCATGCACATGTAACCCAGGGAAGAATAAACTAAAGCAGTCATGAGGAGCTTTAAATTACACACAATACTTGTGGGAGCCAGGGAACCATGCACAATAGCAAGAAAGCAGATGAGAGATGTATAACATCACTTGGCCTATGCTCCATCCCAAGTACCGCAGGAAATATTTTAGTGTAAAGAAACTACTGTGATCGCATATTATTAACACCTAGAGGGATAAAGATAAATATCTTCTGCATCATTGGTCAATGCAGACAGCGTACTCGAGAGCAGTCTGTGTGAGGATATATTCGTTGTAGCATTCTGCTAACATGTGCTTCTAATGTTTCTCCACTCGTTCATTCTATGTTACTGCTTTCCCCATTTCATGAGCAACCTGTTAACACAACCGCTATCTCCAGTTGGTCTTAGCCTCTTAGTGCTGTTCTGCCTCCAATTTCTCCATGATGTGGCTTGACCACAATTGGTGAGCTTCTTAACCTGTTTCTCGTTTCCCCAATCTTTTCAGTTGGCTTTTCCATTTGCAGTAGTACCTCCCCTATGACCTAATTTAGCCATATAGCACTTTTTGTTTATTGTGTGCACACTGTTCTGAGGGATGATATGGCACGATTAGTTTGTCTGCAATTGTACATGACTGTGTGGGCCTTTTTTATTTTACTAGTGTGTTTTTTCATGGAGAAATCAAAGCTTTAATAATTCCCTGTCAGTCTCTCTTTTTTGTTAATTACAACAATATTCTTGCATGGATGTCTGGAGAATACACCATGACAGGGATGTCTCTCTTATCAGCTGAAGATGTTGAAAATGTGGTGGGGGGGGTGTTCTGATCAACCAGATTTCAAGATTTTTTTCAATGATGCAAACTTACTCTAACAACCTGAGATGGGGCTTGGGCTAAAGGTTGCAAGGGTCTAGCTTCATGAAACTCACAGTTTTGCTGAGAAAACTTTCTAGAAAGAAGAGAAGCAGTATTTCCACTTAGCTTAAACTTATTATATTGGTAGCAGTAGCTGTATTACAGTAAGGCATGAGGCCCAAGTTTAGTCCCAGGGCTCCTTTGTACTGCATATTGTACAAACAAGTAACAAGACAGTTCCTGGTCCAGAAAGCTCACTGTCTAGGTTTATATGACCCAACAGGTAGATAAAATAGGTGAGGGCATGGGAGGATTGTATTAGATTGTGATTGTGTTATATTGTGTTTCAGAAATTCTCAAACTGATATATTTGTAACTTAACACTGCTATGTAAACTAATTGGGCTAGGGATGACATCTTTCTTTATGTTGATACAACATCTAACATAATGTGGCTCCAATCCTGATTAAGGCTTCTGTGCAGTAGCCCAATGTAAATACACACATAATGCATCATTTGTTTGGTGGTATATTACCAGCAGCTCAGGCTTCTCCCCTTCCCTTTAATATATAATATTAATTAGCGTTCATTTTAAGACTAATAATTTTATTCAGTAAGTGGCAATGGACTTTCCATTTTCACTTTATACAGTAATTTCCTAGTTCAGATAGTATCTGATTCCCTACTGCTTTTGCTAATGGATAATACTTCTTCTGTCATGTTTGAGCTATGAAATTTAATTGCCCAGAGTGGCTGAAACCTATTTGCAACAGCTGCTGAACAAAACTCTTTAAAATGTTATAATTGCATATACAAGAGTCCTTTAATTTAATGGACATTGCTTAGTATTAAAATTTAATTATGCTCAAGGGAGATAGAGCAGGGGATCCAAAGGTGCTTCATTTTGGGAGGACCACATCTTAAAACGGAGATCTAAGGCCAAATTCTCCTTTCTTACACATTCTCGCTTGGAGTCATGCCATTGACTTCTGCTGAGTTATTCCTGATTTAAACCAATATAAAGCGGTTCCACTTCCTCTACCAACCTGCCCATCCTAATTACATAGTGTCCTTGTGGCAACTACAGTGTCATGCTTGGTTATATGAATGAAATAAGCTCTGTTCCTCTCTCTGGGAACTGTTTAGAGAAGAACCTCCCGCTGTGGTTTGGAGTATAGTATACACAAGTTGGCTTTCTTTTTGGTAAGGAAGCAGGCTTCAGGGTGTGTACCTAGCAGTCTACTATGCTTTAACTTCAACGATTCATCCAACTTCCCGTTAAGTGTCTGGGTAGCGTAATCTAACAGGCATTGACTATACTACATACTGTGATAAGAACTAAAACAACAAGGGCCAAATTCTGTTCAGTTGTACTGGTGCAGCCATTGATTTCAGTGGGTTGCAGTGATATAACTAAAAGCAGAATATGTTCCTGTTTGCACATTATTGTTCCATACCTTCCTGCAGCACCCACCGCTTTTTTTCCTCCCTGGACATACTGAGGTTTGGTTCTGGGCCCCTATGTTTTTGCTTCCTTACTAGATTTGGTAGTGTCCACAAGTTAGTTTGCATTTGACTTTGAACTAAAGAAATTCCCAGCAGAGGCAAGCATTAAGCAACCAGTGTTTCTGGTTGTTGGTACACCACCTCACACAGTCAGGTCCTGGTCCATGATGGTTCTATGTTCTATGGTAATACAAATAATAATAATAATTACAGAGAAATGTGTTTGTTTTGTTTTGTTTTGTTTTTCATGCTGCATTTAGTTGATCAAAATGTCTCTAGAAAGGTTAAAAGTCCTGGACTAGGCTGCAGTTTGTACTAAACATCACTACTTGAAAGATGATGGATGCTTCACCAGTGTGATGGGAATAGCTCCGTTGACCACCTTGAAGAGCTTCTTGGACCACAAATTGGGAACAGCTCAGTTAAAGGAATAGATGTATAAAAACCAAACAGGAATCTAATATATAGGGCACTATCCAGATTAAACAGCGTTTATGCAGCTGGAGATCAGCCAAAGCTCAGACTATGCAAAACCAGAGATTGATCTTACTCTGTAGTGTACATCTTCCATATAAAGCTGCAGTGTGTCAGTTTAGGCACCTAAGCATGTCATCTTTCCAAGGAATAGAGTCACTACCTAGCCTAGGTCACAGGAATGTTGTCAGGGATTCAGTGCATAGCACAACCCCCAACATACTAAGAGGAGAGATTAGGTTCTTTTCTAGCTGACTATTGCTTAGCTAGGGAAACACTTCAGGGAGGAGTGTAGCCCAGACATGAATGCTTCATGGATGACAGTTCAAAACCAGAGCCCCTTCAGGAAGAAGAGGGAATGGACTAAAGCAGGGGTCGGCAACCTTTCAGAAGTGGTGTGCCGAGTCTTCATTTATTCACTCTAATTTAAGGTTTTGCGTGCCAGTCATACATTTTAATGTTTTTAGAAGGTCTCTTTCTATAAGTCTATAATATATAACTAAACTATTGTTGTATGTAAAGTAAATAAGGTTTTTAAAATGTTTAAGAAGCTTCATTTCAAATTAAATTAAAATGCAGAGCCCCCCGGACCGGTGGCCAGGACCCAGGCAATGTGAGTGCCACTGAAAATCAGCTCGCATTCCGTCTTTGGCATGCGTGCCATAGGTTGCCTACCCCTGGACTAAAGACTTCCACTCAACTGAAGATCAGGAGGAGGCCTTCACACCAACAATAGGCAGTTGCCTCAATTTCAGTGGTCAGGGATATGAGCTTTCCTAGCTTTCTTTCTAGCTGAATTGATGAAAATAAAACAAGGACGGGGCTTGGTAGTAATTTTTCTCTTGTGCCCTGAATGAAAGTCCATAGGTAGGTGTTACCTTCACCCTCTAGTAACTCTTAGGATGCATATAACACCTATTTTTGGGTGTGGTGGTGGGAAGAAGGGGAGATGTGGGGCATGAGAAGCATGTGGTCTTCGCTTCCAAGCTGCTCTCAGGTGCAGAGGGCTTGGGTTTTGGGGATAGAGAGACTGACACTGCACAGCAAGCAAATCTTTCCTCTGAATAGTATGGAAACATTACAAAATTAATATGGAAATGTAGGTTTAAAATCTTATCTGTCATTGGGAATCTACCGGAATTACTTTGTCTTCACCCTTGGTAGCTGCTATGAGTTTCAGGGCAATTGAAAGCTAAATTTCCCAGTGTATCACAATTACAGAAACAAATGTACTGTGAGAGAGGGAGAGCTTTTGAAATGTTACTAATTACTTCATCAAAGGCTTTAATATTCTTTCTTGTGAGAATCCTGGCTCACCTCCCCTTATTCAATAACTGTCAGCGGGTCTGCTCCTTAACATTTCCTTTATCCTTTTGGTAACTTGTATGCTTGTATGCTAAGTACAGTATCTTGCAAGCTCTTGGTTATAAAATACTTAAATGCACACCTGAGGGAGTGGGAGTCAGTGCAGGGTGAGAAAGAGCTTCTGCCACATAACATCCTGTAGCTGGGACACATTGCACTGAACTGCACCTCAGGAGAGTATGAATTCTAGTCCCAGCTCTTCCCTGACTGTTGTTAATATTTCTGTGTCCTTCCTAACCATTATTCATACCTCATACTCCCCACCTTACCGGAAGTAATATTTTGCACTCACTTTGTACATAAAGTAACTGAGAGAAAGCACAAGGTCACTTCATGCAGAACTGAGAATAAACCCCAGTCTGTAATATAACACGGCTAAGTTTCACCAACTTCCCCATTCTTTTTGAAGGAGCTTGCTAAATATGTGCTTGAGTAACTCACACTAGCACAATATGACTCTTACCCCACATGGTTAGACCGTACTCAGAGGCTTTGACTCTGCTACTGCCTATGTAACCCAGGCCTGCTTGGTATGGTGCTCTGTCCCCCTTTAGTGGCACCTAGACCCCCTAGAGATTGATGAGTCTGCTACAGCTTTGGCTAATAGACCTGTGGCTTTTAGCTCATGCAATAGAAGCGCATACATTAAGCTTTAGAGGTCCCAGGTTCCATCCCACCCACTGCAACTGGGGTCAAGTATCAGAGGGGTAGCCGTGTTAGTCTGAATCTGTAAAAAGCACCTTTAAGACTAACAGAAGTATTGGGAGCATAAGTGGACTTGCATCTGAAGAAGTGGGGTTCTTACCCACAAAAGCTTATGCTCCCAATACTTCTGTGAGTCTTAAAGGTGCCACAGGACCCTCTGTTGCTTTTTACTGCAACTGGGGTCTGTCAGCGTTACAAGTGGGGGCTCGTCCAGTATACCAACTGGGAAGTCTCTGAAACTCAGGATGCAGTTCCTCAGCTAGGGGAAGTATGTAACCCATGCCTGCTTGATGTGGTGCTGTGGTACCTAGGTCATCTAGCTATTGATGAGTCTGCTTCAGCTTTGGCTCAGAGGCACGTGGCTTTTAGTTCATCCAGTTGATGCTCATACACTAAGCTTCAGAGGTCCCAGATTTGATCCTGTCCACCAACGACCGGGGTCTCTCCCAGTGTTACACGTACATGCAAACAGAGTTGATTCTTTAGTTCATGTGAAAGAGGCTCATGCTCTTATATCTAGAGGTCCTTGGTCAGTCTATGCCAATTATTGAAACAGGGATGTTACACTTAGTTATATTATCTCTAACCACTAGACCCCATGCTGCTCCCAGGGCCAAGAACAGAAACCAGGAATCCTAGGCCCAGGTCCACAAAAGTACTTAAGCACCCAAGTTTCATTTTTAGCCATCACTGTGATCCACAAAACTCCTGCTCAGCTCCTGCCTAACCCTATAGGCACCTAAATGTACTTGGTATCTACGTTTTTGCAGTAAAAGTTCCCTAGGTGCGTATGTTTCTGTCTCTGGGCATGTACACTGCTGCCCCAGAGCAGTTCATGAACTAGGGAGAGATAGGTGCTTCTCTGCCTAACTCACTTGCAAGGTCTGATCCAGTCGGCAGGCTCAGAGGCTACCTAATGCCACACAAAGCTGCCAGTGAGGGGCAGGGAGGAGGGAAGGAGAACAGCCTCTGTTGTAGCCTTTAGCACAATGGCTCGAGTACTCATCTGGGCTATAACAGACCAGTGGTGCAAGTCCCCCTTTTGCCTGATGAGGAGAAAGTATTTGAACAGGGATCTGCCACCTCAGAGGTGAGTGCCCTAAGTTCTGGACTAGTGCATGACTCTCACTCTTTCTCTGGCACAAATAATATTTAATGACACAATTATTTAATTGTAGTGGAACAACTTCCTAGATATTGAGAGCCCTCACATCAGAATATCCCATAGCTCAGTGGCTAGAACATCCACTCAAAAGGTTGAATTTCCTGTTCAACTCCCTTCTTCTCAGCAGGCAGAGGGGGGATTTCAACCAGGGATCTCCCTCATACCAGGTGAGTGCCCTAGCCAATGGGCTAAAATTTATAAGGGATGTTGGCTGCCTCTTTTCCCTCCCCTCCCCCAAAATTCAACAGGAGAGAGAGCTGCCTCAGAATACCCTGTGGTCCAGTGGTTAGGAGACCCAAATTCCTGCTCCACGTCAAGCAGAGGGGGAAGTAGAGCACTCACCTAGGATGTGGGAGACTTAGTTTCCGATATCCTAGGTGACTGCTGTAATCACTGGGCTAAAAGTTATAAGGTTGGCAGCATCATCACCACTTCCATGAGTTTTGTGAAGCTAGCTGTTTAAAAATGTCTGAAAACAAAATGTTTTGGGTTGAATGAAATGTTGGTTTGAGCAGATATGGACCTTTATAATTTGCTGAACTTTTTCTAAATTTCAGGCTTGAGGGAAACTGAAGTTTTCCCCCCAATTTTTCGGAACTGCCAGCAAACCAAAAAAATCAATTATTTACCCAGCTCTATTTTGGAGCCCTCCGCTCCCCAACATAAATCCAGTTTTGCAACCAAAACAAGCATATAACATAAAAGAGAACTCGATTTTATGAAAGTTACAAGATTGTAATCCCAACATCTCCCTTAAAGGCACATTTCAGGGCCTGTATTCTAAGCAGGTTATTTTGTTGTATAACTATGTCATCATCAGCTGGTATTTTGTTTTTCAGAATTGCTAGTGCAATAATAATGAGCCCAGTAGTAATCTCTGCAAAATCCCTCCCCATAGCCAGCTATATTGAAGCAGAATGAAAACAAATCGGCAGCAGGCATCTAGAAAATTAGATATTAACTTTCAAAAGTTCATGCTAGTTTGCCCTGTAATAGCTGCGAAACAAGAACATTATGTTTCTGTGCCGAACCTTTTAGTGGAATCAAAACATTCTCCTACTACAACCTGGCTCACAACTGCTATGGGCTTGAATGTTAACAATACTTGTGACTGCAGTAATAGAAATGTAGTCAGGGAGGAAAAAGGGAAAAGCCCTGTGATTAGTATTCAGAACTCTCACTGCACAATGCAGTGAATTCTACTGCAACTACTGAAAAAAAAGAAGAAGGAATAAAACTGAGGAAAGAAAATTCAAATACAAAACCGTGCATTTAATTAATGGTGAGGGTGTGAAATAAACCCACATAAGCAAATAAATTCATGATTGTGGTTGAAAATCTGGATCAAAACTGAGATCTTAGTAAAGACTCATTATATAAAGAACATAGTGGGCCTGAATGAAAGCCCGTTGAAATCAAGGGACTCCCTTTGAGTACAGTAGGCTTTAGGACAGGTCATGCAAGCAGGTGTTAAAGTGATCTGGGAGACCACAACTCACCTTCCTGCTAAAAGTGGGAGAGCTGAACTCCTCTCTCCGGCTTGGGTAAATAGCACCTCCTCACGTCTCTCCCTCCTCTATAGCAGCTGTGCTACGAGCACCACATCTCACTTTGATCTATTTTAACCACTACCTATGAGTTAAAGCTCTGATTGTCCCTCATCATCCCTCTGTGTCACCATATCAAGTCTGTAATTCTTGTCTTCAGGTCAAGTATTTTTGAACTCTGCCCTTCCCTACTTTACATATACTTGGGTCCTATGTCCACCCACTTCTCTGCCAACAATGCCAGCATCAACTACCACCTTTTCCTGTTGTTTTTGTGTTTCCTTCAGGAGCAAGAGGGAGGGGTTGAGGGTAGGATTATACCCTATCAGCTTTCTTAAGCACATCTTTGTCAATTTCTGAATCAATGGAAAATAATAATTAATCAACCCAAATAAACTCTATCTGGCTGGACTTTAACACAGATGTAAATGTATTATTTTAAGACTGTGATTAAACTATTGGTCAAGAATAGTGTGGAGACATCTAATTTGCTTATGTATGGGAAGTGTTTCCTGCAGATCCATATAATCTTCAATTTTATTGTGTCTTGGATCACTCCAAAAGAACATTAGGATCCTTGATGAACATTGTTGCATAGCCTTAGCCATGGATCATTTCTACGGATATAGAAACTTACTCTATATGTAGTGGTATTTAATGCCCTCTGGTTATGTGTAACTGACTAGTTAGTTTAAAAAAATTGTAATTGCTCTTGGGGGTGATCATTTTGGCATTGAGTACTTTGGAAGAAACCCCTATAAAAGCCATAATTAAACCACAGTATTTTTCTTTTATAAACACACACTTTTGAGGGAATGGGAAGATTTTAATTTTTTAAGCTGTTCTGCCACTTCAGATGTGTCATGTTGGGTTATCATTGTTCACTGTACATTCAGACATGTTCTGATGGCCTTAGCATAACATGATATGATGTGTTACAACGTGTCAGGTCAGCCTGAATGTTTTAAAATACGTTTTTCCTTCAAAGTTACAAGGGACATTAGTGTTTTAGTTACTAACTTTTTATGAAAGAGAAATGTTATTGAGAATCAGAGGTGCTGGAACCATTTGTATAGTGGGGGTGCTGAGTGAGAGCCACTGAACCAAACTGCAAACCCTGTATATGACGGGGGTGATTCAAGCCAGGGGGTGCTGCAGCACCCCAGCACCCTAGTTCCAGCACCTATGTTGAGAATACCAGTTATTTCCTTTCATATGTATTAAAGAGAGATACAGGGTAAAGGCATTAAGCTGAGTTGGGCATTTATTTGTTTTGTTAAATAAATAGAAAAAGGAAAATAACCCTAACTACCTTTAGACGGCGTTATTAGTGTATCATGTCAGCCATAATGAACAAATATAGGGCTAACAGTTGGCATTTCAGCCATACTCCATAGCAGGGAGCATGTGCCCCACCATTCATCATCACTATTAGGAACATAAGAACATAAGAATGGCCCTATTGGGTCAGACCAAAGGTCCATCTAGCCCAGTATCCTGCCTTCCGACAATGGCCAGTGCCAGGTGCCCCAGAGGGAATGAACAGAACACGTAATCATCAAGTGATCCATCCCTTGTCACTCATTCCCAGTTTCTGGCAAACAGAGGCTAGGGACACTATCCCTGCCCATCCTGGCTAATTGCCATTGATGGACCTATCCTCCATGAATTTATCTAGTTCTTTTTTGAACTCTGTTATAGTCTTGGCCTTCACAACATCCTGTGGCAAGGAGTTCCACAGGTTGACTGTGCGTTGTGTGAAGAAATACTTCCTTTTATTTGTTTTAAACCTGCTGCCTATTAGTTTCATTTAGTGACCCCTAGTTCTTGTGTTATGAGAAGTAGTAAACAACACTTTCTCTACACCAGGCACGATTTTATAGACCATCTCTCCCCTTAGCCTTCTCTTTTCCAAGCTGAAAAGTCTCAGTCTTATTAATCTTTCCTCATACGGATGCCGTTCCATACCCCTAATAATTTTTGTTACCCTTTTCTGAACCTTTTCCAATTCCAATATATCTTTTTTGAGATGGGATGACCACACCTGCACACAGTATTCAAGATGTGGGCATACCATGGATTTATATAGAGGCAACATTATATTTTCTGTCCTATTATCTATCCCTGTCTTAATTATTCCCAGCATTCCATTCACTTTTTTGACTGTCGCTGAACATTGAGTGGATGTTTCCAGAGAACTATCCACAGTGAGTCCAAGATCTCTTTCATGAGTGGTAACAGCTAATTTAGACACCATCATTTGATATGTATAGTTGGGATTATGCTTTCCAATGTGCATAACTTTGCATTTATCAACATCAAATTTCGTCTGCCATTTTGTTGCCCAGCACCCAGTTTTGAGAGATCCTTTTGTAGTTCTTCGCAGTCTGCCTGGGTCTTAACTATCTTTAGTAATTTTGTATCATCTGCAAATTTTGCCACCTCACTGTTTACCCCTTTTTCCAGATCATTTATGATTATTTTGAATAGGACTGGTCCCAGTACAGACCCCGGGGGACACTACTATTTACCTCTCTCCATTCTGAAAACTGACCATTTATACTTACCCTTTGTTTCCTATCTTTTAACCAGTTACCAATCCATGCAAGCACCTTCCCTCTTATCCCATGGCAGCTTACTTTGCATAAGAGCCTTTGGTGAGGGACCTTGTCAAAGGCTTTCCAAAAATCTAAGTACACTATATCCACTGGATCCCCTTGGTCCACATGCTTGTTGACACCCTCGGTGAATTTTAGTAAATTGGTGAGGCATGATTTCCCTTTAATAAAACCATGTTGACTCTTCCTCAACAAATTATGTTCATCTATATGTCTGACAATATTGTTCTTTATTATTGTTTCAGCCAGTTTGCCCAGTACTGAAGTCAGGCTTACAGGCCTGCAATTGCCAGGATCACCTCTGGAGCCCTTTTTAAAAATTGGCATCACATTAGCTATCCTCCAGTCCTCTGGTACAGAAGCTGATTTAAATGATAGGTTACAGCAAGGATCGGCAGCCTTTGGCATGCGGCTCACCAGGGTAAGCACCCTGGTGGGCTGGGCCAGTTTGTTTACTTGCTGTGTCCACAGGTTCGGCCGATCGTGGCTGCCACTGGCTGCAGTTCGCCATCCCAGGCCAATGGGGGCTGCGGGAAGTGGCACAGGCCGAGGGATGTGCTGGCCGCCACTTCCCGCAGCCCCCATTGGCCTGGAGTGGTGAACCGTGGCCAGTGGGAGCCGCGATCAGCCAAATCTGCGGACGCGGCAGGTAAACAAACCAGCCTGGCCTGCCAGGATGCTTACCCTGGCAAGCTGCATGCCAAAGAGTTTGTTTGGCCGATCCTTGGGTTACAGACTACAGTTAGTAGTCCTGAAATTTCACATTTGAGTTCCTTCAGAACTCTTGGGTGAATACCATCTGGTCCCGGTGACTTATTGCTGTTTAATTTATCAATTGGTTGCAAAACCTCCTCTAATGATACCTCAATCTGGGACAGTTCCTCAGATCTGTCATCTAAAAAGAATGGCTCAGGTTTGTGAATCTCCCTCACATCCTCAGCCATGAAGACCGATGCAAAGAATTCATTTAGTTTCTCCGCAATGGCCTTATCGTCCTTGAGTGCTCCTTTAGCACCTTGATCGTTCAGTGGCCCCACACACCACCATCCTCCCTATTCCTCAAGCCTGTAAGCAGTGGGTTATTGCCAACTTCTCTCTCCCTCTCTCTTCTTTACCCTTATATCAAGGCTGTGTCCAAATCATGCAGTTTCTTCTGCCACAATATCTCCAAGTTATCTCCAACCCATACAAAGCACTGCTGTTATA
This sequence comes from Chrysemys picta bellii, assembly GCF_011386835.1. NCBI lineage: Eukaryota > Metazoa > Chordata > Testudines > Emydidae > Chrysemys > Chrysemys picta. Next base: position 37,564,588 of record NC_088791.1, read on the forward strand.
CTCCTTCTAGCCCATCAGTTGGACTATGCCATTCCTTCTTTGAATCCCTCAGCTGGTTCACCCTTCACTTTTGCATCAAGTCAAAGCTTCATGGCTTTGCCTTGAAGACCCTGCATAATTCTACACATTCATACTTATCCAGCCTTTTCTTCTATTGTGTCACCCTACCCTCCCACAAAGCGCCTCCCGATTCATTTGCTGCTTTATTCACTCCATCTCCTGATGTCTTCACTTTCTCCCATGCCACCCACTACACATGGAATGTCTTTCCTGAGTTTGTCTGCAAAGCTACTGCCATCTCCCCATTCAAATCTTTTCTCAATATAAATCTCTGCTATGATGTCTATAAGAATTCAGCCATTTAATAGTGGCTCAGGAAGAGTGGTAGTGGAGGATACGTCATAGATTTATAATATAAAACAAAACAAAACTAAATAAACAGGTCTGGAACACTTGGTTTGTGTGTTTTATCTTTTTTTTCCTTTTAGGGCAAGTACTCTCATGTGTGTACAATGGTCTCCAAACTTTTAAGTCATGTGTCCCCTTACTCCTATGTAATCTGTAAGCGTCATGTTCCTCCCCCAACCCCTGGAGCTGAGTCTGGGTCCAGGGTCAGAGCCCTGGTTGGGAGCTGGGCCGCAGCCAGAGCTGCAGCTGGGACTGGGGGTGGAGCAGGGTGGATGGTGCTCCCTCCCTGCCCCCCATGGGGGCTGGCCCAGGCCCTGCCGTGCCCCCCCTGAATGTTCCTCTGTGGGGTGTGCCCCTCAGTTTGGGGACCACTGACCTAACACAGTATGCATGCTACCGAAATATTATTAATGATGGTGTGCAGAGAGTCATGTCCCATAAGCAATAAGCCCTATTCAGCCACAATGCCTACACAGTGCTGAGAAGCACAGGGCTGATGGTTTTGAAATGTTTCAGCTTCTATTTTAGATATTTATCTGGCCCACTATTGTAGTCTCTTATAATTAGTAGTGCCTCACAGTTTCAGTGGGTTTATCCTCACAACACCCATGTGACATATGGAAGTGCTATCATGCCCATTTTATAGATGGGGTACTAAGGCACAGATATATTGACTCCCCCTCCCCCCAGGTGAAACAGGACAGCTGTGGTGGAGCAGGAACTTGAATCTGGCTCTCCTAAATTCTAGGTTAGGGCCTACAGCAGTGGTGGGGAACCTTTGGCCCACGGGCCGCACGCGGCCTGTCAGGGTAATCCGCTGGTGGGCCACGAGACACTTTGTTTACATTGACTGTCCACAGGCACGGCTGCCTGCAGCTCCCAGTGGCTGCGGTTTGCCATTCCTGGACAATGGGAGCTGCGGAAAGCATTGCGGGCTGTTCCATACGTTCTTTTGCTTAATGTTAATTTTTCTAAATCCTGGCAATAGCTGAATCTTTCACATCTTTTTGACTGTCATCATCAGTCCTTTGTTCATAGAATCAGATTACTAGTAGCACTACAGAGTTTTGTTTTATCTAAAAGCATCTTTATAAAATAAACTTTGTCTGCCTCTTGATCTTGCGTATGGATAGGTCATCTCCACAATGCATTTCTGAGAACACCTCCAGGTGCAAGCCAGGTGAGACTTGTTTAGGGAAGGATGCTGCCTCACTTGGTTCCAATCCAAACTAAGACTACTTCGAACTGGTGTCAACCTGAGGATAACATTCCCTGCAAATAACATCTGCACACAAGGATATTGTTTCATTCCCACATGAGCATTTGGGTAGCTCTAAAAACAGGAAGAAAACAAATATTTGTTCCCACACTATCGTTACAGTAAAACAAAAGCTTCCACTGTTTGAAGAAATTTTGGAAAGTTATTAAGTTTCAGTATTGTACGTGCTTAGTACAGGTAAAAATGGGATCTTCGGGGATTCCTTAGCTTGATTACTTAAGAAGAAGCATTTATCAGGAGTTAATATATATTGTTCTAATTTAAGCCACTACTCAAGGGACCAACACAAGTTGTTAGCTAAACAGATTTGATCTTATAATGTTGGTGGAGCAGAACTGTGTTTGGCATGTGTGGAAATAATTTGTGGTGGTCTCAGGCAATAAAGTTATATAATAATGGTCAGCACTTTACAGGTTTCATATATTTAAACCAGTTATTGTCCCAATAGGAAGCATTTATTTTCTCACAATTCAGAAGCCCACTTTTCTCATCATTTAATTCATTTTACATTATCCATTATCTACAGTTGCGTTGGCTGTTAATCTTTTTTTTCTTTTTAAGCGTATGTGTGCAGGTAAAAAAATTAGGCCCTTTTATGCCTACTTCAAGTGCTGATCACCCACATTTCTAAGGCCTTGGCTACACTTACCCGGTAGTTCGGCGGCGAGCGATCGAACTTCTGGGTTCGACTTATCGCATCTAGTCTGGACGCGATAAGTCGAACCCGGAAGTGCTCGCCGTCGACTGCGGTACTCCAGCTCGGCGAGAGGAGTACCGCGGAGTCGACGGGGGAGCCTGCCTGCCGAGTGTGGACCAAGGTAAGTTCGAACTAAGGTACTTCGAACTTCAGCTACGTTATTCACGTAGCTGAAGTTCCGTACCTTAGTTCGAATTAGGGGGTTAGTGTAGACCTGGCCTTAGTGAAATCAATGGAAGGTATTCAGCAGCTCTGAAAATCAGGCCCAAAATGAAAAATATAAACCCCTTAAACGAGCTGTTGGCTCATCATCATCAGCATAATCGTTTTCTGGAAAATAATAGATATGGAAACATGTAAGTGATATTCTTTAATCCATGTTTAAGTGCTCCCAGACAACAATGGCATAAGATGCAGCAATAATAAAGATAAGAGATCAAACAAATATAAAAATGGTAAAACAATTGGGAATATTTAGATGGTCATGTGTGATGTACTGGATGACTTAATTCTGGAAACAATCATTTGAGCACATACTGTACTGTACAGGGACATTCACTTTAGGAAAGTATTAAGAGGCTTTTAACTATAGCATAAATAACATTGTGGCACAAAATGTTTTGATATGCCTTTAACAGAGAGTAGATAAGCAGAGATAAGGAAGGAATTGGAAGAATTCTATCTAAGGACAAGATGTTTTATGCTCAGCCCTTAATATTATACATGGGATTAGAACGGCATTGTTAGGATACCATGAGACTTTTTATTGTTTCCTTTATAGTTGTAGTGTTACTATTGTATAAATTAATGTTACTATTGTATAAATTAATGTTGTTGCTTACGGTAAGGCTAGGAACTTGACCTATCCAAAGCATTAAATGTAACAATTCTGGTCTGTGGATTCCAATGAATGTTTCCAGAGTAGCACATGCATTTAGAGGCAAATATAGCTCCTACTTCTGTGGTGGTAGTGGTCTGTCCTGTCAGCCACAAAACCAGTGCAATTTTGCCATACAAGGAGCAGGCTTCATTCAGTGGGGATTTTTCACATAGTTTACAGCACCTGTGTGGTATGGAGTTCATCTTAGTGTGACTCCTGTTCCTGGTTGGGAACAGGATGGAAGGGAGGGGTTCCCTATGTATTCATTTGTCAATTTGTTTGACAAATATCTTTTTGAATATTCTTGCTATGTAGGTTTATTGGGAATAGTCTACATTTGAGCTACGTTTAACTGAGGTGAGTCAGATAAGCCACATGATGATATTTCTGATTTCTGATTGGATACGCTCTTTCCAAAGAAAATAGTGATATTCACTTCAAAGATTGCTTTCCGTGAACATTTGTATTATGAAATGGAATGATTTAAATGCTCATAAAAATTGAACACAAAACGGGGACGAACATGGCTGAAGCAAATTCATTTTAAGATATCAAATGATTTTTCACTGTAAGTATTTACACTATTTATTTAGCTCTGAACAACAATGTCAAATGGACATTCTCTCAACAGCAAATGGACACTCACTCACTCTCCCTAAATGTCACAAACTTGACTTGGCAGCTTTTGTCAGGTATAATCTGGCTCCCGTACATTCTATCTCACTGAAATCTAGAGAAACAGCTATCCATGACATGTCTCTTACTTAGGGTTAGTACCTTAAGATGTCAAAGGAGTCAGTTCAGAAATTCAAAAACTATACTCTGAAATTCAGAATAAATACACACTGTATCACCCACTGAAAATGCCCTTGTTCTAAGAAGTCAGATGAGGAGACTGGTCTGTTAACCCTCTCAGACACCCAGAGGAGGAACACACACAAAGGGGCACTTTCCTATCCAAAGCATTACACATTCTTTCCACAGTCTGGTGCATGTGACTGCCTGGTTCAATGTGTGACAGCCAGAACTGTAAGTAGGTGTAAATGACTGCAACAATAGTCTGTCCTCAGACTCTTGTTTTAGCTTCTTCTCTTACAGTTGAACTTTAACAATCATAAACCCATGTGTGGAGTGTTGATGACAGATGCTGTGCTTGTGGACTGCAATCTGTCTGATTAGAGTGGTCAACCTTCAAAAGGTTCCAATTCTGCCTTTGATAACTAGCTAGCATTGCCATGGTATTCCTGGTATTCTCTATACTTAGTACAGGGAATTCCTGGGGAATATTGCTAATATAGTGGTAACTCTTTTCAGCAATTTTAAGGGTGACCAATGTACTTGAGGGTGGGGGGCATGAGCCAGGGGCTGCTCTTGGGCACCCTGGCTCCCCGCTCAGGGCAGGTATAGGATCCTGGGCTCCTCACAGTGGCCTGGGCTCCCTAGGTGGCTCTTACCATGGCCTGGCTCCGGCTTCCATTCTGACCAGGGGGTGGAGGCTCAGAGAAGAGGAGGAGCAGGGCACAGAGAGGGAGGGGCTTTGTGTCCCCCGCCCCGTTATTTTGAGGTTCCGGCACTTCTGACTGGCTGCAGTATCTCCACAACTCACCCACACTGCAGTACAAGCCTGGCCCAATGTACCTTCATGGACCATTCCAAGAGGAAGTGTTTCTGTGATTAACTTATTATGGTTGATGTTCTAGACAGGTCCAACAAGCAGACCCAGGACCAAAGACAGAGGGACTTGTGGCTAGAGGAAAGACATGGCAAGAGGGAAGAGGAAAGACTCAGGCTGGCTGTGCAGCCTGAGGACAGAGTTTCAGTGTGGGAGCAGGCACTTGCTTCTTAGTTCCCGGAACAAGAATGGTGGCTAAATGAGGAAGACAGAGCTGAGCAGAAAAAGCTGTTTGAGCAGCTGATATCAGTAAGGACTGCAAGAGTACTGGCTCACCCACTGGTCTGAGCCCCTTGTGACAAATGCTGGGATGTAGTCCAGTAACATCTTAGAAAACTCCATGGTTAGGTAGCTCATGCTGTCTGGCCCCATGAGCAGCTGGGTAGGGCAACTTAGTCCCATGAAGTTCTCCATCTTGACTCCTTTCCCTGTGGATGTCTACCCAGCACAAAGTGGGGAAAGAAGGGAAAGGACAATAGGGAGGGGGTGCAGGGGACATGCAACAATAAGGGGTTTCTGTCTTGTACATGGTTTCACTGTTTGCACTTGTTCATGCTCTTTTTTTTGTTTGATTTGGAAATGTTGTGTTGTTGTTGCTGTTTTGGTGTGGTAATGGCAGCTGGTCTGCCTGGCAACCAGTGAATGTTGTACTTTTATAATACATGTTTATAAATAAAGCTTTTTATGTCATCAGTAATGTTTATTGCCATCACTGAATCTCATCATACAATGTGTATTTGAAATAATAAAGGTAAACACGTCATCATGGACAATTAGGAATTAGTAAGCATATATAGTTAGGTACATCAATATGCACTTCAGTCATTTCCTTGTATGCATCCATCCTGTGAATCATCCTTCACCCACTCGTTTCATAAGTGGTCATGACATTCATAAGTACATTGCATGGCAATCAAGGCCTATCCCTACTCCCACAAGCACAGTCATCAAGGTACTATTCCCCCTCTTCCATTGGGCCAAGCAAGTCCATAATGTGGGAGCACAGATCATCCCTGACCTCTGTTGCTCAGGTACACCCAGCTTCAGCTGGGGTAGCTGCACTTTCTGGCTAAGGGTATCGATTCAGTCCTAGGTCCATTCAGGGGGAAATGGCTCACCTCTGGCTTCACAAAGATTGTGAAGAGCACAGCAAGCCACAGTAATGTGCACAGCACTGATGACACTGGAATTAAAATGTGTCTGTAGACATCTCCAATGGGATTTCAAGCTACCAAAAGCACAGTCAACAACCATTCTGCACCTGCTGAGAGTGTAATTAATCCTTCTTTTGCCAGGGCCTCTGAAATCAGAATATGGTTTCCTAAACCAAGGAAAAAGGGGGTACACTGAGTCCCCCAGAATAACGATGGGGACAGTAACTCTGTTTATGACAGTGTCTTTTTGTGGGAATAGTATCACAAAATTTTGCTGCCCACAAAATTCCAGAAATGGAGCTTTCTTCATGATAAAGTTCTGGACCCACTGCTGGACCCATATTACTGAATGATGATGTGATCTCACCAGTCTGTGCTTATGGCCCTGTGCCAGAAACACTAGTCTATGTACAGGTCATCAGTGTCTATAACAAGTGTCATGAGCAGCATCAGCCAGTTCAAATCTGCCATGCCTGGGTACTCCTCCTCCTCCTCCTCCTTTGGTGGGTCAGAAAATGCTTCTTAAATGTCCACCAGCACTTCACATAAGCTCTGCCTGATTCTTGAAGTTTTTGAAAAGGTACCTCTTCCATGTTGCTCAGCAGGAAGTGCTGGCAGGCTGTTCATACTCTGTAATGTGCAGGGTCAACCGTAAAGTTTTCCCACAGTGCACCACAGTCAAAGGGCTCAAGTGGCCACATTTCAGGAGGATGCTAGGAAGTCTGGGATGTGGCTGGTTTGACTTGGGTCTGTGTGCTATAGTGTGGACGCCAGAGCCCCAGGTTTGAGCCAGGATTAGAAAATTTTTAACATAAGGTTAGCAATCAGTGTAGACACTCAAGCCCTGGGTTCTCTAACCCAGGGTCAGCTTACTCAAATACCACTAAGTCTGGACTTACATTGTAGACATACCCATAGTTATGCTGTTTGCCCCGTTTTAAAAAATCTCTGGACTTGATTCTTTTCCTTATACTAGTCTAAATCAGGAATAACGTCACTGAAATCCACAGTTATAAAAGAGTAAAAGTGGAGCAAGTCACAGGAGAATCATGCCTAACACTTATAGCTCATAGCTGCCATTAGTGTAACAGTGCTGATTGTTTTGCCTCCTGTATCATCCTTGATGGTTTCAGTAACTCACACAGGTATATATTTATTGTATACCATTCAATGGGCTGAAGACACTTTTGTATTGCAATGTGATGTGTACTGATAAAATATTAAATTAACTGTTTGTGAACATATGATGTTCCTTGTGAAGCATGCAAGGCTTGTTTCATTGTTTGAAAAAAAAACCTTTCTGCTAAACCATTAGAAGCTGGATGGTATGGTGTGATTTGATTTGACATGCATCTTCATAAAAATTTGGAACGCATGCAATACAAACTAAGGTCCATTGTCGTTTTGTAACTGTTCCGGCAGACTATGATGGTTAAATACTTCATGCATCTTCTCAATCGTATGTTCAACAGATGCAGAGGTAATCATGCAGTTCTCTTATCACTTTTAGGTAAGCATCAATGTACTAAGAAGAATTCCTTCCAGAAAACAAGCAAAATCCACACCTCTTGCTTAATAAAGGGCTGTGGTACACAGCTGCCCCCGAAATGCCATTCAAATGGCTAGGAATCTTTTCCTTATCTGCCAGATGAAAAAAGAGTCAGGTATTGACTGACCGCCTGCAGAGTATGTCTCTATCTAAGGTATTTATATGGCCTTCATTATTGTAGTATATGAGTACCTCACAATCTTGTATGTATTTATCCCCTCATCACCCCCTGTGAGGTAGGGAAGTGCTGTCATCCCTATTTTAAAGACTGAATATCTGGGCCTTAGTCTCTGCACCTCGCTTCTCTAAGATTCTAGGTGACTAACTTCTTTGAGGATCTGGGCCCAAAAGACATGCTCAGTATCACACAGAAGTCTGTACCAGTGCAGGGAATTAAACCCAGGTCTCCCAAAGCTAGTGCCCCAACCACTGCACCATCTTCCCTCTTTGTAGAATTCACCTACTACAAGACAGGCCCAACAAAGAAAGTAACAGAACGCCACTAGCTGTCACCTACAGCCTCCAAATAAAACCTCAGTGCATCATCAAGGATCAACAACCTATCCTGAAGGATGATCCCTCACTCTCACAGAACTTGGGAGACAGGCCAGTCCTCGCCTACAGACAGCCCCCCAACCTGAAGCAAATACTCACCAGCAACTACACACCACACAACAAAAGCACCAACCCAGGAACCAAACCCTGCTACAAACCTCGGTGCCAGCTCTGTCCACATATCTATTCAAGGGACACCATCATAGGACCTAACCACATCAGCCACACCATCCAGGGCTCATTCACCTGCACATCTACCAATGGGATATATGCCATCATGTGCCAGCAATGCCCCTCTGCCATGTACCTTGGCCAAACCGGACAGTTTCTACGCAAAAGAATAAATAGACACAAATCTGACATCAGGAATCATAACATTCAAAAACCAGTAGGAGAACACTTCAATCTGTCTGGTCATTCAATAACAGACATAAAAGTGGCAGTTCTTCAAAAAAAAAAAAAAACTTCAAAAACAGACTCCAACGTGAAGCTGCAGAACTGGAATTAATTTGCAAACTGGAAACCATCAGATTAGGCCTGAATAAAGACTGGGAGTGGTTGGGTCATTACAAAACCTAAACTTAATTTCCCCAATACTAATTTCTCCCTACTGTTACTCACAGCTTCTTGTCAAATGTCTTTAATGGGCCACTCTCTTACCACTTCAAAAGTTATTTTTCCTCCCTTGGTATCCCGCTGTTAATTGGTTTATCTCATTAGACTGACCTAACACTTCGTAAAGCAACCTCCATCCTTTCATGTATTTATACCCGCTCCTGTATTTTTCACTTCATGCAACTGATGAAGTGGGTTCTAGGCCACGAAAGCTTATGCCCAAATAAATTTGTTAGTCTCTAAGGTGCCACAAGGACTCCTCGTTGTTTTTGCTGATACAGACTAACATGGCTACCACTCTGAAATCTCTTTGTACTGTGCATCAGAACCAGACTGGCAGAATACTATCTCCGAAAGAAAAAGTGAAAGCATCCAGATTAGAGGGGCAGTCAGGGAAAGCTCTAGATGAGATTGCCGGGTGTCCTAGTACACATGAATCAGTGGGAGAACCCTGAGATCTTGCCACAGTTCTCACCCAGGTGAAGGTCCCATCCTGTGAGTTTATAGTTTGTTTTAAAGCTGCTGCATTGTGGATTATTTAAGGAAAATATTGTTCCCACCAAAGACAACTCCTGCAGCCAATCCTATAAGAATCCATCTAAAGGTTTATTAACTAGGAACAAGGAATAATAGTTATTTACAGGTTAAAGCAAGCAAACATATACACACCAATGAGTCACTCTCTAAGTCCTAAGAGTGACAGAGTTGTAGTGATCTGTCAGTTGAAAGTGTCTTTCAGGGCAGACACAGGAGGCAGCCCCTACAGATCTATGCCCTGGAGTCTCTAGCCTCTCAGGGTACGTCTACACTATCCTGAAAACCCCATGGCTCGCCAATGCCAGCTGACTCAGGCTTGTGGGGCTGGAGGGATGTTTCATTGCTGTGTAGATTTCTGGGCTTGGGCTCAGCCCAGACTCTAGGACCCTGCGAGGTGGGAGAGTCCCAGATTTAAGGGTCCAGCTGACATGTCTTGTAGTAAACTAGGTTTTCACACTTGATAATGCTTCTCTCCTGACTGTGTGGGTTTACAGTTTCAGAGCATACACTTAAATATTACCTTATAACTTGTTATATGGATATTATAAGTGAGATTAATACATTCAGCAACTTACAAGCATTTCATAGAGTCTAAACACTAATTACATTCCTATGAGACTGATACCTATTTTGAGCAAAACTAACATTTAGGTGACCTGGTCTGGCCTCCAGCTACAAGGCTGTCAGTTCTTAGCTAATACCTGTAGTCTGGGCAAGAGCTTGCCTCTGGCCTGCCAGCATCACACTGTAAACTAGGGGTTGTGAGTTGTTCAGTTCTCAATGGGGCCTTACACCAGTAATAGTAAATTAAATAATTCTCTTTAACCAGTGGAACAATTACTCAAGGGTCATGGTGGATTCTCTATCACTGACCATTTTTAAATCCAGATTGGATTTTTTTTTTCTAAAAGCTATGCTCTAGGAATTATTCTGGGGAAGTTCTACAACCTGTATTATACAGCAAGTCAGCAGACTAGATTATCACAATGGTCCATTTTGGCCTTGGAATTGATTAATCTATTTTTGTTTTCAAAGACAGCTTGCTTAATAATAAATGTCAAATCAGGTTTCCATGGCATACCATGTCCTACTTATTTGTGTAATTATCTGGGAGAGCATTTTAGCAGATCCTGATGCATAAACGCACACACACTCTCTGCAATATATTACAAGAAGGAATATGAAAAATGCAAAAATGGCATATTTGCTAGAAAGCAAACAGAGGGACTCCCAAATGCAAACCTACCCCAAAATGCACTTATGTCTTTTCTGTGTTATTTGAGCATTACAGTAAAAGCACATTATCTGATACAACACTACTAACTCGCAAAAAGCAACAGAGGGTCCTGTGGCACCTTTAACACTAACAGAAGTATTGGGAGCATAAGCTTTCGTGGGTAAGAACCTCACTTCTTCAGATATAGCATCTTTCATCTAAGAATCTCAAAGCTTCTTGCAAAGATAAGTAAAATGAGGATCATAATATAGATTGTGAAAGAGGTAATGGGTTACATTCTTTAGTTGCAGCCCTGAGCAAGAGGTGGTGAATAAATTGTATAAACCTAGGAGCAGCTTTGAGAGAGAGAGAGAGAGAGAGAGAGAGCGAGCACTCCTGCTTTCTCCTGGCTCCTGGGGGATAGTAATTTACTGCTGGTCTATTCCAGTCACAGTAAATCATTGCCACCTGGCTCCCCTGTGCTGCATCAGCTCTCCTGGTCAGTACATTGGGGGATGGAGCCAAGGCTCTGCCCATTCTCTGCCCTCTGCATTGAGCAAGTACCCTCACTTACTCCTATGACTTGGACCCAAGGCCCAACTAGCCTACTTAGAGATGTAAGTGGTGTTCTAATTGCCTGCCACTCCTTGGCATGGGCATATAATCTGACAAAAACTTGCTCTGACTTGCCCAAATTGGCAGAGCAATTGAATGGAATTCAAGGCCATTCCCATCCCTTATTGACCATGTTACCTCCAAGTATTATGTATGTGGTTTCTGGCTGCTATTTTCTGCACCAATAGCACTCAGCTGACCTATCTTATTTTAATGACAATGAGATGGATTGGCAATAATCTCTTGTCAGTATCAGCTAGAGGGCAGAGTGAGTGAGTTAATGGGCTGCAGTGATTTGTAAAGGAAGTTTGTATGTTTTGTCTTGTCTTTTCTTGAATAATGTAGTGATCAGGATGAAATGCCTACTTGTAGGAGAATGTTTTCCTTGAGCATTTCACAATGCAGCCACAGTTTCTTTTATTAATGTTTTATATTTTTACAGCATAACTTCTATTTTATACCTTATCACACAATGGGTAACATCTTGCTCTCCACACAAAAAATGTGTGAAAGAAAAAGATGACTTTTTAATCCCTCTGCCCCACCATAGGAATCACATGTCATGCTTACCTCCCCTCTATTTCAGTGCTTTAGCTTGATTATAAGATACACATAATTCTGCTTATAGACAAACAGAATTTGGTTTCTGACTAGCAGACAGTGGACACATATCCTCCTTTCAGTACCTCTATTGACAAGTATGTTAAATGAACTCAGAGACACTATTGCTCTGTCTCATGTGCAGACAATACAGTGGTCAGAGTAAACAGCACTTTAATAGAATGTCAGCAAGTTTTAGCCTGTGTGACTAGGTTTTGGTTTTGTCTTTGGTCACTCTCTGATTTAAAAAAAAACAAAACCTAGGGCTGGATCTTCAGCTGGTGTACATGATCTCACTCCGTTGAAGTCAATTGATATCAGCCGAGGATCCAGCCCCTTGATCGCTGACTGGAAGGTAACTTATCTTTTCCTTGCACTATAATCTAGAGTAGTTATAATGAACGCATCTATTCTGAACCTAACAGCTGAGGGTGTCAGTTTCAACTACAGAGGGCCACTTCCAAATAGAATATGAGGTCATCTGTCCCAGAAGACACTACTCACACTTGTGAGAGTTGCTGCATGGTTGAACCTTGCTAATCACTGTTACAACAACTGGTTGTAACCCGTGATGTTTTTACATGATTTAGATGGCTTCCCTTATATTGTTAGAAAGTGAGTAGGACAGACTTGCTATAACTTTCTTTGATTTGATTACTCGGTCACTAAGTTTGAATCCATCCTAATCAGACCAAGTGTTTGTTTCATAACTAAGAAGCATATAAAAAAATCATAATAATGGTTACCTATCAAGGGTCCTAAAACTGCAGAAAATATATAAACCCTCCTCGAAACAGTAAAGACAGGGTTTGTGATCTGAAGAAATTGCCAGGCAGAGCTGGTCAGAAAGATTTTTAAAATGGGAAAACAATTTATTATGCCTTTTTTTTTTCTATTTCTTCCTCCAAGCCCCATTTTCTTTATCAGCTCTGCCCAAGGAATAGTATCATTAGACTCAGTTACACAGGGTAACTATAACTAGCTTGGAAGAGAACATGAATGTAACAGTAACCAGTGGAGTGAGGGCTACTGACTGCTGCCCTGACATGCACCAGGATTAACTTCTATAAATCTAATCGACGTCAGGTGGCTGATGACTAGGGCCAGGAAAAAAAGACCAGTCTCTTGCCAACATTCCTGTGCATCACACCTTCATTACAGGTGAGTGAAAAGGAATATATATATAGGCTAGAATTTTCGAAACATGTCTAGACCAAAGGGTAGTTTTTGCCCCTTTTGGCCATGCATCACATTTTTACAAAGGGGGTATAATTGATCACAAAGGATTCTGAGTGTCCAGGTGGGGAGAGGATAGGATAGTGTACCTGAGGGGATAGCCACTCAATTGGCATTTCCAAAAGGCTTACATTGGTAGTGCTTAGAAGCCCTCATCAGCATAGGGGCTCCATTAGGCACTCCAGTAGAAACACTATAACAGACATGGTCCCTGCCCAAAAGAGTGTGTATATTATATATAAATAATTTGAATATTCTGAATGAATGGCCAGGCTACAACCCCTCCTGGACAAAGAGGAGCTCAAGGTCCCGCCATGTGCCACACAGATCCTGCTACATCATAACTGAACAGATAATTCCCCCCGATTTAAAATGATTTACACCAGCTGATGATCTGACCCAAAGTCTTGCTGTCAGGAGATATTAATGATCTCATATGTAACATACAGGCAAACTCTTGTAGAATTGGCAGAATTGTATTAATTCACAAGGATACTTTAAATTAGAAGAAATAATTTGATTCTAAAATGTTACTTATTTACACCGAGTATCTTTGGCTTTGAGGAGTGCCACTAATTTTAGGGCCTGATTCTCTTTTACACAACGCCACTTTGGTAGCATAGCGGAGGACCTTAAAGTAGGTAAAGTCTCACTACTCTGGGCAGGTCTACACTTAAAACTCTGCAGCAGTACAGCTGTGCCACTGTAGTGGTTCAGTGAAGATGGTACTACGCTGACGGGAGAGCTTCTTCCATTGGCATAGTTAATCTATCCGCACGAGAGGTGGTAGCTCTGTTGACAGGAGAAGCCCTCCCAGAGACATAGAGCTATCTAGGCTAGTGGTTAAGTCGGTATAACTTAAGAAGTGTGGATTTTCCACACCCTCGGAGCAATATAGTTATACGGATGTACGTTTATAGTGTAGACTTAGTCTCTGTGAAAATGATGTAAAGATGCCTTGGTATACATGAGAACCAGGCCTTTAATGGTCTCATGATTACACTGAAAGCTCCAAGGGGTTTGGGATGGGGCTTGCTCCTTTGTTAAACGGTACATAGCTGCATTTGGATTCTTCTGCTGTTTGTTATTTTACTGAGAAAACATACATTTTTGGCTGTAAAGAAGTGGGAAGAGTTTGATGAAATATTGCATTTTGATACATTAGTGATGTCACTGATCCATAGTTTACATGTCATTTGGCATATCAACAGTAAGGTTCCAAAATTAAACCATTTTTAATTTTAAAAAAGTAGGAAAAGGAGAAATGTGGCCTGCTTGGTTCACGAAGATACTGCAAGGAGCCCAATGTAGCACTTTTGGTTTTGGAGGAACGTAGCATTTTTAGTGCAAGGTAATAAATTTCATTTTATCAATTTACAGACCTACTTTTCTTCACATTACCTCTTTCCAAGCATCTCTACTCTACTGGGGATCTGTACTTTGGATTGTTTTTCTACACTGGCTGAATATCCTGTTGCTAAAAGATTCCTGTCATTTCACTAATTTCCTTCGGACCATTTGTGTTTTCTTACCATAGCCTTCTTGTTGCCTGTAACTTCCCCCAGCGCTGTATTATTTGAAAATTTAATATGAGTTGACTTCCACTTCTCATCATTGGCAATCCTCAAAGTCGAGGATGATTGTCTGTCATGGATTGTCCATTTCAAGTTATCTGTGGGTCCACCGATGGCTGATGAGCCACAGACTCTTCTGCATTGCAGACATGTATTTCCGAGCAGATGGGTAACCCTGGGATGTTGGTCCGAGCCATGGCACGCTCTGTCGTTCCTGTTTTTCTGTTACGTGTAGTCGCATCTGGTTTTCAAAGTGCTGAGTTCCCTGCCTCTTCTAAAGCAGTGACAAAAAAGCTAAATGAACAAGGTCACATTTTACATTTATGGGACTTCACTAGACAGGTGACCATAACCACATGTTAGATTGCTGTACATGTATGGTAATTATACATATAAGCCCAGGTTGTGATGCCATTACTCATGCTAAATAGCACCTTATTACACATTTAGCCCCAATTTAGTTCATTGGGACTGTTGTGGAGCAAAATGCCATTCAGCATAAATAATGGTATCCAAATCTGGCCAATGTTCATAATATACAAAAAGAGTTCAAACCTGTCAAAGTCACTATGGCAAATGTGCATTGCACTGATTTGTCAAAACTGCAAGCACCCAATTTTATTCTTATTTAACATTTATATTGCGGTGACATCTATTAGTCATCCCGCTGGGGCTTCACTGAGTTCGATGCTGTACGAACGTAGTAAATTACAATCTTTGCCCCTGAGAATTTACAATCTAGAACTGTAGTAAAATGGGTGAGTGTAAAACTGATATCTCATATCTTATTAGTTGCTATAATGTTTCTTAAGAGCATCATGAGAGTGTCGGAACCCTGGAATGCTATTCCATCCAAATGTCTCCTTTCTCTCTCCTCTTCCTTCCCTTTTCTTTTGAATGCACACTTTCCCCTTCTGTCCCAATCCCACCTCTGTCCAGTGTCATTCATCTCCTTTCCATGTTATTCCATCTGTTTCTCCTCTCTCCCTTTGTCACATTCCCCTTGTTATCTCTTTCCCCAATTGCTTCATTTATTACAGGCCCCTTTAATACCAGAAATCTCTTTCATTCCTTGCTTTTCTCCTTGTGGCTGACATCCGATCCCTCCTTAAATATGGTTGACCTAATTTCTCCTACTTGATCGGCATTTAATGAAACGACTCATGTCCTTAACACCCAAAGGACTATGCTATAGCTTAAGGATAGAACCATTAGTATTTTGTATAAATGAACCACTCCTGATGTGATGAAACAAATCTGTGAAGCTGTCACACTAACTGAGCATTCCAAGACGCATTTGTTCTACTGTAAAACAGCAAAGTCACAAACAAAAGTACTGTAGCTACACTGTAGCTAACAAAAGTGATACTGAACTTCAGGCTAGAACAGATTTCCTATAGCATTGTAGCCAGGCTTTGTTTAACCTTTCCATTGATTCTTACTTATAAGAATGAAAGAATGAAATGTGTTGTTTAATATAACTACTTGGGATGGGAGACGCTAAAGGAAAGCCCCAGGAAAAACAGTGATTCAGTGGTGGTGTTGAGTCAGTTGCTAGTATTTCTCCCCTGACGTCAATGCAGAACCAGTGCTAGCCTGGGGTGGGGGCATTGTGCTGCATGGATAAGGCCCTTTGTTTTCACTTTTTATTTTATCTAAAATTTCCCAGGAATGTATCAGTGTTTATTCCAAAAAAATTTAAAAGGGTGAAAATCAGTAAAAACCAAAAATGAAGGGCAGCAGGAGGGGGGCTGGGTGCCCAGTACTCTCAGGGTGCAGCAGACGCGAGGGGGAGGAGAAGGGTTACCCAGTACTCACAGGGAGAGCAGGAGGTGTGGGGGAGAGGTCCCCAATACTCACAAGGTGCAGTGGGTGTGAGGGAGGAGGGGTGCCTGGTATTCACAGGGTGAAGTGGTCAGGGGTGGGGTATTCTTGATGTAGCAGCTGAGGAGGAAGCCTTCTGCTCCTTGCAGGCCTATTACTGCAGTGGTCAAGCAGTCTCGGAACCGGGCTCCTTGCCTGTCTAGCTTCCCCACTGTGCAGATGGAAGCAGATGGGACTGCTGAAAAGCTGGGATCAAGAGGGGAGCAGAAGGCTGCACCCCAGAGCACTGCCCCTCCCCGCCAGACAGAGCTGTCTCCTGGCCTGGCCCTGCAGTGCTGCCCCTGTCTGCTGGAGGCCGTATTGGTGAACCGGGAAGTGGGCGGGCTCAGGAAAACCCACTCAGGACAGGCTACCAATGAAACAGAGGCCTAGAGGGGTCAGAAGGAGACACTGACCAATAGGCAGCTAGCAGGCCAGGTAAGAAGGCTTGCTGGGTTCCTGTGAAAGGTAGAGCCAAGGGAGGTGGATCAGGAGAGTGGATTGTCAGTGCTAACCCAGAACTCCAGGTCAGGTGAGGTCTGGTCCTTTGCTTAAATACTGCAACTAGGCAGCCACCTTTTGTGTGTGTTGGTTAGTTTAAAGGCACAGACAGCCAATCTGGAGTTTGCTTACTGTTAACTGTTTAAGTCTGACACTGAGCTCATGGCACAGGCCATTCTGCTCCAGCCTGGCTGCTCCATGATTGCCCATGACCATTTTTTTAAGAGCAAAGATTTCTCTAAATTCCAGTCTGGGTAGTTACTTTTTGCCTATTTAAATTCCCTCTGGTATTTCAATTCAAGATGGTTGTGGCCTTAATTCATATTTCTTGGCTAAAGACAAAGCTGCTTAGAGGGTTTTAGCAAAAGTCTGACTGAAACTGAGTATAACTAGCCACTTTGGTCTTTGAAGTGATATCTAAGGCTATGGCTACACTACGCAACTTTTAGTGACATGTAGGGTTACCATATTTTGTGCCTCCAAATGGAGGACACTCCACGGGGCCCCGGCCCTGCCCCCAGCCCCGCCCACGCCCCAACTCCGCCCGCTCCCCAAAGTCTCCGCCCCCTCCCCTGCTTCCCGCGAACATTTAATTCGCGGGAAGCCTGAAGCAGGTAAGGGGGAGGTAGGGGGAGGAGGCGCGGCCCAGGCTGGCCCCCCGGCAGCTCCAGCCTGGGTCGGCTCGGGCCCTGGGGTGCCGGCCCCGGCCCCCGGCCGACCACCCCCGGCCCGCCCAGCACTGCTGGCCCCTGGCAGCCCAGCGCACCCCCCAGCGGCCCGGCCCCGCGGCCCAGCGCACCCCCCCCCCCCACCCCGGACCGGCTCCCGGCCTCGCGGCCCCGCGGCCCAGCGCACCCCCCGGCGGCCCGGACCGGCTCCCGGCCCCGCGGCCCAGCGCACCCCCCGCTACCCCGGACCGGCTCGCGGCCCAGCGCACCCCCCGGCGGCCCGGCGGGCCCGGCCTGGACCCCGGCCCGGCACCGTGCCCCCGGCTCCCCGCCCGGCCCCCCGCCCGGCCCCGCGCCCGGCCCGGCACCATGCCCCCGGCCCGGCCCCGCACCGGCCCCGGCCAAAGAGGCCCCGGCCGAGCCCTCCCTCCCGATTTTCCCGGACATGCCCGGCTTTTGGGGATTTTCCCCCGGACGGGGATTTGAGCCCCCAAAAGCCGGACATGTCCGGGAAAATCCGGACGTATGGTAACCCTAGTGACATGGCTGTGCTGCTACAGCCATGCCACTAAAAAGCGTGCAGTGTAGCTGCTGTTTGTCCGCAGGAGAGAGCTCTCCTGCTCACAAAAAATGTCCACCCCCCAGAAGCGGCAGCAGCTTTGTCAGCAGGAAAGCGCTCCTGCTGACAAAGTGCTGTTCACACCCGCACTTGTCGTCAGCAAAACTTTTGTGGTTTGGGGTGTGTATTTTTTTTAACACCCCTGAACGACAAAAGTTTTGTCGACAAAGTGTAGACAAAGCCTGAGTTTCATATCTGGGATTCTGGTTTGCTCCTTTCTCCAATGACTGACAATTCTATATGTAGAGCAAAGATAGTGCAGTATATTAAATGGTTTCTGAATGTATGTAATACAGCAAAAAAGCAATCATTGCATCTATGAATAGTATACATGCATTTGCACTAATGGCCATTTGTATGTGGAAAATGGGTAATTGCAGCATAATATGGATTAGAGGCAAAATTCTCCTGTATGATATTCTGTTTTCCCTGAATGCACAGCTCTCCCACTTGAGCATAATAGGTAGGCCATGTATGTAGCAAGAACAGGACTTTGGAGTGGAAATTCTCCATGTAGAGCTTAGATGATAGGGACATTGTTGAGCAAAACTATTGGTTTAAACAACTGTTAGATTGTCTAGTCTTTTAATATATTGTACCATTCATTGCTCCATACAGACAAGTACAACTCCCACTGAATTCAACAGAGATGTTGGGGTGAGCGGGAAAGAAGACCAGAATCCCATATAAACCTGATCCCACAATTTGAAAAAAACTCCTATTTGGATTCATGCCTTACCTCCAGCTCTAGCAAAAATCCAATTACTCTGAGATTAAATAGGTGACTTATATTTGAATTACTTATTTCATTCTAAGGGCCATGGAAAGTAAGAGTAGAATTTGGCATGATTTCTGGCTGAATTCAGCTATTATTACTACAGCAGATAATATTTTATTGCATTTCTAATGTAAATGTGCCATATCTCTCCCTTGTGTGCTAATTCATCACAGATAATATTAGCATCATTTCAGTCATGCCAGAGCTATTCACTAAAGTTGTCCAATAGCTTGTGCTAAAAAGGTGAATTAATTTTTTAGTATCTGGTGCTTTGTGCTAACTAAGAAGTATTAACATGCAGACCAGCAGACACATAATTAGACAAGTTCTATAATTTAATGCCCTGCTCTCTTTCTACTTGCTTAAGTTCAGTGGAGCCTTTCTGTTTCTGATTACCTGAAGAGTTAGATGTTTTGCATGTAATATAGCCAAAGAGGAATTTAAAACTCAACCAAAGGCTTAAAACTAAATGTCAGAGGTATGATACCAGCTACTGTATAATTCTATGATAGTGAAAGGTATGCATGCTATCTTGGCCAGATCCTGTAAAACCTTTCCCATGCTAGTAGTCCACTGGTCTTTCATACACTACACTACATTTTCCTCAGTTGCTACCAGCTCAACTGATAGTAGCAACAGTGAAAGAGCTGGTGTGATGAGATGCCAGGAAATGTCAGCATCTTATGCTGGCCTCAGTTCTGTCCTGAACTGGGAGGGGGGGGGTGGAACACAGCTGGTCTACACTAGGGCTCCCACTATTGCTACTACAAATGGAGATGCAGCAATGGTAGGAAAGTTGCTGAGTTTTAGTGGGGAAAGGTTAGTGTAGACACCCCTTTGCACATATGGTTGTGGGTATGTATATGCGGGGGAGTAAGTGTCTGCATCTGCAGAGCCCATTGCAGAATCAGGGCCTTGTGTTTCCATTTGACAACCTCATGGTAAATAGTCACTCAGAGGACTGAAAAGGCAAAGAACTGAATTTCTAACATTCTTGGTGGGCTACATTGTCTTATCCCATAATGCCGATACTGCCTCTCTTGAGGAAATAATGGGCCGGATCATGGTGTCCAGCAGATCTTTACTGAATGTTGATCAGGTGGTTAGCAGAGGCACATCTTTCACTCCCTTGATTCTTGTGTGCTCTATGCAGGGCTGGGCTCCATGCATTGTAGCTTACGTACTGCTCTAACTTACCATAGAGGGCTGAAAATGGAGACCGGGATAAGCATGGCATATGGTTATCCAGGTCACACCCCACTTTCCCTGCTATGCTGGATAAGAGTCCCTGGATTGGCTATATAGGACTCTTGCACTGGGGTGATTCCCCCCTGGCCTGTTGAAATAGCTTTGAGGCCACAATATGCTGATCTAAAATGTGTTGTATCATCTGATTTAGCCAGATGGGGTTCTATGACTACTGCTCACCATGCAAAAGTAGCTCATTTCACTGTTACCCTGTCCTTGCTCTGCTCTCCTGTTTGTTTTATCTCCCTTTTGAGTCATGTTATAAACCAAGATTTTAAAATCTTTGGGGGCAAGGACTGTCTTTTTATTACATGTTTGTTCATTTTCGTAATGTGCTGGGGGCCCTGATCCCTAATTGGATGTAAATAAGATTACATATCCTCCAAAATGCTTTAAATTATTTGAATCCTGTTTCCAAAACCAGAAGGCAGCTCCACTGATAGGATATTTTGTGAAACTTTCTTTTACTCCTTCAGTCTGGGACTATGGTTTATAAAAACATAAAAGATTTATTGAAATGGTTAAAGATAATGTAGACAGTTGGAGAAAAGGAGAACAAATGGATTGACAGCTTTGCTACCTTTCTGTTCTAATGTTTGAGGGTTTTTTTGTCTCTATAGGCATTTTCCATATGATATGAAAATTATGAACAGTTAATTATATGTGATAGCTACCAGTTCTGAGCCAAAATATACAAGATGATTAATTTTATTCTAACAGCAGAGGGAGGTGTATAGAAAGGGAACCATAATCTAAGTCTGACAAATCTCCTAATCTGAAACCTAACACCTAAAGCATCCTCCCCATGCAGATTACTATTTATTACTAACATTACCGTATCTTTGGAACTGGGTTCCCACTGCTCTACACAAACACAGACTGATATGGTTCCTTCCCCCAAGAATGTATAGTCTAAATGGACAAAGGCTGGGAAGTAAAACAGAGACAAAGAGAGGTGAAATGACTTGTTTAAGGTGATACAGGAAGTCAGTGACAGAGCCAAGCACTAAAGGTCTCCTGGGTCCTAGCCCAGTGCCCTATCCATCAGAACATACACAGGTAATTAGCTACAGCACATTCAGGAACAGGGTTTAATGATATCCGGGTAATCATGAGTGACATTCAGGCGCTTTGCAGTGTCATCAAGGCTTTGGGATAAGTACCTAAAGGTACAGCTCTATTTCTTGTGTGGCAGGAAGAAAAGAAGCTTGGTGTAGTGGTGGAAATTCATGACTGAAGATCAGGAGGTCTGAATTATATTGCTAACCTGCTATACATTTGTTGAATATCCTGGGGCAATTACTTGGCCTCACTTTCCTTGCCTACCCTGCAGATTTATAGCATTGCAACGCACACTGATATGACTGAATTGGTGTAAGGTGCAACAGTGAAGTGCTGTTTCAGATACAGATAGTGCACTACCTCTAGCACACATAGCACTCCCGGACATTGCAGTGTCAATGGAATGTTCCTCCTATCCCATGAATCTCAGCATAGTTCCCCTGGTGCAGATGTATATCTGCACCTGTTTCCTTTTCTGGTTGGTTCTAATTACTGCTTTGAATGATTCTACCCTACACACAGAGCCACCTACATGTTGTGGGTAGTGAGGTTGGTGCCTTCACTCAGCTGTAAACGGAGGCCAGGACAGAAGGCCAGCAGAAGGCCACACACACTGCCAGATGGACTCTAAGTGTGAAGGCCCAGGGTGTCCTGTACAAAGCACCAACACTATGGATAGCTGCACTCATGAAGATAAGCTTGACTGTTGTCGGTCATCGCTTCAGTCACTTTCATCAGCTGGTTTTATTATATTTTTATTTTCTTTTTTTGTTCAGCTGGGTGCCTCTTTCACAGCTGAACTGTTTCTTCTCTGCTTTTTCCCTCCAGGTTCCAGGAGTTGTCTTGGTCTGGAGTGAAGATATCCCTCCATGAAGCCTAAAGGAATTCCCCCACTCTCACATCAAATGCAGGGCGGATCCCTAGGGATGCATCACTCCTCCAGTAGGATTGCCAACCTTCTGGGATTGGCCTGGAGTCTCCTGGAATTGGAATTGATCTCCCGTTGACTATTGAAAGCAATCCAGGAGATTTTAATAGGATATTTTAAGAAAATGACATTATGTAATATTGGGGGGGAAATCTGGAATAGCTTCAATCAGAATTGCCAGCCCTATCCTCTAGTATGGGAAGGCAGTGAGTGGGAGCTGGTGTCCAGGGAGAAGATCAATAGATTTTTGGGGGGGCCTGAAGGGCAGCTTAGTAGCCTGGCTTGTCCTAACAGTTTTCTGTCAGAAAATTCTGTTTGGATCAAACCAAATTCTTTTCACAAAATCATATAGATTATGGAAAAAAATTATTTGAAAAAAAAAAAAGATTTTTTTTTGAAAATATTGAAATGTCCCATGTTGACATTTTCAGAATGAAACATTCCGATTTTTCATTTTAAAACAATTTTTCATTTTGAAATTCCACTTTCTTTTATATAAAAAAAAAAAATCCAGAAAGGTCAAAATCTAACCAAAACAGTTCAGATTTATTCCAATTTTTTTGAAAGGGTTCCCAAGAGCCATGAGAATGATTAAAGATTAGAAAACATGTCTTATAGTGATAGTTTCAGGAAACTCAGTCTATTTAGTTTAACAAAGAAAAGGTTAAGGTGTGTCTTGGTCACAGTTTATAAGGGCCAACCTGGGGAACAAGTATGTGATAATGGGCTCTTCAGTCTAGCAGCAAAAGGTGTTAGACAGTGGTGGGCAACCTGCGGCCCGCAGGGATGTACTGGCTGCCACTTCCCACAGCTCCCATTGGCTGGGAACAGTGAACCACGGCCAATGGGAGCTGCATGGAGTGCCGTGCCTGCGGCTGGGCAATGTCAGCAAAATGTCTCGCAGCCCTCAATAAGATTACCCTGATGGGCTGCATGTGGCCCGTGGGCCGCTGGTTGCCCACCACTGGTGTACCACAATCCAATGGCTGGAAGTGGAAGCTAGACAAATTCAGATGGGAAATAAAATATACATTTTTAACAGTGAGGGTAATTAACCATTGGAATAACTTTCCAGGGGTTGTGGCAGATTCTCCATCATTAACAATTTTTATATCAAGATTGGATATTTTTCTAAAATAAATGCTGTCATTCAAACAGATATTATTTTGGGTCAGTGTGACGTTGTGCAGTCTATATGGTTTTATAAAATATAAGTGAATATAATGTAACTGGGATATGCTTCATGCAAAAGGTCTCTTGTATCATTACAAAGCTCATAATCTACTGAGTGTGATCATCCTATTTGTAGAAATGTACCACTCTTGTATCTAAAACTAGAAATATAAAACATAACTCTGAGGGAATATTGTAATTATGTAAAGTGTGGGCCATTAAGGATGGTTTGGAATCTTGATGACTCCCATTGTCTGCAGATGGCTGTATTTACCTGTGAGTCTTCCTGTATATGTGTATGCTGGCAAGTGAGTAATGTGAAGTCTTGCAGTGACATGTGATCATGTCACCTGAACTGGAATCCATCTTTAACCTGGTGCTTTTCCAGTGAGGGGGGTGGAAACCCAGAGGGACAAAGGGTTCCCGCCTTATGCAAAAGATATATAAAGGGGTGGAAGAGAACAAGGAGGGGGAGGCGCCATCATGAAGAATCCCCTAGCTATCACCTGAGCTGCAACAAGAGCTGTACCAGGGGAAAGAATTGTGCCCAGGCCTGGAAGGTGTCCAGTCTGAGAAAAAACTTACTGAAGCATCTCTGAGGGTGAGATTATCTGTATTCAGTTTGATTAGACATAGATTTGCGCATTTTATTTTATTTTGCTTGGTGACTCACGCTTGGTCTACACTACCCCCCTAATTCGAACTAAGGTACGCAACTTCAGCTACGTGAATAACGTAGCTGAAGTCGAAGTACCTTAGTTCGAACTTACCTTGGTCCACACTCGGCAGGCTCCCCCGTCGACTCCGCGGTACTCCTCTCGCCGAGCTGGAGTACCGCAGTCGACGGCGAGCACTTCCGGGTTCGACTTATCGCGTCCAGACTAGACGCTATAAGTCGAACCCAGAAGTTCGATTGCCAGCCGCCGAACTAGCGGGTAAGTGTAGCCAAGGCCTTACTTTGTTCTGTCTGTTACTACTTGGAACCACTTAAATCCTATTTTCTGTATTTAATAAAATCACTTTTTATTTAGTAATTTACTCAGAGTATATATTAATACCTGGGGGAGCAAACAACTGTGCATATCTCTCTATCAGTGTTATAGAGGGCGAACAATTTATGCGTTTACTCTGCATAAGATTTATACAGGGTAAAACGGATTTATTTGGGTTTAGGCCCCATTGGGAGTTGGGCATCTGAGTGCTAAAAACAAGCAAACTTCTGTGAACTGTTTTCAGCTAAACTTGCAGCTTTGGGGCAAGTGATTCAGACCGTGGGTCTGTGTTGGGGCAGACGGGAGTGTCTGGCTCAGCAAGACAGGGTGCTGGAGTCCTGAGCTGGCAGGGAAAACAGGAGCAGGGGTAGTCTTTGCACATCGGGTGGCAGCTCCCAAGGGGGTTTCTGTGATCCAACCCGTCACAGTCAGTTCTATGGTCTGTGTTGTACCAGTGGTCCCTTCTGGCTTACTAATCTATGAAACCAGTTCTATATAGAATGTATATAATGACTAATGTATGGAAAGTGGGAACAAAAGCATTAGTGTGTCAAATTCTCTAGGGAATGGTTATGTATACACAGTGTACACATACACATATTTTGAGTGTGTGTATATATAATCACAAGCTATTTTTCAGTTGTGCCTACCAAAAATGCTATCTGCAGTGGAAGCAAACCATCTGCTACACAGCATTTCTATTTTTAAGGTTCTCTGTATGCCAGTTTAACACACACACACAGTGTAGTTTTCACCCTCCTCCTTCAGATGAACTCAAATATGTCATTGGGTTGCCCTATCGGTTTTACATTTCCTCTGTAAACAGAAACTCTATCAGAGTAAGGCCTGAGTCAGCAGCTGTACTGGAGCAAGGCCTGTATTTGAGACTTACAGAATGTGTAACCCGAAGTCTAAAAAAACCCCAGGGGGGTATTTGCCACCTGGCTTTGGAATGGACAGCGGCTCTTTAATAGAGGTTTTTACAAGTCTGTCCTCAGATATACAGCTGAAATGCTTCAATGATGTTTGCTTGCACTTGCCCCTGGCTATTTTACAGACAAAAGGTCTGGATCCTGAAGTCCTTACCTATGTGAAACTCCACTCCAGAGTCAAACCCCCTAGGACTAAAATTGCCATAAATATATTTAATTTAAATTTTACAGTTTGTATTTAAATCTGATTCAAATACAAAGAAATTAAGTATAGCCATTCAAGTCTTTGGATGAAACTTTCCCATAGTCTAACACAACTTGACACATAGATTCTCGGAAGAAGAGTATTGTACAAAATTGTGTGCACATATACAACTACCTGCACTCTGCAGGTGCAAATAGTCAATTCTTAAATTACAACTTTTGCACACACGTTAGTGAGATCTCAGCAGTATAGTTGTATGAAACTCTATATAAACTCTTAGTGTTAAATATATTCAGGAAATAGCCCACAGATAATAGTTACTGTTGACACTGAGGAAGATTTCTAAATGTTTGGACATTATAAGTCTGTAAGAGATTATTTTCCTCCTGAGAGGTGAGTATTAATATACCATAGAAAACAGTGTTTTTCTGGTGTGCTTTGAATGAAGGGAGGTATTGGAGGCATTGAATCACCATGATCTATGTTGCAATGAGATGCAGTAAATGAGGTGACATGAACTCCCCATGGTTAAGGAGGTAACACTATTGACACTGTTCTCTCCTTTATTTATAAGAGAAGATAGCAATATGCTTTTATCAATGACTTTTTCAGAATCCTCCACTGCTTGAAGGGTAAAACCCACTTGCCCAAATAAATTTGTTAGTCTCTAAGGTGCCACCAGGACTCCTCATTGTTTTTCCTTATACAGACCTGTGACTTTCTCAGAAACACACACACTACCTTGATGCAAGATATGTTGTGTGGAAGACGAGAAGAAATGGAATTAGCAGTGTTCTCCACATAAACAGCGCACAGCATGATCTTGTTAAAGAATTATGTTGCCTCATAATCCTCAAACAAATAACATTATGCTATAATGGATCAGGTTTTTTTACTTCCTAAGCAGAAGATAGTAGGTTTGTTTTTCCTTTTAAACCTAATTTTCATTTCAAGCACAAGATAAATTATACATTGATGTGTATTATTTACTTATCCTTTTCTTGGCGATTACAGCTGGGAATGGGAAACTTGTTTTGCAAATTGGTTGGTGTAAACAAAGCTCATTCTACCAATTAATAATTTCTAATTTTTTCTGCATTGCTGCTTTGAATTCAGGTATTGATGGAAGAAACCGCTGGCTAATTAAATCCCACAGTGTTGTCATTTTTGATAGCAAACAAGGATTATTTGTTAACTTGAGCTCTGATTTCATTTTCCTTTCACAGATAGGAAAAAAATCATTCTTAAATTCACATAACTGGCCAGCACCAACCACTCTCTTGTCTGGTTTCCTCCTGCCTTGGAGCATATTTGCCTGCTGCAGCCTGATGGCAATGGGAAAGGACGCCCAGACCAAGGCGTAGTGGGGGGATGTAGAAACTTTATCACCCTTCAGAGACTCTCCAACTACAGGATTTTCTTCTCTTTGAAGGCAGACTGCATGAAATCACTCCAAGAACAGTAATCTTAACAAAAACATTTATTGAAAGCAAAGAAAATGGAAAACAGTTTGCTTAACCTCTCTAGATTTACTCTTCTCATCACTAGATTTTCATTATAGTGACAGTGTGTGGGGTGGAGAGAACTTAATAGCTTCCATCTCATGAAAGCATTGCCCTTGAATGCTGTCATCTTCATGCTGCTGTCTAGAGAGAGAGGAACTCCCTCCCTCTTTCCCGCAACCTCAACCATTTGATCTGGGATAGTCTACCTCCATTTTCCAAACCAGATTTCTCCAGTTTCACACTTATTCTCTCTAGAGGAGCAGACACAGGCTTCCCGCTGCAGCAGACAGCCCTTTGAGGCGAGGAGGACATTAACAATTGTCTGGTGTATCTGGTTTTGGTGAGGCCTCAAGTCAAAGTTCCCTAAGCAACTTTGTCTCTTGCTAAGAACTATGAATTTCAGGGAGGTTCTCAGCCCCTCCATCGCAATACTATAAACAGAAAATCAAAACAATTGTTGCTGCTGCTGTTCTGGTTTGGACTTGATATGCCTTAAAGAGGCCTGACTTGCACTCTAGTCACTTTTGAAAATCTGGGCCACTAGTATCTGCTTTCCTGCAGAGTAGTGACGGCAAAGTCACCTCCTCATAAGGTTACTCAAACTCAAAGTATATAAAAAAAGAAAAGGGATCATTATTGTTTCTGTTTTTCAAAGGTTTATACCAGCTGGTTGTCTTGGGCCCCAGTTTTACTTCACCTCCTGACAAATTGAAACCACTGCACTATACTATAATAATAATAAAAAAAGCTAATACTACCTCAAGCACATTTTCATTTGTCAAACATTTCCTTTTTGAGTATATGCATGTTTTCTATCTCACTAAAATCTAATCTCCTCACTCCACTGTCATAGGCTGGAACAAAGCACAGTCTCAAAAAATGTGAAACATAATGAAAAAAGGTAAATCCTCAAAAGTGAAAGATAGTTACAGCAGTTCTGCTGGATCTCACTTGGACGGGCTTAGCAGATTTAAACCTGAGTTACAAGGGCATGCTGTCATCTCTCTTGCTGCTCCTATGGTTCTGTTCAGTGTTAAGGGAGTATGGCTCATCAGAGCAACACTTCCTGCAGAACGGCACAGGAGAACTTGATGCCACTCCAAGAAATCCCATCAGACTTCAAACAACTGTCATATCTGTCCCTCCTTTCCTCCTCCAATTCCATGATGATGAGCAAAGTGGAAAAAACTTAGATAGATGATAAGTAGATTCTGGCTTGGGCTGTGAGTCCACACAGAGGTGTAAGAATTTTCCTTAAGCCACTGCACATGCATACCATCATAGGTAGCTGAACTAAGCTGGTGCTGTGCACCTGCTACTTTCCCTGAGCAGGAAGTGGATGGAGTCTTAGCTTTGTCCTCCCACACCTCCAATGTACTGGCCAGCACAGCTGAGCAGTTGTGGGTGGATGGCTGTGAGGGAGAGGGCTACCGTTTGTGAGACAGCCACAGTCTAGTACAGAAATATGAAAAAGAGATGGACTGACGTACTTAGAGGATGTACTCAGTAGCAGAACTGCTGAAGGAAGACTATTGTTCCACTAAAAATAGACCTAAAGCAAGAGCATTGAAAAAACAAATAGTAAAATGAGGAGGGATTGTACTGCTGGTCTTTATGAATTAGCCCTTACTTCAAGAAACAGAAAAATCTTGCCATCTGCCAGTTCAAAGGGACTGGAAAGTTGCCCTCATGGGGCACCTGATGATTCCCCCCTGTGTAAGGGAATCTCCAGCTGCCAAAAGTCTAGCCTTCCTGTCCCTACTGGCATGGTGAGCATGTTGGGAATATGCAGGTTGGGGAGGGGTCCTGGTTTTACTACACTCTTATCAATCTCCAGCTAGTATAATAAACCCAAGGAACTGTTACAAGTCAGGAAAGCTTAGAACTGCCCTAAGGCTTGTAGTGGGGTTCTAGGTTAGCATACATCAGTCCCTGGATCTGGGGGCCACAAAGGAAGCCCAAAGACCTTTGCTCAGCAGTTTTGTTTCAAATGCAGGTCACCCAGTTTGGAAACCTGACCTTTCAATCCTCTGCTCCAGTCAATAGATATTCTGCCCCACTGGAGAATCGCTGAGATTATGATTGCTACAGGTGCTATTGACCTTTTGCTGTGGCTCCCCTCCCCATCCCCCGCTCCCTTATGTAAATATTTGTTTTAGAATCTTGGGAATTTTCTGTGTATTTGCGTTTGGGAACCCATCCAGATTTCAGGTTTTGACAGTTAGATGAAAGTAGTTTGTCTTGCGCATGTAAAAGCTTTTTTCAGGTCAGTTAGGAGAGAACTAGGTCAAATTTTACATCCAGACTTTTGATCCTCCAGGGAAAAAAGCCCAATCCCATGATTTAACACTTACGCCTTAAGATGCTGCCTTTTTCCATTAGAGTCACAAGCACACAAATCCATATACCCAGAGACAAGTGCAGTGATTAATATACTAGTTCAATCACATGCAAACACACACAACTATGATTCAGCCACTCACTTATTTTCACTTCCCTTTCTCTGTTCTGGGACTGTGGTACAAAGAAGGACAGAAGATGGCAGCAGATCTATCACATATTCAGCTGATGGTATGTGGAGTTGCCATCTTCACAAGGGATAGAGTATTCCATCCATCTCATTAGTAGCCCAACCCCATAAATCTCCTGTCCAGCATTATCAGTTTTGCTGTCATTTTAAAAATGGACAATTATGGTTTTAATTAAATTAGCTTAAACCTTTGTCCCTTTCTGACTTAGTGCTGCTGAAATAGGATTTTGCTGTGGCACCATTTTTTTTAGCCTTGGTTTTTAACAGCAGTGGCAGCAAGCAGTAACTTCCTCAAACTTTACATGCCAGGTATCCATAAAACAGCTCTTCTCTGGGGAATTGGAAGTAATGCAAGAGAAGCATTAACTGTCTTGTCTGGAAGCCTAACCTGCAGTGGATTGAGCTCTGCTGTGGGAAAACTTACTGCAGAGTCACAGCCCTGCTACTATCAATTAATCTCAATATGCACAAAGAATAGCAGATATAAAGTGAGTGTTGTGGGATTATAACAAGGAAAGTGATGTTTTGCTTCTAAACTGAAAGTCCAATCTGTACAAGAAACAGGACCTGAAAATCAGTAAAACAAACAGCAGATTAGTCAAAAGTCTAAATTTAGGGGTTCTTTTATTCTTCCTTTTCCTTCTGTATATGCTACAGTTTCAGATGGGTGATGGAAATCAATGCAGTAATTATGACTGCATTATAACCTCATGTGAGCCCATGGTAGCCTGATAGGAGGATTTGGCAGGGAATGGTTAGGACCTTTTAAATGATCAGATGGCCCCTTTTGATCAGCAACTGGTACTGTACTGTCAGCTCAGCGAATAAAACCACCCCACCTTTTAGGCCTACCAACTAGTTTCTTCTACTACCAGATAGTTGACTTGATTTTTTGACTTGCTCTACTTCAAGGCCATGCTGGATGTACAATTCTCTATGAGGGAAAAAACCATAGCCTGGTTTAGCGATGCCAGACAAGCAGCATACCTATCCATTCAGCAGGCTTGCCAACACGGTGGGGAAAAGGGGCAATTGCCCAGGGGCCCGGGCAATTTAAAAGGGCCCAGGGGCCCATGACTACCACCGCTGCTGCAGTAGCAGTGGCCAGGAGCCCCGGGCCCTTTTAAATTGCCCAGGCACGCTGCAGGGCTCCTAGGAGCACCAGCAGTGAAGGCAGCTGGGCGGGCATGTGTAAGCCCTGGCCATCATAGGCACCGAGTTTCTAATCTGCTGGGGGCAGGGGGAGTGCTTCCCCTGGCTCCACCCAGGCCGGACCCCAATGCCACTCCTTCCCTGAAGGCCCCACTCCCACCCTGCTTCTTCCGACCCCTGCTCTGCGCCCTGCCACTTCCCCACCTCTTCCCACCCCCACCCCTCCCCTTTCCTGCCCAGTTCAGCCCCCTCCCCCGAGCACGTTGTGCCCTTGCTCCTTCCTCTTCCCCCCCAGCGCCTCCAGATGCTGCAAAACATCTGATTCATGGCAGGTGGTAGGTTCTGGGAGGGAGGGGGAGGCGCTGATCGGCAGGGCCCACCGGCGGGCAGAAGGAGCTAAGGGGAGGGTGAGGTTTTGATAAGGGAGCTGCTGGTGAGTGCTCAGCATCCACCATTTTTTTCCTATGGCTGCTCCAGCCTCACAGCACCCAGGAGTCGGTGCCTATGCTGGCCGTGCCGGAAGAGTGCGTCCAGCAGTGCAGCTGGCAGCAGCTCACTGGGCACCAGCCAGCACAGGTGCAGCACCGCCCAAATGTCAGGCGGACCACGTCCGCACGGGCGTGGCTTGTGCGTGTGTGCAGCAGCCGCCACACATGATCCAGCTTTGCGCCCACGTGGCAACGCCACACCGGGTCAGTAGCAGCGTGGGGCCTGGCTCCAGTCCACCCTGCACAAATCAAATCTCAGCCATCCCTTAAGAACATCAGAACATAAGAATGGCCGTACTGGGTCAGACCAAAGGTCCATCCAGCCCAGTATCCTGTCTACTGACAGTGGCCAATGCCAGGTGCCCCAGAGGGAGTGAACCTAACAGGTAATGATCAAGTGATCTCTCTCCTGCCATCCATCTCCACCCTCTGACAAACAGAGGCTAGGAACACCTTTCCTTACCAATCCTGGCTAATAGCCATTAATGAACTTAACCTCCATGCATTTATCTAGTTCTCTTTTAAACCTTGTTATAGTCCTAGCCTTCACAACCTCCTCAGGCAAGGAGTTCCACAAGTTGACTGTGCACTGTGTGAAGAAGAACTTCCTTTTATTTGTTTTAAACCTGCTGCCCGTTAATTTCATTTGGTTCTTATATTATGGGAACAAGTAAATAACTTTTCCTTATTCACTTTCTCCACATCACTCATGATTTTATATACCTCTATCATATCCCCCCTTATTCTCCTCTTTTCCAAGCTGAAAAGTCCTAGCCTCTTTAATCTCCCCTCATATGGTGACCTGTTCCAAACCCCTAATCATTTTAGTTGCCCTTCTCTGAACCTTTCTAGGGGGCCCATTGACTGTTGTGCCCCGGGGCCCGGAATTGCTGTCAGCGGGCCTGCCATTCAGAGATGGGAGAGATGCTTCATGACCCAGACAGGTCATCTGCTTCTAGTGCAGGTTCTCTTCCTGCTGTTTGCCATTCACTGTGGATGGAGCTAGTAAGTGATGTCTATTGATACCTGGTTACTCATTTATCTTTTCAATCTGTCTTCAGAGCTACTCTGTACTTGCTTGCTTCCTGTGCTAGTACACAAAGGAGCGGTGGACTTGTTATGGATATATAGGGCTCCACATCATGACTCGCACCTATCTGAATTTACACCTCAATACCAATGAATGCTTCTCACAGGTTGCAGGTCTAATTTAGACATGGTATGTTTTGGGGTTTCAGGTTATTTGCTGAGAACCAAGACTAGTTGGTAGAGCTGAAATGCAGACTGCAGTGACTATGTACAATGTTATTAGCCAATTAACTATCTAGGGTTAAATTCAGCCCCAGGGATGAATATAACCCCTGGAGCTTGGCTTCATAACTTACTCTGAACTCCTGATATTTGCAGGCACCTTGACCTGATGTCCTGATGTAGTTGTTTCTTTAGTTCATATATCTATGTGGGAATTATTTTATTATATGATTTTTTAATTGTTTCTGGAGACAATTTGTGCCCATATGTAGATGTATTGGGCCACATGTTCAGCTGGTGTAAAGCAACGTAGCTCTGTTGACTGCATCAATATTTAATGCTTGGCTGCTTTGGAAACTCTAAAGGTACAACATAAGTTTGGCTGCAATCTCAAACTATACCACAATTTTACAGTATATTTTCTTGAATTATGATGTAAGGGGCTAGAGGGGGTATTTTGAGCTCTCCCTCGCTTTTGAAAGACCAATGGGGATGATTTCCGGGCTACGAGGAATTCACCCCTTCTTTGAATAGTGGCCTGAGGCCAATCAGTTGCTTCTAATGAGCTAACATTTCCCTGTTCTGTTCTCCTGTCCCTCCCAAACAAGCAAGCAAGCAAACAAACAATTAAAAAAAAAACTTGTTATGCAAAATGTTTCTAATACCACTAGAATTATTTTTGCAATATGATGGGCTACCACGGTAGTTTCTGATGCATAGACTCAAATCCTGTGCTTGGAGGTAAGGACACGGCATGTGTCTGGGTCAGTATATTGCTTCTCTGTTAGGTCCTGTATTTTTGATGCCCAGCATGCTCTGAATAGGAGATGGCACCATGTTGGATATCCAACTGAACATGGCTCCCACTGCGGAGCTGTGGCTAAGAGAGCTAATGTAATCCTTGGATGTATAAGCAGGAGAATATCAGGTAGGAATGGTATTACCTCTATTACCTCTATATCATTGGTGAGACTATTACAGGAACATTGTGTCCAGTTTTCAGAGTGGTAGCCGTGTTAGTCTGTATCAGCAAAAACAACGAGGAGGCTTTGTGGCACCTTAGTGGAAAATACAGTAGGCAGGTATTTTCCACTTCATGCATCTGATGAAGTGGGGTTTAGCCCATGAAAGCTTATGCCCAAATAAATTTGTTAGTTTCTAAGGGGCCACAAGGACTCCTCGTTGTGTCCAGTTTGGGTATCTGAACTTCAAAATGGGTGTTGACCAGTTGGAAAAGGTTCAGAAAGAGCTGCAAGAATGATTTGAGGACTGGAAATCTGGCCTTACAGTGAGTGACTAACAAAGCTCAATCTATTTAGTTTATCAAAGAGAAGCTTAAGGGGCCAGATATTTAAAAGTATTTAGGTCCCTGAAGATGCAGTTGGTGGCGTTTGGTGGGATTTTCAGAAGCACGTAGGGGCCTACATCTCATTGAAGTCAGTTTTTTAACTCTGGCTCAAGGTGACTTGATCACAGGTTATAAGTACCTATCTGGGGAGAAAATATTTGATAGTAGAGAGCTCTTTAATCTAGGAGACAAGGGCATGACAAGATTCAGCTCCTGGAAACTGAAGCTAGACAAAATCAGACTAGAAATTGTTTCACTAGCAAAGACTGAGGCTGAATGCAGGGTAAGTTGAACATGTGGAACATTATTAAATCCCTGTACACTGTTTTATCCATGTGGCTGCATTGCTTTCAGCCTAACTCCACCCTTTTCCAGTTCCCCTGCTGTCCCCTCAGTAACAGTCCCTCCAGGGAACATGGGCCATCAGGCTCCAGTTCCACCGATCATGATGCATCTTCCGTATTTTACAAACATTTAATATAACCATTAGAAGGAAATAATTGACACCCAAAAATCTACCCCATGTCTCTTCAGGCAGAAATTGCTAGCACATAGCTGAGTTGCAGTCTCATCTGTACCACAGACTGAGCTGGTTACATAGTCTTTGAGATAGTTTGGTCTCCTCAACAGGTGACCACACTAGGAGTATGTCTCCCTGTCTTTGAATCTCATACTATCTTTTTGTGGAGTTTCCTTCCTCCCTGTGGAGTTGGCCTCTGGATGGTCCCTTGTTTCTCCATTCTGTGCTGATCTCTGTAGGCTGTCTCTGGGAGTTGTGTCTCCTGGCTCATAAGTGCTGAATGTCCCTACAGATCACTTGTCACTCTTGTGTATGAACTTGTATGACCTGGGTGCCACTGTACCCCTCATGACTTCTTTATTGCACTCCTTTTGGTGTCTCTCTAATGGCTGTATCCTCAAGGGAGTGCCTGTCTCCAGGGCCAGCAGGTCATTGGCTGATCTATCATATTCTAGTGCCTGCTTTCTCTGAATGATGCCCATTTGCTCTCAGCAGTATCTCTGCCTTTTGGTTACAACAGGTCTCCCCTCATTGGTAGCAAGGTTTTGGTCTTTCAGCTCACCAGCCTGTGCTGAACTGTTTAGGCACCGTGTGCTGGGATATTCCTTTGTGACCAAAATGCCAACAAGGTCTCTGAACCAGAAGACATAGCCTGATGTAACAGGCTGCTAGTGGCTTTCACAGCTGATTTCACCTTATCATTACTATATGGATATGCTTGGGAGGAGATGTGGTGGTCAAACTCCCATATGCAAGCCAATTCCTTGAATTCTTTCAAGGTAAATTGGGATTCGTTGTCACTGAATACAGTGTCCGGAATGCCATATCTCACAAAGTGGCCTTTCAGTTAACCACTCAGTGACTTACTTCTTGTATCAGGAAGGGCATTGAGCTCCCAGAAATGTGAATAGTAGTACACTGTCATCAAGTACTGCTTTTCCTTGAAGGTACATAAGTCTGGCCCCATCTTCTGCCATGGGTAGGCAGTTTGTGTAGTAACAGAGTGTCTTTCTGCTGGTGGTTATCACATGACCAGCAGGTGTCACATCCTTCTAATCAAGGAGTGGAGTTATGTATTCATTCCTGGCAATCTCTTTGGAGTGGCTTTGCCATGGTTTCTCTAGGGGACTGTGGTCTGATTGCACTATTATTTGGTGGTCAGGTGTAGTGATGGAATTGCTCTACTCCAAATACTACAGCGAGAAGGTCTTTTTCTACTTGGGAATACTTGTTATGACAGGACTCTGCTGGCATAAGTGACTGGATGCTCCTGTAAAAGACCTAAACCCAGTACTTTCTCTCATGCATCACACTGGAGTGTAAGTGGCTGTCCTGGATGGCAGTACTTCAAGACAGGGACATCCATTATCATTTGTTTCAGCATGTCAAAGGCAGGCTGTTGGGGACCTTCCTCGTCCTACTCAACAGCCTGTCTTGTGAGCTGATATATGGGTTCTATCACTGCAGCTAGGTGTGGACAGAATTTGGGCAGAAAATGCACCATTTCTAGGAAAAGCTGTATACCCCTTTCACATCCACTGGAACTGGCATGTCTCTGCTTGCCTTCATCTTGTTGAAATCTGCTTTTAATCCTTCTGTTGTGAGCAGATGGCCAAGGTATGTCATCTCATGGTGTTTGATTTGCCTATTTCCTGGGCTGAATTTTATGTTCTTGTCCGGTCCTTCCAGGAATATTGTCCCCTTGACTTCAGTTCCATTGATCATGACAGAAATTGGTTTTGAGCAGGGATTTGAAGGACAGTGAAGGTGCTTAGAACATGTGAAGAGGGAAGTTTTCCCAGGAACAGGGAGAAATGAAAAAAGAAACAGATGAGTGTGAGGAAAAGACAATAAGGAAAGTAACAAGATGAGAAGAGAGGACAGGAAGCAAGCTAGGGAATGACACGAGATGAGGTGTTGAGGGGGTGAGAGGTAGAGGGGGAAGGGTTATGCAGAGCCTCAGAAAAAGGATAAGCACTCAGGGACCCAGTGGCTGGATTTGAGGAGAAGTTGCTTTGGGCAGAGCAAGAGGAGAGGGGGGCTGTTGTAGCTGTAGAATATTGGAGAGAGTGAAGGGTCAATGAATCTAGAAGGTGGCTATAATTCTTGGCCTGAGAGAATCATGGCACCAGCCAGAGTATTGGCAGGGAGGACAGAGGAAGGGATGGATGTTTACGGTGTTGTATCAGGAGAAGTGAAAAGATGTGTCAAAAGGACAATAGGAAAAGTTGGAGGCAAAGATACTGCCATGACTGTAAGCTTGAGAGGCGATGAGGATGGTGTGGTTGTCTTTGGTGATGCAAAAAGGAGGGGAGAGAGCTTAGAAGAAAAGAAGGGTTCATGGTTCAGTTTTGGCAAAGTGCAGTTTAAGAAGGAGGATGGTTAAAATATGGATAGGAAATGACACAAACCTGGACAGAGGAGGAAGAGTGACAGGTGAGGAGGGTTTTGAGAGTTGTCAGCACAGAGTTTGTAAAAGGAGCCATGGAGCACATGAGGATATTCAGGGAGTGAACCTAGTGTGTAAAAATTAATCAGATTGAAATGATTTACCTGAAAATAAAATATCTGTAAAGACCACTTGTTAAATTCCTTTGGAGCCTGATCCAAAGTCCATTGAAATCAATGGGAAAAGTTTGATTTCAGTGCGATTTGGTTCAGTCCCTTGCTACTATTGCGACATTAAGGTTATGTCTACACTACCCGCTGGATTGGCGGGCAGCAATCGATCCAGCGGGGGTCGATTTATCGCGTCTAGTCTAGACATGATAAATAGATCCCTGAGCGCTCTCCCGTCGACTCCTGTATTCCACTGCCATGAGAGGCGCAGGCAGAGTCGGGGGAGCAGCAGCACTCGACTCACCGCAGTGAAGACACCGCGGTGAGTAGGTCTAAGTATGTTGACTTCAGCTGCGTTATGCACATAGCTGAAGTTGCGTAACTTAGCCCTGGTCTACACTATGAGTTTAGGTCAAATTTAGCAGTGTTACATCGATTTAACCCTGCACCCGTCCACATGACGAAGCCAGTTTTTTTTACTTAAAGGGCTCTTAAAATCGATTTCTGTACTCCTCCCCTGATGAGGGGATTAGCGCTGAAATCGACCTTGCCGGGTTGAATTTGGGGTAGTGTGGTCGCAATTCGATGGTATTGGCCTCTGGGAGCTATCCCAGAGTGTTCCATTGGGACCGCTCTGGACAGCACTCTCAACTCAGATGCACTGGCCAGGTAGTCAGGAAAAGGCCCATGAACTTTTGAATCTCATTTCCTGTTTGGCCAGTGTGGCAATCTGCAGGTGAGTGCAGATCTCATCAGCAGAGGTGACCATTATGGAGTCCCAGAATTGCAAAAGAGCTCCAGCATGGACCGAACAGGAGATACGGGATCTGATTGCTGTATGGGGAGATGAATCCATGCTATCAGAACTCCGTTCCAAAAGAGGAAATGCCCAAACATTTGAAAAAATCTCCAAGGGCACGAAGGACAGAGCTATAACAGGGACCCTCAGCAGTGCCGAGGGAGGGTTGACTGACGACATAGCTTACAGGGTTGG
The DNA here is from genome assembly GCF_011386835.1 of Chrysemys picta bellii. Taxonomy (NCBI): domain Eukaryota; kingdom Metazoa; phylum Chordata; order Testudines; family Emydidae; genus Chrysemys; species Chrysemys picta. The sequence continues at coordinate 37,602,491 of NC_088791.1, forward strand.
CTTACAGGGAATTAAAATCAACAAAGGGGGTGGGTTTGCATCAAGGAGAAATACACACAACTGTCACACAGAATGGCCCCCTCAAGGATTGAACTCAAAACCATGGGTTTAGCAGGCCAATGCTCAAACCACTGAGTTATCCCTCCCCCCACTAGTCCAGGTAGGACCGAATCTCCATTAAACTTTTCAAGGTGCCCCTGGCAGACTTCACTGAAACGATTGTTGGCCGTTGATTTCACGGAGGGAGGGAGGGGGGAGCAAATGAATACAAAACAAATCTGGTCTCTTGTTTTGATCCACTCCGTCCTCTCTTATACATCTTAGGCTGGTAGCAGATGGTGCAGTACGACTGCTAGCCATCGTTGTCTCCTGGCTGCTTGCCAGAAGACGGTGCAGTACGACTGCAGGCAGGACTGAATCTCCAGGAGACAAAACTTAAAAGGAGAATGACCAGGAGTCACTCACATTTATATCCAGGTGACCCTGACAGACCTCACCGAGGTTGGCTAAAAGAGCACCCAGGAGATGACGATGATGGCTACCAGTCATAATGCACCATCTGCTGCCAAAAGGCAATGAGCTGCTGCTGTATAGTAATGCAGTACCACATCTGCCAGCACCCAGGAGACGTGTGGTGATGGTGAGCTGAGCAGGCTCCATGCTTGCCATGGTATGGCGTCTGCACGGGTAACCCAGGAAAAAAAGGCGAGAAATGATTGTTTGCCATTGCTTTCACGGAGGGGGGGGCCTGATGACATGTACCCAGAACCACCCGTGACAATGTTTTTGACCGATCAGGCATTGGGATCTCAACCCAGAATTCCAATGGGTGGCAGAGACTGTGGGAACTGTGAGATAGCTACTACAATGCAACGCTCCGGAAGTCGATGCTAGCCTCGGTACTGTAGATGCACTCCACCGAGTTAATGGTCGTAATGGTCTTAAGTGGGGACACACACAATCAACTGTATAAAATCGATTTCTAAAAAATTGACTTCTATAAATTCGACCTAATTTCATGGTGTAGACACACCCTTAGATTGATCCCCCCCCACACACACACACCCAGTGTAGACCAGGCCTAAGAGACAAATTCCTTCCTGATTTAACTCTAGTGAAGTCAATAGAGTTACTGCAGGGACCAATGTATCCTAAGAGTTCGTTATGTCAAGTATACAGTCATTCATTCAATTGGACTTCACAATATGCTGTAAGTAGTGTGCTGGCTGGAGAAGCTACAGGAAATGTGCACAGTGCAGGAGAGGGACATTAGCTAACAACAGTTAGAGCTTTAGAAACCAGGTGCCCCAGCACATTCTGTTAAATAACTTTCATAACTATTATTCTGATAAAAAAGAACACAACTATCAGTAGGACACCCTTTGTCTTCCAATAGATTTGTGGTTCCTATCTGATGAAATCAGCACTGAGCTGGAACAAACAATGCGTCAAAAATGATTATGTAACGTGAGATGAGGAAATATTTCTCAATCCAGTGCCAGGAAAGCTGCAGGCGATTGTGGAAGTCACATGCTTTCTGGTGGGATTTTTTTGTATTTTTGTTTTTGTATTCTTGTACAAAGAGGAGCCCTTTTTCGGAATTCCAGTTGCACAAGGAGGAAACAGCCAATAGAGAAGATCTTTCTGTATTTGTGAATTCCGGTTTAACCACAACGAGTACATTCTTCCTCCGTTTTTTGTTCAAGTTGTAGTGAAAGTTAAATCAGTAGGAAGAAATCAATGGCTATCCTTTTGAGCTGACCTCTGCAGACTTTCTGAAAACAAAACAGGGTCATCAGATGGTCACTATATTAGCATGTTATATATGCAAAAGGTTTCTGTTTTCAATTGAGGACAACTCCATATTTGGACTATAGTTCCTAATGTTTTGCCCAGCACTGCTGTTGGCTTTTATTGAGGAAAGATTAAGGATACCTCTTGAGCGAACAACAGAAAGATGGCTTAAAGTGAAAGGATTTTGAGTAATACAGCACAAGTTCTAAAAACAAGATGCAGTTTAATAAAACAATAATTTAAAAAGCTGTAAATAGTTCAAGAAGTTTGTCAGTTTCATATGAACATTGTATGGGCTTCAATCCAGATAAGCTGGCAACACCAAGTTTTGGGGTTTGAATGAATTCTAAACCTCAAAGCAAAATTCAGTCAAACTAATGAAGGTTTGGCTACATGGGGAAATTGATCAGCAGAATTATAAAAGTGTAGTAATTCTGCTTTAGCTATGCCAGCATAACTCCCTGTATTCTAGGATAAAAGTGACCTTAGGATATTATTTGTAATGATACTGCTATAGTTCTACCAATTTCCCTGTGTAGGCAAGTCCAGTGAGTTTCCTCAGTTCTCGGATGGGAAACCATCATGCTACAATAGTCATGGTCAAAACTGATCAAGTTATCACTGAATTTCATAATAAAATATTCACAATTTCACATTGGCTTTCAAATAAAACATTTTTATTTGAAAAGTTTTCATAAATGTCACTACATTCACTTTGAAGGGGGCTGTATTTTGCCGTTTATACTCATGTTGGGTAGTATCTTAGGTCCCAACCCTGCAAATGCTTGCACAAGTGGTTACGTATGAGAACAGTCTTACTCACATACCTGTAGTTAAACACATGCATGTTTTTCAGGACTGGAGCCTGTCTCCTCAAAGAGTTTCAGAGGGACTGTGCTTGGAGTAAACTTATCAGTATCAGGCTCTCTATCTGTAACTACTATAAAGGCTACTAAGTGCTTAGCTTCAGAAAGAACATCCCACATGTGCACTTTAACCCAGTTCAGTAGCCAAGTGGGTCATTGACATTACTCATTTTCAGTATTTATTTTGGTTTGGGTTGTGAAAAAAATGTTTAATCATCTGAATCTAGGGCAGTAACTCTCACAGGCCTTTTATACATGCATATGAGTCAGCCATGTGACCAGGATACAAAAGGAGCCTACACTCACTTTGCGCTGGTCTATTTGCCTTCATTCTTGTCCAATAATTATACTCAAATATGTAACTTGGGGCTGCACCAATTGAGCCTTATCTAAGGCTACTTTGAACCCCGTTTCCTGAATTAGTGCCAAAACTTTTTCCATTAGTGTTTGATTTCGTGCCTCAGTTTCCCCTTTTTATACAGTAGACCAAGTTTGTAATGTTTTTTCATTTTGCATTTCTTTTACCCCTTCTACAATATACATTGCACATGTTTTGGGGAAAATGCACATTTCTTTCATAGTTTAACTTTTATAACATTAGCCATATCAATTTTTACATAAGGTGTAACTGTTTCTTTTGTGCTCACAGAGTTTTTCTGTACCCTTATCAAAGTGACAGTTTAATTACACAGAGCCACCTTAAGGCTCAGTGTGGGGCACTGTTTTTTTTTTTTTACTACAAATCTTATCTGCTATTTTGTTACCAAAAAACAAATTCAAATTCAAAAAACTAATCCAGAATCTTTTTCCATTCTTCTGGTTTTGACTGCCCTGCTGCAGCCATGACTTTGGTCTTTTAAAAAGATATTGAACTTATAATTAAGGTACCTTAAGGGTTAAATGCTAAATATCAAAGCCAAACAACACTAGTTACCTGTGTCTGGCAAAAAGTGTTTTTCGGTTTTGCAACTTTGAATGGTATTATTTAAAAACAAAACCAATTGGTTCGTAGAACCTTGCATATTTACACACACAGATAGATACGTACACATTTTTTTTCTTAACATCCCTTCTACACTGCTCCATTTTGACATAGCTGTACATAGATTACATTTCCTTTATACATTTGGGAGCAGTGAAATTCCAATAGAAACCCCTTATTTTTTTTTAGCAAATTTGACTAAATTGTTCATAATCAAATGATTTAAATCAGATTGTCTCTTTGCCTGGCTTATTTACAGACATTCCTTTGGAAAAGGTCCCATTTTTCCTTCAGAATGGGTGCAAAGAAACCAAGAATTTTCTTTTTATAACACTTTTCCTTTTAACATTTTTACAACATTTAACTGCTTAATTTTCTCCAGCCTCTGCAGTGTTAATTTCTCACTTTCTTTTCTTAAATAACTTGCTTATCTCCCAATATGACACCTTCATTAACTCAGATTTCACCATTCCAAGTATTGTTCCAGGGATCTGAAATTCCCTTGCCTGTACTTACTTTTCTTTTTACTCCTGCCACTGTGCCCTCAGGGCTTCCAACCTGTTTTTCAATTGTTTTTACCTGTTGCCTGCCTGCTTGTCTGGGCCCAATCCTGTTTTCCTTGCTAAACCGTCCCTTTTCATTGGCACAAGCTTTGTTCCACTACCAATTTAGCAAGGAGGGTGGGCTCCTCAACTAGCCTCCACCCTTCCTGGTCCCTTTCCTTAAACATTTCTTTTAAAATTGTGAAATCACCACAATATCACTCAGAAAATAAAAAATACTACACTGCCCAAACTCCTATATCCTTCAGAGTTTGGTTTAACAAAGCAAGATCTGTTTAAAAGGAGTAATTTCTTGAACAAAGTATCATCTTTGGATTGCTTCCTTTCAAACATTTCCTACACAGTTGTTACTACTATTTTCCCTCACTCCTATATCCTTCAGAATTGAGTCTCACATAGAAAATACCACCTGAACATATCAGAGGGGTAGCCGTGTTAGTCTGGATCTGTAAAAAGCGACAAAGAGTCCTGTGGCACCTTATAGACTAACAGATGTATTGGAGCATAAGCTTTCGTAGGTGAATACCCACTTCGTCTGAACATATTTTTTTATGAATCTCTTTTACCTTTATAACTCTTCCGTGCCCACGCTCATGCTGGGACTTACAAAACAGAAATGTCTATACTCACTAAAAAGAACTCTGCCTGACAGAGCAGCAGGGGGAAATGCTAAGCCCCCTACCTTTTGGGCTCGATCCTGCTACAACCGAGGGTATATTCACCTATGCAATTTTTCCCAGACACACGGGTTGAAGCAAGGACTCTAAACCTCCCCCTTATGGCCTGGCACCTCTACGACCAGGGGTGTATATACATAGACACTTTGTATATATTTTATCTGTATAGTTTTCCCTGACAGATGGGTCGGAGCGAGGACTCTAATCCTCCCCCTATTGCCCGGCACTTCTACGACCGGGGGTTCATACACCAAATATAAAAACCCCTCCCAGGGATCAGAGCGAGAAACACTAAGTTCTCCTCTTGTGCTCAATCTTGCTACAGCTGAGGGTGTATGCACCTAGGATTTTTCGGTTTGGAGCGAGGATCTCTAAGTCCTCCTCCTACTGCCCGACCAAACTACGATCGGAGGTATACCCACCTCCAGTTATTTCCTCCCAGCAGTTCGGGGTGGAGAGAGGGATGCTAAACCTCTCTCCTGTTTTTCAGCCCTGCTACGACCAAGGGCGTGTATACCTTTTAATCATAAAAATTCTTAATTCATAAAATACCAACAGTGAATACAATATTAACCACACCTGGTTCCCTCTTTACTGCCCAGTATCTCTATGACCGGGGGTGTGCACACCTGAATGATCCATCACCTTTAAGTGTATGGTATAACTTCTTAGCAGTATTGTCAATAATTATAGTGCATATTCTTCCCCCTTTCACAATTCTCCACCAAAAATGTTATGCTTAAACAAAGCACACAAGATCTTTTATAGGAGAGAAGGCAACATGCCACATTTATTGAGAATACAGCAGTTAGCGTATGCTTTTCAGTTACACACACACACCATGCATACAGTCCCACCAGTCGATGTTTATAGTTATGAGTCCAGAATCTGGATCAATCTAGTGGCCAGCCAGATTGGTCGCAGAGGGGAGCCGGGCTCTGTCAGTCGCGATCCGATGCTACTGGAGTAGTGGCAAGACGAACCCAAAGTTTCATAGCAAAGCACTCTGTTTTTATAGTCTTTTTTTTCTGTTGAAGTCTATGGATTTTGCTGTGTCAGTTTATGTCTGGTTACTTCTTAATTGCTGTTATCTTTTGATGTAAACATTCCAAAACACTTCCGAGAGGGTCATCCTGTCCCAGATTTGATTTAATCAATTGTCTTTAGGGGTGCCAGTCTCCACCTCAGGGTCGTCAATCTGCCCTTCCTCAATCATGGATTCACATTGATGGTTCTCTGGCATCAATAAGTCTTGATAAGTGTCTTCGCTCCTCCTTTCTTGACCATCTGGTTAACAATGGCCTTCACACCTTATCTTTTCCTGATGCATGCATTCCTCATTCACACAAACAGTCTTTTACAGAGACCTTTGAGAATACAAATAGCAGTATTTTATATTGAGCAAAAAGACATTGTAAATTAAACCTTGCTAAGTTTTATAACCAAAATAATTCACATTGAGGCCCAGGCCTTCAATGTTCCTCTAATCTACTTAACATAGACACAATACAGGACCCTGTCTCTTACTAACTAAACCTTAAAACAAAGAACTAAAAAGGGCCCAATTTGTAATGCATATGGGAAACAGAATCCCATAATCCCAATGACTCTTATTCCTTTTTGCTACTCAAAAAGGGTGGCTGGCAGGATGAAATCAAATCATACCTTAATTTTCATAGTACAATTATAAAATCCTGCTCCTACACTAAGAGATAGGTGCATCTCTGCTTGATTAAGACTCTATAGGGATAATTCCTATAGCTATTACAGGCTCTGTCCTCTAACCTTCCATAGGCAACTTTCCCACCACAGTGAGAACAGGGTGTACCAGAGAAAAAACAGGAAGAAAAGAACCTAATCGATTTTTAAAGTAAATTTTCTCTTCCATGTTTTTTGTTCTTTTGAGAGGGAAGATCCTAGATGAGGAAACAGAAACCTGACATGAAAATAACCTTTTTATTTCCATCTGTTATATAAACTGAAGGCTGTGTCTGATTCAGGCTCTATTCTGCATAAGAAAGAATGTTTAGATTTTCATAGGAAAACCCAGGTAGTTTCCTCACAGAATGTTTTTTTGTTAGCCTTTCTTTCTTATTTATGAAAAAGCTAACTCTAGCCTCGAGAGACTTTTCAGGCCCTTTTATGGCACTTTATTGCAAAAATACTCCACAATTGTCCATTTCCCACTCTCCCCTCAATTTTTTTTTGACTCAGGCATGTAATTATTGAATGAAATTCTACAAATAAATACAAATTCTACAAATAAATACAACACACACACACACAGTCAAAATAGTGTACGTTACTCGTGTTCCTCTATCCTTCTATGCCATCACACCCTTCAAACAGTTTTGCATTTCTTTCCCGCAGTAGAGCATTCAGGGACAAAGGGAAAGAACCCAGCTGCATAACTTCACAAAGCATCAGACAAATATCAGATCAACAACAACAACAAATCTAAAAAGTCTATCCCAAACTCAAGAAGAGTATATTAAACATCCTGAATTAAGGAGAAGAAGAGAGAATGGCCTAAGCAAATTCAATTCTACTTGTTCTTAGGATTAATCTCTAGTTTTCTGACAAAATCTGAACATATTCATGTTCTGAAGGCTCCAAGGCTACATACATAGTCAGAAAGAAAGAAAGAAAGAAAGAAAGAAAGAAAGAAAGAAAGAAAGAAAGAAAGAAAGAAAGGCAGCGCTAACATAACACAATGGAGCATATTCTGCTTGCTTTCAGGTTTCAGAGTAGTAGCCGTGTTAGTCTGTATCAGCAAAAAGAACGAGGAGTATTTGTGGCACCTTAGAGACTAACACATTTATTTGAGCATAAGCTTTCATGGGCTAAAACCCACTTCATTGGATGCATGCAGTGGAAAATACAGTAGGAAGCTATATATACACAGAGAACATGAAAAAATGGGTGTTGCCATACCAACTATAACAAGACTAATCAATTAAGGTGGGCTATTAGCAGGAGAAAAACACCTACAGGATCTCTATCAAGCATTCTTGCAACTACTATATCCATCTGCTGAAGTGAAGAAACCAGTGACAAAGCCAGAAGAGTAGCCCACGAAAGCTTATGCTCAAATAAATTTGTTAGTCTCTAAGGTGCCACAGGTACTCCTGTTCTTTTTGCTGATACAGACTAACACGGCTGCTACTCTGAAAGCAGAATATGCTCCATTGTGTTGTGTTAGCGCTGCTTCTTTCTTTCTTTCTTTCTTTCTTTCTTTCTTTCTTTCTTTCTTTCTTTCTTTCTTTCTTTCTTTCTTTCTTTCTTTCTTTCTGTGTCTGACTATGTATGTAGTTTTGGAGCTCCTCATTCTATTCTGCTTTCAGTTACACTGGTGTAAATGCAGTGTAATTCTCTTGACTGCAGTGGATTTAATGATGTAATTGATAGCAGAACCTAGCTCTTAGATTATTTAATATCTAGTCTTAATATTATAAAGCATATTACTTTGTGTCCATGCATGTTAGTAAAAAAGTCTTTACTGAATATTTAAAAATACATATTTTTAACTGTACCATTTTATATTCAGTATCATTAACAGGAGAGTCCATCAGATGAAAAGTGCACTCACCTGATTAGCAGGAACAACCTCTTCTGTGCACAAGGAGAGTCATTTTTGTCAGACCTGAAAGGAGGGGGTCATGCTGGCAGTGAATGGCTTTGGCAGAAAACCCCCAGAATGAATGGGGAAGCATAGGCTAACTCTTTGACATGTACTTGTTTTCATCAGAGCTATTTGTGGAATGGAATGGTGACTTTGATCACTAACGTGTTGGGGGGCATTACAGAGGTACCCTGAAAGGCTGACCATAGTGCAATGCTCAGTGCAGGATACATTCTGATGGTTTGTGCGTGTGTCAGAGATAAAAGTGCTGTTATGATGGGAGGTAATAAATTGGTGAATGATTCAAAGAATTAGCCAGACATTTAGAAATATATTTTAAAGGAGGAGAGAAAAATGATCAGCGCATCCTATTGTTACTGCCAGTACTCTGACCACCTGCAGTATGTTAGGTAACCATGAAGGTTTATTAGGTCTGTATCTTGAGGTATAAGTGCTCAAGTGAACTATCAGTCCAGAGCATTATTATTTAGTTATTGCTTTACAATATCAAGCTAAGCTTGAGGCCTCATTGTTCTAGGTATTCTGCATCCGAAGAAGTGGGCTGTAGTCCACGAATGCTTATGCTCTAATAAATTTGTTAGTCTCTAAGGTGCCACAAGTACTTCTGTTCTTCTTTTTGCGGATACAGACTAACACGGCTGCTACTCTGAAACCTGCATACGCACAGAAACATATGGTGCCTTGAAAAGCTTATATTCTAAATAGATGAGACAGATAAAGAATGGGAGAAAGGAAGTATTAATATCTCCATTTTACAGGTGGGAAATCATGACATAGAGAGATTAAATAATTTGCCCAAGGTCAGCAGGAACTTTGTGGCAGAGCCAGGAATTAAACCAGGTGGCCTGCGTCCCAGTGCAGTGTTCTAAACACAATAACCTCTTGATATGTTCCTGTATTCCAGGAAGCTCTTAACTAGTATCTGATCACTGACCAGAACTGACATGATTACTGCATGGTAACATTAAGTATTAACTAAAGGTTTCTTTGTATTGCACAAAGTGTGTAAACTTGCTACTTCTTTTCATAGTGATAACAGTAATAATAATAGGCCCTTTTCATCTATAGATTTCAAAGTGTTTTATAAAGGAGAGTAAATACCATTCACTTGTCACATACTTTTGTCCGTTAGATCTCAAAGTGTGTTATCAAGGAGAGTAAATATCATTCACTTGTCAGGCCCCTTACCTGCTGTCTGCTCATTAATTCATCAACCTGAGACTTATTCTAACATTCCAGACACTGCTGCAGCTTCACACAGCTCTCCTGTGTTGCTTTTTTAAAATTAACCTGCTAGACAAATGTTTCCTCTTCGGGCCCCAAATATGGAATTTCCCCCAGATATACACTAGTCAGAGGCCCCAGATGAGCAAGATTCAGCTCAAAACCAATAAACATCATTTTTAGCCATACAAATACCAAGTCTAATATCTTCATAGATTCCAAAGCCAGAAGGGACTGTGGTGACTATCTAGTCCAGAGGTAGGCAACCTATGGCATGCGTGCCGAAGGCGGCACGCGAGCTGATTTTCAGTGGCACTCTCAATGCCCAGGTCAGGGTCACTGGTCCGGGGGGCTCTGCATTTTAATTTAATTGTAAATGAAGCTTCTTAAACATTTTAAAAACCTTATTTACTTTACATACAACAATAGTTTTGTTATATATTATAGACTTATAGAAAGAGACCTTCTAAAACGTTAAAATGTATTACCGGCACACGAAACCTTAAATTAGAGTGAATAAATGAAGACTCAGCACACCACTTCTGAAAGGTTGCCGACTCCGATCTAGTCTTACCTCCTGTCTAGCACAGGCCATAGAACTTCCCCCAAATAATTCCTAGAACTGATCTTTTAGAAAAACACACAATCTTGATTTTAAAATGGTCAGTGATGGAGAATCCACTGGATTTGTAAATTGTTCCAATAATTAATAGAATGTCAGGGTTGGAAGGGACCTCAGGAGGTCATCTAGTCTAAACCCCTGCTCAAAGCAGGACTAATCCCCAGACAGATTTTTGCCCTAGATTCCCTAAATGGCCCCCTCAAGGATTAAACTGACAACCCTGGGTTTAGCAGGCCAATGCTCAAACCACTGAGCTATCCCTCACCCTCACTGTCAAAAATTTACACCTTATTTCCAATCTGCGTTTGTCTAGCTTCAGCTTCCAGCCTTGAATAATGTTATACCTTTCTCTGCTAGATCAAAGAGCCCATGTGCAGCACTGCCATTCCCAGCTTGTCAGTCTGACCCAGGCCTGGCCTAGAGTTCTTGAAGGGTCAGAGATATCGATCTTTAAACACCTGTTTTAGATGATTATTGGATATGTTTATGGCTGAGCCATATACAATTGGACTCTTAGGGTTAGTCTGCACTGCAGCAGGGTGGTGTGATTCCCAGTGCAGGTAGACAGACTTGTGCTAGCTACAGAGGCATGGCAAGGCCCTAGAGGGCCTGATGCAAGAATAGGTGAAGGCCCCCTTCAGACCGTACAATTTTGCTTCCCTTTACCATCTTGGAAAATCAGAGCATATCTGTCTTATCCATAATGACACAAACACAATATGCAGGGTACCTCAATACACTTTTGCAGGCTAGCAACACACAGTAAAAGGCCTATTTACACATTTATGCAAAATGCTCACTGGCAGTGATGTAGTTCTAAATTTTATAACACAGGAGCCCTGTAGCAATGTCAAATTGGTCATTCTGTTATGTGTGAGATAGATTTTGGAGACTATCTTGTTGTGCGATGTCATGATAGGTTTTGACTGTAGGTGCTCTATCTTAACAAACATTTTACCAGGAAATCTTATCTAACTGAAAGTTGATGCACCAGCAGTTATGAGGCGTCACACATTAGTAATACATACAACTGAGCTTTAAATGTCAAACTTAAAACTAAGTAGCATGGCACTTCCAAAGGATGCATATCATTTGTCAAAAAGCCTTAGGATTGAGTCACCATTGTGTTACTCTAGTTTCAAGTGCAACTCCACCACTGTAAAAGGGGAGTAATGTGATGGGGAATCAAGCCACAAATCTTGATACCTGGACCCAGAGTTTTGCCCAGGACAAAACTTGCAATTTGAGCACAAACAACATTTGCTTTTCATTCACTAATCACGTGGTTTGGGCACCAAATGCAAACAAGTGTTGTCACAAATATACAGACCACTCTTGAAAACACTGTCTCTGTGTCACAGAAACCAAACACAATGATCCGTTCTGCCATCCAATTAAAAAACAAAACTACTAAAACAACTACAACTTCAGCACTTTTCAAAGATCATGGTACCTAGTCCATTTTACATTACTGTCTAAGTCAGACACTTCTAGAATCATAGAATCATAGGGCAGGTCTACACTAGAAGCTGTGCCGCTATAGTGCATCTGATGAAGACGCTGTATGCCAATGGCAGAGCGCTTTCCCATCGGCATAATTACTCCACCCCTGTGAAAGGTGGAAGCTATGTCAGCGGGAGAGCGTGTCTCACCAACGTAGCGCCAGTGCGGACAGCACTTAGGTTGCTGTAACTTATGATGCGCCGGGAGAGTGGCTTTTTCACACCCCTGAGTGATGCAAGTTAGATTGACTTAAGAGGTAATGTAGACCTGCCCATAGGGTTAGAAGGGACCGCAAGGGTCATCTAGTCTAACTCCTTGCCAAGATGCTGGACATGTTGTGTCTAATCTAAACCATCCAAGACAGAGGGCTATCCAGCCTTCTTTTAAAAACCATCAGTGAAGAATCTTCCACAACCTCCCAAGGCTGTCTGTTCCATTGTCCAATTGTTCTTACAGTTAGGAAGTTTTTCCTGATATTTAATCTAAATTTGCTGTGCTGTAGTTTGAACCCATTGCCTCTTGTCCTGCCCTTTGTGGCAAAAGAGATCAACTCTTCTCCATCTTTTTATGGCACTTCCAAGTATCGGAAGACTGCTATTATATTCCCCCTTAATCTCCTCTTTTTCAAACTAAACATACTCAGTCCCTTCAGCCTTTGCTCATATGGCTTGCATTCCATCCCTTTGATCATCTGTGTCACTCGCCTCTGGATCCTTTCCAGTTTCTCTCCATCCTTTCTATACATTGGTGACCAAAGTTGGACACATTGCTCCACCTGAGGCCTAACCCAGTGCCAAGTAGAGCGGTACTATCACCTCCCGTGACTTGCATGCTGTGCCTCTGTTAATGCAACCCAAAATTGCATTTGCTTTTTTTGCAACAGCATCGCATTGCTGACTCATTCTGAGGTTGTGATCCACCACAACTCCCAAATCCTTCTCAGCAGTGATGCTGCCAAGCCAGTTTTCCCCCACTCTGTATTTGTGCATTTGGTTTTTCTTGCCTAAGTGTAGCACCTTACGTTTGTCTTTGTTGAATTTCATTTTGTTGTTTATAGCCCAGTTCTCCAATTTATCATGATCCCTCTGAATTTTAGCTCTATCCTCTAAAGTATTGGCAACCCTCCCTAGCTTCGTGTCATCTTATGATGGTATGTCTACTTCTATATGGAGTAGAAGATGGCAGCCTTTATGCGGTCCACTTTGTTAAGTGAGAAATCACATATGCCATCAACCCAGCAACTGAACATTGATCAACGATCTCCTGGTCTTCAACAACTCAAGCCACCATAACAGCAGTCTTCAGGACCAAGCAACCAGCTGGCATTATTTTCATATACATATCCATCTGCTTCTATATCATAGAAATGTTACGTGACCTAGATAAAAAACCAGGCCTCACCCATTTTGGACCATAAGTGATTTTGGACCACTTTAATGGGCTGAGCAGATGAGGATTTCCATTGTCAAAATGTTGCATAGGAGCTAGAGGGCACCAGTGAATCTAGCAGCAGGGATGTGCTCGCCATCACTTCCCACAGTTCCCATTGGCTGGGAACGGTGAACCACGACCAATGGGAGCTGCGTGAGGGGCCGTGCCTGCGGACGGTCACCATCAACAAAATGTCTCGCAGCCCGCAATCAGATTACCCTGATGGGCCGCATGCGACCTGTGGGCCGCAGGTTGCCCACCACTGCCCTAGGGCGAGGCATCTGCTCTCTATATTCTCCCCTGCAGCTCTTCCCTGCCCTTAGCCTCCACCCACCCACGGCCGCAGGCCCAGGACTCTCTCCCCATCTGCCACCCCACAACCCGTCCTGTGAAGCTGCTCTGCTCAGCTACAATGGGACCTGGAGACCCCCGACCTGGCAACCTATACTTCACCAGCCCACACACCCTATGCAGCCTCCAAAACCCCTGCACCATCTGCTCCCCAACTCTTTCCAGTTGAGCTCCTCACTGTTGAAGTGGCAGCTGCAGTGCAAGTCCGGGATGGTGGCCAGGCCCTGAAGGGGCCAGATGTGGAGTGGCAGGTGCAGAGAGGGCACTGTTGGGAGCAGTCCCAAGCAGCTCCGCACCCAAGGAGCCACAGCTATGAGCTGAGCCATGTCAGGGGTAGGGAATAGTTGGGGAGGGGGTGGGAGAACTGCTCCGGCAGCCCGGCTTGCTGGGAGCCTTGTTCTACTCCAAGCCCCATCTGCCTATATGTAGACTGTGACGTAACTACAATGAGGTTCCTAAGATAGAGAGGTTGGTTGGGCCCCCATATCTCATGGGCCCTGCTGAAACTGCACCACCTGCATCAGTGTAGCTATGACCCAGGCTAGCTCTGCTCGAGCTAGTGGGCTGAAAATAGCAGCATGGATGTTGTGGCAGAGCCAGTGGCTTGGGCCACATGAGTCCAAGCCTACCCAACCCCTTGGGTACGTGCTCAGGTGGCTAGCCAGAGCCACTGGCAGTGCCACAGTGACCACACAGCTATTTTTAACACGCTAGCTTGAGTCAGTCTAACCGCTCTGGGAATCACACCTCCTAGCTGCAGTGTAGATATACCCTAAGGGCCTGATCCAAAGCCCATTGAAATCAATGGGAATCTTTCCAGCGACTCATAGATTCTAAGGCCAGAAGGACTGGCCTGCCTCCCAAGATCTGTGAGAGTGATTTTCCAGGATAGGTTGTAGATCGTGGATAATGCACTGGAAAGGTTTTAGCTGGGGGCTGTATGTGATGGCCAATGGTGTTCTGTTATTGTCCTTGTTGGGCCTGTCCTGTAGTAGGTGATTTCTGGGTACCCGTCTTGCTCTGTCAATCTGTTTCCTCACAATCCAGGTGGGTATTGTAGTTTTATGAATGCTTGATAAAGATCTTGTAGGTGTTTGTCTCTGTCTGAGGGGTTGGAGCAAATTCGGTTGTATCTTAGGGCTTGGCTGTAGACAATGGATCGTGTGATGTGTCTTGAATGGAAGCTGGAGGCATGTAGGTACGTATAGCGGTCAGTAGGTTTCTGGTATAGGGTGGTGTTTATGTGACCATCGCTTATTTTCACTGTAGTGTCCAGGAAGTGGATCTCTTGTGTGGACTGGTCCAGGCTGAGGTTGATGGTGGGGTGGAAATTGTTGAAGTCCAGGTGGAATTCTTCAAGGGCCTCCTTTCCGTGGGTCCATATGATGAAGATGTCATCAATGTAGCTCAAGTAGAGGAGAGGCACTAGGGGACAAGAGCTGAGGAAACGTTGTTCTAAGTCAGCCATAAAAATGTTGGCATACTGTGGGGCCATGCGGGTACCCATAGCAGTGCCACTGACTTGAAGGTATAAGTTGTCCCCAAATCTGAAGTGGTTGTGGATGAGGACAAAGTCACAAAGCTCAGCCCCCAGGCGTGCTGTGGCCTCATCAGGGATACTGTTCCTGACAGCTTGTAGTCCATCCTCATATGGAATATTGGTGTAAAGTGCTTCTACATCCATGGTGGCCAGGGTGGTGTTTTCAGGAAGAACACCGATGGATTGTAGTTTCCTCAGGAAGTCGGTGGTGTCTCGAAGATAGCTGGGAGTGCTGGTAGCATAGGGTCTGAGGAGAGAGTCCAAATAGCCAGATAATCCTGCTGTAAGAGTGCCAATGCCTGAGATGATGGGGTGTCCACGGTTTCCGGGTTTATGGATCTTGGGTAGCAGATAAAATACCCCTGGTCGGGGTTCTGGGGGTGTGTCCATGTAGATTTGTTTCCGTACTGTAGCTGGGAATTTCTTGAGCAGATGGTGTAGTTTCTTTTGGTATTCCTCAGTGGTATCAGAGGATAGTGGCCTGTAGAATTTGGTCTTGGAGAGTTGCCTGGCAGCCTCCTGTTCATAATCCGACCTGTTCATTATGACTACAGCACGTCCTTTGTCAGCCCCTTTGATGATAATGTCAGAGTTGTTTCTGAGGCTGTGGATGGCATTGCGTTCTGTACGGCTGAGTGATGTTGTTTGTCCACAATTATGGGACAAGTGATGTTGTTTGTCCACAATTTCAGCCTGTGCACGTCTGCGGAAGCACTCTATGTAGAGGTCCAGTCTGTCATTTCGACTGTCAGGAGGAGTCCACGCAGAGTTCTTCTTCTTGTAGTGTTGTTAGGAGGGTTCCTGTGGGTCAGTGCACTGTTCAGTGGTGTGTTGAAAATATTCCTTGAGTTGGAGACGACGAAAGTAGGCTTCCAGATCACCACAGAACTGTATCTTGTTCGTGGGGATGGTGGGACAGAAAGAGAGTCTAGTTTGACCATCTAGTTTGATCATCTAGTTTGACCTCCTGCATAACACCAGCCAGAAAACTTCTCCAAAATATTTTCTGTTTGAATTAGAGCACATCATTTAGAAAAACATCCAATCTTGATTTAAAAATTGCCAGTGATGGAGAATCCATCACAACCCTGGGTATATTGTTTGAATGGTTAATTACCCTCACTGTTAAAAAAAAAGCTTTATTTCTAGTCTAAATGTGTCTAGCTTCAACTTCCAGCCACTGGATTTTGTTATACCTTTGTCTTTAGAGTGAAGAGTCCATTATCAAATATTTGTTTCCCATGTAGATACTGATAGACCACAATCAAGTTATCCCTTAACTTTCTCTTTGCTCATTGACTTAAACGGGCTTTGGAGCAAGTCCATAATAACCATGCACCTGGGTTTAAAACAGGAGGGATACACATAAATAGCCCAAATAAATTTTTTGAAAGTGCATTCAAACATTCCTAAGATAGTGTTTTTGTCACTAATATGCTCGTCCCAAAACTTTTACCACAGCATTCCCTTATCTATTCCATCTTTATACAGATTAGATATTTAACAATGACAAATACTCAGTGACAGATACTATACCTAAAGCTATGCATGGAGGTTTATTGTAACACCTTTTTCGGTTTGCTCATAGCTGTGAAAAGCCCATGGTAAAGATTATTCTCCATATTGCAATGATGGTGACTTCACATAGATGTTTTGAACTCATCTTAAGTTGTAAGAGTGTTGGTCTTAAGTGATTCATATTATAAATTTAAAATTCCTATATTTCCTACACTTATTTTGCTTCTTAAATATGGATGAATAAAAAGAGACTTCTGTACAAACAGCTTTATTGATCACCAGGAAGCAAATTAACTGGAAAGCAGATTCCCCTCCGAGGAAAAATTAATGGATTTGGAGTCATATATATATTTTTACTTGAAATAGCAGTTTGCAATTCCAGGAATAAATCAGAAGACTAACTGACTGAATTTGGCTCCCCTTTTAGGAACATTTTGCTGAGCACAACTTGATCTCTGACCTGTAAAGAAATCAAGCACACATAACTTACTTTCTATTTCAAACAGTGCATTGCCTACAATTAGACAATTGTATTGCATGTCCTATTAGCCTTTATCTGTTAGTCAAGACTTATATTGCACCTTTCTCTCTTTTCCTTTTAGTTAGAATTATTACTACTCAATAATACTTCCTGTATTATCACATTTCCATATGTAAAATACTGTTGTTACCAGCTGGGATTATTTTCTCCTAAATTTTTTTTTCTTACTTAGTTAATTTCATTGTATTATTACACTTTTAAGATGCAGTGGTTAGGCTGAACAATGAAGAGGCAAAGATCTGGAGGTACGCTGGAGTGAGGCTATGGGCCCACCACTGCTATATATTGAATAGTGAAAGTAAAATACATATCCATCAGCTTCCTTACTTACCGTGCACCAGCCAAACTGCACACTGAAAGAAACAGGTGCTATACGGAAAAAAAGAGCATGTGGCAATGTAATTAAACACTGTTGTAATGCAAGCACGCGAGAGGAGATAAGTTTGTATGGGTACATTTAACGGACAATCCTAGATTTTTTGAGTGCTTTTCTTCAACATTCTTTTAATGTATCTTTCATTTTGAATGGAATTGAACAATAATAAATAGCACTTCACATCTTCAAAGCTCTGTGCAAATACTATTTTGCCATTTCTGACGGCAACCACCAATTGCTTCTAAAAACAAATATTTAAAAAAAAATGGGGAAATGAAAATGAGGCTGTTGTAAATGGTGAATATCAGCATACATGAAATAGATGAAGAACATTCACAGCAAGGATTGCTGCCATGTTTACAGACCATTAGAGTCTGAACCAAAACTATATATGGAGTTATATGTGTGTGCTAGCTGTGAATGTTCATGGCCAGCAAAACTCCTAGAGGCTGGATTTTGAATTTAATCTATATGACTAAAAGAGAATTTATTTCTGCTCTGAGCACACATCAAAATTTTCTCAGGCTATTTTCTTGTTCTCTGGTGCACAGTGTCATCACTTATGAATATCTGTCTCATTATCCAACTATGGAAGCTGAATCCCAAAATGCACAGGACCGGTGGTTAGAAAGTAATTTCTGCACATAGGAGAAGTGTGATCTCTGGGCAGATCGAGTCACTTATCTAAAAGATTTTTTGCAAAGAGGGGAAAAGAGAGTAGAGTCAGATGAGGTGAGATGTGAACAGCACATATAGATAAGATAACAAACAAAGAAGGGTGGATTTGACAAGGCTGAAACTCTCACTTTCATGCTGCTCATTGTCTACAAGAAAACATACATGATATGATCCCTTTTGCGGCTTTCTACCACCTCAGATTACATAAAGTAAAATTCACCTCAGTGCAGCTGACCTGCCGAAGGCTCTCTGGCCATTTAATCCCTACTTAAGGAGAGTAGTAAGATTTAACAGTGAAAAACAAACATGAGGAGGGGTGATGTGTGAGCATATGGTGTAGTGGAGAATTTTGGTTGTTAGCCAGGAAGGTGTGCCTGGGCGGGTTTTGGCAGCTTAGAGAGATGGGGGAAAGGTCGCTTGTTCTTCTCTTTATTCCTCCTGCAGTAGCACAGCAGGGCTAGGAGAAGCTGTCTAGTGAGTTTGTAAAATGAGTGAGTGTGTGAGGAATAGTTTCCCCATCAGATTAGAGTAGAAGACCAGAATGTCTCTCAAAGCCTGAGAGAGTCCGAGTTTTCTGAATTACCTGGCATCTGGTCATCCTATTTCTAACAGGTGAAGGGCAATCAGATCTGCTAGGTATCATGACACTCTAACATTTGACAGCTCTGTCAGACCTCCCCACAGCTCAGGTAAAAGGTCACTCACTCTACAGCTCTTGTGCATCATTTGGCCAGGGGAATGTGCACTGGGTTAGGATCTAAGAGACCATAGCTTCTGGTCTCTTCTCTTCCACTGACTGTTTTGATATTTCTGTTTAGTTCACACCCTTTGTTACCAACCTAAGGACTCATATCCCTATGCCAGCAGGCCTGTAGCTATCAGGGGGTTACAAAAACAGACTTACCACCATCTTTTTGTAAAACAAACAGGGAAAAGACCAGGACATACGTACTTCTCCAGTTTTCTAGGACACATGCTCACGTCCTTTACTTCAGAGTAGAAGTGTTTTTTAGAGCCTTGGATGGGTTCTTTGCACTGGAGTGAACGTAATCTATAAAGAGTGTAGCATCACCACAGAATGCCTCTACTCTACTCCAGAACTCAGCATCTTCCAGTGAAGAGCTTAAGTAGCAGCCTACCGGTCAGACAAAATAATTTTCATCAAAGCTGGCCTTTCAGAATATCAGAAATCATCCAAAAGAAACAGCCCTGATAACATTAATTATACACACAACAGAAATCCTAGAAAAATAAGCACTTGCCTCCTACTCTGATCCATACTCTGACTGGCTGGTGAAAGAGAATCAAAGTGTCTAGGAGTCAACCTAAGGAATGTGCTGATGATATTTTATTTTTACAAAAGTGACATCAGTTGTAGGGGAAAAAGAGGTTCACTCCTGAGGTCATCTTCAATTTCTGGACACTGCACATGTTTTATCCTGCAATGTAGCATACGTAGTAGCTTTAGTCACTGCACATTATAAAAGAAAGGATGGGTTAACTGCTAAACAGTATTTGGATTCTAAGTAAATACTCTGTTCAGAGTTCCTTTCAGTGGGTTATTTATTATACTTCCTGTGCTGTTTTGAAATATGTACTGTACTTTTAGTCCTGGCATAAGCCTCTCCTTTTTTTGTTTGGTGTCACATCATATCTGAGCATAGTGCCACAGGCTGCTTGAACTCAGGTACAGGGAAGATGTCCTCTTTGGCCCAAAGTAGCATGGACAGTACTGTATTTACAATACTACTTTGTTTTCAGTAAACAGAGGAAAGTACAGATTAAGAAGTGAATTCAGGTTACCTGGAGTGAGAGGGACTGCACAATGTAAATTTCACTCATAACCAAGAATTCCAGTGACATGCTTTATACTATTTCCTTTGCACAAAAAGCTGAATTAAGAGAGTGCAAGAGGAAGAGTGTGTGTGTGTGTGTGTGTGTGTGTGTGTGTGTGTGTGTGTGTGTGTGTGTGTGTGTGCTAGCTGGGGCAACATATCAATGACTTGCCGTTTTGCATTTAGAAGCCTTTGCTGAATTCTGACATGCTGGCAACTTTTCAGATGACTTGCAAGAATTTCCTGGGAGATGCCAGCACATCAGGTAGTGAGCAATAGGAATGTGACAAGAATGAGTGGTGTAGTGTTTGACTGTGCCCACTGCATGGGCTTTAAACTGATTATGTCTGTAGATCATACATGATTCTGATGGGGGGCTGCTGACATATTACTATGGCTCTTTGGCAATGTAACTTCTCAGGCTCAGGTTGGCCACCTCTGCTCAAAATGTATTACCAAAATTAGAGGTGAGAAGACCTGGTAGATCAGCTAGTGTAGCTTACTTTCACCTCTGCCTGATATCCAACGAAAGCACACTACTTGTATAGACTAGCTCAGGAGTAAATTACTCAAAACAATCATCATTATTATTTGTATTCCTTGCCGATCTTCCCCAATTGTTTCATAAATGCATTTATTGTGTACCTAAAACCATAGAAGCAGAAATTGTTTAGCCATCCACAGAATAGATATTGCATGTAACGCGTAAACTTCCCCACAGTTACCTCTGTACCTCAACCCTGATATATGGGTACCATTTCTATCATAGGTGATGACTCCGTGGGTGCTCCGGGGCTGGAGCACCCACAGGGAAAAAATGGTGGGTACTGAGCACCCCTGGCAGCTCCCCTATCAGCTTCCCCATCCCCCTAGTGCCTCCCATCCGCCAGTGGGCCCCGCCAATCAGCGCCTCCTCCTTCCTCCCCTCGCCTCCCAACCACCGCAATCAGCTGTTTCACAGGATGCAGGAGGCTGGGGGGAGGAGGAGGAGTGAGGATGCGGGGTGCTCAGGGGAGGGGGCAGAACTGGGTGCGGTGGGGGTGTAGCGGGGGGCGGCAAGAGGTAGGGCATGGGTGGGGCCTTGGGGAAGGAGTGGATTGCAGGCGGGCCCTGGGGCAGAGCCACCCTCTGACACTTTGAAAAGTCGGCACCTGTGATTTCTGTGGAGGAAAGCGTGGTTCAGTCTCCCTGCTCATTCAATCCTTGACTTTTTGGCTGTCACTGAACAAGGGTCTAAGATAGTGGCAATTTTGGGAGTAGTTTATAGTAATAGTGAGAGCTGTTGATTAGAAGCAGGGCTGAGACTATAATGCAGTTTCACATAAGCCACCAAGAAACCATCCAATGCTAACTAGAGACTTTTTGCAGTAGATGTTTTTGTGAAAAATTTCCTACCATTGCCAAGGTGAGGTCCTTGGAATAGCTGTTTTAGAAATAGAGTCATATTGTTTGTTTTTAGTAATAACTTAGAATATTTATTATTGAACCTTTTTTTGTTAATGGTGATAAAAGTTATATAATCTGAGAAATGGGACCTGCTCCTTTAAGAATGGGGGGCAGGGGCGGGGGGAGGTGCTGGAGCACACTGAGTGAGTTACTGCAGAAGCCAGTGTTCAATGTGTGCGTGTTGCTACCAGAGGAGGCTGGCCTGTCACTGGGCACTGAGGAGATCTCTGATCGCAAGAAGCTCCTAAAGCAAAAGGTTTCAATTCCCAGAATAAACAATGTTCTCTTTGAAAAGCTGTGTCTTGTGATCAAGGGTGGGCCAGTTCTATTGGTGCTAGTGTAGACTGGGCTCCAGCTGGCTGCCTGCATTTTTTACCAAAGTCTCGTATACATATGCTTGGAGAAGGGTTAGACAATGGTTAAATGCTAACAGCCACCTGGAGTCCTGTCAACTAGAGCACTCCCACTGCTGCCACTGCCGTGACACAACAGTCTTAAATATACAGTTTAGAATGTAAATAGCATTATGCAGTTTTACCAAATACCCTATGATAGAATCATAGAAATGTAGGGCTGGAAGGGACCCGGAGAGATCAGCTAGTCTATCTCCCCAGGCTGAGGTAGGACCAACTAAACCCAGACCATCCCTGACTGGTGTTTGTCCATCCTGTTCTTAAACACCTCCAATGACGGGGTCTCCACAACCTCCCTTGGTAACCTATTCCAGTGCTTAACTATCCTTATAGTTAGACATTTTTTCTACTATCTAACTTAAATCTTCCTTGCTGAAGATTAAACTGATTATTTCTTGTCTTGCCTTCAGTGTAGGTGGGGAACAATTGATCACCATCTTCTTTATAACATATTGAAGACTGTTATCATCTTCTTCCCACAGTCTTCTTTTCTCAAGACTAAACATACACAGATTTTTTAATCTTTCCTCATAGGTCAGCTTGTCTAAAGCTTTTATCGCTTTTGCTTACCTCCTCTGGACTTAAAGTGTGGCACCCAAAACTAGACACAATACTCCATCTGCTGAGTACCTCCCATGTTTTACATACAGCATGTCTGTTAATACAACCCAGAATATTTTCCTTTTTTGCAACTGCATCACATTGTTGGCTCATATTTAATTTGTGGTCCACTGTAACCCCAGATCCCTTTTGACAGTACTACTGCTTAGCCAGTTATTCCCCATTTTATATTTGTGCATTTGATTTTTCCTTACTAGTGTAATATTTTGCACTTGTCTTTACTGAATTTCATCTTGTTGATTTCAGACCAGTTCTCCAATTGATCAAGATCATCTTTAAATTACATTCCTATCCTCCAAAGTGCTTGCATCCCCTCCCAGCTTGGTGTCATCTGCAAATTTCCAAATCTTTAATGAAAATATTGAATAGTATCAAATAGGACTGAGACCTGTAGGACCCCACTATGTACACCCTGCCACTCTGACTGTGAACCATTGATAACTATTCTTTGTGTATGGTTTTTCCACTAGTTGTGCCCCCACTTTACAATAATTTCATCTAGACCACATTTCCCAAGTTTGCTTATAAAAGTATAAGTGGGACAACATCAAAAGCTTCATTAAAATCAAGATAAATTGCATCTACTGCTTTCCCCCATCCACTAGGTCAGTAACCCATCAAAAAAGGAAATTAGTTCTTGACAAATCCATGTTGGCTATTACTTATCACCCTATCATCCTCTAGGTGCTTAACATGGATTTAATAATTTGTTCCAATGTCTTTCTAAGTATCAAAGTTAGGCTGACTGGTCTATAGTGCCCAGATCCATTTTGTTCTCCTTTTTAAAAACAGGAACTATGTTTGCTTTTCTCCAGTCCTCTGGGGCATCACTTCCCTCCATGAGTCCCTTATTATAATCACTAATGGTACAGAGATTTCTTCAGCTAAGTCCCTAAGTACACTAGGGTGAACTTCATCAGGCCCTGATGACTTGAATATATCTAACTTATCTAAAGATTCTTTCTTGTGCCTTAGCCTTTCTGCTTTTGTCCCTACATGCTTGTGCTATTCTTTTGTATTCATCATTAGCAATTTGTCCATGTTTCCACTTTTTGTAGGTTTCCTTTTTTTGATTTTCAGGTGTGCCTTTAATATTTTTTCTGAGAAACTACCAGCTCTTTGGAACTCCTTTTCTCCCTTAGATTTTCTTTCTATAGGACCTAATCTACTAGTTATCTGAGTTAGTTAAAGTCTGCCTTTTAAAAGTCCATTGTCCATATTCTGCAGCTCTCATTCCTTCCTTTCCTTGGAATCATGAAATCTATCATTTCATGATCTCTTTCAACCAAGCTACTTTCCACCTTCAAATTCACAACCAATTCCTCCCTATTAGTCAGAAGCAAGTCTAAAATGGTTGCACCCCTGGTTACTTCCTCCACAATCTGAAACAAGAAATTGTCCCAAACAGATTCCAAGAACTTAATGGACATTTTGTGTTTTGTCAACTTTTCCAACAGATACCTGGGTAGTTAAAGTCCCCCATTACTACCAAGTCTTATATTTTGGATATTTCTGTTATGTGTTCTATAAATACCTCACCCATGAGTTCATCCCAATGGTTTTCTTTAGCATATTATTAGTGTAAAATCACTTTTACAGACTGGAATTGGCAAATCATATTCTACCATAAATTCATGCATCACATTTGGCTCTGGGTAGTATTAATGACAAATGATTTTGTGACCCATAGTTTGTCTGAGCTCTTTGTTCATCATACAAGAAGACTGGCTAATATAGCTAGTTTTCTTTGGAAAAAGGAAGTAGAGAGGAAGACACAAGGAAAAAGAAAATGGTAAGGAATGGAAAATAAAAAGTAGAACATAGCAACAAACGTACTCATAAATAATCAGGAACAACAGAAATCTGTATGGTATTTCTGTATTATCCACAGGGAATTTCTCCTGGGATTTTTCTTGTTGTTTTCTGCTCTACTTGGTCCACTCCTAATAGCAAATATCAGTGCAAACCCTGAGCAAGGTCACTCTAAGTTTATTTATGAATTTATTAAACTGAAAAGTTAGTAAAAGCCAGGATCAATAGAAATCTGCACAAAAACTCCTGGAAACCGTACGAGTCACAGAAACTTCACAGGGATTGCAGAATTCTGTGGAACATTCAAATAATACTTCATGCTAGTGCTGGCCAAAGGACAACAATTCTGTTTCATGACAATGTTTGAGCTTTTGAAATTTATTTTTGTTCCATATTGGAACAAAGACAAAAGCTTTTGAATGTTTTTGCAAAACAGAATTGTGTCAAAATGTCCATTTGCAGATCAAAAAGGTCAAGTTTTCGATTTGTGTCTCTCTCTGGTGAAAGGTGACTGGAGATTCCAACCTGGGCCTCAGAAAACTTCCTGTCAAAGCCTTTGTCGAAATCTATACATATTCATAAAATGTTTTGGCTTTAATGAAACAGCATATTTCAACATAAAATACATTTAGTCAAAATGTTCTCATCTAAAAAATTAGTTTATAGTAGGGCTGTCAAGCGATTAAAAAAGTTAATCACAATTAATCATAAAGTTAAACAATAATAGAATACCATTATTTAAATATTTTTGGATATTTTCCACATTTTCAAATATATTGATTTAATTACAACAGGGAATATAAAGTATACAGTGCTCACTTTAAATTTATTTTTATTACATATATTTGCATTGTTGTGACGGGTTAGATCACAGAAACCCCCTTGGGAGCTGCCACCTGATGCACAAAGACTACCTCTGCTCCTATTTTCCCTGCCAGCTCAGGACTCCAGCACCCTGTCTTGCTGAGCCAGACACTCCCGTCTGCTCCAACACAGACCCAGGGTCTGAATCACTTGTCCCAGAGCTGCAAGTTTTTACCTGAAAACAGCTCAAAGAAGTTTGCTTGTCTTTAGCACTCAGATGCCAATTTCCCAATGGGTTCTAAACCCAAATAAATCTGTTTTACCCTGCATAAAGCTTATGCAGGGCAAACTCATAAATTGTTCGCCTTCTATAACACTGATAGAGAGATATGCACAGCTGTTTGCTCCCCCAATTATTAATACATACTCTGAGTTAATTACTAAGTAAAAAGTGATTTTATTAAATACAGAAAGTAGGATTTAAGTGGTTCCAAGTAGTAACAGACAGAACAAAGTAAGTCACCAAGCAAAATAAAATAAAATGCACAAATCTATGTCTAATCAAACTGAATACAGATAATCTCACTCTCAGAGATGCTTCAGTAAGTTTTTTCTCATGCTGGACACCTTCCAGGCCTGGGCACAATTCTTTCCCCTGGTACAGCTCTTGTTCCAGCTCAGGTGATAGCTAGGGGATTCTTCATGATGGCTCCTCACCCCTTTGTTCTCTTCCACTCCTTTATATATCTTTTGGATAAGGCGGGAACCCTTTGTCCCTCTGGGTTTCCACCCCCCCTCACTGGAAAAGCACCAGGTTAAAGATGGATTCCAGTTCAGGTGACATGATCACATGTCACTGCAAGACTTCATTGTCCACTTGCCAGCACACACATATACAGGAAGACTAACAGGTAAACACAGCCATCTGCAGACAATGGTCCTTATTAATGGGAGTCATCAAGATTCCAAACCATCATTAATGGCCCACACTTTACATAATTACAATAGGCCCTCAGAGTTATGTTTTATATTTCTAGTTTTAGATACAAGAGTGGTACATTTCTACAAATAGGATGATCACACTCAGTAGATTGTGACCTTTGTAATGATACCTTACAAGAGACCTTTTGCACGAAGCATATCCCAGTTGCATTATATTCACTTATCATCAGATCTTTATAAAACTATCCCAGTTACATTATATTGACTTATTATCATGTTTTTATAAAACCATATAGACTGCACAACGTCACAACTGTAATAAAAGAAATAGTGTTTTTCAGTTCACCTAATACAAGTACTGTAATGTATTCTCTTTGTCATGAAAGTTGAACTTACAAATATAGAATTATGTACAAAAAAATAACTGCATTCAAAAATAAAACAATGGAAAACTTTAGAGCCTACGTGTCCACTCAGTCTTACTTCTTATTCAGCTAATCACTCAGATGAACAGGTTTGTTTACATTTGCATGAGATAATGCTGCCTGCTTCTTGTTTACAATGTCACTTGAAAGTGAGAACAGGCATTTGCGTGGCACTGTTGTAGCCGGCATCACAAGTTATTTACGTGCCAGATGTGCTAAAGATTCATATGTCCCTTCATGCTTTGACCACCATTCCAGAGGACATGCGTCCATGCTGATGGCAGGTTCTGCTCAATAACAATTCAAAGCAGAGTAAAAAGACACATGTTCATTTTCATAATCTGAGTTAGATACCACCAGCAGAAAGTTGATTTTCTTTTTTGGTGGTTCGGGTTCTGTAGTTTCCACATCAGAGTGTTGCTCTTTTAAGACTTCTGAAAGCATGCTCCACACCTCGCCCCTCTCAGATTTTTAGAAGGCACTTCAGAGTTTTAAACCTTGGGTTGAGTGATGTAGCTATCTTTAGAAATCTCACATTGCTACCTTCTTTGCATTTTGTTAAATCTGCAGTGAAAGTGTTTTTAAAATGAACAATATTTGCTGGGTCATCATCCAAGGTTGCTATAACATGAAATATATGGCAGAATGTGGGTCAAACAGAGCAGGAGACATACAATTCTCCCCCAAAGAGTTCAGTCACAAATTTAATTAACACATTTTTTTTAACAAGCTTCATCAGCATGGAAACATGTCCTCTGGAATAGTGGCTGAAACATGAAGGGGCATATGAATGTCTAGCATATCTATCACGTAAATATCTTGTAATGCCGCTACAAAATTCCCACATGAACGCCTGTTCTCACTTTCAGGTGACATTGTAAATAAGAAGTGGGCAGCGTTCTCTCCTGTAAATGTAAACAAACTTGTTTGTCTTAGTGATTGGCTGAATAAGAAGTAGGACTGAGTGGACTTGTAGGCTCTAAAGTTTTACATTGTTTTGTTTTGGAGTGTAGTTATGTAACAAAAAAAATCTATATTTGTAAATTGCACTTTCACAATAGAGATTGCACTACAGTTCTTGTATGAGGTGAATTGAAAAATACTATTTCTTTTGTTTATCATTTTTACAGTGCAAGTATTTGTAATAAAAATAATATAGAGTGAGCACTGTACGCTTTGTATTCTGTGTTGTAATTGAAATCAATATATTTGAACATGTAGAAAAACATCCAAAAATATGTAAAACATTTTAATTGGTATTCTATTGTTTAAGCACGATCAATTTTTTTTAGTTAATCATGTGAGTTAACTGCAATTAATTGACAGCCCTAGTTTATAGGCACCTTTAGGGGAAATCTATCTATTTTTAACTGTAGATCCATAAAAAAGGATACACCCCTATCTTTATCTAATAACAACCTCTGTTTATGACAAGTTACAATAGTTTTTCAAGGACAAAAGCTGCATGTGACTCTGTAGGACAAACTCTCCAGTCCTTGCTCAGAACTTGGCAATACTCAGTAACCTTTTGCGGTTGACCTCTGCTGCAGTGCTTATCTACTTTTTTTCAGGCACCTGACCTTTTACAGAAAAAAATTATAACAAACCAGAAATGTACTAAAAGCAAAATAGCTCATAGATCTGCCTGTAAAACAGCTCTCTGCTATCAGCTGAATTATCTTCCTATTGTTTACTGTCATCTGTCTACCTCTTCTCTTCTACCCACCACAGTCTGGGATAATTAGT
This sequence comes from Chrysemys picta bellii, assembly GCF_011386835.1. Classification (NCBI taxonomy): domain Eukaryota; kingdom Metazoa; phylum Chordata; order Testudines; family Emydidae; genus Chrysemys; species Chrysemys picta. The sequence continues at coordinate 37,630,844 of NC_088791.1, forward strand.
TTGTTGAGTTATATTCTTGATTTGTCAGATAAACTGCTCAGGGCAATAGCCTTGTATTCTTACAGGTCTGTAAAATGCCACAAACACGTATAGATTAGTTAGTAGTAATAATAAGAGAAAGAACTAGAAAGTGTAAATAAGTAAGTGATCATAAATAGACTTTGAAGTTAAAACTCCATCAAAATGAATGGGGGGAAATGTCTTCCATTTCAGTCTCAGGGCCAAATTCACTAGAGGTAAAAATATTCTGAAGTACCAAAGGCCTTAGGCTGCAATGGGTTTAGGCACTAACATCACTTTGGTACTTTTGAAAATTTTATCCTAGAGTTGATGCAGAGAGAGACATATGTCTACCACCACATTCCCTTGGGGTTTCAGCCAGCTAATTGGAGGCAGCTGTAGTATACAGATGAAGCTCACCAGAAGGTCTGCTGTTAGAAGATTTGAATCAGAGAAACCTTCCCATCCATAGAAAACTTTTCACACTAGGGAGCTCTCTGCCAGAGTTTATGCTAGTATAAATCAAAGTGAACCCTGGGTGATTTTGGCTCTCTGACTATAGAGCAATCAAGTCTAACCCTTCTGCCAGTCAGAGTTGGCAGCAACAAAGGCCGGGTTCAGTACCTAGGGGTTCTTTTTCAACAATATAACACAAAACTGGCTCAAGCCCCCACCCAGTGACCTGGGACAATTACACTCCACCCTCTGGGCGCCTCTAAGAGGCAATACTTCCTCTCTCGGAAGCACAGAGTCTGAGTGTAGCAAAAAAAGCCTTTAATAAAAAGAAGGAAATAATGTGGTATTAATTTGGGGAAACACCACAAACAGAGTTTATAAACATAAACCATGAGCAAAAACCCCACCACCTAGTAAGTTGGTCAGTGTTTGTTTCCCCTCAGCGAGTTATATTAAGTGCCTATACACAAATGCAAGAAGCCTAGGAAACAAGCAGGGAGAACTGGCACAGTCAAGGAATTATGATGTGGTTGGAATAACAGAGACTTGGGGTATGTCTACACTACGGGATTAATCCGAATTTAGATAATTCGGATTTGAGAAACAGGTTGTATAAAGTCGAAATGAATGCGGCCACACTAGCACATTAATTCGGTGGTGTGCGTCCAAGTACTGGGGCTAGCGTCGATTTCTGCACCGTTGCACTGTGGGTAGCAATTCCATAGCTATCCCATAGTTCCCGCAGTCTCCCGCGCCCATTGGGATTGTGGGTTAAGATCCCAGTGCCTGATGGGACAAAAAACATCGTCGCAGGTGGTTCTGGGTACAGCCTCACTTCCTCCCTCCCTCCCTCCCTCCCTGCATGAAAGCAACGGACGGCAGACAACCATTTTCGCGCCTTTTTTCCTGGGTGGGTGAACACTGCAGACTCCATACCACGGCAAGCATGGAGCCCGCTGAGGTCAAGACAGCACTCATGAATATTGTAAACACCTCGCGCGTTCTCGTGGAGCTTATGCTGAGCCAGGACCAGAAAAACGAGGAGAGGAGGCAGCGGCAGCGGCAGCGCAGCGACAAGCATGATGAGGACATGGACACGGACACGGATACAGAATTCAGTGAAACCACAGGCCCCGGTGCTTTGGAGATCATGTTGTTAATGGGGCAGATTCTAAACATGGAACGCCGATTCTGGGCAAGGGAAACAAGCACAGACTGGTGGGACCGCATAGTGTTGCAGGTCTGGGACGATTCCCAGTGGCTGCGGAACTTTCGCATGCGTAAGGGCACTTTCATGGAACTTTGTGACTTGCTGTCCCCTGCCTTGAAACGCCAGAATACCAAGATGAGAGCAGCCCTCACAGTTGAGAAGCGCGTGGCGATAGCCCTGTGGAAGCTTGCAACGCCAGACAGCTACCGGTCAGTCGGGAATCAATTTGGAGTGGGAAAATCTACTGTGGGGGCTGCTGTGATGCAAGTAGCCAAAGCAATCACTCAGGTGCTGCTACGAAAGTTTGTGACTCTGGGAAATGTGCAGGCCATAGTGGATGGCTTTGCTGCAATGGGATTCCCTAACTGTGGTGGGGCGATAGACGGAACCCATATCCCTATCTTGGCACCGGAGCACCAAGCCACCGAGTACATAAACCGCAAGGGGTACTTTTCAATGGTGCTGCAAGCACTTGTGGATCACAAGGGACGTTTCACCAACATCAATGCGGGCTGGGCGGGAAGGGTTCATGACGCTCGCGTCTTCAGGAACACAACTCTGTTTAAAGGGCTGCAGCAAGGGACTTACTTTCCGGACCAGAAAATAACCGTTGGGGATGTTGAAATGCCCATAGTTATTCTTGGGGACCCAGCCTACCCCTTAATGCCATGGCTCATGAAGCCATACACAGGCAGCCTGGACAGGAGTCAGGAGCTGTTTAACTACAGGCTAAGCAAGTGCAGAATGGTGGTAGAATGTGCATTTGGCCGTTTAAAAGGCCGCTGGAGATCATTATTGACTCGCTCTGACCTCAGCCAAAGAAATCTCCCCATTGTTATTTCTGCTTGCTGTGTGCTCCACAATCTCTGTGAAAGTAAGGGGGAGACCTTTATGGCAGGGTGGGAGGCTGAGGCAAATCGCCTGGCTGCTGATTACGCGCAGCCAGACACCAGGGCGATTAGAAGAGCACACCATGAAGCGGTGTGCATCAGAGAAGCTTTAAAAACCAGTTTCATGGCTGGCCAGGCTACAGTGTGAAATATCTGTTTGTTTCTCCTTCATGAAAACCCGCCCCCTTTATTGACTGATTTTCTGTAAGGAACCCACCCTCCCCCTTCCCCCAGCTTTCTTTCAAACCAAATAAAGTCACTATCATTTAAAAATCATTTATTCTTTATTAATAGATTAGAAAAAGAGGGAGGGAACCCGGGTGGTATTTGGGAGGAGGATTACTGGGAAGGAAAAAGCCACAAAGAAAAGGTTAAAAAAATGACAGCCTTTTGCTTGGGCTGTCTACTGGGGTGGAATGGGAAGGTGTACGGAGCCTCCCCCCCCGCGTTCTTACACGTCTGGGTGAGGAGGATACGGAACATGGGGAGGGGGGAGGGTGGAACAGGGGCTGAAGCGGCAGTCTGTTTTCCAGCAGCCGTTCCTGAACCTCCACCAGACGCTGGAGCAGCCCCAGCGTTGCTTCCTTCATCCTCTGGTCTTCCTGACGCCACCTCTCATCTCGAGCGTCTCTCCTCTCCTCACGTTGGTCTCTCCTCTCCTCACGTTGGTCCCTCATGTCCTCACGTTGGTCCCTCCTCTCCTCACGTTCACTGACTTCTTTCCTATACTTTGAAACTGTTTCCTTCCACTCATTCAGATGAGCTCTGTCACTCCTGCTGGATTGCATAATTTCAGAAAACATCTCTTCTCGCGTCTTTTTTTTACGACGCCTTATCTGTGATAACCTTCGGGATGGAGGAGGGAGGCTTGAGGAATTTGCAGCTGCTGTAGGGAGGGGAAAAAAGAGAGAATTGTTTTAAAAGCTACATTTTGCAGAACAATGCTTATACTCTTTCACGGTGACCAACACTGTTCACATTACATAGCACATGTGATTTCTGTGCAAGGTCGCATTTTGCCTCTTAATGCTGAGTGCCTGTGGCTTTGCTGCTAGAGATCACAGGTCTGGGCAACAGAATTCTGCTTGCATGCGGCCATGGTAAGCCATTCTCTTACAGCTTCTGCGCCCTACTTTCCCACATACCAAGCATAGCTTGTAGAGTGCTGCAGAAGCCTGGCCAATCTCAGCCAGTTGGGGGGGGGGGGGGAGTGTGGTGGGGCTTGTCTGGGCAAGTAGAGTGCTGCGGTTTTTCTGTTAACATTCAGCAGCACCAGAAAACAAACTAACCACGGTACCCCTCCCCCCCACCGCGTGGCTGGTATCAGGGAAGATCCCTACAGGCACCAAACTAATCCCCCCCCCACCGCCCCCCCCCCCCCCCTCGCCATGAATTCTCTGGGATGATCACAGTACCCCTCCCCCCACCGCGTGGCTGGTAACAGGGAAGATCCCTGCTAGCCAAACGCGAAAAACTCAGGGCCAATTTCCCATCTGCGCTTGGCTAACTGCAGGGAAGGATTTATTTTCCGCCACAGGCAAACAGCCCAGTAGGAACGGCCACCTCTGTCCCCTTAATTAAGTTCCCGTATTTCAACCAGGTTACCAGGAGTGATATCACTCTCCTGAGGATTACACAAGAAGATAAAGAACGGATGTTGCTTGAATGCCAGCAAACACCGGGACCATACGCTGCCAGGCTTTGTCAGGCAATGATACCAGATTACTTGCTGCAAGCATGGCGTGGTCAAGTGTCCTACCATGGAGGAGGGAATAAAGATGCACTGCCCAGAAACCTTCTGGCAAGGCTTTCGGAGTACCTCCAGGAGAGCTTCATTGAGATGTCCCTGGAGGATTTCCGCTCCATCCCCAGACACGTTAACAGACTTTTCCAATAGCTACAGACTTTTCCAGTAGCTGAACTGACCGCGAATGCAAAGTCAGGCAAAGTAATCATTAAAAACCGTTTGCTTTTAAAACAAGTTTTATATTTTAAAAGGTAAACTCACCTGAGGTGCCTTCCATGGGGTCAGAGTCTTGGGTACTGGCTTGGGAGGCTTGGGAGGCTTGGGAGGGTACTTCAGTCAGGGTGATAAAAAGATCCTGGCTGTTGGGGAGAATGGAGTGCTGTGTGCTCTCTGCAAGCTCATCCTCCTCCTCCTCCTCCTCCTCTACCCCATCGGCAGAATCCTCAGGCGTCGAGACTATCCCCGACCCAGAATCCACGAACACAGGTGGGTTAGTGGTGGCAGCCCCCCCTAGAATTGCATGCAGCTCGGCGTAGTAGCGGCATGTCCGCGGCTCTGACCCGGAGCGACCGTTTGCCTCCTTTGTTTTCTGATAGGCTTGTCTGAGTTCCTTGACTTTCACGCGGCACTGATCTGAGTCCCTATTGTGGCCTCTCTCCATCATGCCCTTGGAGATTTTTTCAAAAATTTTTGCATTTCGTCTTTTAGAACGAAGTTCTGCAAGCACTGAATCCTCTCCCCATACAGCGATCAGATCCAGTACCTCCCTCACGGTCCATGCTGGTGCTCTTTTTCGATTATCAGCCTGCATGGTTACCTGTGCTGATGAGGTATCTGTGGTCACCTGTGCTCTCCACGCTGTGCAAACAGGAAATGGAATTCAAATGTTCGCGGGGCTTTTCCTGTCTACCTGGCCAGTGCATCCGAGTTTAGATTGCTGTCCAGAGCGGTCATAATGATGCACTGTGGGATAGCTCCCGGAGGCCAATACCATCGAATTGCGGCCACACTAACCCTAATTCGAATTGTTAAAATCGATTTTGGCACTACTCCGCTCGTTGGGGTGGAGTACAGAAATCGATTTAAAGGGCCCTTTACATCGAATTAACTAGCGTCGTTGTGTGGACGGTTACAGGGTTAATTCGAATTAAAGCTGATAAATCCGAATTAAAGTCGTAGTGTAGACCAGGCCTTGGTGGGATAACTCACATGACTGGAGTATGGTCATGGATGGATATAAACTGTTCAGGAAGGACAGGCAGGACAGAAAAGGTGGGGGAGTTGCATTGTATGTAAGAGAGCAGTATGACTGCTCAGAGCTCCGGTATGAAACTGCAGAAAAACCTGAGAGTCTCTGGATTAAGTTGAGAAGTGTGAGCAACAAGGGTGATATTGTGGTGGGAGTCTGCTATAGACCACCAGTCCAGCGGGATGAGGTGATTGAGGCTTTCTTCCGGCAACTAGGGTGACCAGATGTCCCAATTTTATAGGGACAGTCCCGATTTTTGGGTCTTTTTCTTATATAGGCTCCTATTACCCCCCCATCCCCTGTCCTGATTTTTCACACTTGCTGTCTGGTCACTCTACCGGCAACTAACAGAAGTTACTAGATCCCAGGCCCTGGTTCTCATGGGGGACTTCAATCACCCCAATATCGGCTGGGAAAGCAATACAGCGGTGCACAGACAATCCAGGAAGTTTTTGGAAAGTGTAGGGGACAATTTCCTGGTTCAAGTGTTGGAGGAACCAACTAGGGGCAGAACTCTTCTTGACTTGCTGCTCACAAACAGGGAAGAATTAGTAGGGGAAGCGAAAGTGGATGGGAACCTGGGAGGCAATGACCATGAGATGGTCGAGTTCAGGATCCTGACACAAGGAAGAAAGGAGAGCAGCAGAATACGGACCCTGGACTTCAGAAAAGCAGACTTTGACTCCCTCAGGGAACTGATGAGAAGGATCCCCTGGGAGAATAACATGAGGGGGAAAGGATTCCAGGAGAGCTGGCTGTATTTTAAAGAATCCTTATTGATGTTGCAGGAACAAACCATCCCAATGTGTAGAAAGAATAGTAAATATGGCAGGCAACCAGCCTGGCTTAAAAGTGAAATCCTTGCTGATTTTAAACACAAAAAAGAAGCTTACAAGAAGTGGAAGCTTGGATAAATGACCAGGGAGGAGTATAAAAATATTGCTCAGACATGCAGGAGTGAAATCAGGAAGGCCAAATCACACTTGGAATTGCAGCTAGCAAGAGATGTTAAGAGTAACAATAAGGGTTTCTTCAGGTATGTTAGCAACAAGAAGAAAGTCAAGGAAAGTGTGGGCCCCTTACTGAATGAGGGAGGCAACCTAGTGACAGAGGATATGGAAAAAGCTAATGTACTCAATGCTTTTTTTGCCTCTGTCTTCACAAACAAGGTCAGGTCCCAGACTACTGCACTGGGCAGCACAGCATGGGGAGGAGGTGACCAGCCCTCTGTGGAGAAAGAAGTGATTCGGGACTATTTAGAAAAGCTGGACGAGCACAAGTCCATGGGGCCGGAAGCATTGCATCCGATGATGCTAAAGGAGTTGGCGAATGTGATTGCAGAGCCATTGGCCATTATCTTTGAAAACTCATGGTGATCAAGGCATGTCACGGATGACTGGAAAAAGGTGAATGTAGTGCCCATCTTTAGAAAAGGGAAGGAGGAAGATCTCGGGAACTACAGGCCAGTCGGCCTCACCTCAGTCCCTGGAAAAATCATAGAGCAGGTCCTCAAGGAATCAATTCTAAAGCATTGAGAGGAGAGGAAAGTGATCAGGAACGGTCAGCAAGGATTCACCAAGGGCACGTCATGCCTGACTAACCTAATTGCCTTCTATGACGAGATAACTGGCTCTGTGGATGAGGGGAAAGCAGTGGACGTGTTATTCCTTGACTTTAGCAAAGCTTTTGATACGGTCTCCCACAGTATTCTTGCCAGCAAGTTAAAGAAGTATGGGCTGGATGAATGGACTATAAGGTGGATAGAAAGCTGGCTAGATCGTCAGGCTCAACGGGTAGCGATCAATGGCTCCATGTTTAGTTGGTAGCCGGTTTCAAGCAGAGTGCCCCAAGGGTTGGTCCTGGGGCCGGTTTTGTTCAATATCTTCATTAATGATTTGGAGGATGGCATGGACTGCACCCTCAGCAAGTTTGCAGATGACACTAAACTGGGAGGAGTGGTAGATATGCTGGAGGGTAGGGATAGCACACAGAGGGACCTAGACAAATTAGAGGATTGAGCCAAAAGAAATCTGATGAGGTTCAGCAAGGCCAAGTGCAGAGTCCTGCACTTAGGATGGAAGAATCCCATGCACTGCTACAGGCTAGGGACCGACTGGCTAAGTAGCAGTTCTACAGAAAAGGACCTAGAGGTTCCAGTGGACTGGAAGCTGGATATGAGTCAACAGTGTGCCCTTGTTGCCAAGAAGGCTAATGGCATTTTGGGCTGTAAAAGTAAGGGTATTGCCAGCAGATCAAGGGACGTGATCATTCCCCTCTATTCGACATTGGTGAGTATTGTGTCCAGTTTTGGGCCTCACACTACAAGAGTCAAGCGGAGGGTAACAGAAATGATTAGGGGGCTGGAGCACATGACTTATGAGGAGAGGCTGAGGGAACTGGGATTGTTTAGTCTGCAGAAGAGAAGAATGAGGGGGGATTTGATAGCTGCTTTCAACTACCTGAAAGGGGGTTCCAAAGAGGATGGATCTAGACTGCTCTCAGTGATAGCAGATGACAGAACAAGGAGTAATGGTCTCAAGTTGCAGTGGGGGAGGTTTAGGTTGGATATTAGGAAAAAACTTTTTCACTAGAAGGGTGGTGAAGCACTGGAATGAGTTACCTACGGAGGTGGTGGAATCTTCTTCCTTAGAGGTTTTTAAGGTCAGGCTTGACAATGGCAGGGATGATTTAGTTGGGGATTGGTCCTGTTTTGAGCAGGGGTTGGACTAGATGACCTCCTGAGGTCCCTTCCAACCTTGATATTCTATGATTCTATGATTCTTAAGTCCAGCAACCCAAACGTGCTCGTCCCTTCTCTGCACCCAACTCACAATTGCTGTCCTTGGACAGTGCAGACACAGAGTTCAGAGGTGCATCTGCAGAGTTCACCTCCCACCCTGGGTGGAGGGAGGAAGGAGGCACCTTACTCGCTTTGCTGCTCAGGCACTTACTCACCACCCCTCTCTGTGGGGGTCTGCCCTGGCATTCTCTGCCAGCCAACCCTCTCCACCAGCTGCCCAACTGCCACTTACCACACCTAGATGTCTTCAGGGCCCCCCACTTAACACAACTCTCAGCAATTTCAGCTTTTAGTGGGGGAGCCTCACTGCTGGTGCACACTGGACAATCTCTTGTATCAGAGACACTGTCACAGAGCACATTGAATACTTAGACATAGGTATCAGTGATTTCAGCTCCAGAGCATTTAAGAAAACTCTCAATTGAGTCTAAAATAGCTCTGTTTTTACATAGGGAGGAGGGAGAGAGAGGGATAACTAGCATCTTGGGTCTTTAGGCAAGGCGCGCACACACAACCAGATACAAGTACCTGTCCCCACGCTCTTTCAACTCAGTGGGCTTTGGAATCCATGTCCCCCTGCTTAGTGAGTTCGTTTAGTTGAGGGTGAGTCCCTCAATCAGGAAATGTCAAGTACAGTTCTGCTGCCCTGGATTCACACAACAAGGATAACAACCCTTTATTACTCCTGCCCCAATAACAAGGAGACTGGGAATCCAACACCAGCCAAAAGTGACCATTTGGGCAAGCAATCCCATCATGCTGAGCACCTAGGCAGGGTGGGTGTGTCCATTTAAATGAGATCATCTCCTGAAGTCCTCTTCCACAGCTTATTACTAGATGTCAGGGGAGAGCTCATTCAGACTCTGCTTACACAAGAAACTAATGCCTAGTTCTAATACCCCATATTCTCTGTGAATTCTTCAGGGCAAAAATGGGCTCCCCCCCCCCAAAAAAAAATCAGGAGTACTTATAAACTGTTCCAAAGCAAAATTTCCCATTATGTGAGCTTCCCACCTCTTTTGAGAGCTGAAACAGAGTTTCTTTAGCCCTGTTTAAATAAGGTTGAAATGTGTACTTTAGAATTGTTCAGCATTAGTGAAACTATTTACAGTGAAGATGTCCAATTCTGACAGACTCTCCATTATGAATGAAATAACAATATCTGAAAATTAATTCAGTATTCAGACTAATGAAAGTTAGGCTCACATGCATTGTCTCTGAGAATTTCGAAGACCTTAAAGAAATTTTAGCCACATTATTATCAGACATTTAAATGAGGTGTTAATATCTGAAAATGCTTTGGACAACGTCTCCCCTGCAAAAACTGCTAGCATTGTTTTTTTTAGTTTGAAGTGGGAAGTGAGCTTAATAGTAGGGCTGATCAGAACCTGGAATTTCCATTTTGCAGGAAATTAAAAAGAAATCATTGCACATTGGCAAAAAAATCAACATTTCAAAATTTCCCACAAAATGGGAATTCCTAAATTTTGTTTAGAAAAAAATCAAAACCCTTTTTAAAATAAAATTGATGATTCTCCCTGAGTGGCTCAGAGATACGGCAGTCTTTGTTCCCAGACTCCCTGCCATACAACAGGGAAATTGGCAGTCCTGGGAGCCCCAGCTCGAAAGTGTCCATTTCATCAAATCGGCATTTTCCAACAGTAAATATTCCACCAGAAAATTTCCCACCAGCTCCAGCTAATAGATGTAAGCAGGCTTACATTTCCAGAAGTGACTAGTGATTTTGGGTGCCTCCATTTTTGGGTGTCGATTCTAAGGCACCTTAAAGAGACCTGATTTTGAGCCAATGGCTGTTCAGCACTCCTGAAAAACAGACTCCTGGGTTCCAATTTTACCCATGTAGATGCGACCTAAGAAGTAAGTGTGACTGTCAGAGTACAAGGCAGAAGAGAAGTTGCACTAGAGACTAACTTGATAAAAGCTCAGATGTTGTCAGGAATCAGGGCTTGCAGCAGAGCTAGCCTCCAGGCAGCCCCATTAGTACAGCTGGCCTGCAGCAGGCTGCCTGATGGCTGGAGGGGACAGCATGACAGCTCTTAATCCTGCAGCAGCAGCAACTCAAAGGCTGCTAAGTGCTCATGCCCACCACTGTGGCTGTTCCTGTGTTACTTTGTTCCTGCTGCTCCTGCCTTGAATCCATCTTTGCCTCTGTTCTGCCCCTGCCTGGACCCCTTCCTTTCCTGATACCCTGCCCTCCAGTTTGACCCTTGGCTCTGGCTTCTGACTACTGACTCTGGCTCTGACCCTTGACCTTGGTTCCTGATGCCTGCTCCAACCACTAGGCCTGATGCCTGCTCTGACCAGTAGGCTGCACTGCCCTTGTCCTGCTTGCCTGATAGACACCATGGTGATGGGCATGGTGTGGGAAGTGGATAGATGGCTTGGATAGACAAATATATAAAAGAGCACATATGAAATCTGAAAAAAAATCTATTTCACCAGAGAGACTTGTTGATATGCAGAGATTATTTTTTTATTCAGAGCACACATTTCAGAGGGTGGTCTGTATGCACAATAGTAGGATAAATTGCTCAGAGAGAGAGAGAGAGAGGGAGAGGGGCATGTTGATTTAGTGATAAAAATGTCAAAAATTATTCCATATTTCAGATAAATGAATATGTCATATTTTGCTGTATTCTGTTCTGAGAATATCCTAAAGAACTTTAAAGAGGTTAATATTTCTTCTCCACTGAACTGGATTAAGCTTGCCCAAGATTTATGATCCTAGACAGTATTTTTCAAAGTCAGTAATTTGCTGGTCAGGTAGGATTTCCCCAAGCTTGCACTGTTAGATGGTTGCCCAGAGATTTTCAACACCTTCCTGCTCTGGAGCAAAGGGCCCTGGGGAATCTTATCATAAGGTCAATTATGGATGGATGGATGAATGGAGCTTTCAGGTCTTTTGCACAATTATATTGGTCTTCATTTTGTTGCAGACTAGAGGGGAATAGAAAATCAAAATGTCCAATTGAGGTAAAGAGCTGCCTTCGACCTTGGGGCCAAATTCTTAGTTGGTACATTGATGTAGTTCTGTTGACTTTAATGAAGCTATATCATTTTACACTGATGGAGGCTATAGATGTAGTATTTGAGGTTACAGTGTTTTCATTCTCATATTTCAGACGTGCTGTTGTAGAAGAACATCTGGTATTATATTATTTATGGGACAGTGGAGGGATTTACAATTTCCACTGAGAACTTTTCCACAGGAAGTTAGAGATATTTGAATTCAATAGAAAGGATAATTCACTTTTCGGGCTAGATTTAGCCCTGCATTAGAATAGCTAACTTAACTAAAGGTATAAGGCTCCTAGAAAGTCTATAGGGAGGGTGGGTCTCATAGTACAACCTTCCCTCTAATGGATGGGAGGCCTGCAACCAGCATCACAGCCCCCAAAATGGGCAGTGCTCACCAGGCAGAGGCATGGGCATATCTAAAAGCTAGAGAGAGGCTAAATTTAAATCTAAGAACAATAAGAAAAACTCGCTTAATAACTTTTATAAAAAGACAGTGCAATTTGCAAATGTGCTTTGAGCATTGGCCTGCTAAACCCAGGGTTGTGAGTTCAATCCTTGAGGGGGCCATTTACGGATCTGGGGCAAAAATCTGTCAGGGATGGTATTTGGTCCTGCTGTGAAGGCAGGGGACTGGACTTGATGACCTTTCAAGGTCCCTTCAGGTTCTATGAGATAGGTATAGCTCCATATTAAAATGAGCTGTCTCTTTCTGGGATGGTCAGACAGGGGGCAGGTTGGTTGGGCTCAGTTCATGGAAGGCGTTGGGGGTGGGGCCAGTGGATCTACCACTGCAGGAAAAATCTAGATCCAGCACCACCCAAAAGTGACCATTTGGGCAAGCAACCCCATCAAGCTGAGCACCTAGGTGAAATTTTTTCAGGCCCTCCAGCAAGGGCAGACCAGCTAAACAGGGCTGATGAGGGGGGGGGAGGGGGAGCCGGGCCCCGGGCCCCCTTCCATACCGCCGTGCCCCAGTAATTTGTACCGGCTTCCCTCCCCTCTCATCGGCCCTGGATGGACCCATCCTCCATGAACTTATTTAATTCTTTTTTGAACCCAGTTATAATTTTGGCCTTCACAACATACCTTGGAAACAAGTTCTACAGGTTGACTGTGCATTGTGTGAAGAAGTTCTTCTTTATGTTTGTTTTAAATCTGCTGTCTATTAAGTTTATTGGGTGACCCCTATTTCTTGTGTTATGTGAAGGCATCTCTATTCAATTTCTCAACAACATTCATGATTTTATAAACCTCTATCATATTCCCCCTTAGTCGTCTCTTTTCTAAGATGAACAGACCCAGTCTTTTTAATCTCTCCTGACATGGAAGCTGTTCCATACCCCTAATCGTTTCCATTGCCCGTCTCTGTACCTTTTCCAATTCTAACATATCTTTTTTGAGATGGGGTGACCAGAACTGCACATAATATTCAAAGTGTGAGTGTAGCATGGATTTATATAGCACAGGGGTTCTCAAACTTCACTGCACCACAACCCCCTTCTTACAACAAAAATTACTGCATGACCCCAGGAGGGGGGACCAAAGCCTGAGCCTGCCCAAGCCCCACTGTCCTAGGTAGGGGGGCCAAAGCCTGAGCCTCGCTGCTCTGGGCAGGGGGGCCAAAGCTGAAACTCAAGGACTTCAGCCCCAGGCAGGGGACCTGCAACCTGAGCCCCGCCGCCCAGAGTTGAAGTCCTCGGGCTTTGGCTTTGGCCCTGGGCAGTGAGGCTCGGGCTTTAGCCTTGGGCCCCAACAAGTCTAAGTCAGCCCTGAGTCCCGACCCACAGTTTGGGAACCACTGAATAGAGGTATTAGGATATTTTCTATTTTATTATCTATCCCTTTCCTAATGGTTCCTAACATTCTGTTCGCTTTTTTGACTGCCGCTGCACATTAAGTGGATGTTTTCAGAGAACTATCTATGATGAATACAAGGTATCTTTCTTGAGTGGTAACAGCTAATTTAGACCCCATCATTTTGTGAGTATAGTTGAAATTATTTTTTCCAATGTGCATTTCTTTGCACTTATCAACACTGCATTTCATCTACAATTTTGTCACCCAGTCACCCAGTTTAGTGAGTTCCTTTTGTAGCTCTTCACAGTCAGCTCTGGACTTAACTATATTGAGTAATTTTGTATTGTCTGCAGATTTTGCCACTTCACTGAACACCCCCTTTTGCAAATCATTTATGAATATGTTGAACATCAATGGTCTCAGTACAGATCCCTGGGGGACCCTGCCATTTGCCTCTCTCCAGTGTGAAAACTGATCATTTATTCTTATCCTCTGTTTCCTAGCTTTTTACCCAGTTACCGACTCATGAGGAGATTTTCCCTCTTATCCCATGTATGCTCGGGGTCTTACTGATCGCCATATTTGGGGTCGGGAAGGAATTTTCCTCCAGGGCAGATTGGCTGAGCCTCTGGAGGTTTTTCGCCTTCCTCCGCAGCATGGGGCAGGGATCTCTAGCAGGAGGGTCTCTGCCGATTGAGGTCACTAATACCAGGATTGGGGACTTCAGCAGCAGAGTCCAGGGAAGGGGCGGGGACGGTTTTATGGCCTGCAGCGTGCAGGGGGTCAGACCAGATGATCATAATGGTCCCTTCTGACCTTAAAGTCTATGAGTCTATGAGTCTATGACTGCTTAGTTTGCTTAAGAGCCTTTGGTGAGGGACCTTGGGAAAGGCTTTCTGAAAATCCTAGTACATTATATCCACTGGATCCCCCTTCTTTACACGCTTGCTGACTCCCTCAAAGAATTCTAATAGATTGGTGAAGCATGATTTATCTTTCTAAAAAGCCATATCGACTCTTTCCCAAGATATCATGAGTATCTATATGTCTGATAATTTTGTTATTTACTATAGTTTCAACCAATTTGTCTGGTACTGAAGTTAGACTTACCGGTCTGTAATTGCTAGGATCTTCTTTTGTAGCCTTTTTAAAAAATAGGCATTACAATAGCTACCCTTCAGTCATTTGGTCCAGAGGCTGCGTTAAGTGAAATGTTACATACCACAGTTAGTAGTTCTGCAATTTCATATCTGAGTTCCTTCAGAACTCTTGGGGTGAATACCATCTGGTCCCGGTGATGTATTACTGTTTAATTTATCAATTTGTTCCCCAAACACCTCTATTGATGCCTCAGTCTGGAACAGTTCCTCAAATTTGTCACCTAAAAGAATGACTTAAGTGTGGGGACCACATCCTCAGCAGTGAAAATCAATGCATTTAGCTTCTTTGCAATGGCCTTGTCTTTCTTGAGTGCTTCTTCAGAATTTTGATTGTCCAGTGACCTCACTGACTGCTTGATAGGATTCCTGCTTCGATGTACTTAACATTTTTTCTTTGCTGTTAGTTTTTGTGTCCTTAGGTAATTTCTCTTCAGTTTCTTTCTTGATCTTCCTTATTATACTTTTACACTTGTCTTGCCAGGGTTTATCTTCCTTTCTATTTCCCTCACTAGGATTTGACTTCCAATTTTCAAAGATTTCAGAATAGCAGCTGTGTTAGTCTGTATCCGCAAAAAGAACAGGAGTACTTGTGGCACCTTAGAGACTAACAAATTTATTAGAGCATAAGCTTTCGTGGACTACAGCCCACTTCTTCGGATGCATTTCAAAGGATGCTTCTAACCACCTTTTATTCAGCTATTTAGCCATGGTGGCATTTTTTGGTTCTCTTACTGTTTTTTTTTTTTTTTTAAATTTGGGTTATACATTTAGTTTGAGCCTCTATTACGATATTGTTAAATAGACTCCATGTAGTTTGTAGGCATTTCACCCTTCTGAATATTCCTTTTAATTTCCATTTAACTAGCTTCCTCATGTTTGTGTAGTTCCCCTTTTTGAAGTTAAATGCTACTGTGGTGGGTTTCTTTGGCATTTCCCCCCCTACAAAGATGTTAAATTTAATTACATTACAGCTGCTATTACCAAGCAGTTCAGACATATTCACCTCTTGGACCAGATCCTGTGCTTCACTTAGGACTAAATCAAGAATTGTCTCTTCCCTTGTGGGTTCCAAGAAAAGCTGCTCTAAGAAGCAGTCATTAATGGTGTCTAAAAATTGTATGTCTGCATCCCTCTGCATATATTCAGGCAATATGAGGATACTTGAAATCCTTCATTACTATTGGGTTTTCTGCCTTTTTAGCCTCTTTAATCTCCCTGAGCATTTCACAATCACTCTCACCATCTGGTCAGGTGGTCGGTAGTATATTCCTGTGCTATACTCTTATTATTCCAGCATGAAATGCTATCCATAGAGATTCTATGATACTGTTGGAGTCATTTAAGAATTTTACTTTATTTGGACCTGTGCTTTCTTTCACTATAGTGCCACTCCGCTACCATGTGAGCTACTCTGTCATTCCTATATATTTTGTACCCTGCTATTACCAAGCTTATCTTCAGTCCACCAAATTTCTGTGATGCATGGGTGGCAGGTGAACCCCCTCTCCCCCGCTTCAAGGAGGCTAGCCCCCCGGCCCTTCTCCCCGAGGTCCTGCCCTCCACCTGCTGGAGGCCTGAGTGCCTCCCCGCCCACGGCTGGAAGAGCCCTGGCTGGCCCACCCCAACCGCGCCAGCTGGCCCGAGCTGCCCCAGCGCTGGCCTGACCCCCAGGCTGGCCCCAGCTTCTGGCCACCTGACCTCCACCAATACCCTCATTTAATGCCAGGCACTCTAGTTCACCCCACCCATCTTGGTATTTAAGCACTATGTAAGCGCTTGTATGTGTTGTCAATATTCAGTTGCTTTCCTTTGTGTTATAATTAAATGGGACTCTTTTACTTTTGACTAGCTCACTAGCTCCTACCTGAACCATAACAACTTCTCTCCTATCCTCTTTACTGGGATATAAAGTTTCCCCTTTAATAAATTCATTTCTAAGGGATGTCTCTTCCCAAACTGTGTGATTGCCCAAACTGTGTGCTTCTCTGCACTTGTTGGATTTCCCCCAGCCCTTGGCTTAAAAACTCCTCTATAATCTTTTTAATTTTACATGCGAGCAGCCTAGTTCTAGTTTCTTTAGGTGGAGCCCATCCTTCCTGTATCACCTCCTCCTTTCCCAAAAGATTCCCCAGTTCCTAGTAAACCTAACACCCTCCTCTGAACACCATCATCTTTACATGCATTGGGACCCTGCAGTTCTGCCTGTCTTTCGGAGGTCCTAGTCTTTAAGTTCTTACCTATCAGCCTAGATTTGATTTCCAGAACCTCTTGCCTACCTTTCCCTATGGCATTGATACCTACATGTACCACGACCACCGGATCCTCCCCAGGACTGCACATATGTCTCTCTAGATGTCTATGAGATTCGCAACCTTTGCACCCAGCAGGCAATTTATCTTGCAGTTCTCCCGGTCACCACAAACTCAACTATCTATATTTTGAATAATCAAATCCCCCATTACTGTTACCTGGCTCATCATAGTGACTGGGGTTCCCTCCCCAGGGGGGTATCCTCAGTGTGAGAGGAAACCATGACATTATCTGGAAGGAGGGTCCCAACTATGGGATTGTTTCCCTCCACTCCAGCTTAATGTTCTCCTTTCCTGAGACATTCATCCTCCTTAACAGCAGATAGGCTGTCAGACTGGAGGTGGGACCACCCTGTTGTGTCCCTGAAACTCTCGTATAGGTACCTCTCTGTCTCCCTTAGCTTCTTCAGTTCAGCCACTCTGGCTTCAAGAGCCCATACTGGGTCTCTGAGGCTCGTGAGCTGCTTGCACCATATGCACATAGACACACAAGGCAGGTAATTGTGAATGATGCATTCAGTGTAATAAACTGGATAGCCCCGCTCTGCTGCTGGATTTCTGCCTACTTTATTTTTACTTGGGGGGAAGGATTTTGGGGGTTATTGGCCTAAGTTTAGAGCATGTTTATTAGGTGTATCTGCCTCTCTCACACTGAACCGCAGTATTTATCTTTCAGCTTTGTTATGGTACAATATATCCCTGCATATTATCCAAATTTCTGGTTTCACTTCAGGATTAAAATTGATCAGACAATAAAATTTTTGCAGTGTTTTCATGTATGTCTTTTTCTCTAATTTGCTCATCACTAGATGCAATCAGGCTTAAATTGTTTCTTGTTTATCACATTGCCTGTGATCAAGTTTGTAAAAGGATATTTTATTTGTTGATTTATATGCTAGTAAACCTTTCTCAACACTGTATTTGCTTTAAAAGAAATTCTTCGTATTTTAAACATAGAAAGTAGTCTGTATAGTACAGCTTTTTAGGCAGTGAGTGTTTTTTCCCCATCAGCGTGCTGTCCTTGTTCTCATTCCGTTTGTGCTTTTGTTTAAGTTCCTTTTTTCTCCTCTCCAGATGGTCTTCAGTATCATGTGATGGCTGAGTCACATTTACAGGTACAGGTTATATATGCATGAAGTATCCAGGTAGCTGCCAGTTATACATTAAAACTTTGAGTGTTATTAGCAACTTTAATTAACAGCATGTGAGTCATGTACTTATGTGTCATCTAGTTATAACCAGTTTGCTGCGACCCTTAGCTGCATTAAAAGCAAATAGCATCTGTGATGCCTAATACATTATGCCAATGCATTTTTAATTTTCAAAAGAGGCAAATTTTAAAGAGCTATGTTAAAAATTGGTGAGATGTATTTCCTGTCAACAACTAATAACCAGTAAGCTGTCCACTTAACTGGAAAACTACCCACTGAAATGAAAGCCAGTTGTATAATAATCTTATTTATATAAGCCCTGATTTTGCTCAGTCATGAGATGAGCTAAGCTCACTTTTAATCAGGGCTTCACTTAGAACAATATGGATCTGAACAAATGAATCAGATTTCCAATATTACAGACAACTGGAGTACAACAGACTTACAGATGCTCCCCGACTTACGCAAGCGTTCCGTTCTGGAGCACCTTGCATAACTTGAATTTTGCGTAAGTCGGAAACGTATCTCCAATCATTACGCAAAAAAAAAAAACCCCTCCTTCCTATTTCTAGCTTATGCAATTTTTTCCATAAACTTGGATTTGCATACATTGGATTTACGTAACTTGGGGAGTGTCTGTATTTTCCTTAAAGGTACAACAGTCAATGAAATAATTGAGATAAATATCATTTCCTGTCCAAAAATATCTTTTAGATCCTTTTATATTTCCTTATGTAGAGACTTCTTTTTTCCAATCTGGTGCTAGGGTTAATAGAATAAATCTGTCAAATTTCTGTGCCTATGGAGATTCATGCAAAGCCATGACTTACAAAAGACACATCACCAGGCACCTTTTCTACATTAAATGACTCGCTGTATAGACTTGCTTGCTTGTGATAAAGGCAAAATATTAATGAGGAAATCCTGTAAGGGGGACAGACTGCTTTGGACACTCGAGCTCACCTGCCAGTTTATGACTTTGGCTCCCCTCAGTGAGAGAAGGATTTTGGAGAGATGGAGAGAATGCATGGGTGTGAGTTCCAAACCTTTATGACCTACGGAAAAGTGAGCTGCAATTGCACTGAACAGCTACTGAACAGAATATAAATAATATAAATAATCACAGTCTGTAAGAGCAGGAGACTATAAACTTCCCTAAACTTCCTCTGCCCCCTGAAAGCTCATCTCCTTCATATCTTCACACAAGGCAGTCATTCCTGCATCTTACTTCCTCTGGGCCTGATCTGAAGCCCACTGAAGTTAAAGAAAAGACTTCTATTGATTTCAGTAGGCTTCAGTATTCCTGTGGAGAATGGACAGAATGGAGAAGAATTTACAGGTGGATTATCCAGTGTTACCTCTTGCTACCGAAGAGGGCATGTCATTAAGAGCAACTGATCACCTGTCCTACCTTCTCCTAAGCCAACATGCCCCTTCAGACCCAATTAATTCCAGTGACACTGGATTCGTTTATTTAATATTTTATTTGTTTTTTCATTGACATTTCTGTGGTGCTAAATTTCCGAACATCTCATAAACATTGAGCAAACCCTCTTCTAAGGGTTTGGGAACTATTATTATCCCTATTTTACACATAGGAAAACTGAGGCACAGATTTTAAGAGACTTTCCTAAGGTTATACAGCAAGTCTATACCAGAGCCAAGAATTAAACCCAGATCTTCTGATTCTAAATCCTATGTTTTAACCACAAGTTATTAGTATAGAGGAGCTGCCATCCTCTTTTCCAAATACTTCATTGTGTTCTCTCACTCCCTTTTATAGATTGTGAGGACTTTCTGTCCCTATTTACTCTTTTTGCTCCCCTTCATACTTCACCTTGGGTTGCAGCACTGGGCCCTTAGTCACATCTGTCAACAAAAAAGAGACAACATTATGGCTGAAATCCTGGACCCCGAGAAGTTTTGTCACTGATCTTCATGTGGCAGGCTCTCACCCTATGTGTTATTGACTGCTTACAGTTATCTAAGCAGACATTTAGGTAACAACGGGAATTTCCATTACTTTATCTTCAGCTCTTTTCTTTGGCAGCTCTGATTAGCATTTATCACAATCCTAGTTATTCAATTATATTTCTTTGGGTACCTGGATCCAAGACTTTATGGTTTTTATTTAATACTTTCTTCCCCAGAGCTTTAGATGTTCCATCTCTCAGATGGAAATAAATATTTTGATTTCTCACTTAACCACATCCACTTCTTATTGTATGTAAAAAGGAAAAACTGTATCAAAGTGCTTCTATCTCTTCTATCTCAATTCAGATATTTTGGTTATTATGTGGCCTGCATCACCATTATATCTGAGTGCCTCCTAAGTATTTAAAAATAAAAATCACAATAATAGTCTCTTTCTTAATATATTGTTTTTCTTCCTTCCAAGCCAGTATGAGAAATAGCTGTGTGTGTGGGGTGTGTGTGTGTGTGTGTGTAAGTGAGTTTTGTATTTAGCTCTGGTAGTGGTTGAGCCAACCACTACCAGAGCTAAATACAAAACTCACTTACACATTCTTACACATGGCCATTCTTACCTCTTGCAAGTGTGACTCCATTGTCTAGATTCAGTTCCTTTGGAAGTTCTGCAAAAACAACAAGGAGTCCTTGTGGCACCTTAGAGACTAACAAATTTATTTGGGCATAAGCTTTCATGGGCTTTTTGGAATTTCTGTCTCTTGCACTCAAGAGCCTCCTTTAAATGGCTGACAGCTTTATTTCCATGGTTGTAGAGGTGAAGGCTATCTCATGGACAGCTTTGAATATTTTTGAGACCTTGAACTTGAGACCTTGGAAGAGAAAGAGATCTTGAACTCCACTTTGTATTCTATAAGGAGCCAGTGTAGAGAACAGAGCAGAGCACTGGAGTGGTGTTTTCATGTTGCTAAGCATGTGGGCTGCTGTGTTTTGTGTCAGTTGAAGTTGTTTCAGGGTGTGAGGCTTCATTCCTATATGTTCAATGTGCTTCCATTGTTTGATTTGGTTTTTAACTGAAATTGGAAGAACAGAAGTTACATATAAATGGTGCAGTAAGCGGGCCGACGAGAGGGAGGGGAAGCCGGTACAAATTACCGGGCCTGGCGGTCCGGAAGGGGGCCGGGCTTCCCCGGCTTACCCCCACCTCTCGTCGGCCCTGTTTAGCCGGTCCGCCCTTGCTGGGGGGCTCGAAAATTTTTTTTCACCGGCGCCCGAACCCACTCTCGTCGGCACTGGCAGTAAGTACAGAGAAGCTAGACCAATCAGTTCTGTTGGAATACCTGCCTCCACAGACCCCATTCTCCAGTGGCAATAGCTCTCGCCTGACTTTGTAAGGGAGAGTTTATTGGTAAGGTTCTGCTTTTAGTCTCCAGACACTGACTGAACTCTCTGATCTCAAGTCCCAGGCACCTTCAAACACAGCTCTCCAAAAAGGGCTATTAATACAGTCTTCACTGCATGCTGCTCATGCAACGCACCCTCATCCAGAAATAGGGTCCTAAATATGCAGGGAAATATCTTACAGTTTGCCATTTGTGATTACCTCTCTGTACAGAATGTTTGACCTTATGACAATAATGGCAGCCATAAGACAGAAAAGTGGAGGAGTGATAACCAAAACCTGAGAAACGCGAGCAAAAGAGTGTGGGTATGTGTGAGACTTATTTATAGGCATTTTTGTGGCACTTATCACCTGACACGCACTAAGAACTGTATCCTCACAATACCCCTGTGAAGTTGGGAAATATGTGTGTGTGAGAATTCCTAGGGTACTCCCAAAGGACCAAATATTTATTATTACTTAAATAAGCCAGGAGATTTCATATTCATCCACTTTATCGGAAAAGTGCCTACCCCTTTTATCATGTGAGAAAATTATATACTATAAAATTATTTCCCTGATTACATATCAATCTCACCAGGATGAGATAAAGCCTGTCTGTAATTTACCAGCCAAAAGAAAAGCACAGTATCTATTTTGGTATCTGCTTGAAAAGTAGTAACTGAAATTAGCTGGGATGTAAATGCTATTTAAATTTTGGCACAAAAGGAAATATGATCTCATTGTTTTACCATTGAGCCTCTGGTCTCTGTGCTAGCCCACTGGGGTCATAAAGCAAAAAGCTGGAACTAAAATAGAAAATCCCAGCTCTGTATTCATAGCAACTTACTTTTGAATGGTTTGAATTAATTTCATTTGCTTCTTGTTCAGACTTTGTCAATAAAATAATGTTTAGTTAAATTAAGAACTAGAACAAAAAGCCTTCTGAGGGGAGAAAAAAAATCATTGTTCTGCATCTGTAATTACGGCAGTAAATTCCATTTCATTCACTGAGCTTCACAATGAACTTACCTGCTCTTGAAAGTGGCATTATGACCTGATTTCATTTGCTTCTTCTTCAAACTCTGTCAACAAAATATAATTCATCCAAAGACTCTGTGAATAAAAGAGACAGTGCGCACGATCATGATAAATGTAAACAAGCTAATGTGCTGTGAAGTGATCAGCTTTATCTAATGTTTAATAGCATGTGGAGAAATCTTAACGTAGCTCTACATAGTTTAAAATTACATGTGAAATTGTAAAATCAGTGTGCATAAGAGGTTTCAGAGTAGCAGCCGTGTTAGTCTGTATCCACAAAAAGAACAGGAGTACTTGTGGCACCTTAGAGACTAACAAATTTATTAGAGCATAAGCTTTCGTGGACTACAGCCCACTTCTTCGGTATGCATCCGAAGAAGTGGGCTGTAGTCCACGAAAGCTTATGCTCTAATAAATTTGTTAGTCTCTAAGGTGCCACAAGTACTCCTGTTCTTTTTGTGCATAAGAGATGTCATATATTGCAACAAAATCCCTTGGCTAATTTACATGAAGTACATATTTAGGCACCAACTAGAAATAACTAATAGCACTTAACACTTACATACCAGCTTCTATCTGGAGCTCTTGAAGCACTTTGTAAATATTAAGCTTTGATTCAAGTAAGCATCCCTATTAAGGAAAACACGTAAGCATGTTTTCCTGAATATGAATGAACATAAGCACCTGCTGAAGTACTTTCCTGAAACTGGGCCTAATTGATGAAGTCTTATGACTGTACTGTGAGGTAGGTATTATAATTACTCCTAGTTTATAGATGGGGAAACCAAGTCACAGAGAGGTTAACAACCAGATTTTTTGAAGTATTTAGGCACCTAACTCCTAGTGATTTCATTGGGAATTAGGGGCCTGGATATCTTGAAAAATCAGTCTCCAAGTCTAAGGGACATGTCCAAGGTTACACAGGGAGTCAGGGCAGAGACAGGATTGGAGCAAAGATTACCTGTCTCTCAGTCCCATGCTCTAATCCAGGGGTTTTCAAACTTCACTGCACCACAACCCCCTTCTGACAACAAAAATTACTACAAGACCCCAGAAGCAGGGACCGAAGCCTGAGCCCACCCGAGTCCCACTGCCCCGGGTAGGGAGGCCAAAGCCTGAGCCCCACACAGCCCCAGGCAGGGAAGGGGTCAAACCCAAAGCCCAAAGGCAGCCCCAGCCAGGGGGGCTGTAACCTGAACCCTGCCACCCAGGGCTGAATCCCTTGGGCTTCAGCTTTGGCATCGGGCGGTGGGGCTTTGGCCCCAAGCCCCAGCAAGTCTAAGTCAGCCGTGGTGACCCCATTAAAATGGGGTTGCAACTCACTTTGGGGTCCCAACCCACAGTTTGAGAACCACTGCTCTAATCAAATCAAACGTAAATAACTACACAGTCTTATTTCTAGCACACATTATATGTTGACAAATGTAACTATACAGCTGCACCACTGAATTTAGAATCAGGAAATTTAGTTGACTGGGAGGATATAAACTGACAAGTTTTGAAATGTTCTCTAACATCTCTTTATGGGTCAGGGCACAGCAGAATGAATGGGAGCTTGAACACGACTTTACTGACACCTTCTCTTTGTAGTTCCCAAAGTTTGTAAATCTCTCCAAAATATTAGAGAGATTAGGTGGGTGAGGTAATATGTGATGGACACGGCTGCAACTACACTGCATCCAAAAATATTGTCATTTCTGTACATGAGAGGGGAAAGCATTTTGCTCATCAAGGAAGATCAGGGATGGGTTTCACTTTCATCTGCAATTCTGGTAGCACAGGGAAATCCAGATTAGTGAGAAAGGAAAATGCTTCTTATGGTCAATTAAGCCACCAATTCAATTGCTGTCAGAGTGATAGCTTTGATCCCCAGGTATTTATGCTCTTAACAGGGAAAGTCCATATTAGTCTTTGACTTCTTTCTGACATTCATTAATAGCAGATATCCAGTAATACATATGTTAATTTTTCAGCCCCCTCAGGAAGTATTTTTAGGTTAACTAAACAAAATTCCTAAATATTATCAGTGTGTAATAGTGAACATTGTTCTTCAAATGGAGTTGCGGTATTTACAAGCATACAAAATACACTGTAACAATATATTTTCTTTAATATTTGATTATCAAACTGTATTTTGCTCCTTGATTGATGGAGCTTTGGTCAATAAAACATTTTATATTTCCCCTGCAATGTAGCCAGAGGCACACTGACCAAAGCTCTGCAACACTACAACACTAATTTGGGTTCCATCAATTACCAAATATGCTAGATAGTGGCCAGATGGGATGTTTCCAATTTGTGAATGAATCCAGTACTCAAGAAAGTGAATGAACCAGCAGTAGCAGGAATGTAAGCAGAATGAGCAGGAGTGCAAGTTTCACACCCAGCTCTTCCAGTTTACCTCAAGGCAATTCCTTCCTCAGCCATCACTGCAAGTGCTGAGAGTTGGACAATGGGCCTGAGAAAGAGGTAGTTCTCTCCACATCAGCACATTAATAGGGAAAACATGGTTTGACAAAGGAGTGTCAATCTCCCAGCTTAATTTGCTTTATCCAAATATATTTGTTACCAAAATACCTACGGTCAAAGCTCTTGAATGTGCCTATGTGCATAGGGTTCATCATATTAGATTTGGTTTTGACTGCCTACTTTGCAACACAGAACTATTTATGAGCTCTCACCACCCACTGGCTCATGTTATGACTACACTTCCCTACTTTACGTAGCTCACCCAGCATTGCCCACCTTCCTTGCTCCTGATCAACATCCTATACAGCAAACAGGGAAAGATTAAGACTGAGCTCTCAAAACTGGATACTCTCATGAAAAACCAACCTTCCACACAAACTTCCTCATGGATAGACTTTACAAAAACTAGACAAGCCATTTACAACACAAACTTTGCTTCTCTACAAAAGAAAAAGGACACTAAACTGTCTAAACTGCTACATGTCACCAGGAGCCACAATAGTAGCTCCCTTAACCCACCCAACAATATTGTTAATCTTTCCAGCTATTCTCTTAGCCCAGCAGAAGAATCTGTCCTAGCTCGGGACCTCTCCTTTTGTCTCTCCAGGCCCACGAACATGATACAGTTCTGCGGTGACCTAGAATCCTACTTTCGCCGTCTCCGACTCAAAGAATACTTCCAACACACCTCTGAACAACATACTAACCCACAGAATCCTTGCTACCAACACTACAAAAAGAAGGATTCTGCATGGACTCCTCCTGAAGGTCGAAACAACAGACTAGACTTCTACATAGATTGCTTCCGTTGATGTTCACGGGCTGAAATTGTGGAAAAGCAGCATCACTGGCCCAATAACCTCAGCCGTGCTGAACATAACGCCATCAACAGCCTCAGGAACAACTGACATCATAATCAAAAAGGCTGACAAAGGAGGTGCTGTCGTCATCATGAATAAGTTGGAATATGAACAAGAGGCTGCTAGGCAGCTCTCTAACTCCACATTCTACATTATCCTCTGATCCCACTGATGATTACCAAAAGAAACTACACCATCTGCTCAAGAAACTCCCAGCTATAGCACATGAACAGATCTTTACAGAGACATGCCTAGAACCCCGACAAGGGGTATTTTATTTGCTACCCAAGATCCATAAACCTGGAAATCCTGGACACCCCATCATCTCAAGCATTGGCACCCTAACAGCAGGATTGTCTGGCTATGTGGACTCTCTTCTCAGGCACTACGCTACCAGCACTCCCAGCTATCTTCGAGACACCACTGACTTCCTGAGGAAACTACAATCCATCAGTGATCTTCCAGAAAACACCATCCTGGCCACTATGGATGTAGAAGCCCTCTACACCAACATTCCACACAAAGAAGGACTACAAGCCATCAGGAACAGTATCCACAATAATATCACGGCTAACCTGGTGGCTGAACTTTGTGACTTTGTCCTCACCCACAACTATTTCACATTTGGGGACAATATATACCTTCAAGTCAGCGGCACTGCTATGGGTACCCACATGGCCCCACAGTATGCCAACATTTTTATGGCTGACTTAGAACAACGCTTCCTTAGCTCTCGTCCCCTAACGCCCCTACTCTACTTGCGCTACATTGATGACATCTTCATCATCTGGACCCATGGAAAAGAAGCCCTCAAGGAATTCCACCATTATTTTAACAATTTCCATCCCACCATCAACCTCAGCCTAGACCAGTCCACACAAGCGGTCCATTTCCTAGACACTACTGTGCTAATAAGTGATGGTCACATAAACACCATCCTATACCGGAAACCTACTGACTACTATACTTACCTACATGCCTCCAACTTCCATCCAGGACACACCACACGATCCATTGTCTACAGCCAAGCTCTAAGATACAACCACATTTGCTCCAATCCCTCAGACAGAGACAAACACCTACAAGATCTCTATGAAGCATTCTTAAAACTGCAATACCCACCTGCTGAAGTGAAAACACAGATTGACAGAGCCAGAAGAGTACCAAGAGGTCACCTACTACAGGACAGGCCCAACAAAGAAAATAACAGAACGCCACTAGCTGTCACCTTCAGCCCCCAACTAAAACTTCTCCAGTGCATCATCAAAGATCTACAACCTATCCTGAAAGATGATCCCTCACTCTCACAGATCTTGGGAGACAGAGCAGTCCTCGCTTACAGACAGCCCCCCAAACTGAAGCAAATACTCACCAGCAACTGCACACCATACAACATAAACACTAACCCAGGAACCTATCCTTGCAACAAAGCCTGATGCCAACTCTGTCCACATATCTAGTCAAGTGACACCATCATAGGACCTAATCACATCAGCCACGCCATCAGGGGCTCGTTCACCTCCACATGTACCAACGTGATATATGCCATCATGTGCCAGCAATGCCCGTCTGTCATATACATTGGCCAAACCGACAGTCTCTACACAAAAGAATTAATGGACACAAATCTGACATCAGGAATCATAACATTCAAAAACCAGTGGGAGAACACTTCAACCTCACTAACCACTCAGTGACAGACTTGAAGGTGGCAATTTTGCAATAAAAAAACTTCAGAAACAGACTCCAAAGAGAGACTGCTGAACTTGAATTAATATGCAAATTTGATACAATTAACTTAGGTTTGAACAGAGACTGGGAATGGTTGGGTCATTACACTAATTGAATCTATTTCCCCATGTTAAGTATCCTCACACCTTCTATGGGTCATCTCGATTATCACTTCAAAGGTATTTTTCCCTCTCCTGCTGATGATAGCTCATCTCAATAGATTGGCCTCTTACAGTTGGTATGGCTACTACCACCTTTTCATGTTCTCTGAATGTATAAATATCTTCTTATTGTGTGTTCCATTCTATGCATCCGATGAAGTGGGCTGTAGCCCACGAAAGCTTATGCTCAAATAAATGTGTTAGTCTCTAAGGTGCCACAAGTACTCCTGTTCTTTTTGTGTATACAGACTAACACGGCTGCTATTCTGAAACCTTCCTTGCTCCTGTCACTCTTCAGCCCATCCTTTTCTCCAACTCCCACCTCCCTCCTTGCCTCTCCCTTGTTTCATCCCACAGTCTTTCCTCCTCTCTCAAGTCCTCACCTTCCTGCTTCTTATCTATACAAATAAATACAACTAAGTGAAAAATTGAACAGATTTTTCTTTAAAAATCCAAAATAATGTTTGTTCTTCGGGTTTTGCATTTTTTTGGTGAAATATTTTTGTGAACATTTTAATCACAAATTTTAACCACAATTTTTTCAGGTTTTCCTTTCTCGGTTTTCCCCCCCTTTCTCTTCCTTCTTTCTGGGTTTGCTTTTGTCTCCTCTTTTTCCATTTAATCTTCAAAGCAAGGGAGGAGGGGAAAGAGGAGAATGAGAAAGAGGAAAAGGGAAAATCAAAAAAAACATTTTTTTCCTCTTTTTGGGTTTCATCAAAAAATGGAAAGTTTGAAAACCAATGAGGTGAAAATTTTCATTTTTGAAAAAAGGCCATGTCTTAGCAGAAAGATCTGGTATATTTCACAAGCACTACATTTAGAAACGCTGCACATTTACCTATATTTACCTCTCTTCCCACAACAGAATTTATCCAAGTTCACTTGATAAAAGCAGGTGACTAGATCTGATGCTTTAGTTTCTCTCACTCCTAAAAGTCCTAAGGGCCAGATCCTCAGCTGGTATAATTTGGGACTACACTGATTTACACTAGCGGAGAATATGGCCTGATGATTTTACACTAGGTTTCCTCAGTCATGTTTCACTATATTCTCAAATGGGCATATCATGATGAGAAAGTCAGACAACAAATTGCTTATTAGCACAGGTAAGATAAAATATTTTATAATGTGATTTGGCCACAAACATCTTTCACAGCCATGCTTGACCATTGGACTATTCTAACTGTAAAGAAAATGAGATCTATGACCTGAATTAGTGATACATAGAGTTTTAGGGGCTCTGTTTCTTGAACTGTGAACAAACTGTGGTTAATTCCCTAGGCAAGAATGCAGACTTGTGTCCTTACATTTCATTTCCCCCCCATCCACATTGTAAACCATAAGTAAACACTTTGTGACATGAACAGAGTGTTGGAATGCACTGGAATGCATTGGAGACAACTTTTTATTACAGAGGGTAGAGAAAGAAAGTAGGGGAGAGGCTATTCTAGATTTGATTCTGACAAACAGGGAGGAACTAGTAGAGAATTTGAAGGTAGAAGGCAGCTTGGGTGAAAGTGATCATGAAATTATACAGTTCTTGATTCTAAGGAATGGTAGAAGGGAAAGCAGCAGATAAATAAAATGGACTTCAAGAAGGCAGACTTTAGCAATCTCAGAGAATTGGTCAGTAAGATGCCGTGGGAAGCAAGTCAAAGGGGAAAAAGTTCAGGTGAGTTAGCAGTTTTGTAAAGAGACATTATAAGGGCGCAAGAGCAAACTATCCCAGCTGGGGTACAGGAGGGGGATGGGGGCGCAGCACTTACCTCAGGCGGCTCTCAAAGGTGACCAGCACATCCCTCTGGCAGCGGCTCCTAGGTGGGGGGCCAAGGGGTCTCCATGCTCCTGCCCCCTCCGTGCTCCTACCCACAGGCACCGCCCCCACAGCTCCCATTGGCCGCAGTTCCCGGCCAATGGGAGCTGAAGAGTCAGTGCTTGTGGTGGGGGCAGCGCGCGGAGAACCCCCCGTGCCCCTCCCCAGGCCACGGGGATGTGCCGGCCACTTCCAGGAGTGGCACGGAGCTGTTCCCCGGTGTGAAGTAGGTGCTGGGAGGGAGGGGGAGGAGTTGAGCAAGGGAGGGGGAGGAGTTGATCAGCGGGGCTGGCAGACTCTCTGGAGTACCCTCAGGAATCCCTAGGGGTCTGTGGACCCCAGTTTGAGAAATGCTGACCTAGGGAGTTTGTGGAATCTCTCTCATTGGGGTTTTTTATGAATAGATTAGACAAACTCCTGTCAGGGACGGTCTAGATAATACTTATTCTTGCGTCGATGCAGGGGATTGAACTAGATGACCTATCAAGGTGTTTTCCAGTCCTATATTACTATGATTCTATGATTTCATAATCCCGTATATATTTACAAACATGAGTGGGTAGGGCTGTGGTTATAAAATCTCTTTTTATGTATTAAAGAAGGAAAATCAGAAAACAATGCTAGGAAGTTCATGCCCTGTATGGATGTGTGATGAGACACTTTTAGGAGAAGAGGTGTGCAGCTATACTTGCATGTAACAATCACAAAAATTATTCCTGTAATATACTAATATGTTTTAAACATTTAATTTTAGAATTGTAGTATTGTTCCATTCACTTTAAACATTTCCAGGAAGAGATCCTCAGTGTTCCCATCACCTCAATCTACCAGCCCCATCCTGGGGTGTCAAGCTACTGCATTCAGATCCTACCTAATGGCTTGCTTCCTTTGTGATGCCTTCCAGGAGTGAATGCAACCATATATTAACCATGTGTTGATTTCAATGGAGCTACATTGATTTGCACTAGCTGAGCCGCTTATTCTTTCCTCTAGTCTTCCTGATGGATCCTGTCTTCTCTATTTCTGTCTTAATATACCTATCTATCGGATACAGCTGGAAGGGCCCCCAGAAGGTCATTGAGTCCAGTTCCCTACCTTCCCTCACTTGCAGGACCAAGTACTGATTTTGCTCCAGAACACTAAGTGGCCCCTCAAGGATTAAACTCACAACCCTGGGTTTAGCAGGCTAATGCTCAAACCACTGAGCTATCCCAAATGTTCAATTCAGATATTATTTCCATCTTAACATACAGATGTGAAAGCTGAAAATCCACCCAAAGTAAAGACAGTCATCTGAATGACCGTATAAGTAAATACCTTAGAAAATACTAAGTATTAAATGGAATGAATTTATAACAAACACCAAGATTCATCAGAGAGTTCATCAAAGTGATCCAGAAAAGAAGATGAAAATTTCTGGGACATGTATTAAGAATGAAGCCAAATTGTGTCTGCCATGGCAGGTGTGCCACTGGCTAGCTGGAGGAACACGCAAAAGGGGCCAATTGAAAGAATCTGTCAAATGCTATTGAAGAGGGAAAACTTATTGAATTTAACATAGAGAACGTGCAAAGAATGGCCCAGGATAGACAAGGACGGAGGAGCCTTGTTGGTGCTCCATGCAATTTCTGATGGCGCAGAAAGGATTCCAATTCAGATAATAAGATAGGTGGAGCAGGGAATATCTTCATTTGCTTCATCTCATATAGTGCTGAGCATATTGTTGGTGCTCAATAAATAATAAATAGTAGCAAGTCCATAGCTATAAAAAGCATGTTTGTAATATTTAAACTCTCAAATGACTTGTCTTTAAATGGAATTAATAAAGATCTATTGTCTGAAGTCATTTTACACATTTCACTTCTAAGAAGTCATTTAAATCCTTGCTTCTAGGTGGTGTCTGTGTATCTGGAGCAGCAGACTGGTTTGAATGGAGTGCTATCAGTGGGATCATTGATAGCAGAGGACACTTATACAGGGTAACTGGCATTTATTGTTATGAAAGAATTCAAAGTTAGGTTTTAGCGTAAACCAAACCTGCCATATTTTAACAAGTGTTATTGTGAAATTGTGATTATATGATGCGAGCTACTCCTAGAATTCTTTAGAAGCTATATTTAAAAGATAAAACTCTATATCTGGCCTCAGTATATGGTTTTTATTTGAAAGGCTACAGTTGGCAGTTTGGCATATATGTCTAATTAGAGCCTACAGAAAATAAATTATAAGGCCTCCTCTTCTGGTTTTGCATTTCTCCTCATGTATGTTTGTGCCAAATTTAATCATTCCAGGGATATGAATAGAACAACATCATGGAAGCTGTTTGTAACTTATTTTTCCCAATATAGACAAAAAAGGAATTGATTCTTTATCCCTTTAAATGAGACAGCATAAAACAAGGGAAATCTAGAAAAAATATAGCTTCAAGCAATAAAATAAATGATCTGACAAATGTAATTGCCTGCAGAATGGAGTAGAATGTCTGGATCTTTTGAGTAATAGCAAGCAGAAATCTATTCCTCATGACCTCGTACTTTTGTATGGAGCCAGTAGTAATTAAAACAAAACCTGTATTTTTTAAGTGGTCCAGATTCAATAACAGATGAGGAATTTTGGCCATTTATGTGAGTACAGAATTGCTGTTAAATGTTGGTCCCTGACATAACATAATTTAATTCAATGTAGGCATTATCACCACACAGAAACACAGCTTTTTACCAGTCTTGGTGGGTCTAGTGAAGCACCCGTTGAAATCAGTTGCAAAGTTCCTGTTGACTTTAATGGGTATAGGATCAGGCTTTATATTTGTTAAAAGTCTAACTAACTCTCTTCTCATATGTGCCACAGACATATAATCACACATACTGGGCCAACAGTTACTGACCACCAGTGATATCCTCTTGAGCAAAATTCAACTCTGGTGAAAACATGATTTCATTGAAGTTAATGGAACTGCACTTGTGATTAAAGGAGTATTTGAGGAATATGCCAGATTAGGTCCTAATGCAACAAAACCCTCTAATGCTTGAAAAGTCTCTATTCATAAATATAATTCAGGCTCATTTTAAAGGTGCTAACAGAAGCAAGGAATAATGCAATGCACAGGCAGCCAGAAAACAAAAACAACCAATGCACATTAACTTGGCTGGGCACGAAGTTATGAGCTTGTGATGATCCTAACATTGATTATCATTTTTATTTTTTTGCTAGTTGGGAAATACCTGAGAGGTGATTGGGTCACAAGATCTCCATTCCCTAAGGCACAGGATGGACACAGTTTTTCTGAACTGATGAAACTCCCTTTCCTCATCTTCATGTGACATAGCAAGCCTTAAATCCAGGTGTGCTTTTGCCTTTCCCCCCCCAAAAATGTTTTAGACATATCATTTCATAGCGGAACAACAATAGATGTTACCGTGAGGAGATACTTAACTAAATACACGAATAGCAATGGTTTATGAACATATACATTGGTGAGGGCATGCTGCATTGTTTACAGGGGCTGCAACAGTTAGAGGTGATGCCTGCACTGTGTGCCCTGGAAAAGATGTGCTGTTGTGCTGCCCGTGAGCATGCCTTTTGGACAGCAATGCACATTAGCAACACACACCACCTACAGAGCATGGCTTTGTGTGGGGGCACAGCCAGAAGAAGCTGAACCCCCCCCTCCCTGCCCCCATATACTCCTTCAGGAAAACCACATTGTGAACAGTCCGGAGGCATATAATGTCATGCAGTTCAAGGCAGTTTTATCTGGAGTGTGCACCAAGGAACAGCTGGGACTGAGTCCTGAAGGACAGTGAGGTGATAGTATCTACCACATCGCCTAGGCTGCTGATCTGCTGTGTCATCTGCCCTGCACTCTTAGGTGCTAGGGTCAGTGGATATAGCAGGACTAGGAAGGCATGCTGGCATGTTCGTGTCTTTAATGACACAGCTGAACGCATTTCACACTTTTGGTTTTCTGAAGGAAACCTGACATTTTTTTGATGAAAACAAATCTCTTCACAAAATTCTCCACTTAATAGAAAAGCCATTTTATGTGAAAAAATGGCTTAGTGCAAATCATCTAGCTCTGCTCCTTACAAAGCACTGTGCCTAACAGCCATCAGTTCATATGCCTGTGTTTGGTTTCATACTATGCCACACGCTTTCTGTATGACCGCATTGGCAGTCACTTAGTCTCTTTCTGTGCCTGAGTTCCTCGTCTGTAAAAGAGGGATAACAGTACTTTCCCACCTCACAATGGTATTATGAAGATAAATTCTTTAAAAACCGAGAGTCTCTCAGCTACTACAGCAATAGGGGCCATATAAGTATCTTAGAAAGATAGATAACGGCAACTACAATAATAAAACACACCGAAATCTGGGGCTATACAAGAGAAATTAATACCACAACTAATGCAGAATTTCCTTTCTTTTACTAACTTAAACATTTGCTAATTGTCAGTGACTGGGACAAATTATGCCTAGTGGATGGACCAGGCATCAGGCCTAGTGGTTGGAGCAGGTGTCACTAGCCAGGAGTCCCTGCCCAGGGTCAGAACTGGAGTCCGAGGCCAGAACTAAAGTCAGAAATCAGAGCTGAGGGTCAGAACTTACCTAGAGAAAGGAAAAGAAGGGGCAGACTTGGGTCCAAGGCAGGAGCTGTTACAACCATGGGTGAAAGCTTTGAGCAGTTGTTGAGCTGCTGCTGGGCTTAAGAGCTGGTCTGCTGATTTTTCCACCCAATCAGGCGATATACCAATTAAGCAGCCTACTACAGGCCAGCTGTGCTGGTAAGATTGCCTGGAGGCTGGCTGTGCTGCAGGCCCTGCTTCCTGACAGTATTTCCCTCCCCAGCTTTGCCCAAGGGCACTTCAGTTTCTTGGCATTCTCCCCTTGGAATTCTCGCAATAGGTCTGGAGCATGAATGTTTTCTACTGGTTTCCAAGACCACTTGTCCAGACAGAAGCCTTCCCAGTCCACCAGGTTCTGGAGCCTTCCCCTAACTTGCTGAGAATTGAGAATTCTGTGGTTCAAGCACTCCTCGTGTCCAAGGATTGTTATGGGCAGTAGTGGTGGGTTGGAGTGGTTTGGGTACAGGTTCTCAGTGTAGGTCTTTAACAGTGAGGTGTGAAAATGAGTGGATCTTCTAGGATTCAGACAGCTGTAGCCTGAAGGCCACTGGCTTCACCTGTTATCTTGAGGGGGCCAGTTATTGGTAGTCTAGTTTGGCAGATGGGCAGCTTGATCTAAGGTTCTGGGCAGAATGTCACACCTTGTCCTCTATGGCCAGATTGTGGGCAGCCTGATGGTCTTGATACGCATGGTACTTATAGGCTTCTTTGGAAAACTGCAAGTGTCCCTTGAGCTTCTGGTGCATCTGGTAGGTGGGAGGTTGAATCTGCAGCAACCAATACTGGGGAAATCACAGGTAAGTCTGGGTGGAAGAGGAAGGTGAAAGCCATAGTTTGCAAAGAATGGACTATCTTGGGTTGAGGCATGGATTGCATTGTTATATGTGAATTCAGCATAGCACAGCAGGGGAACCAGACAGCCTGGTGGTAACTCAGAAAGCAGCGAAGATACTTCTCCACAATTTGATTGACTCTCTCTGTTTGCCCATTAGTCTGCAGATGATAGGTGGAGAAAGTGAGGGACTCAATGCCAAGGAGTCTGAGATATTCCCTCAAGAATTAGGAGATGAACAGGGGCCCCAAATCAAATACAATGGTAGCAGAAGACATTTTCCAGGAAGATCTATGGTAGGCACAGTACAGCATGGGATGAAGTGTGCCATCTTTGTTAAAAGGTGGACAGCAACCAGGATTACTGAGTGTCCCTGAGAGTGTGACAGTTCTAAAACAAAGTCCATTGAGATAGCAGACCAAGGAAAAGGCAGTATGGGAAGAGGCTGGAGGGTACTTAGGGGCTTTGATCATGTGTTCTTGATATGGACACAGAGGTTGCAGGACTTTGTGCAATCTTCAATGTAAGCTCATAGGTTGGACAGCAGAAACTCCTCAAGACCAGATTCCAGGTCTTAAATTAGCCAAAATGGTCTGCAAGCAGTGAATTGTGACATAGTTCAATACCTGAGGCCTGGACTGGCCTTAGGGAAAATGGTGCCCTGGGCAAACTTGTATTTTGGTGTCCCTGGCTCCCACTGCTTCCCTGGGCTCTCCCCCCCCCCCCCATTGCCCTTGGACCCTGCTGTCTCTCCACCCCACCCCACCCATTGGCCATAGCCCCCTGCGGCCTCACTGAGCCCCTGCTGATCCCCACCTATCCCCCTGGCCCCTGCTGCCTCCATCGGCTCTTCCCCCCCCACAGCACCCCCATCCTCACTGCCTCCCCCTTCCCCCATTGCTGCGGAAGGTTGGGGCTGTGGATGGATCCTCTTCATCCTACCCCAGCATCCGGCCTTCCTCAACTCCCATCCCACCTCAGCCAGTGTCTCTTCTCCTGTGACAGCCCTGCACCCTTGCCCTTTGGGAACCCTAGGAAAAGAGCATGGAGTCAAGTTGAGGAAGGGTGGGAAGGAGTGGGAGAGTGTAGGAGGGGGTGGGAGTTGAGGGAGGTGGAGGGTAGAGGTGGTTGTATGGGGGAAGGAGGTTGGAGGGAAGAGGAAGATAGCGCTCTGCCACAAGTGCGTGGCCTTTTATGGCCCTCCCTCTTGTGAACAGGGCTCTGGCAAGAGTGTAAAGGCATCAACCCCATGCGCCACCCATGTGTGCCATGTGGTTAGCTGTTGGAGATTGTGCTGGGAGGGGCCAGGTCTGGGAAAAGCCATGCTCTCCCCCTTACCGGGACACCCCCAGCTCTGCCCTGGCCAGGCGGTCCTGCTTGGTGTCCCAGCACTGCCTGTGCTGTGCAGCCTTCAGTGTCATCCAGCTGAAGTACAGCGAGGGGCAAGGCTGGGGACAGTGTGGGGGCCAGGCCTGTGTCCGGCTTCTTGCTTCCTGACCGTGGTGCCCCTTTAACGATGGTGCCATGGACAGTCTATCACATCACCCTCCCCTAAGGCTGGCCCAACCTGAGGCCTAAGTTGTCCCTCTGGAACGTAAAGACAACTCTTGCAACAGAGGAGGCCACTCTGTAGTCAGAACTTGGAGTTGAGTCAGTTCTCTGTATTGTTCAGGGTCTGGCAGATCTGGGTCTCAAATGGGTCGTTGGGGAGCAGGGAGTGGACGGAGGACATCAGACTACTGACAATCATTCCATTGACAAAGTTGGATGCCTTGCGCACATCGGCAGAAAGCTCTTTGACAGATTCGAGCTATTCATCTTTGTGGGATAGGGTTACAACAAAATCAAAGTGAGCGAAGAAAAGGGACTAGTCGATTTGACATTAGTAAAGGAGTCTAGCAGTTCATAAGTATTCCAGGTTTTCATGGTCTGTCAGGACTTGAACTGGTGATTGGGCTCCTTCTAGGAGATTGTGCCATTCCTTGAAAGCCATCTTAATAGCCACTAGCTTCTTTTCCCAAATACTGTAATTTTTCTCTGCTGGGATTAGCTTCTGAGCATAAAAAGCACAGAGGTGGAGTGCTTACATCGGCCAACATGTTGAGATAGTACAGCACACAAAGGGAACCTGTTCTCCTGACTGGAAGTTGATGCGGCAGTCATAGCTGCAATGAGGCAGTAGGGTGTTGGCTTTCTTTTTGTTAAACACATCAGCATAGTGTTGATATTTAACAGGAATCCCTGGAGCCGTTGGGAAATTCATGGAGGACTGAGTAATTCGTAACAGGTTTCTGGTCCCAGATTGGCTCTCAGGAAACAGGACTGTTGGCAAGGCAGGAAGTCAGAGTGTATCATACCTGACCATCAGTCAGGTCATTGGCAATGAGTCAGGGAGTGTCAAGAACAACTGGTGAATGTGGTGCATGAATTAACCCAAACTGGAGAGGTTCGTTGGTGGTCTCGAAGGGTATTTACTTCTAAGAGAGCTGTCTGCTGGATGAGTACTCCTGATGGAAGGAATGACTCCATCTATGGACTACACTAATTCAGAGAAGTCCTTGTGCTAGGTAGGAATATTGTGTGCCTAGGCAAACTCCAGCTCTATGAAATTGCTTGAGGCACCTGAGTCCACCAGTGTCTGTAGGTTGGTATTGGGCATCACAGGGTTCCGGACCTGAAGAGGGAGTTGGAGAGATTTTGAGCACTGATTGGACATCACTAAGCTACTGATGGATAAATGTTGGCCTGGGCTTCTGGGAAGGGGGCCAACCCATCCAGGACTTCCCTATCAGGGTTGGGGCTTGGCATTTCCCAACCCGGGCACAGATCAGACCTTAGCAAGGCAGCTTGATGCAATGTCCTGGTTACCCGAAGTATAGCCAGAGGCACAATGCCAAGCATAGGTTCTTCTCCATGCCGGAGAGGCGGGGCTGGACCTGATCGACTTACATGGGTTTGGGTGATGGAGAAGGGACTGGTGGGTGATGTGAGAACACCAGAGCTGGTAGGGCTGGCAGGATCTGGAAGGACCATCTTTTTTCTTCACAGAATTCAGCCAGGTGATCATCAATCTTGATGCATAGCTCAACTAAGGCATCAAGGCCAGATGGGGGTTCCACCCATGCCAGTTCATCTTTAGTATCATCATTTAGGCCAAGTCAGAAACAATATCACTGGCAGCCTCATTCCACTTGGTGTCTATTACCAAGCATTGGAACGCTGTTGCATATTTAGCAACTGGCTAGCATCCCTGCCACAACACCTGAAGTTCAGCTTTGCCCTCTACCTGGGTTATTGAAGATCACCACCATAGCTCTAATGAAGTCATCAAATTGTCCCAGAAGTGGACTTGTTTTTTCCAGGAGCACAGTTGCTCAAGCAATGGCTTCCCTGGTAAGCAGGCTGATAATCAATCCCACTTGGGCTTGGTCAGTTGGGTACAACTGTGGGTGTGGCAGAAATAGGAACAGATTCTGATTTTGGAACTCATGAAATTGTCGCACTGGCTATTAAACTTGTCAAGCAGTGGGAGCTTGAGCTTTCTGGGAGCTGGGGTCAGAGGTGAAAGAGGCACCTCAGAACTTGAGCTTGCAGGACTGCTTTCTATGCCTACAGGGCAACTTGGGCCTGCAAGATCTGTAGGGCTTCCACTATCCCTGTCAAAGAGGTGTTGGCCTTTGTAGGACATCTCACCCTATCAGCTCTAGTTCTCTTATTGTTTGTGTTGGGACTGCTCAAACTGTCAGTGACCAGGACATGGGCGGTCATGCCTAGTGCTTATTTATGAAGTTTGAACATCAGTAAGAAGCACCTGAAACTACATAAAGTCAGCATAAAACTGTGACTTAGCATGTAATTTAATCATTAGCATGTCATTTAATCATTTTATTTTTGTCAGGAGGGCTTATTAGGAATGGTCCCCAAGAGCTGAAATAAGAAAGCTGCCATAATGGTAAATTTCAATTAAATGCTGATCACACTAAGTTCGAGTTAATAATAACTTAGGGTCTTGATTATCAAAAAAATATCATTCATATTAAAGACAAAGAAAACAAAGCCATAAAGCCAAAAGGCTTAGGGGATCCCCAAATACTCTGGGTTCACCTGTCAATAGTTAACACCAGCTATTCCAGTCTACTGATCAAGATTCTAGGGGGTAGTCCCTGTCTTGCTTCATGTATTAGGAGTTTGAGAAAGCATTCAACTATAGTTAATAAGATGCTCAGCTTTTAAGAGGTAATAGAGTTAATCTCAAACATGTCTTGATCAAAATCTTTCGTTTATGTAGGCAGTCCATGTACAATGCAAGCACTCTCCAAGACTGATCCACATCAATGCAAATACCAGTGTTTCATAACTTGGAAAACATACATGTGTTGTTGGCTCTGTGCTTTATGGTAGTGAAGTTACTGTGTAGTCTTGGAGAAAGCAGAAGTGATGCCAGTTCTAAGGAAAAAAATAGAAAAATCATAAATATTTCAGTTTCCATTGAAAACTGTAAGTTCAGCACCAGATCGAGGTCAGGACTCCCCTGGCTTTGCTTTTGGAAGAAACAGTAAGTTATTCCTAATTACGCATGGCATTTTGGGGTGAGTGGTTAGTTTAACTGAAAAAAAGGGAAAGTTTCTTTTCCTCTGTATTAAAAGGGAGGGGGGAGAATCTTCTGAAATGAAAAAAAATCAGAGTTTCTTCATTTAGAGTCAAACCAAAGTCCACAAAGGCAGAGTCTTTCTATTGATTTCAGTGGGCCATGGATCAGTCCGATAGGAACTGATCTTGCAACATGCTGAACACATGCAATTATCAGGCCCTCAGTCTTTGTAAAAACTAGCCAAACAAAAACACAGTAATAGTAATAACAAAAAATCCTTCCTGTTGGAAATCTTGTCAGCTTTACATGTACATATAAGAACATAAGAATGGCCATAGTGGGTCAGATCAAAAGTCCATCCAGCCCAGTATCCTGTCTGCTGACAGTGACCAATGCCAGGTGTCCCAGAGGGAGTGAACCTAACAGGTAATGATCAAGTGATCTCTCTCCTGTCATCCATCTCCACCCTCTGACAAACAGAGGCTAGGGACACCATTCCTTACCCATCCTGGCTAATATCCATTAATGGACTTAACCATCATGAATTTATCCAATTCTCTTTTAAACCCTGTTATAGTCCTAGTCTTCACAACCTCCTCAGGCCAGGAGTTCCACAGGTTGACTGTGTGCTGTGTGAAGAAGAACTTCCTTTTATTTGTTTTAAACCTGCTGCCCGTTAATTTCATTTGGTTCTTATATTATGGGAACAAGTAAATAACTTTTCCTTATTCACTTTCTCCACATCACTCATGATTTTATATACCTCTATCATATCCCCCCTTAGTCTCCTCTTTTCCAAGCTGAAAAGTCCTAGTCTCTTTAATCTCTCCTCATATGGGACCTGTTCCAAACCCCTAATCATTTTAGTTGCCTTTCTCTGAACCTTTTCTAATGCCAGTATATCTTTTTTGAGATGAGGAGACCACATCTGTATGCAGTATTCAAGATGTGGGCATACCATGGATTTATATAAGGGCAATAAGATATTCTCCGTCTTATTCTCTATCACTTTTTTAATGATTCCTAACATCCTGTTTGCTTTTTTGACTGCGCTACACACTGTGTGGACGTCTTTAGAGAACTATCCACAATGACTCCAAGATCTCTTTCCTGATTAGTTGTAGCTAAATTAGCCTCCATCATATTGTATGTATAGTTGGGGTTCTTTTTTCCAATGTGCATTACTTTACATTTATCCACATTAAATTTCATTTGCCATTTTGTTGTCCAGTCACTTAGTTTTGTGAGATCTTTTTGAAGTTCTTCACTGTCTGCTTTGGTCTTAACTATCTTGAGCAGTTTAGTATCGTCTGCAAACTTTGCCACCGCACTGTTTACCTCTTTCTCCAGATCATTTATGAATAAG
The DNA here is from genome assembly GCF_011386835.1 of Chrysemys picta bellii. Lineage (NCBI taxonomy): Eukaryota > Metazoa > Chordata > Testudines > Emydidae > Chrysemys > Chrysemys picta. The sequence continues at coordinate 37,671,444 of NC_088791.1, forward strand.
TTGAATAGGATTGGTCCTAGGACTGACCCTTGGGGAACACCACTAGTTACCCCTCTCCATTCTGAAAATTTAGAATTTATTCCTACCCTTTGTTCCCTGTCTTTTAACCAGTTCTCAATCCATGAAAGGATCTTCCCTCTTATCCCATGACAACTTAATTTATGTAAGAGCCTTTGGTGAGGGACCTTGTCAAAGGCTTTCTGGAAATCTAAGTACACTATGTCCACTGGATCCCCCCTGTCCACATGTTTGTTGACCCCTTCAAAGAACTCTAATAGATTAGTAAGACATGATTTCCCTTTACAGAAACCATGTTGACTTTTGCCCAACAATTTATGTTCTTCTGTGTGTCTGACAATTTTATTCTTTACTATTGTTTCAACTAATTTGCCCGGTACTGACATTAGACTTAGCGGTCTGTAATTGCCGGGATCACCTCTAGAGCCCATTTTAAATATTGGCGTTACATTAGCTATCTTCCAGTCACTGGGTACAGAAGCTGATTTAAAGGACAGGTTACAAACCATAGTTAATAGTTCCACAATTTCACATTTGAGTTCTTTCAGAACTCTTGGGTGAATGACATCTGGTCCCGGTGACTTGTTACTGTTAAGTTTATCAATTAATTCCAAAACCTCCTCTAATGGCATTTCAATCTGTGCCAATTCCTCAGATTTGTCACCTACAAAGGACAGCTCAGGTTTGGGAATCTCCCTAACATCCTCAGCCGTGAAGACTGAAGCAAAGAATCCATTTAGTTTCTCCGCAATGACTTTATCGTCTTTAAGTGCTCCTTTTGTATCTCAATCGTCATGGGGCCCCACTGGTTGTTTAGCAGGCTTCCTGCTTCTGATGTACTTAAAAAACATTTTGTTATTACCTTTTGAGTTTATGACTAGCTGTTCTTCAAACTCCTTTTTGGCTTTTCTTATTACATTTTTACACTTAATTTGTCAGTGTTTATGCTCCTTTCTATTTACCTCACTAGGATTTGACTTCCACTTTTTAAAAGATGCCTTTTTATCTCTCACTGCTTCTTTTACATGGTTGTTAAGCCATGGTGGCTCTTTTTTGTTCTTTTACTGTGTTTTTTAATTTGGAGTATACATTCAAATTGGGCCTCTATTATGGTGTTTTTGAAAAGTGTCCATGCAGCTTGCAGGGATTTCACTCCAGTAACTGTACCTTTTAATTTCTGTTTAACTAACCTCCTCATTTTTGCATAGTTCCTGAAATTAAATGCCACAGTGTTGGGCTGTTGAGGTTTTCTTCCCACCACAGGAATGCTAAATGTTATTATATTATGGTCACTATTTCCAAGCGGTCCTGTTATAGTTACCTCTTGTACCTCAGATCCTGCGCTCCACTCAGGACTAAATCGAGAATTGCCTCTCCCCTTGTGGGTTCCTGTATCAGCTGCTCCAAGAAACAGTCATTGAAAGAATCGAGAAATTTTGTCTTTGCATTTCATCCTGAGGTGACATGTACCCAGTCAATATGGGGATAATTGAAATCCCCCACTATTATTGAGTTCTTTATTTTGATAGCCTCTCTAATCTCCCTAAGCATTTCATAGTCACTATCACTATCCTGTCAGGTGGTCGATAATAGATCCCTAATGTTATATTCTTATTAGAGCATGGAATTACTATCCATAGAGATTCTATGGAACATGTGGATTCATTTAAGATTTTTAGTTCATTTGATTCTACATTTTCTTTCATATACAGTGCCACTCCTCCACTCCTCTCCCCCGCACAACCTGTTCTGTCCTTCCGATATATTTTGTACCCCAGAATTAGTGTCCCACTGATTGTCCCCACTCCACCAGATTTCTGTGATGCCTATTATAGCAATATCCTTCTTTATCACGAGGCACTCTAGTTCTCCCATCTTATTATTTAGACTTCTAGCCTTTGTGTACAAGCACTTTAAAAACTTGTCACTGTTTATTTGTCTGCCCTTTTCTGATGTGTCAGATTTATTTTTATGTGAATGTTTCTCGTCCGATCTGTCCCATACTTTATCCTCTTCCTTCCTCTCCTCCTGACTAAAACCTGGAGAATCTCTCTCAAAATCTCCTCTAAGAGAAGTCTCTGTCCGATCCACTTGCTCCTCTGCAGCAATCGGCTTTCCCCCATCTCTTAGTTTAAAAACTGTTCTGCAACCTTTTTAATGTTAAGTGCCAGCAGTCTGGACAAATCTACTTTGGTTTAGGTGGAGCCTATCCTGGATATGAGTCGACAGTGTGCCCTTGTTGCTAAGAAGGCTAACGGCATTTTGGGCTGTATAAGTAGGGGCATTGCCAGCAGATTGAGGGACGTGATCATTCCCCTCTGTTCAACATTGGTGAGGCCTCATCTGGAGTACGGTGTCCAGTTTTGGGCCTCACACTACAAGAAGGATGTGGCAAAATTGGAAACAGTCCAGTGGAGGGCAACAAAAATGATTAGGGGGCTGGAGCACATGACTTATGAGGAGAGGCTGAGGGAACTGGGATTGTTTAGTCTGCAGAAGAGAAGAATGAGGGGGGATTTGATAGATGCTTTCAACTACCTGAAAGGGGGTTCCAAAAAGGATGGATCTAGACTGTTCTCAGTGGTAGCAGGTGACAGAACAAGGAGTAATGGTCTCAAGTTGCAGTGGGGGAGGTTTAGGTTGGATATTAGGGAAAACTTTTTCACTAGGAGGGTGGTGAAACACTGGAATAGGTTACCTAGGGAGGTGGTGGAATCTCCTTCCTTAGAGGTTTTTAAGGTCAGGCTTGACAAAGCCCTGGCTGGGATGATTTAGTTGGGGATTGGTCCTGCTTTGAGCAGGGGGTTGGACTAGATGACCTCCTGAGGTCCCTTCCAACCCTGATATTCTATGATTCTATTCATAGATTCACAGATTCTTAGATTCTAGGACTGAAAGGGACCTCGAGAGGTCATCGAGTCCAGTCCCCTGCCCGCATGGCAGGACCAAATACTGCCTAGACCATCCCTGATAGACATTTATCTAACCTACTCTTAAATATCTCCAGAGATGGAGATTCCACAACCTCCCTAGGCAATTTATTCCAGTGTTTAACCACCCTGAATGTTAGGAACTTTTTCCTAAGGTCCAACCTAGACCTCCCTTGCTGCAGTTTAAGCCCATTGCTTCTTGTTCTATCCTTAGAGGCTAAGGTGAACAAGTTTTCTCCCTCCTCCTTATGACACCCTTTTAGATACCTGAAAACTGCTGTCATGTCCCCTCTCAGTCTTCTCTTTTCCAAACTAAACAAACCCAATTCTTTCAGCCTTCCTTCATAGGTCATGTTCTCAAGACCTTTAATCATTCTTGTTGCTCTTCTCTGGACCCTTTCCAATTTCTCCACATCTTTCTTGAAATGCGGTGCCCAGAACTGGACACAATACTCCAGCTGAGGCCTAACCAGAGCAGAGTAGAGCGGAAGAATGACTTCTCGTGTCTTGCTCACAACACACCTGTTAATACATCCCAGAATCACGTTTGCTTTTTTTGCAACAGCATCACACTGTTGACTCATATTTAGCTTGTGGTCCACTATAACCCCTAGATCCCTTTCTGTATGTGTGAAACTGATTTTTTTCCTAAGTGGAGCACTTTGCATTTGTCTTTGTTAAACTTCATCCAGTTTAACTCAGACCATTTCTCCAATTTGTCCAGATCATTTTGAATTATGATCCTGTCCTCCAAAGCAGTTGCAATCCCTCCCAGTTTGGTATCATCTGCAAACTTAATAAGCGTACTTTCTATGCCAATATCTAAGTCGTTAATGAAGATATTGAACAGAGCCGGTCCCAAAACAGACCCCTGCGGGAACCCCACTTGTTATGCCTTTCCAGCAGGATTGGGAACCATTAATAACAACTCTCTGAGTACGGTTATCCAGCCAGTTATGCACCCACCTTATAGTAGCCCCATCTAAATTGTATTTGCCTAGTTTATCGATAAGAATATCATGTGAGACCTTATCAAATGCCTTACTAAAGTCTAGGTATACCACATCCACAGCTTCTCCCTTATCCACAAGACTCGTTATCCTATCGAAGAAAGCTATCAGATTGGTTTGACATGATTTATTCTTTACAAATCCATGCTGGCTGTTCCCTATCACCTTACCACCTTCCAAGTGTTTGCAGATGATTTCCTTAATTACTTGCTCCATTATCTTCCTGGCACAGAAGTTAAACTAACTGGTCTGTAGTTTCCTGGGTTGTTTTTATTTCCCTTTTTATAGATGGGCACTATATTTGCCCTTTTCCAGTCTTCTGGAATCTCTCCCGTCTCCCATGATTTTCCAAAGATAATAGCTAGAGGCTCAGATACCTCCTCTATTAACTCCTTGAGTATTCTAGGATTCTATGATCCTTCCTGTATAGGTTCCCCCTATCCCAAAAGTTTCCCCAGTTCCTAATAAATCTAAACCCCTCCTCCCTAAACTATCGTCTCATCCATGCATTGAGAGTCTGAAGCTCTGCCTGCCTACCTGGCCCTGCATGTGGAACTGGAAGCATTTCTGAGAATGCCACCATAGAGGTCCTGGATTTCAATCTCTTTCCTAGCAGCCTAAATTTGGCCTCCAGGATGTCTCTCCTACCCTTCCCTATGTCATTGGTACCTACATGTACCTCCCCAGCACTACACATAAGTCTATCTAGATGCCTCGACAGATTCGCAACCTTCGCGCCAGGCAGCAAGTCACCATACGATTCTCCCTGTCATCACAAACCCAGCTATCTATGTTTCTAATGATCGAATCTCCCATTACTAATACCTGCCTTTTCCTAATGACTGGAGTTTCCTTCCCTAGAGAGATAACCTCAGTGTGAGAGGATACCCCAACATCATCTGGAAGGAGGGTCCCAACTATGGGAAGGTTTCCCTCTGCTCCCATTGACTGCTCTCCTTCCCTGAGCTTTTCATCCTCTTTAACAGCACAGGGGCAGTCTGACCAGAGGTGGGACAAATCTACAGTGTCCCAGAAAGCCTCATCAACGTACCTCTCTGCATCCCTTAGCTCCTCCAGTTCTGCCACCCTGGCCTCCAAAGCCCATATGCAGTCTCTGAGGGCCAGGAGCTCCTTGCACCTAATGCACACATACGCCACCTGCCCAAAGGGCAGGTAATCATACATGCTACACTGAGCATAAAAAACACGATAGCCCCCACTCTGCTGCTGGGCTTCTGCCTGCATTTTCTCCTACAGCTACCTAGGTTAATGATAGTAAGTAGATAGATGAAGTAATTATGTTATAAAGTAGTCTGAATACTTTATTAATAATCTATGAATCTACTAAAACATTGGCAAGAAAATGATCTGGATGTTCTAACTGGTCTTTTCCATCTCTGACTTCTCTAATTGTATGAAACTGTTCTACTGGGAATTAAAATAACAGAGAAATAGCAACTGCAGACAGACAAACCTGAAGCAAGCGCTCTTCCTCAAGTTGCAGACATATAGGATCTGATCCAATACCAGCCAGCTGAAGTCAGTGGAAAGCCTGCCCTTGACCTGAATGGACTTTGGATAAAGCAAGGAGAGTACCCTTTTCTCTGGTGGAATTTCAACCCTGGTTGACAAAGTCCTTAGCTCCTATCCTGTAAATGTGTAGGCTGGATTTTCAAATGATCCTGAGGAAGTTAGGCACATGAGTGCCATTGGAATTCAACTGGAGTTGAGCACCTAATTTCATTAGGTTCCTCTGAAAAGCTGACCCCTACGTAATTTTATGCATAATTTTTATGACTCTGGAGGGGGGAATGGGCCAGCTGGTAGACTTCAGAAAGAGAATTAGGGACAAGTTTATCAGATGGGCCCCTACTACACATCAGAATAGATCAGATTGGATCTGGAAAGGAATAGCAAGCTGTGAGGCCCCTCACAACACACCTGGCACCAGGCAGGGCAGTTAGTTTAGACAAGTACCTGAATGTTAAGATGCTTATCTAAACTGAATAGGAGCTCTTCATCTTATGAGATTCACCCATGAATTCTCTCTCTCTCCTTATCTTTCTCTCTCTGCATCTCTCTCTTTTTGACTTCTTCTGTCCACTGAGCAGAGGTGTTTACTGAGCTGACCGCAATGCTGCCAAAAGGTAGATCTTTTTCCTAGGAGGTTACAGCTAATTCAGGATCTATCAGTGGGTGTGTCAGTAGTTTAAATTATTGCTTTGCACATGTCTATGCTGATTTTCCTCTATATCCTGCAATAGTCTTTTGCGGTGAAGAATTAATATTTAATTATTTTCTGTGCTAAGCACCAGATTCCGATGCCCTTACTCACAATACCTTGTTCCACAAGTAGTCCCATTGAAATCAAGGATGTAACTGCTACTCAGCATGTGTATAGGTATCAGAACCTGGCCCTAAATTATAATGCTGCTGTCACTGTAATTTTTTTTATCTACAACATAATTAATTCTCTCTCTTGCTCAATCTCTCTCTCTCTCTCTCTCTCTCACACACACACACACACACACACACAAAACTTAACTGTGAAACACTTTGGATTGCTACTCGTAACGTATCTAACACAAACCCACAAAAAGCAAGGAAGTGAAAAGTTAAACCTAACAGCACACAACTTTTACTTCTCTACTTGCAGGCTCACACTTTAACAATACCACAACTGCCATCCAAAATTAATCTTAGAACCCTAACTCCAGAGCCACCACCTAGTGGTATTATTAATTAATTATTATTATTATGCTTTTATTTTTTTCAGATAGAAAAAAAAAGGATTTATATAGTGTATTACTCTGACTGACTGATGGTTCTAGTAATATACAAACAGTACCAGGCACAGTGCACATTATTGTGATGAATCCCACTGAGTTAAAATGGTAGTGAGAACTACACATGGTAGCCAGTCTTAGCAGGAATGGCTCCATGTGAGTATATAGGCTATGTCTACACTAGAGAGTTTACAGCAGGACAGCTATACCAATGCAACTGTGCCGCTGTAAGATCTCCCATGCAGCTACTCTATGCTGACTGGAGAGAGCTCTCCCATCAATAGGGTGACCAGATAGCAAGTGTGAAAAATCGGGACGGGGTAGGGGGTAATAGAAGTCCATATAAAAAAAAGTCCCACATATCAGGACTGTCCCTATAAAATCGGGACATCTGGTCACCCTACCCGTCAACATAATTAAACCACCCCCAATGAGCGGTGGTAGCTACAGTGGTGGGAGAAGTTCTCCTGCTGACATAGCGCTGTGCACACTGCCACTTATGCTGACAAAACATATGTTGCTCCTGGGTGTTTTTTTCACACTCCTTAGTGATAAAAGTTTTGCCAGCATGCGTGATAGTGTAGACATGGTCTTAGATTCATATGGATTCTAATAGGTGCTACAGCATTTCTTATGATTTTTTGCTGATGTGAATTGAAAATAAAACAAGGCTTCTGACACTGAGTAACATAAATTCAGTTCACCATTAAATTTAGTCACAAGATACCTGAAGCAGGCATAAGTACTTTACTCCCACTGATAACATAACGTGGTAATTAATTAGCCTCACTGAGGCTGTCTAATGACACAGCCACTAAAAGCTGAAAATCCCAATTCCTGATTGTTTGATTAGAAAACACTGGTACATTCTTTCTGTTATCAAAACACATATTTGTACATAATGGACAATGAGGCTAATTATACAAGTATCTTCTCACATGCTGACTCAAACTGGTTTAAATGTTAAAATAGGAAAGGAACAGCATTAAGATTCTAAGTACTAGAAATGCTTCAATGTTGCCTTTTAATTAAAAGTTCAAATTTTTGAGAGAGGAGCTGGAAAAGAATGTACCGTAATCTTACACAAGAGCTAGGCTTACAAAACACAGCAGTCACATGAGCTTGTTTCCTGTCACACGCTGTTAGCATCAATGACATTGCTTCTGCCAAGTTCACTCCATCTATGCATGAAAGAGATGCTTGCTTTTCAAGAGTAATTTGCCCAGCAATACTGAAAACATCAAGAATTCCTTCAGAGTTAACAAGCTCCCCCAAACAGCCATTATTAATATGTGACCACACAGCTTAAGGAAAAACAAAATATTGAATTGCTGAGCTTGCAGCACTTCCTTTAGTTTACTTACAGATTTTGGGTGTATATGCGTGCACACACTTTTGACTGGTTTATCTTCCGTGTAATCCATTAATTCTTCTTTGAGTGTTGGTCATTCTGTGTATTCCATACCTGGGTACACATGCACACCAGGCACCCAAGCCTGGAAATGCTTCACAGCAGTGTCTGTTGACACTGTTGACACATGCACAGTAGCTTCCCTCATGCTCCCAGCCAAGGGTATAAGAGACAGTACGGGTTGACGCCTCTCCAGTTCCTTCTTATCACCGCATGTCCTGAGTCGGAACTGTGTCCTCCTTTATTCCGTGCATAACCTGTTAAGTAAAATCTTTGTAAATAGTTTTATATGTTAGCTTAATAGTTATAGTTAGTATAGTATATAGTTGGCATAGGATAGTTCCCTCGATTCCGTTCCCCCATTCTGTGGAAATCCTCCCCAGTCCTGGGACTATCCCTAGAGTCCCAGGATTCAAGAATTGCTTCTCCTGCCCTCTCTCCTCCATCAGTGATGAGCATCAACGGTGCCTGTACTGCCTGGGTGAGGCACATATATCTGTGAAGTGTAGTATCTGTTAATACTTCCCAGTCAAAATTAGAAAGGCTTGAGAGCTCCGACTAAAAAAGTTCCTGATAGAAGAGGCTCTGACCCAGGCCTGGAGACCCCCCGTACATTGTCCTGAACCAACCAGCAATTCCCTTCCAAGAAACAGCATAGGAGAGGAGCCTCTACCACTGAAGCTCAAGGATTCCTCCTACAATTCCCATAAGAGTAAGGGGCACTATCATGGGCATAAGGATAGATCCCATCAGAGGACTGTCCATAAGAAACATGTTTCCTCCCCAAGCATGTTCATGTTGGGTGAAATGTCATGTATGGAGCCCATGGAACCAGCTCCACCAAAGACCCCCCCAGGCTGGAGAACAAGACAATCAAAAAAGAAGGATCTGCGATTCCAACAGTGACTGTGGGACCTAAGTGGAAAGACAGACATTCACCAGTTATGAGTGCAGGTTTGGCCTCATCATTGGTACCACCTTGTTTATTCAAAGAGCGATTGGCTGTGACAGATGAGCTGGGTCCTTCAGGCATTTCTGGAACTCCCTGAACTCCAGGCTGTATGGAGACATTTGTAACACCAGAGGATATATTCCTCCCCTACCTGCAATCTCCACTCCTTTCAGGCATTGCCTTCCTGAGAGACATCCTTACTCCAGAGGAGGAAATGTTACCAATGTCTCAGAGGCAGTTCCATCTCAACCCATTGGTCAGGAGCCCAATTCCGTTCCTTCCTGGATGAGGGGTGGGTAGTAGCAAAGATGGCTCTCCAGGCTGTGGTATATGCCATAGGTACAGCATCTAGAAGTTTGGCTATAGGACTGATCATGCAAAGGGACTCATGGCTCCAGTTGTCGGGTTTTCCTACAGAGGTGCAAAACACCATTCAAGACCTTCCCCTTCAATGAGACCAACCTTTGTAATGAAAAGATGGACAAATCCCTGCACTCTCTAAATGACTCAAGATCCACTCTACAATCCTTGGGGATTTACAATCCAGCCTCCAAGAGGAGACGCCAGAGACAGCCCTTTGGACCATGACCACCCCCTTTGCAGCGTCCACCTGACCTCCCATATAAATGACAGAGGATTCAGAAATCCCATTTCTCGGCTCTCTCTACTGCCACAGCCTCCACTTATTCCCAACCATAGGCCAAGGGCCATTTTTGACATACAGGTCAAGACCTGGGTACTACTACTTTGCCTTCCGTCATCTGCAAGCTTGGCTCCACTTGACCTACCGACCACACAGGGATCTCATCGACTCCAACATCACTGTTCCCATGAGAGTTCTCACCTCCCTCACTTGGTGGTCCAACTCATACAAAGTCATGGTAGGGGCTCCCTTCAGCGTTCCCTTACCAAGGGCCACCATCCTGACAGACACCTCTCTTTCAGGGTGGGGTGCTCAGCTGGACTACCATCCTGCTCAGGGTAACTGGACCCCAAAGGAGGCCAGGCTACACATAAACTTACTGGAACTGAGAGCAGTCTGCCTTGCATACAAGGCCTTTCTACCTCTCATATGCCGACTCCATGTACAGTTAATATCAGATAATATCACCACAGTGGTCTATATAAACAAACAGTGAGGTGTGAAATTTCATCCCTTCTTCCTGAAAGCAGTCAGACTTTGGAACTGGTGTATCAGAAATCACATTAAGATACAGGCTGCATACCTCCTGGGTGTTCACAACTTTCTGACCAACAGGTTAAACAGAAGCTTCTCTGGAGACGATGAATGGGCAATCCATGACACAGTTCTAATCGACATATTTGCACAAGGGGGCACTCTGCTATGGGACCTCTTTGCATTCCAGACGAACAGAAAGCTTCCCATGTATTGCTTCAGTGGAGCCCTAGGCTATGATTCCCATGGTGATGCTCTCATGCTTTCCTGGACAGATGACCTCAGACATGCCTTTCCTCCCATCCCCCTGCTACCAAACCTTGTACACAAGGTCCAGAGCAACAAAGCCACCATCATCCTTTTAGCATCCTACTGGCCCAGACAATTCTGGTTGATGGAACTCCTAATGATGTTTGTGCACCCACCTATCCAGCTCCGCCCATTTCAGGATCTACTAACCCAGGATAGAGAGAAAATCAGTCACCATGACCCAGGCTCACTCCACCTCATGGCCTGGTGTTTGGATGGGCATCAGAAATAGAATGATCATGCTTGTCTCTGTTCAGGAAATACTTAACCAAAGTAGAAAAGATTCTACTACAGCCTGCTACCTGGGTAAATGGTGCAGCTTTTCAGCCTGGGAACATTGCCACCAACATTCGTTTGTTACGGTGGGCATCCCAGTTATCCTAGACTATCTCCTCTCCTTAAAGACTTCAGATCTGGCCTTTAATTTGTTATAGGTTCACCTAGCAGTGATTAGTGCCTTCCTCTCTCTATTGGAGTGACATTCTGTTTTTACATACATACTGACCCCAGCACTGCCTCTTCCCCCCTAGGCCCTGGCCCTTCCGGGGGCCCAGAGTCGGGCCCCTGTACCAGAAAATGTTTAATATTACTTTCACCCTGTCTGAAGAGAGACTGGAGAAGCGTGAACCTACACGCCCTCAGTTGGGAGTATGAGGGAAGCTACTGTGCACTATGGGTCAACCGACACTGCTTTGAAGAATTTCTGGACTTGGGTGCATGGTGCGCATGCATATCCCCTGTGGAATACAGATAGGGACCGCACATTTCAAAGAACCACCATTTACAGTAAGTAACCTCCACTTTCTACATCACTGCAATTCCAGTGTTCAGTGCTATTTGAAATAGATGACAGTTTCTTTAAAGGCAGAGTTATTTACAGGAAATGCAACAATCCAAAAAACAAATGCCATGAAGTTGGGATTTATATAATTCCTTCCAGGTAATAAGTAAAAATATTTTTCAAAGCTAGGATGTGAACATTTGCTTAAAATATTAAACACAATGGGTCAAATTAATTTGTCTTTTGGTGTAAATCCAAGTAGTTTTATTACATTAAGTGGAGCTACTCTGTATTTACATTTAAATGAGAGCAGAATTTGGCCCAATTTTAGCTCAGAACAGCAGCACATTAATATCTTCATATTTGGTCCATATCAGAATCAAGTTCCATTATTTATATTTGATTGGAATCCTTTCTGTAGCAAGAGCAGCATAAACAATAAAGATATGAATTAATCATCTTCCTTTATTAACTTTCCAGGTCAATGAAGAATATTATTTAGCCAGTGTGCTTCAGCAGGAGTTGAAACATCTAATCAAAACAAATACAATAATCAGCATAATACATACAAAGATGTACTGAACAAAGTAGAAGATCCTTTTAGAAGTGAAGAGAAGGAAATTCTGATGCATTCTTATTTACAATATTTGTTTTTCAACCTAAAATTTATCAGACTGATCTTAAAGGTCAATATCAAAAAGAAATAACTAGGCTTCTATTGTATGTGACAAACACATAACCACCTAAAAACTCTACTGTAACTTGGCAAGATCAGAACAAATAAAACACTTTATTGGGTTTCTCCAGAAAACTAGAATGCCTGAAAATACTGAGTAGCTGTAGATTCTGTGCCTTGCACCAAAAGCTAGCAGACTTTTAAAAAATGTAATCTGGTTTGTACAATGATGGCCCAGTTCTGCTCTTGGAAGGGTAAGTGGAGCTCCAATGGAACTGTTCATTTGAGGGCACAATTTGGGCACTATACCAGGAAAAAATAGATTGTTATTTCTGTCATCCAAAATGGTGGGATTAGACATTAAAAGAACAAGTTAGCTGGGATTTAGGGCCCATTCCTGCAACTGTTTCTCATCTGAGTCCTTACATATGGTGGGCTAGATTGTGAAGAGCAAAGAGTCTTTCCCCATCATACAGCCCTTGTAAGTCTGGAATAAGTTGGCCAGGCTGCAGGGAGTAAGATGTATCTCTAGAAAGGGCATATAGAAACAATATCCACTTGTTCCTCCATGCACTGAGGAACTCCAGTGCACCCTCTGGAAAAGCATGGCTTTGCCCTATAATTAAGGCTATGTTTATGTCATGGAGGTCACGGAATCCATGACTTCCATGACATTCTCTGCTTCAGCGCCAGGTACTGCGGGACTCGAACTGGCAGCCAGTGGGGCCCTGACAGGGTTCCAGTGACAGGCGACAGCAGTGACAGGGGGCCCCCTACAAGGTTCCAGCAACAGGTAACAGACTTCTGAGGGGGCCCTCTTCAGGGTTCCAGAGATGGGTGACAGCCTCACAAAGGGGGAAGGAGGACGCCTCAGGCGAGTGACTGGGGGTGTTCCATTTTCTCTTTTGGAAATATGGTCACCCTGCAGCTCCCAGCCACTGTGGGTGGAGGGGGAACCCCACAACCCCCAGCCACTACGGTGGCAGGGGAAATCATGGAGCCACAGCAGCAAAAGTCACAGACAGGTCACGCCTTCCGTTAATTTTTTGTTTATTACCCGTGACCTGTCTGTGACTTTTACTAAAAATAACCATGACAAAATCTTAGCCTTACCTATAATCTAATTGCTTGGAGGAATAGTTTAGCCATAGCTGTGTAAAATAGCAATGGGATTCCTACGGTTAAGGAGATTATTTGATTCTACCTGCCAGTAAAATCAAATGATCTTTTTAATACCTATTCAAGTTAGAAAAACATTACAATAAATATTTCTCATGAGTAAAAACTTTGTAATGTGATATTCCATAGATTAATTAAGTGATTTGAGTCTGATCCAAAGCCCATTGAAGTCAGTGGAAACACTCCAATTGACTTCAGGCCCTATATGAGAGAAATATATTGAGTTGAACAACATGATATTGTAGGTTAAAGAGGGACTTCCACCCAGGACAAACTTGAGATGTGTATACAAAAGCATATTCCTTGCTCAAATAATAATTTATTTCCTATCTGCCCAGTGTCTCCATTACTTGATCCTGCAGATCAGGTGACAGGCCTGATTTCAGAGGCACCGAGGATCATCAACTTCAGTTGAAGTTACGGTACGTTTCATTAGCCAAGAGAGAAGCTGAATGCATGATAAGTTGAACAAGTGAATTTTATTAAACCCTGTAGACTGCTCTGTCCATGTGACTTGAGTTGCTTCAAACCTAACCATGTTCCCTGTCACCAAGTCTCCTTTCAATAACAATCCCTCCAGGGAACATGGGCCCTCTGAGTCCAGTTCCACTGATCCTGATACATCTTGCCTGTTTTACCAACATTTTAATGTATCCATTGAAAACAAATAATTGACATCCAGAATCCTATCCTTCAGCCAGAGGTTGCTAGCATATAGCCAAGTTGGAGTCTTGTCATTACCACAGACTCAGCTGGTTACATAGTCTTTGAGATAGTTTGGTCTCCTCAACAGGCAGCCACAGAAAGTGTGACCAATCTCTGTCTCCCTATCACCTGTTTCCGAGTCTAGTCAATTATCTCTCTGAAGAGTCTCATCCCTTTCTGTTGGGTTGGCCTCCGACGGTTCCATATCTTTTTGTTCTGTGATTATCTCTATTGCTTTAGTAGGTTCTCAAAGGTATTGTTTCTGCTGGCTGTCCCTCTTGCATAGTCACCTCATATGATCCGTGTGCCACTGCACCCATCATGACTCCATTAGTCCACTTCTTTTGGTGTCTCACTGATGCCTGGATCATCACAGGAATGCCTGTCTCCATGGACAGTGAGTCCTTGGTTGACTTGTCAGAGTCTAGTGCCTGCTTTTGCTGATTGCTGGCCATCTGCTCTTGGTGGTTTCTACATTCTTCTGCCTGCAACAGTTCTCCCCTCATCAGCAGTAGGGTTTTGGTCCCTTGTCCCATCAGTGTTCGCAATGGACTGTTTTGGCACCCCATGTTGAAATATTCTTTTGTGCCAAAAATGCTAACAAGGGGTCTGAACCAGAAGAAACAGCTTTGTGTAACACTCTCTTGACTGTTTTCACAGCTGAGGCCACCTTACTATTACTACGTGGGCATGCTGGGAAAGAGGTGTGGTTGAACTCCCATTTGCAAGCAAATTCCTTGAATTCGTCTGAGGCAATTTAGGATCCATTAATATGTGAATATATTGTCCAGAGTGCCATATCTCATAAAGTGGACATTCAGTTTGCCAGTCCCTGATTGGGCAAATGCCCACTCTCCTTCCTGGGTTTCAGAGCCCACACTCCAGCCCTAACTGCAACTTCAAAGCACTGTCTACACAGCTATTTTTAAAGCACTAGAGTGATCTCCACAAATCCAAATCTGCCGACCTGAGCTAGGAGGCTTGTTTCCATGGGCTGTGTAGACATACACATAAGAACTTCTGAATATTTTACCCACAGTCTCATGCTTAAGCAGATATTCTTTTTCCAGGAGGTCAAATAATATTTTTAAGTTCACACTCCTAGAGGAGTGTCAGTTTTCTCAGTGGTGATTCTTACTCCCATGCTTACAAAATTTCGTTGCCATCGATTTAAGGAGCCTGGCATCATAGTACCATTGCTGCATTTGATAGCACCAGGATTCTTTGTCTTCATCAGACTAAAATGTTTGGTTGCTTATAATTAAATTCTTGGTTGATCAAGCACATAAAAGGTTGTTTGAAATTAATTTGTCTCTCTAATGCACAATTGTTTAGCTCAGGAATCACTATTCTTCTTTTTTCTCTGTCAGTAAGGATTTTCCTGTGAGACTAAGTTGTTACACTGGGTGATCCTGAAGCCTAAGTTTGCAGCCACTAAGCAAATTGGTTGTGGCATTGATTTATATTGAAAATACTCCTTGGAAGCATTAAAATCAGTTATAGTGAGAAACTTGCAAGAGGTTTGGATTCTGACAGCAAGTCCAGCAGTCTATTGCAGAGGAATGTGCTACTACATAAGGAAACTGTCTGAGGTTCTTTACTCATATCCTCTTATGATCTGGGTGAAGACTTGTGATGGATTGAGTTAAAGCCCCATTGAGATTGATAGGTATGAATGCACCGTCAGTTAATATAACTGCATGCACAAGCCCCTCCTAAGACAAGAGGCGTATATGAACCCACCCAGAAGCTTTTGACTAAATATTGCTTTGGGTAGGTGTGACGGGTTGGATCACAGAAACCCCCTTGGGAGCTGCCACCAGATGTGCAAAGACTACCCCTGCTTCTGTTTTCCCTGCCAGCTCAGGACTCCAGCACCCTGTCTTGCTGAGCCAGACACTCCCGTCTGGCTCCAGACACAGATCCAGGGTCTCAATCTCCTGTCCCAAAGCTGCAAGTTTACCTGAAAACAGCTTACAGAAGTGTGCTTGTCTTTAGCACTCAGATGCCCAACTCCCAGTGGGGTCTAAACCCAAATAAAGCTTATGCAGGGCAAACTCATAAATTGTTCGCCCTCTATAACACTGATAGAGAGATATGCACAGTTGTTTGCTCCCCCAGGTATTAATACATACTCTGAGTGAATTACTAAATAGAAAGTGATTTTATTAAATACAGACAGTAGGATTTAAGTGGTTCAAAGTAGTAACAGACAGAACAAAGTAAGTCACCAAGCAAAATAAAATAAAATGCGCAAATCTATGCTTAATCAAACTGAATACAGATAATCTCACCCTCAGAGATGCTTCAGTAAGTTTTTTCTCAGACTGGACACCTTCCAGGCCTGGGCACAATTCTTTCCCCTGGTACAGTTCTTGTTGCAGCTCAGGTGGTAGCTAGGGGATTCTTCATGATGGCTCCCTCCTCACTCTCTGTTCTCTTCCCCCCTTTATATATCTTTTGCATAAGGCGGGAACCCTTTGTCCCTCTGGGTTTCCACCCCCCCTCACTGGAAAAGCACCAGGTTAAAGATGGATTCCAATTCAGGTGACATGATCACATGTCACTGCAAGACTTCATTACTCACTTGCCAGCACACACATATACAGGAAGACTCACAGGTAAATACAGCCATCTGCAGACAATGGGAGTCATCAAGATTCCAAACCATCATTAATGGTCCACACTTTACACAATTACAATAGGCCCTCAGAGTTACATTTTATATTTCTAGTTTTAGATACAAGAGTGGTACATTTATACAAATCAGATGATCATACTCAGTAGATTATAAGCTTTGTAATGATACCTTACAAGAGACCTTTTGCATGAAGCATATCCCAGTTACGTTACATTCACTTATTACCATATTTTCTCCAAAACTATCTATTACATTATATTGACTTATTATCAAGTTTTTATAAAACCATATAGACTGCACAACGTCACAGTAGGTGTGTGGGAAGAGAGAGAGCACACAGGAACTGAGAACAGACAAGAACAGAGAGCGAGGCAGAGGCAAGAAAGCCAAGCAGCAGTCTGAAAGCACAATGAACCTTGGAAGAGGCTAGAAAGAGAGAACTTTTGGGTCTGCAGTTGGCTCAAGAGGATTACAGTCTGTAAACTAAGGACATGTCTAGATATACAGTGCTGCAGCAGTACAGTTGAACCAATGCAGCTGCGCCATTACAGCACATCTGGTGAAATGCTCTATGCCAACAGGAGAGAGCTCTGCCTTTGGCGCAATAAAAGAACCTCCACGAACTGCAGAAGCTATGTCAGTGGGAGAAGCTCTCCTGCCAACATAGCGCTGTCCACACCGGCACATATGTCGGTGTAACTTATGTCGTTCAGGGCGGTGGTTTATTCAGACCCCTGCGTGGCATAAGTTATGCTGACATAAGCTATAGTGTAGACATAGCCTAAGAAACTGCTCCTTTTGTACTTGGTTCCTTCAGAATTCAGAGAGATGTGACTTTGTACATTCCTTGAAAATAAGATTGTATCAAAGAAAATACCACACTCCATCAATTTCTACTTCCAACTGGAACTTTCCCAGGGCCCCGAACCTTGACTAACTGCTCAGGTCAAAAAGGGGAAACACCTCAGTCCTTGAGCTGGTAGTGACTGAAATTACCAGAGAAGCAGAATGCACAAGGAAAGGGACACCAGGACACTATCCTGGAATGACTCCTCCACACAGCCAGCTAGAACACAGAATGGAGTTTTGGGCACCACATGGAGCTCTATATTGTCCTCTGAGAAATAGTCATAAAGATCCAGGCCTTTGAGTAAATGGGACTGAAGTAAACGGATGGAGTAGGAGAATTCAGGAAGAAATATCCCCTTTTCCCTTTAAAAATCTATAGAAATTATTGTGTACAGTACCAGTTATCAGATTTCTTTGAATTCTCCTATTTTTCCCATAGAGTTCTTCACCCAAAGTGCAGTGGTACAGTGCAAAGTTGTTAGGTTCCTGTGATGAGGTGTGCCAAGTAGCCCCCTAATGGAGATGTCACCGAGCCTGGCCTGAGGGGACAGGACCACCTGGGAAAGAGGGACAATGAGTTTACATTTCCAAGAATGCCTAGAGAAGCCACTCAAGCTCTGGTACCAGTGGAACCAACAAGGCTTGGTCCTCCAGTGGCTAGAAGAGCCATGAGGTGGCAGTAGCTGATCAGGATCCACCAGGTGAGAAGAAGGCTCACCTGCTTTTTCTACAGGGGAATGTTCAATGAAGCCAGGGTAGGAGAGGTGCTCCTCGTCCTAACCTAAAACCCCAAACCTAGGTCAAGACATAACAATTGTACTGAATATTTAGTTTAACCATGCAAGAATATGTTTATATTTTGTAACAGAGGGTCCTGTGGCACCTTTGAGACTAACAGAAGTACTGGGAGCATAAGCTTTCGTGGGTAAGAACCTCACTTCTTCAGATGCAAGTGAGGTTCTTACCCACGAAAGCTTATGCTCCCAGTACTTCTGTTAGTCTCAAAGGTGCCACAGGACCCTCTGTTGCTTTTTACAGATTCAGACTAACACGGCTACCCCTCTGATACTTTATATTTTGTGGTATTTAAAAGCCCAGGTGGCTATTTTTAAGTGGAATTTCAGTCAGCTGTTACAGGACAAGCAAAGGGGCTTGGTGCATGAGACACCTTGCTCCTTGTGAGCTGTGATGGTCCCCAAAGGGCTTAAATGGGACTTTTGTTGGGCACTGGAGTGAATTTCATCCTCTGTGAACACCGAGCATGAAAACAATGCTTTATGTCATGCTGCTGTGCACCTGACAGAATTCATATATCTTCTCTAAGAATGGGAGCGTACGGAGATATTAAGGAATCCCTAAACCTGTAACTAAACTTTCAAAATCAGATCAAAGTACATAAGGCAAAATTCATGGCATAAGTGGTCATAACTCCTTTGGGACTATAAAGATGTGTAATTTCACCATCTTATTATTGTTACACTCGTTCTCTCTCCCTACTTCCCTCCTATTGCTTCTTACATTCATTAGATGCATCTCATTTCCAGATGTACCATAAGCTCCTCTGGGTAGTGGTTGTGGGTATCTAAGGAGTGCAATAACAAAGAGGGCAGAAATGCCAAACAGCAAGTTAGCAAAGCAATATAAGGCTGCAAATATCTGAATAAGGATGGAGTTTTTTTATTAGAAGTTGTGTGTCTGGGCCTCTACTCCTCTTTTTCTTCATGGAAGTACCCCCAGTACAATACATTCCATAGCCACAACTTATTCCAGTAACTGTCAAAAGTAGCCTCATGACCTCCATTGAGTCTTCCCCTGGATGAGTGTAGCGGCTACTATTTGTAATTTCTTACTATTTTAAAAATTATTTTAACTATTTTAATTAAATTAATAGAATCTTAGAAATCTAGGGCTGGAAGGGACTTCAAGAAATCATAAAGTTCATCCCTCTGCTCTGGGTCAGGACCAAGTAAACCTAGACCATCCGTGAGAGGTGTTTGTCTAACCTGTTCTTAAAAACCTACATTGATGGGGATTCCACTGCCTCTCTTGGAAACCTGTTTCAGACCTTAAATATCCTTATAGTTAGAAAGTTTTTCCTAATATCTAACCTAAATCTCCCTTGCTGCAGATTAAGACCTACCTCCAGTGGATATGCAGAACAATTGATCATCATCCTTTTTATAACAGCCCTTACCATATTTGAAAAATATTATCAGGTCCTCCTTGTCTTCTTGTCCCATGACAAAACATGCCCAGTTTTTTAACCTTTCCTCATAGGTCAGGGTTTCTAAACCTTTTATCATTTTTGTTGCTCTCCTCTGGACTTTCTCCAATTGATCCACATTTCCTAAAGTGTGATACCCAGCACTGGATATAGTACTCCAATTGAGGCTTCACTAGTGCCAAGTAGAGCAGAACAATTACCTGCCAGGACTTAGATATAACACTCCTTTTAATACCTCCTTTTGGACCTCAGAACAAGTATATATGTACTATTGATGTGTAATACACCTCTTCCCTTTTTTTCCTGCCTGTTCTTCCTGAACAAGCCATTCCCCTATCTACCAATATTCCAGTCATGAGACTTGTCCCACCATGTCTCTGTAATGCCAACTAAGTCAGAATTTAGCTTATGTACTAATACTTCCAGTTCTTCCTGTTTTCCCCCCATACTCCTTGCATTTGTGTATAGACATCCCCCACTCATTTCTCTCTTGTTGCTCCTCTGACCCTATGGTAAATGTCCATCCCTCCGTTGAAGTCATCTTTTTTATGCTTACCTGTGGGTTTTTATTATCTGCCACCTTTGAATCTAGTTTAAAGTCTTCCTCATTAGGTTGGTGAGTCAGTGCATGAAGATGGTCTTCCCTTTCTAAGTCAGGGGGACCCCATCTCTTCACACCAGACCTTCTTCCTGGAACAGCATCGGCTGAGGAAGCCAAAACCATCTCATCAGCACCATCTGCATAGCCATACCTTTGTCTCCAGGATGTATGTGTCCCTGCCTATGTCTTTACTCTCAACTTGGAGGATGGACAAGAACACTACCCATGCCCCAGACTCCTTTACTCTAACTCATAGAACCTTGTAGTCACTACTGACCTGTTCAGGGTATCATTAGTGCCAACGTGGATAATCAGCATGGGGTAGTGGCCAGAGGGATGGATGAGCCTTGGCAATCTTTCCATAACAGCTTGGTGCAGGCTCCAGGCAGGCAGCACCCCTCCTGGAACATCGTGTCAGGTCAGCAGATGGATGCCTCTGCCCCCCTCAGAAGGGAATCCTTGACCACCAGCACCCTTTGTTTCTCCCTCTTTGGTGTGGTGACTGTGAGCCTCCTAGCCTTGAGGGCAGGTGGTTCATCCTCCTCAGCCATTGGGGTCTGCTCCTCACCAGATTCAAGAACTTCTCCCTGGCCCAGGCTCAAGAACTTTGAGAGTTTTTAAGGAAAACTACCCATGAGTTTGCTTACTATGCAGGATTTCCCAAACTCTGCTGGTTCTAATTAAAATCACACAGCCTATTAAGTTCATGATCATCATGAGTGTTAAATTAACTTCTTGAGAGCCATTAAGGGGAAACAACAATTTTTTTAAAAAGTGGCAGAAGAATATCAAACGCTCAGTGCCTAAGCTTGAAGACATTAAATTGTAAAGTTACAGTGAAGTGGGGCTTTTAAAAAACCTTTTTGTTGGATAAAAAAGCTCAGAATTGATTAAGTCAGCAGCTGAGAACACATTTCATCTTGATTGCTTCATTCTAGCATTACTTAATTTAATTTTTTATCTTCATCCTTAGCTTTGAAGTCTTACTTGTTCCCTCCAAGCCAATGTGATTGATAGTCATATTATTCTCATGTGAATTAGTAGTGAAGGTGATGTTTCTTCTCTTTGAAAGCAATGCCACAAAGGAAATTGAAAACCATATTTTTAAAAGAAGAAAGATGTTTATGATTTGGACAAAAATACCAACCTTAGGAGAAAAAAATATAGATCATGAGAGTAGCCTCATTTACTCATATTGTGCATTTAATTTACATTTTATATCAACATCTAAGTGCCTATTTTAATTCCAAAGAAGCTGTTACCAGATGAGCTATTTTGGAAGTTTGATCAAATGGCATAAGCTCTGACACCACATCAGTACCATTATAGAAAGCAATCTTAAACACAACCATTTTTGAGAATGACTTGAATCTCTATCTCCATTTAGAAAATGCTGTGTATGTTAGACACAAATCCATGTGTGCTTTGTATAGACTGAAAAGGTATTTCATGTATGCTATGCCAAAGGTTAACTTTGAAAATATTTCTCATGTCATTGTAATTCAAATATGATCTTCTGTGTATTAATTTGTCCTAGCATTTGAATCTTTTTAACTTCTAGCTTAACTAAATTCAAAACAAATTTTACCACAAATGTATTGGTAGCAGAAGATGGCTGCACCTGAGGTTGAAAACCAGAGGGCCCAATTCAAAGACCCCAATTCAGGCAGGTACTTAGGCACATGAGGAATCCCATCCACTGACTTCAATAGGACTGCTCATATATTTAAAAATCAGGCATATGCTTAAGTACCTTGCTCATTCAAGGCCTTAAGCCCTTAGGCCAAAATTTTGAAATATTAGTTTCTAAAATTAGGCTCTGAAATGCTGCACTATTTCAACAAATCCCTGTTCCCACTGAAGTCAATGGGAGCTGCAGCTAACATGCTCCACTGAAAATTAGGTCACATGTATTTATTATTTGTATTACAGTAGAATCTAAAGATCCCAATGAAAATTAGCTTAACTCTGGGAAAATAGGTTTGAAAATATTGGCCTTAATGTGGATCTGACATGGGAGTTAGATGGTATTTAGAATATTGTGTTCTTTATGTCTATCTATTAGTTGATTATCTATGATGTCGAAGGGCTAAATGGATATTACCAGTTAAAGCATGTTATCTGACAATATTGCTGCCATATAATTATAAGTCAGATTTTATTTCTGGGAAAAAAAAACATTAAAATTACACTTCTGAAGTATTGAAATTATTATTTTAGGAATAAAAACAAAGTAAAAACGAGATGCACTAATTAAGCTATATTACATATTGCGGTGAAAGATGTACAGGTTAGCCAAAACTCATTGCTATCTTCAGTCTGCAGCGAGCAATAAAATATCTGCTTCCTGGCTTAAGGTACTGGCACTTGTGGATGGTAATTTTGATTAATGACATCTATTGTGTGGGCACCTGATACTCAGATTCTGACCTTAAACAACAAACATGAGTTGCTTTTAGCAGCTGTGCATTGTAATTTCCAATCATGCCATCTTCTGCTCTTGTTTTTTAATCAGATCTCACAAGATAGTTAGGGTTGACTTCGTTCAGATATTTGAAGGACCTGTTGCTGCACTAGGTGATCTCGGTGGACCATTAAGGGTCATATCTGAGTTAATGCCCCATGATACAGTTAGGTGGGGATATGGAATAGGAGAGGTAGACTAAAGCGCCCTCCACTTTGCGTTTAAAGATACAATTAGGGCTATCGATTAATTGCCGTTAACTCATGCTTTTAACTAAACAAAAATTGTGATAAAAAATTAATTGCAATTAATTTCACTGTTAAACAATAGAATACCAATTGAAATTTATTAAAGATTTGTGGCTGTTTTCTACATTTTCAAATATATTGATTTAAATTACAACACAGACTACAAAATGTGCAGTGCTCACTTTATATTATTATTTTTATTACAAATATTTGCACTGTAAAAGTATTTTTCAATTCACCTCATACAAGTACTGTAGTGCAATCTCTTTACTGTGAAAGTATAACTTACAAATATAGATTTTTTTTGTTACATAACAGCACTCAAAAACAATGTAAAACTTTAGAGCCTATATGTTCACTCAGTCCTACTTCTTTTTCAGCCAATCGCTAAGACAAACAAGTTTGTTTACATTTACGGGAGATACTGCTGCCTGCTTCTTATTTACAATGTCACTTGCAAGTGAGAATAGGCATTCGCATGGCACATGCATGGCCGGCGTTGCAAGGTATCAAGGTATTTAGGTGCCTGATCATTCGTATGCCCCTTCATGCTTTGGCCACCATTCCAGAGGACATGCTTCCCTGCTGATGATGCTCGTTAAAAAATATAATGTGTTTATTAAATTTGTGACTGAACTCCTTGGGGATAATTGTATGTCTCCTGTTCTGTTTTACCCGCCTTCTGACATATATTTCATATTATAGCAGTCTCGGATGCTGACCCAACACAGGTTCGTTTTAAGAACACTTTCACAACATATTCGACAAAATGCAAAGAATTTACCAATGTGAGATTTCTAAAAATAGCTACATCACTTGACCCAAGGTTTAAGAAACTGAAGTGCTGTCCAAAATCTGAGAGGGATGAGATGTGGAGCATGCTTTCAGAAGTCTTAAAAGAGCAACACTCAGATGCAGAAACTACAGAACCTGAACCACCAAAAAAAGAAAATCAACCTTCTGCTGGTGGCATGTGACTCAGATGATGAAAATGAACATACGTTGGTCCGCTCTGCTTTGGATCATTATCGAGTAGAATCCGTCTAACCATGGATGCATGTCCTCTGGAATGGTGATTGAAGCATCAAAGGACATATGAATCTTTAGCGCATCTGGCACGTAAATATCTTGTGATGCCGGCTACAACAGTGCCATGCGAACGCCTGTTCTCACTTTCAGGTGGGCAGCATTATCTCCTGCAAATTGTAACCAAACTTGTTTGTCTGAGTGATTGGCTGAAGTAGGACTGAGTGGACTTGTAGGCTCTAACGTTTACATTGTTTTATTTTTGAATGCAGTTATTTTTTGTACTATATTCTGCATTTGTAAGTTCAACTTTCATGATAAAGAGATTGCACTACAGTACTTGTGTTAGGTGAATTGAAAAATACCATTTCTTTTGTTTTTTACAGTGCAAATATTTGTAATAAAAATAAATGTAAAGTGAGCACTGTACATTTTGTAATCTGTGTTGTAATTGAAATCAACATATTTGAAAATGTAGAAAACATCCAAAAATATTTAAATAAATTGTATTCTATTGTTTAATTGATTAATTGCGATTATTTTTTTTAATTGCACGATTAATCACGATTAATTTTTTTAATCACTTGACATCCCTAGATACAATAATACATTTCTCAGGAGTAGGTGTGTTAACTTGTGCTATGCAAGACTTGCTAGTTTGAATTCACTGAAACTAGTTTGTGTTCACACAGTGTGTTTGGTTCATGGCCATTGAGGTTCCCTTGGACTTTAAAGTCTTCTTGAGACCCATGCACCCCATATGAACTCTGGCCAGCAAGCCTCTTGCTGCACTCTGCCCCACCCCCAAAATCCACTATAAAAATCTTATTGAGAGTAGGCAGCCTATCTGTTCCTGGACCTATACTTTTAGACCCTCCATTGAGCAGCAGTGGTACCAAGTCCATTCTGCTTTTACTGCTTAAAAGGTTTTTAACATTATTATGGAGCCTGATATACCCCAGAAAAAATCTGTTATAGGAAAGTTTAGTTCAACCAAAGAGCTTTCAGGTGGATTGGGAAGAGGGTGCTGTGCCTTCTCCTCAGAAGATCCAGAGAAGGATCAAACCATCTGATTACTTCTGCAGATATTAGAAGGGGAATACATACTGCAGAACACTACTAGTCAACTTAAGGTGTGTTCTGTGCATGTGTCAGTGTATCTGTGTACAGGAAAGATCCTAGGTTGTTTACACACAACTGTACTGATAGGCAGAGGCAAAATATGTAAAATAGATTAGAATAATCATTTTGAAGATTGATTCATATTTAAGGTCCTGTCATCCTCTTTTTTGACAATCACAGAATACGATGGCACTCAGGACGGTTAGGTAATAGGTGGGATGACCCTGAGGCATGTTGAGGAAAAGCGATGTGTGTTGGGAGGGATTTGACCAAGTGCTCAATGAGTCTCCTGGATCTTGGCTGGAAGTTATTATGAACCACTGAAAGTTTAGAATTTCAGTAAACAAATCTTAGATAACAATAGTGTTAACCCCAGTTTCTTGGCTAAATTTTTTGTAATAAAGCAAAACTCTCTGAAGGCAAGCTACGATTTTGGTAAGAGAAATAGTCTGGGGAAGGGAGGTGATGCAAGGGTGCTTTCCAATCCCAATATGAATTTTGTTCTTATTTTGAAATAAAAACATGGGATATATGGAATGAAATATCCCCATTGTTGCTGTGTTGATCCAAAAACAACACAACATTCTGCTAGGGAAAGAGAAAGTGAAACTGACTAGCTGCTGGGGCAGCAGAGCCTTCCCTAAAGTGAGGGAGCCTGAGGCCCCCACTTTGTGGCCCTGCCCCTCCTCTTCCCCCTGAGGTCCCTCCTCTTCCCCTGAAGCCCCACCCCTCCTCTTCCCCTGGAGGCTCTGCCCCCGGCCAAGCCAGAAGCCAGAGCGGGAAAGCAGCCCCTGCTCATGTCCCTGCCCCCTGGGCCTCCCAGTCAGGGAAGGTGGAGGCACCCAGCCTCCCCACAATTGCCCACGTGGCTCTCCGTGACCTGGCTCGGGCCAGGGGGTGGGGTCTCGAAGCCACAGCCTGGCCATGGTCAGAGCAGCATTGGCAACTGTGGGGAGCTGGCGCGGACCCTCCACCTCCACCTGCCCTGGGCTGAGAGCCCAGGGACGGGGACACAGGGGAAAGAGGAGGGGAAGGGGTCCGCTGTAGTGCAAAGTGGACGGGCCAGGCCTGTCCACTTTCAAAAAGTGACCCCCTGCCCTCCCCTGTTCTGGTGCCACTGCTAGCAGCTGACTTGAAACTAAAGTAAACACAACCAATCTCCTTATTTTCAGTGACTATCGTTACTTTGGGGTCTGATTCTTCCCTCTGAGGTTAACCACAACTGGCTGATATAATTTTAAACATAAAAATTCTTGTCCGCACCGAGTGCTAACTCATGCTTAATATCATGTTAGTCACCAGGCTTTAAAACACAGTCATTTCCTCGGGTAGATAAGTCTTTATGGTAATTTAAATCTTAATCAGGAGTAACTCTCCAGGAGTCAGTGGAGTTACATTGATGTAAATGGCAATGTACGTGAGAGGAGACTTGGATCATTGGCTTAAACACATAGAATATGTTTATAAAGATGAGTATAAACTCGTCTGTCCAATTAAATTAACTAGTAGTATTTCTTTCTCTTTTTAGTGTAACCATCCATTCCACTTTTCATTATTATCTTCACTTTAAAAAGTCATAAGTACATTGCTCCTGTTTAAAAATATCTATCTATATATATGTTTGCAAATACGCTTTGACCGAAAATCTTGTGAGAGAGCTGTTTTGCCAATTATTTTCTGAAAAACTCTTATAGTTTTCAGATGTGAAGATAAACTTACATTACCTCAGCTGACCGGACCCGTGGCAGACTCTCAAATGGAATGTATGCGTTACTCTTTGCCAATTTAGAGGTTATTTAATATGGTATGTCTGGAACCAGCCTTTTTGCTGAAATTGTTTTGGCTAAGAAACTATTCAGATGAGTCTACTGCAAAACTATGTGCTTTGACTGGAATTTTCAAAAGCAGCCTGGAATGGCTCTATTCAGAACTGGGCAGTGCTGGAGATTACTTCTTTTGGACAATCATCATGAAACCAAGAACATTTTTATATGGGTCCAGTAAAAGCTCATACAATGTTAAGATTTGCATATGGAAAGACTGCATTTCTCCCTAAATTATTTAGTCACTGTTTACCTGAAAAACTTATTTTCCTTTTAGACACAAAATCTCAGTAAGGAGCAGGGCGGTGAAGGTGGGGGGGAATTTAACAGAGTAATCCATTCATGTGGATGGGAGCTATCATTTTGCACTACCCTGTTTAGCAATGCATCATATTACCCAGAAATGATTAGTGACTATGTCACTGGGAATAGCTGATGCACCTCAGTGAGCACAGGTATTTTTTGTCTGGGGTGGTTTTCTATTCATACCAAAAGCATTTTTTTTTTAAATTGACTGCGCTATTTAATTCATAGTTGTATTTATTTAGTACCTTGGAACAAAGTGTGGTCTCAGATATACCAATATAAATCTTGAATAACTCCTCCGTGATCAGCAATGTTAGGACTTGATTCAGCAAATTATTTAAACACATCCCTAACTTTATGCAAAAGTCAACCCATTGGCTTCACATGTTTAAAATTAGAGAAGCACTTATGTCTCTTGCTGAATCCGGGCCTTATTCCAGATTTATGGTGGTGTAAATGAGCTCAGCATTTGACCTTATATAATAAATATTTTACCATCTATAGCTTGCTAGGAGACTGCATCACATTCTCTGAGATTATGGCTGGGCCTCAGTAATGCATGCTTCTGTTAACTCCCAAATGGAGTACCACAATGCAGTCTACTTGGCACCGAAACCATCAGCCCTCGGGAAACTAGAATTCATACAAACTGCAGCAGTGCACCTCCTCAGTACCATGGGTTTCTGCAAGCACATCAGACCTGTCCTCTGCTCACTACCCTGGCTTCCCATACAAAGCCATGCCAAATTCAACATCTCAGTTCTGATCTTCAAGGAACCTAATGATCCAGGCCCAGAGTACCTAAAAGTTAACCTAAAGCTCTGGGAAGATGACCATGCACAACAACACTGCTCATCTGACACTATGAAGCTGACCACCATGCAGGCAAAGCTTGGCTGTGCAGGAGACAAAGCTTTCTCAGAGCTTGATCCAAGACTGTAGCACAAATCCCAGAATCAATGAACACCAAAATGTCACCACCTTCCATTTCAAGTGAAAAACCCACTCCTTCAACCTTGCCTTTACTAATAACAATACACAGTATTGCACACATAAAAAAATAAATCCACATGCAATTTCTCCCTTTGGGGAGAGGAAAAGGGAAAGAACCACACATGACAGATACGTCACTCAGTGTTATGTCATCCAATGCACTGTTGGAAGGCACTTCTGTACTATGTTGATGGATGCAGTATAAGAACCTCAACAGAACAAAATGGAACATAATCAGGAGAGACAACTTTACATCTCAGAAAGGCTTATGCATTTTGAAAAGCTAGACACTGATAGCAAATGATGTTTTTTTGTATTTCTAATATCTTGTAATCTATTCCTCTTTCCATACTGTGAAGCCAAATTCCCTGCTGGTATTAATGGGCACTGTTCCATTGACTTCAATGAAGTTCCATCCATTTACACGTGCAGAATATTTGGACCATGGGATTTTACCTTCTTAGAATGATGTACTCATCAAAGACAAGCATCTGCAACCTTAGTTTGGTGGCTGATATAAAAGACTGTCCCTCTGGAGTCCTACCCTGAGTTGTTTGCAATACTGGGAGTGGATCTGAGTCCAAGGAACATAAGCTTTTCACTGGCTTTGTCTTCAGTTATCATGCTCTAGAACAATGAGGACAATGTGAGGCACTGTTTATGCTGTCTAGCTGTACTTGCCTATGTAATGTGTGGTACATACTGCTTCTCTGTACATTTCAACTGTCTGGTAAGCTGAATATATACAATAAATGTAAAGCGCAGGTCCTGCCTATATCTCTGCTGTTCCTTTCTTAGGGCTTAGCCCTCTTTGTCAGTATGTGGGTCCCTTTGTCACCATGCACAATATCTTGTGCAATAACTGTACATGATATGTAATAATGTATGCTCTCAAGAGGTCAGTGACCACCCCAAAGCCAGATTGTCTGTCTCTGTCACACACATGCATATACATGGAGTATGGAATCTTGGTACAGTGACCCAATCTGAAGACGATGGCCTACATATTCAAAAGCGCCCATGTAATTTAAGAACCCAAGAGTTTACAAGACTAAGTCCCATTGACTTTCAATGAGACTTAGGCTCCTAAGTGATTACGTGACTTTTGAAAATGGGACTTAGGCTTCTAAGTCAGGTAGGTGTTTTTGAAAATGTTCTCCTATATCTCATGAGATCTTCTGGGTCTTGTGCTGGCAAAAGTCTGAATGGTTTTGCCAGTTTTGCAGAATGGATTGGGCTTTATAGTGGAATGGGCAGTGCTGGGCGAGCATGCTACGGTTGTGGGGTTGAGTTCCACCAGAGTAGCACTTTGTAGTACAAAAAACAATGGTTATAAGCTGGCCATGGGTAAAAACTTAGGCTGGAAATTAGAAGAAGGTTTCAAACCATCAGAGAAATGATGTTCTACAACAGCTTTTCAATAGGAAGAGTGGGGACAATCCACCTAACTAGTTTTAAGCTAGAGCTTGATAAAATGATGAACAGGATTATATGATGGGGTTGCCTTTGTTAGTGGAGGACTAGACTCAATAATCCAGGAGGTCTTTTCCAGTGCATATCATTTATATTTTCTAAATGACTCTGAACTTAAAATAAGAGAAACTGAAGGCTTTTCTTAATCAAGGGGAGAGTCACTTTACATGGTGTAATAGTACAACACAAATACTACAGTAAGCATAAACAAAGTCAGTGACATTCCAGCTTCAGTAATCATAAAGCCAGCTTCTTTCTTGCATTCCCCTGGTTGTATGATATGGTTCACAAGTACATACCCTATTGATAAATATCTTATATCTAGTTACTCAAGTCTGATTGATTAGCTATGACCCAACTCCCATGAACCTATCTGCAGTCTATGTGGCTTTATGTAGGAGCAGGAAGCTGCCCATGCAAAGCTAATTGCAGGATTGAGATCTATGTATCTTGAAAACTCTTACACATGTAGCTGAATCCCATTGAATTCAGTGGAACAATTAACATGAGTACTTGTATTTGCATGTTGAGTTCCTTAATTTCTAAAAAGGAAAAAAAACCTAGGGCTGTCAATTAATCATAGTTAACTCATGTGATTAACTCAAAAAATTAATTGTGATTAAAAAAATTAATTGTGATTAATCACACTGTTAAACAATAGAATACCAACTGAAATTTAGTAAATATTTTTGGATGTTTTTCTACATTTTCAAATATATTGATTTCTATTACAACACAGAATACAAAGTATACAGTGCTCACTTTATATTATTATTTTTATTACAAATATTTGCACTGTAAACATTATAAATGAAAGAAATTGTGTTTTTCAATTCACCTCATACAAGTACTGTAGTGAAATCTATTGTGAAAGTGTAACTTACAAATATAGATTTTTTTGTTACGTAACTGCACTAAAAAACAAAACAATGTAAAACTTTAGAGCCTACAAGTCCCCTCAGTCCTACTTCTTGTTCAGCCAATTGCTAAGACAAACACATTTGTTTACATTTACCGGAGATACTGCTGCCTGCTTCTTATTTACAATATCACCTGAAAATGAGAACAGACATTCACATGGCACTTTTGTAGCTGGTGTTGCAAGATATTTATGTGCCAGATATGCTAAACATTTATAAGCCCCTTCATGCTTTGGCCACCATTACAGAGGACATGCTTCCATGATGATGATGCTCGTTAAAAAATAATGTGTTAATTAAATTTGTGACTGAACTCCTTGCGGGAGAATTGTGTGTCTCCTGTTCTGTTTTACCCACATTCTGCCATAAATTTCATGTTATAGCAGCCTCAGATAATGACCCAGCACATGTTCATGTTAAGAACACTTTCACAGCAGATTTGACAAACACAAAGAAGATACCAATGTGAGATTTCTACAAATAGCTACAGCACTCCATCCAAGGTTTAAGAATTTGAAGTGCCATCCACAATCTGAGAGGGACGAGATGTGGAGCATGCTTTCAGAAGTCTTAAAAGAGTAACACTCAGATGTGGAAACTACAGAACCTAAACCACCAAAAAAGAAAATCAACCTTCTGCTGGTGGCATCTGACTCAGATGATGAAAATGAACATGCGTCGGTCCACTCTGCTTTGGATCATTATCTAGCAGAACCCATCATCAGCATGGATGCATGTCCTCTGGAATGGTAGTTGAAGCATGAAGGGACATATGAATCTTTAGCACATCTAGCACATAAATATCTTGTGTCCCCAGCTACAAAAATGCCATGAGAACACCTGTTCTCATTTTCAGGTGACATTGTAAACAAGAAGTGGGTAGCATTATCTCCTGCAAATTGTAACCAAACTTGTTTGTCTGAGTGATTGACTGAAGTAGGACTGACTGGACTTGTAGGCTCCAAAGTTTTACATTGTTTTATTTTTGAATGCAGTTATTTTTTTTGGACATAATTCTACGTTTATAAATTCAACTCTCATGATAAAGAGATTGCACTGTAGTACTTGTATTAGGTGAACTGAAAAATTTTGTTTTGACAGTGCAAATATTTGTAATAAAAATAAATATAAAGTGAGCAATGTACACTTTGTATTCTGTGTTGTAATTGAAATCAATATATTTGAAAATGTAGAAACATCAACAAATATTTAAATAAATGGCATTCTATTATTCTTTTACAGTGTGATTAATCATGAGATAAATTTATTTAATCGCTTGACAGCCCTTAAAAAAACATTCAAAAATCAACTTATTTTGTTCAGTATTGAACATGTTTGTGATTAGAGCTGAGTGAAGAATTCACAATGCATAACTTTTCTGACAAATTTAGCTTCTTTTTCTGCCAATGGAATGTCCATGAACAGATTGCAGTTTCCTTGAATTTATTTGTCTGAAATTACTTAATGAATTTTTTTTGCAGGTTTTATTAACTCCATGGATTGATTATGGCAATTTCTCTGAGCTGTGCTGATTGGCCAAAAAAGTCACATGACAGTGTTTTTAAACACAATTTGGATTTGCAAGCATTGGTTATTATGTGTATTATGGTAGGATCTAAATCTCTAATTGGTACCTTCATTGTGCAAGACACAATACAGATGTATAATGAAAAAACAGTTCTTGCCCCAAAAATATTACAATCTAACTGAATAGAGACAAAGAAGGATATGAGAAACAGATGGGTGGAGCGCAAAGTAATAATGAGACAGTATGATTAGCTTTTTGACACATTTCTAGTACAAATGCTCCCATATTAATTTAATATGTGGTTTCTGCAAATACTTGCACATGTGACTCTGCAGTTCACTTTCTGTGAGCATTCAGATATTTTTGGTAGTTTTGTTTTTTTTGCAATATTCACCCATCTTTACTTGTTAGATTTTAGTTATTGGTTACTAATTAGCTAGTCAACACAGGCACAGGTAATTTCTCACTCAACAATGTGTGTTATCTGGGTGGATTTAAACATTTTTTGTAATGGCATGTCATTCTGTCTGGTGTAAAATTATATTTTCGCTCTCCCTGGAGGTCTAATTCAGCCCCACAGCTGGATCAACAAAATAACACTGAATGATTCATTTACTCTCATCCCTATAAGCTTGCAGTAACTCCACAATGAGTCAGGTCTAGAACAAATGCCAAGCTTCAGATATGACCACATCTAAGCCCTTTCTTTAAGTATGAATATGAGAGGTTTCTAATTCTCATTTATTTTCTTATTCTCTGCCAACAAATCTGCAAAACGAAATGAGAAATAACTGATGCTACATTGGAACCATGTGGACTTCAAACAGAAAGAAGGTGATGATAAGCAAAGTATATATTACATTCTGCTTTGCCCATATGCTGCTGAGTACCACCCGAGAGATGCTGAATGCCTTTAAGTCTCACTGACTTCAGTAGACATTAAAAGTGGTACAACAGGAGACAATGATCCCTTTGCAAATGGGACTGATAAATATGACTGAACTTCTGTCTACATTAGGAATCTGTTGTGCTGTCCATGAGACATGGGCCTACCCACTGACTTTTCATATGCATTTTAAGTCACTTACACCCACCAAACCCTGTATAGAAAGAGATGGGCCAAGATTTTTCAAAGCGGATAGCTAAAGCCTACATATAGACCTGAATAAACTACCTGATTTGCAAAAGAACTAAGCATCCATTCACTTCAGTGGGAGCTGCTGGGTGCTCAGCATTTTCATCCCATTGCTGATTTAGGTGCCTAAACATGGATGGGCATCGGAGCTTTGCACCCACTTCTGAAGATCTTTGCTGAGGTTTTTATTTCTACTTTTTATAAAGCTAGTAGTAGTGACCACATACTGGCTCTGTTCAATTGCATTGGGATAATAAGGACACAATGCGTTATGGCTGTAGACCCTGGTGGTGTCTGAAAGGGGACAGGGAAGAGTGGGATCATTTGGCATTTCAATGTCAGTCCTACTGATGAAGATGGTTATATGCCACCATGGACAAAGGAAGGTGTGATTGCTTATTACTGGGGAGACTATGTAAATCAATAACCTATCTTCAAAAATGTATATCAACCCCGCTCCCGAGTAAGAGAACTGACTCCTCCCAGATCAGCAAGTACAGTACACCAACAATGGAGAGGGAATCACAGATACAAAGAGCCCCACTCCAGCTCCCATTTAAATCCCTGCAAAAACTACTGATTTCCTTGTGAGCAGAAGCAAGTCCAAGAGTGATCGTAGTCAGTATCACAGGTGACCTATATCCCTGAGTTTCTGAGGACACTGGAAAACTGACTGAGGCAAAACCTACCCCTATGGATCCAAGTTTGGATTAAAACCTCTTTCCAGAAATACATTCTTAATCCCAGAGAGGAGTCAAATCTATTCCCAAGGGAATTGGTGGGTGGGTGTGTGGGGGAGGGGAGGGGGGGAACCTATGAGGAAAATCATGCAGAGCAGGATATTTATCTTCAAAACAATGTAAAACCACAGATTTGTCTTAGGAAATACTGACTTTGACAATGGTCCTAATCCTCCAGGGACTGGAGCACATGCTTCACCTTACACACAGTAAGTAGTCCCATTCATTTCAATAAGACTATTTGCAGTGCGTAAGATTCATCTTTGCAGTATTGGAGTGGATTTGTGGAATGTGGAATGTAAAAACTGAGAGAGGCAGATTCTTAACAGCTTACTTAGACTGGATGAAATATTCATAACAGCTATTTTTAGCCAAAATTACCTTCTCCAGTTTGGGTAACCTCTGTAAAGTAGAAACAATTTTATGCTATGTTTTCTAATGAAATGTTCAATAAATACTATCTTTATATTAAGATGGCTGAAACACTCTGACAAATGTTTGCATTATTTCTTTGGAATTTTGAATTGGCTCAGTGAGTTGTGAACGGTCACAAATCACATGTTGTTGATTCTGGTTCTCTGATTGGCTGACCCTACTCCAAGTGATCAGGCAGGTTTACAAAGGCCCTTTTGACTTCTATTCATAGAGATAGTGGCAACATTGTGTATGGCAGCTTTAAACTATTTGGAGCGCGAACCTGTCTGCAGCAGCTGTTGTAAATAGCTATATTGGAAAGAGCTGCTGGTCACCATCCTCTTGCGGGCCACTGATGCTATTTGGGAACCGTGGCCAGTCTTGGTGGCTTGAATTAATCTCCAGGACACTCCATTTGTTATCTCCCTCCTTCCAGATCAGTAGCCACAGAAGCCCTTTTTAGGGCCCAGTTCTTCTTTATTGAAATCCATGGGAGCAGATTAAGGCCCATAGATGAACACCTGATAAATAAAAATTGTCCTGATCCTTGATGGAACTGAGTATCCGCTGCAAGGTGGGTGCCCTCAGCTCCTACTGACTTCAGTAGATGAGTGTACTCAGGATTGAGTGTGAAATGTGTTAACATTTAATGCCTAAAATAGTCAACTACTGTGAAAACCTGACCTGAAGAACCAAAAATGACTACATTGTCTGTCCACCAAACCCAGAGGTGAGAGTAAGCCGGTACGCCCCGGTACAGCGTACCGGCAAGAGCCGGTGTGCCATACTGGGGCGGATAGGCTTCCCCTAGCGACAATTTAAAGGGCCTGGGGCTCCCAGCAGCGGCTGGAGCCCTGGGCCCTTTAGATTGCCGCCAGAGCCCTGCTGCCAGAGCCCTGGGGAAGCGGCGGTGGGGCTCAGGCGGCGATTTAAAGGGTCCAGGGCTCCTGCCGCACCTACCGCCTAAGGCCCTTTAAATCATCCCCGGAGCCTGCCAGAGCCCTGGGGTAGTAGTGGCGGGGCTCCGGCAGTGATTTAAAGGGCCAGGCATTCGGCTGCCACTAACGCCCCAGGCCCTTTAACTTGCTGCTGGAGCCCCACCGCTGCTACCCCATTGGCCTGGGACGGCGAACTGCGGTTAGTGGGAGCTGCGATCGGCTGAACCTACGGACGCAGCAGGTAAACAAGTCGGCCCAGCCCGCCATGGTGCTTACCCTGGCGGGCCACGTGCCAAAGGTTGCTGATCCCTGCTCTATAGCCTGCTGTAAGAGTTTCTATGTTGCAGTAAGCCATGTACAGTATAGGCATTGAATAGTTTTGCTTTGGGACTTCAGAACAGTTGGAAAGCACAGCTTTCAATGGTTGTGTCAAAAGGCTGCCTCACAATACATTGCCACAAAGATAGAACACTTAATGAAATATGTTTAAGCTAATTGGGCACAAAAAAGTTAAAAATGTTCTAATCAATAATATGCACAAGGTTAGGTCAATGGTAGGATCTCAAAGAATGATCCTTTAAGCTTTCTAATCCTAGCTTTTCAAGACGCCGTCAATATGAGCATTACAGTCCAAAAGTTTTGGCAACATAATCTTCAGCTGAAAGTAGAGAAAAAACCCTTCACAAGTTCAATGTTCTCAACAGTTTCAGGGTTGAAGAAATGAAGTATCTTACATGAAATACTTCAGAGCTGCTTAAACAACATTTTTTAAAAAATCTAAAGAAAGAAAATTGTAGTGTGTGGTGGAAAAATATTTCAGAGAAAGATACCTGCTGGGTAAGGTGGATTATTTTTAAACATGTCTAAATGTGGCAGCTGTTTCTCTGTTTTCCATTTTTAACATTTAAATCAAAAGCAGTTGTACTCTTGCTTTCTATTTTCCTTTCATTTTCATTTTTTCCCCTTTTCAGTTGTATGGAGATCTAGGGTTTGGGGTTTTTTTTAAATCCACTTACCAGTACTTATATTTTACTTTCTGTGTTTCCATTAGTTCTAATTAAGCATCTAGTTTAATTTGCTCCATGCCAGGAATCTTCTTTTATGTCTGGATGATTCAGTTAAATTACATGTCAAGGGAAAATGAGGAAAGGGCAAACCTGTGTGATAACAGAGGAAGAAACTTCCAGGCTTAGGTCCTGATTCAGAATATACACTTAAGCACATGTGTAAGCAGGGGGAATGGTCCCACTATAACTTTCCTGGCTTATACACTACCCCAGTGGAATTGGCTAGCGAAAGGATCTGAGTCCTCACTCCCACTCCCTTTACCCAGAGACCTGACTGGCCTCGAGGACTCCCCTTCCACTCTCCTGTGTGGCAGTCCTTGTAACCCTGATAAGGCTGGGTCCAGGAATCCTGGGGGCTTAACCCCCAATCTTGTCATAGTCACTTAGGACAAGGGCTAGGTTGTCCCCACTCTGGGGTACTCTCTCCGCTCTGGATGCTTCCCTGACCCACTGATCATTACATATAGTTCAAGAAAATACAATTTATTAAACAGCAATCAATTTAAGAAATAAAGAAAAATGGGAAAGGTTAAAGGAAAACACATAACCCCGCCCTATGGCACAGAGACATCACAAACAGACGTCTCTGGAATGTAAGGGAAGTTCACAGTCTGTTCCTCACATGTGCCTGGCCTCCCTCCCAGACCCTGGCTGTGCTGCAGGGATGCTGCGGGTTGGACATTTGCTCTGGTGGTGGGCACATTCCCTCAGACTCTAGGTGGCAGGACCCTTCTTCCAAGCGTCAACCCCCCTGTCAGGGTTACGATCCCCCTTCAAGTATGACCTCTTGTCTGGGGGTGTCTCTCTGAGCTGGGCCCTCTGCCCAGTGTCCCCCTCTGTCTCTTCAGCTGCTCACCGCACCTGGCTCCGGACTGCTCCAGCCCCAGCTCCCACCTCAGTGCTGCTGCTGCTGCTCTGCCTCCAGTGCAGCTCCCTGGGCTGCTTCTTTGGCCCCTTTGGTTCTGGCTGGCACAGTTCTGCTCCCCAGCTCAGCTCAGGCTCCTGCTTTCTCCTTAACTCAGCCCCACTCTGGCCCAGGCAGCTCCAGCTCACATCGAGGACGGGACCCCCATGGCCTCCTGACTCCCTCATTAGCCTGCCTGCCCTGTCAATCAGGCTGATCTGGAGCGTTGGTCTCTCCCCATTGCCCGTGGGGACTGTCAGTCTCAGGGTCCTGGTTTCCCATTGACCCTTCCCCTTTCTTTTGGTAGTGGGAGAGGGCCAACCAAACCCCCCCACTAAGTTTTAGTAAGGGGCCAACAGTCCCCTTACACATGTTTACATCCATCCCTAATCAAGAAAGCACTTAAGCATGTAATTCTAATGGGTATTAAGCATGTGTTTAAGAGATTTCCTGAATAGGGGTGCTTTCCTGGATCAGGACTTTAGTGACAACTGATTATTAGGGGAAAGAGAAAAGCAAAAAATTACACCAACGTTGAGTGTGGGAGATGGGAAGGATGCTGAAGTGGTCAATGATGATGGAGAATGGAGAGGAATTAGGAAGAAAGATAAGTTCTTTTCTGAGGAGACGTTTTTTCTCTCCAGTACAAGGACAGCTGTCTCCTCTGAGTGGGATTGCTATGTTTTTGGCCTTCACAACCTCCCCTGGCAAAGAGTTCCACAGGTTGACTGTATTGTGTGAAGAAGTACTTCCTTTTGTTTGTTTTAAACCTGCTGCCTATTAATTTCATTGGGTGACCCCTAGTTCTTGTGTTATGAGAAGGAGTAAATAACACTTCCTTATTCACTTTCTCCACACCAGTCAGGATTTTATAAACCTCTATCATATCCCTACTTAGTCATCTCTTTTCCAAGCTGAAAAGTCCCAGTGTTTTTAATTTCTCCTCATATGGATGCTGTTCCATATCCCTAATCATTTTTGTTGCCCTTCTCTGTACCTTTTCCAATTCCAATATATATATATTTTGAGATGGGGTGACCAGATCTGCACGCAATATTCAAGATTTGGGCATATCATGGGTTTATATAGAGGCATTATCCCTTTCCTAATGGTTTCTAACATTCAGTTAGCTTTTTTGACTGCCGCTGCACATTGAGTGGATGTTTTCAGAGAACTATCTACAATGACTCCAAGATCTCTGTCTTGAATGGTAACAGATAATTTAGACCCCTTCATTGTATATGTATAGTTAGGATTATGTTTTCCAATATGCATTGCTCTGCATTTATCAACATTAAATTTCATCTGCCATTTTGTTGCCCAGTCACCAAATTTTGTGAGATCTCTTTGAAACTCTTTCCACTCTGCTTTGGACTTAACTATTTTGAGTAATTTTGTATTGTCTGTAATTTTTGCCACCTCACTGCTTACCCCTTTTTCGAGATCATGTATGAATATGTTGAACAGCACTTGTCCCAGTACAGATCCCTGAGGGACATCACTATTTACTTCTCTCCAGTCTCACAATTGATCCATGAGAGAACCTTCTCTCTTATCTCATGATTGCTTTCTTTGCTTAAGAGCCTTTGGTGCATGACCTTGTCAAAGGCTTTCTGAAAGTCTAAGTCTACTATATCCACTCGATCACCCTTGTCCACATGTTTGTTGATCCCCCTCAAAGAATTATAATAGACTGGTGAGGCATGATTTCCATTTACAAAAGTCATGTTGACTCTTTCCCAACAAATCATATTCATGTATGTCTGATAATTCTGTTCTTTACTATAGTTTCAAGCAATTTGCCTTGTACTGAATTGCCAGGATCACCTCTGGATCCTTTTTAAAAATTGACTTCACATTAGCTATCCTACAGTCATCTGGTACAGAAGCTGATTTAAGGTTATGTACCACAGTTAGTAGTAATGCACTCTTGTTCTATTTTAAAAATTCCTCTCCATCCATGGTGTTTCCAGTCTTCACATGCCTGTAGATGGCAGTTACAGCAGCTTTCCTTAGTAGCTGATCTTTGTCATCATTATTGAGTCTGTCAAAAAAGCTCTGTTTCTGATTTCAGTTGCACAAGCATAAAACATAGAGTCACACTACTCAAGTTGGCAGAGCTACTTCAGATTTGCATCCAGGTAACTGAGATCAGAATCTGGCCCAAAAGAAGAGTCAGTGGAAGCTTTGTTTGAAGCATGACTGCCTGGGTGGATTCTTTAAAAATGCAAAATGGTGCAGGTAGAGAAGGGGATCATGCTGTGGATTCCTGTTTACTGAGATCTTGACTGATGTCATCACATTATTATTATTATTTTTATTATAATAATAATAATATCTTGACTGATGTGATCACATTGTTTTGCATGCACATTTAATTATCTGTATTAATTTTAAAGAGAATGACTACAAGTTGTTGCCTACACTGACCTACACATGAAGGGTTTGTCCACCTTCTTTATTTCTAATTATTATTGTTAGTTTTATAACAAGATTCAGGTAGAGCAATTGTACATGCATATATACATGTCTTGGTTGGCTGAGGACACTTCAGTGCACCTCAGGTATGCGTGATATTGGTTGCAGAGTAGCAGTATTGTGATATAATTTTAAAAAAATATTTAAAATTATAAGATACCAATGTGGCTCCTCTTACCATAGTAGCGGAACAACTCCACACATTTGAATGTATTAACCTTCACAGCACCCCGGTGAGGTAAGGAAGTGCTATTTTCCCCATTTTACAGATGGGGAACTGAGACAAAGAGAGACTAAGTAACTTACACAATGTCACATAGGAAGTTGGTGGTGGAGCAAAAATTGAACCCAAGTCTTCTAAATACCCTAACCACTGCACCATCCTTCCTTTCCCAAGAGAGAAAATTGTAATCCTTAATTAAGTAATATTTTCCTTAACGTAAACAAAATAATTTTAAGAGGCATAGGCCATGGACCCAGGGGAGGGGCACCCAGGCCACAGCCAAACCATTTTAAAGCAGGTATGTGGAGTGGCCTGGCCATCTTTTAAGCAGCCTGGACATTTTTTTTCTACTGGCTGACTGTAGTGCACTGGGGGGGTTGTGTGAACTCCCCCAGCACTTTGCTCCCATAAACTGTGTGAATGTACTGTGATGCTGACAGACACACACTGATTGCACAAAGGTCACATGGCCACTGAGAGCACTGCTGGCATAGCACCCAGGTCTTGGCGCTGAGGACCAGGAAGTGGGACAGAGAGTCCTGAAGCTCACCAGCAAGGAGGTGAAAGGAGCTGAAACTAGCGTGGGAGAGGCAAGGGCTCCTGAAGCGGGACAGTAAGGGGGTTCCCTCAGGGCTGAGGGAGGCTCCTGGGGGTGGGTGGGTGTAGGGGCTCATGAGCCAGGGGGGAGGGTCAGGCTGCTAGGGATGCCTGAGAGGGGGATAAGAGGATCTTGTGGGGGATGGGCAACTCTGTGCTCCCCACATGCTTTAAATGGCACTAAACAATCCCTGAGAGGACATTTTAAGTATTAATGAATCATAGACTCATAGGACTGGAAAGGACCTTGAGAGGTCATCTAGTCCAGTCCCCTGCACTCATGGCAGGACTAAGTATTATCTAGACCATCCCTGACAGGTGTTTGAGCTAGTCAGAGAGTTTCTCAGTCTTAGAGCGATAAAGTAGATAATATTATGAGGCTGGAGGCCAAATATTTTATGCCAATGAGAGAACCGGATTATTGCTGAGGGGAGGTAAATATTTTTTTTACAAGTCTGTTACTAGGCTTTATGTTTATAGTTTCAATTAGAATATATTTTAATTTTGCTACTAAAAGATAGAGAAAGGAAAGACAGAGGAAGAAGAGTGATACCTATATCTGGGCAATATTTTTTGCAAAACAAATCTTATAATATAGTAAAGGGTGAAAAAAGTAATTGTATTTGTAGGTTTTATTCCCTCTAATATCTTGCTACACCAGTAATGAAAGCAAGGAACTACTAAGTTTGGAAGAACTGGAGGCAGACTTTTGATGACATTTTCAGTGGTGGTTGAGGATAGATAGCTTGCTTGGAAAGGAGTAAGCAGAGCTGGTTTTTATTAACTATAAAAGATAGCATTCTAGGGCTTGAACTTTCAAGGAGTGGTTCCTATGACTTGTTGAGCACCCTTAACCCACATTGTTTTCAGTGGGATTTTAGTGCACTTGGCAGACAGCACTACTTACTGCATAATGTGCAATAATCACATGCCTTTGATGGTCAAAGGTGCTTTTGCTTCACCTCACACCTCTCTTTACAGCCTAAGTGTATGTTGTTATTGCACAATAACCACAAACCCTGCTGTGCCCTACTGTCTAACCACAGCATTCACTACTCACTTTTGGATAAAAGTCAACAATTTATTTTTTAGTTTCTTTTTTAAAAAAAAGTGTATGGACATACACAATGGGCCAGAGTCTGATCTTAGTTCCAGTGGTGTAAATCCAGAGTAACTACATCACAGTGGACTTCAGATTTAGAACAATTTAAATAAGAAAAGAAAACTTTCAATGACTTCACAGGAGGGATTAAAATTTCACCCAGTAATTGTAACAAGAGATCTTGTGATGATAAATTATGCCCTGATTAGGGAAAGATATTAAATCATGTGTGTAACTTTATGCATGTAAATAGTCCTATTGGGGCTACACTGCCTAGCGTAAATAAGGTATCACAGGATGGTAATTATTTTCCAGAATAATTTTTTACTGCTGATAAGGGTCTATTAGCAAAATTAGTATGTTATTCTGTACCCGTAGGGAGAATGATTCCCTCTTTGGATTTTGCTTAGTGGGGAGATTCAGAATGGTTTGAAAAATTACAAGCCAACCCCAACCATTCATTCACAAAGGATGTGAAAGTGTGAAAGATTTCAGTTAACCTGAAAACATGATTTTCCTATAATAATAGCAAATACATTTGAGCAAAAAGGGTCAAGGAAGTGAAAAGGTTAGAAGTATGAATGATAAATAGTACTGAATGGGAAGCTGAGATTACGGCAGATACCAAAGTTTGCCTTGATGACTAATGGAGGACCAACAGGTTATCACATCTCCTTTTGTCTGGTTCTTCTGTACCATGATTGGTCCTATTTATTGCAGTCATCATCTATACTAATTCCTCTCCCTGGCATTTAGCATTTGAGAAGGCTTTTATAGCAGTCTTTCATAGCAGTTATTATCAGATCTGAACGAAGAGCAAAGAGTTAACAAAATCTTCTCTCCACTTCAAGTGCTGCACACCAAGTAGTTTTCACTGCTCCAGTTTGTAAGAATAGACTGATTTAATTTATGTCCATTTCACTTTTCAAACTTCCTGGCTTTTCATTCACAAATCACAAGTTTGTCTTCCCCCGGAAAAGCTTTGCTTTTGTTTTTGTGACCTCTATTTGTAGGACTCCTAATTAGCACGCAGCACTGATATTTGCTGTCCTGCAAGGGCCGTGCTGCTTTGGGATCCAAAAGCAAAATAGCAACCATTTTGGCAGATGCTTAGTGGAAGTTCTTTTAGTGAACCATGCACTCCAGACCCATTAGCTTACACAAA
This sequence comes from Chrysemys picta bellii, assembly GCF_011386835.1. Classification (NCBI taxonomy): domain Eukaryota; kingdom Metazoa; phylum Chordata; order Testudines; family Emydidae; genus Chrysemys; species Chrysemys picta. The sequence goes on from NC_088791.1 coordinate 37,714,359, forward strand.
TGCCCTGCTCCAGCACCCACTGAAGATAATCGGAGCAGGGCAGAGTGCACAGGTAAGATAAGCATTTAGATTTCTACATATGAGGCAATTTTCAGCTTTTTTCCAAATTCTTCTCTGCTTCTCTAGCATTGATGATCATTTCCCCAATTTTCAATGTTATCACTGCCATTTCTCCATAGCCTGTGCGGGTTCATTCTTGGTCAGGACAAAATTACAGCACATCCCATTGAAATAGAACCACACTCAGCAGTGATAACTCACTTCTCGGTAAGGCAAAACTTCCATTGAATCAAATAGAAGTTGTGCCTGAATAAGAGCTGCCACATTTGACTCCCCCGAGAAAAAAAAGGTTTGTTGCACTCTGTGGTGATCTGATATAACTCTTCCCCTGAAGTACATCTTGAATATTAAGGCCTTGTCATAGTAAGACCATCTTACCAGCTTAGTGCTAGTGTTACTGTCCTACCATGTTTGCTCTGTACATTGCAGTGTTAGCAGCAGTGTGTGTTGGGATGGCTGAGTTTTGCACCACCCAGAAATCAATGAATGTATCCTTCAACACCCCTGTGAGCGAGAAAAGTATTATCCCCATTTTACCAGTGGAACCCAGGCATAGGACTTAAATGACTTTGACAAAATCATAAAGGAAGCTTGTAGCAAAGCTGGAACTTGAAGCCTGATTGCTGGAGTCCCAGACCAGCACCTGAACCATAGGTCCCACCTTCTTATCAAACCAGCTGGAAACACTCTCCTTTCTCAAGAATGTCCAAACCCATATACTGCTCCTACTCCCTCTCCCACACATGGGCCAGCCCCTGCTTGGCCCCCTTGCTTATCATAGGTTCTATGTGATGAGGGACACCTTTCACAACACTGACTCTGTGTACTGGGAGGAAGACATCCCCACTTCCTTTCCCTTGTTTAAAACAAGTCTGTTTTTAAAGCAGCATGGGGGGAATTATATGCCCCACATTCAAATAGAGATTTTGTTATTAGCCATGACATTCCAGTGGGGCTTATCATGTGCCTCACCACCTCCGTGGGATAGGATGCAGGCCAGGTAGGACTGTGATTTTAGCACTTAGAGTCTGTAGCAACTTCCAAAAATACGAGTCTCATACTATAGCATGATGAATTGTCTAATTAAAAGCTTGTGTGTCAGCCATGTGAATAACAGTGTGAAGCATATTTTGTTACATTAGAAAACATCCTAGATCTCTCCTTTTTTTAAAATGTAGAGTGGTGAATTGTTCAGTATATCTAAAACTAAAATGTGTTGGTGCTTCACACATATAACAGTAATAAGGCAGCAGTAGCATAGGTGTATTAAAGTGTGCACTATCATTTTTTTAAAGTAGATACCCAGCAATATCCATGATTACAGCATGTAATTAGGTAAAGCGTAGAGCAACTATCTCTAAGCACTTCATCTACTATATCCAGTTCGTAATTACATGCCTCAAAATGCACATTACAAATGGTGCTCTAACTCTGATTATGACAGTGTGTGCCTAATGTATATTTATTATATCTATGTTTATCAATTATTTTAACATCTGGGTTTTCATCACCATTATTTTTAAAAATAAAACAATCAGCACCTGAAGGTTTCTTATGAGGAAAAGAGCCTTGATGTTGAAAGAACACTAATCTATCATTACAGGGTGGTGAATGAAGGGTTATTTGAATCAAATTAAAGGAATATACTTGCAGTGTTGCCAACTCTTACATTTTTATAATACGTCTCTTGATGTTTGGTTTCTTAAAGCCTTATGTATTGGATTGTGTTATTATGATTTCTGCTTCATTAAAAAAATAGTGAATTTCTAGCATGTGCAATAAAGCTGATCAGAACATTTTAGACAAGATGTCAGTTTCAGTGACATTTTTTGAGACAGTATCTGCATGCACATGTGTTCTATAGCCTGGTGGTTAGGGCACTGGGCTGTGAGAGACTTACATTTCTACTGTGTCTGATTCAGATAGATTGATGGAAAAACTGTGCTCTGAATCAGGTAGAGCAGGGACTTGAATTGGAGTCTCGCAGGCCTACGCAGACATATGGTTTTGATCTGAAAATGGACAATTCTGTTTTTTGGAAAAACATTCCAGGGGGGTTGAATTCATTCCAAGGTGGAAAAAATACAAATGTTGAAACTGCAAAATGGAATTGTCATCTGTCAGCTTCTGCTCTTAAACATGAGCCCTAATGACTCCAAAGTCAAGAGCTGAAATAAAAGTACACCATGTTTATTATTTTAAGTCTCGTGATTTTTAAGCCATTCTCATGATTTTGGGGGTCCTGAGTCATGATTTTGGGATATTTGGTGTTGTCAGTACTAACATAGTATAGCTGTTTATTTTTCGGAGAATCTAAGTAGATGCCTATGTGTACTGTCTGTATGCAAATGAAAACATATAAAAGATATGTTAAATCCTTAAAAATACCTTACCAGAAATTTGAGGTCTATAATTAACACTGTAGGACACACAAGATCTTCTAGTTCTATAGCCTTGATACTTACTGTAGAGAAGGCACAGGAATTATCACTGGTGAACATATGAATGCTTATTTTTCCATGCCATCATGTTAATCAGGCTGTATTTATACTCTTATCACTTGGGGCTAGATCTTCAGCTGGCATAAATTGGCAGTGCTCCATTGACTTCAGCTGAGCTACACTGAGTTACACTCAGGATCTGACCCATAGTTTTCAACATTTGCATTGGAAATCTGATTGTTTTGGGACTCCTTTGAGTTCAAGTGCAGCTTTCTGTTTCTACAGCACAGTTGGCTTTGCTCGCAGATGAAGAGGTATGACCTACCTAACAAAGAAAGCTTTGATTTGTGCTTGGCTAGCAGAAACCAAAATTAACATTCCCAACAATAATCCTTTGTTTCTCTAAATCTTTTAGATGGTAACAGGTTAAAACATGTCCTGGGCAAAGCTGTGTTAAATTACTTCATGCTACAATTTATAGATTGTACTTTATTTATTGGGAGGGAAGGAGAGAGAAAATATTCAACTTTTTTTTGCTAGCAAGTTTTCACTAAGTTTCTTCAAGTTCAGAGCAAATCCTCTGGGTCCTTTCTAGGTTCCCTCTCCAACTAGTCTGTTGACTCTCTCTGACTGTGATGGTCTATCTATCTAAGGTACTTACTTATATGGCCCCATTCCTATAGTATCACAATCTTTAACTTATTTATTCTCACAACACCCTTGTGAGAAAGGGAAGTGCTATATTCCCTATTTTACAGATTAGGAACTGAGGGACAGGGAGACTAAGGCCTGGATACGCAGAAGGAGTTAGGTGCCTACATTCCTGTTTTAGGTGCGTAAGTCCCAGTTTTGGAACCACTGAGATGCAGAAAACTCCCCCTGAGCCCTGTAGGCTCCTAAACTCACTCAGCACCTAAGTTTTTTGCAGTAAAAGTTCCTAGGAACCAATGTTTATGCCTCTGATCATGTGCAATGCTGCTGCCTCCCTCTAAGCATCCAGCCACCTATCTCCCACCTAAGCCCCAGAGCAATTCACAAACTGGGGAAGATAGGTGTTCAGCTGCCTAGGTCATGGGCAGAGCCTAATCCAATAGGCCCCTTCTGAGCACGCTTTCTAGACTGGGTCCCTTAGACAAGTTCACAGAAAACAGCTGGGGGTTGGGGCAGGAAGAAGCATTCCCTCATAACTTTTAGGGATGGTTAGGGTTCTCATCAGGAATGCAGGAGACCCCCCCCCCCCCAGTTCAACTCCTCCACTCTGCCTGAGCGGGAGAAAGGAGTTGAACAGGGATCTGTTATCTTTCAGGTGCATGCCCTAATCTCTGGGCTATGGCATATTCTGATGTGTGTGTGCGTGTTGGGTGAGTCCCTCAATCTCTCCTGTTGAAGCTGTTGCACTCTGGATAAATAATTAGAGTCATTAGAGCAAGGGGACTGGATCCTGGGTTTCCTCCATCTGGATGAGTATGCTAATCACCAGGCTACAGAGTCATTCTCATGTTTGTGTGTGCTCTTTCTCTCTTCCCTTTCTCTGAGAGTCACTTGGGCATCTAGCTAAACAGATGAGGTGCCTAACTTCAGGAGGAGGTTCATAGCTGAAAATCGCTAGCAGAGATAGGAATCCCCCTGTAGCCTGGACTTGGGAACCTATCTCTGTGAGAGAAGTAGGGCTCAGCGCACACTTATTTCCCTTTGGCTAGTTTAGGCAGCTCCCTGCCTACCATGCTGGCTTTTGTGAATCAGTCTAAGGTGTCTCTCTCTCCGCATTCATTGTGTAGGCAGCCTAACTCAGGCTTTATGAATCACAGTGATTTTCTAGGCCCTGTGATGCTCACTGTCACAATACCTAATTCCCTTTGTGCATCCAGGCCTAAGTGAGTTGCCCAAGGTCACACAGGAAGTTTGTGGCAGAGCAGGGAGTTGATCTCAAATCTCCCAAAACTCCAGTAGGTGCTCTAACCACTGGACCATCAATCTAGCAGACGGACTCATACTGAGCTGCTCTTAGCTGACTTCTCACGTCCCTACATATCTGTGCTGCTCCAAGGCAGGTTTTGATTAGACTTGAAGTAAAAATTTCAGAAGAACCTAAATGATTTTGGCTCCTAAGTCCTATTTTCAAAAGTCATTTTAGGAACTCAGATCTCACTGACTTTCAAGTGACTTCTAAGTGCCTAAGGTACTTTTGAAAATGTGACTTAGGCTCCTAATGACCAAAGATGCTGTGACAGTGACACAAGATCAGAGCAGCCAAGAAGATGGAAAGCAACCAGTCAGGAGCCCATTAGGAAAGGTGCCCAAGCAGATATTTTAAGGATTACTGCAGGGGATCCAGCCCTAATCATAAACATGACTTGCTGAAACAAACCTATTTATTTTCTAATCAAGAAAAAATATACAGTGACTTAAATTGCCAGTGGCAACAGTGGCAACCGAAAGATATGTAGGTATGGGCCTGAGTCTTTACTGGGTTACTCCACTTTTATACTAGTAACTCCATTTATTTCCATGGACTTACCCCTGTGTAAAATGGAGATAATTAGGTGATGAATTAGGCCTACTGTGCATATATATATATTTTAAAATGCTCTCTCTCATGTGTCTGTAACTTTTCCTCGTCTGTTTCCTGGGTTCTCTTCAGTATAATTTGACTTTTAGTGAAGCCTGAAGTATGAAGCACAGTGAATAATTTTAGATAGTAAAAGTGATAGTTGAGTGTTCTCTCATTTCTTGTTCAATTAGAAATGACTAAAATCTGTAGCTATTTAATTTAGTAAAAGGCCTGCTGGCAAAGACTGGGTCCCTATAGTTTGTAACTTCAGAGAGGCTTTGAGTGTTTTCTGGATTTCTTTCTCAGAAAGTTGCAAAATACAAAAGCTTCAATTCTCCACTTGTTTAGAGGGTTCTTTCAGTGCACTCTCCTTTCATTTCCCTTTTTACTGTCACCAATCTACTGTTTACATTTTATTACATTTTGTTCTCAAAAGTGTGATTCTTTTTTTAGCCCTAGTCCCTGACATAATTTTTTTTTCATTTTTGTTGCAGCAGGTACATAACTTAATTGCAGTTGTGTGCTGTTGTGGGAGGGTGACACTCTGCAGCTCTTTGTCTTTGTTTGCTTTACCTATTGGTTCACCATATTGCCTCTTCATTGTTTTCTAAAAGAGCGTATTCTGGAAATGATCTCATATTTTCTGAGATACAATTCAATGTTTTGCCAACTAGTGCTGGTTGAGGAATCAAATGATTCACAAATATTTTCTTGAATAGAAGTGGCAGGTTCAGTTTGCAGTTATTTGTGTGGCATGTCTGCAAGTGTTCTAGGAGCTGATAGGTATTCAAGAATATGTTCATAAATTCCAATAATTTCATTAATTTTAGCATAAATCATTACTCTGAAAATTCAGACCAAAGTGTGATGGTTGCTATTTTTTTTTCACCTTAAGAGATTCAGTCAGGCGGTTAGAAAACTGATAGTATCACGTGACAGGTACCAATCACACACACCAGAGAGAGGATAGTTGAGATAAACAGTTCAGGAGCAAGTCATTGGCCGAAATATGTTTGCATTAACTGTGGCAAATACTAATGGACACATTAACAGAACTTCTGATTGGTTCGCAAATGATTCTTGAACAGAAAAATGGGCCAAATTTGTAATAAGTGCTATTCACAATGAATAATTCAACCAGCTCTGATTTCAGGTTTATTAGAAGCCTCTATTTTCTCATCCAAAGCATTTTACAATTCCATGTCTGGCATGACTGCAGTTCCTGTTTTATCTAACACAATGGTAGATTTCTGAGTGTCAGGCTTTTTCATCCAATTACCAAACACTCCTAAACTGATATTTATCCTCACTTGCACCAGGTTTTTTAGTACTGGACAGGAAGCCCCAAATAGCCTAGTCATTGCAGTAAATCCTAAAAGGGCAAATTAGACTGTGAGCAAATAAGTGCTTGGTAGAATTGTGCATCTTCAGTAAATCAACTGAGCCAAATCCTACCCTTTTCTAGTGCAAATCCTGAACTTCTTCATTTATTTCAGTGTTTGCTCTTGGTTTGCACTAGTGTAACAGAGATCAGAATTTGTTCCACTGTTTCTAATTAACACTCTGGAGACTGTGTAAGAATGGAATATCTAGTATCTCTTTACTATGACTTAATAGTATCAATTTTCTTGTAGTAGCTTCTATATCAATAGTATATTCCAGTTTTACAACAAATAAGACCTATGAGGGAAGATTGAAAAAACTGGGTTTGTTTAGTCTGGAGAAGAGAAGACTGAGAGGGGACATGATGACAGTTTTCAAGTACATAAAAGGTTGTTACAACGAAGAGGGAGGAAAATTATTGTTCTTAACCTCTGAGGATAGGACAAGAAGCAATGGGCTTAAATTGCAGCAAGGGAGGTTTAGATTGGACATTAGGAAAAACCTCCTAACTGTCAGGGTAGTTAAGCACTGGAATAAATTGCCTAGGGAGGTTGTGGAATCTCCATCATTGGAAATTTTTAAAAGCAGGTTAGACAAACACCTGTCAGGGATGGTCTAGATAATACTTAGTCCTGCTATGAGTGCAGGGGACTGGACTAGATGACCTCTTGAGGTCCCTTACAGTCCTACAATTTTATGATTCGATGATCATTACTGATAAGCAAAAGCAACATTGGCACTAAAAGTACAGAAGGCCCAATTCTCTGCTCACTCCAACTCTGTATCACTTGACACGATTGGTCCTGATGTACAGCTGTGAAGTGAGAGGCAAATGAGGCCCAAAATGTCTGTTTCTTTGGATGCTTCTCTGAAGTCAGATGAGATTTCTCGGCTTCAGTAAAATAGGTGATACTCTTACATAAGTAGTAAGATGACTGTTATTAAGTTACTTAGTAAATGATAATGCTGAAATCTTTCTAATTTGCTAGGCTGAATGAAAAGTTATTCATAGTCACCCTTGTTCCCTTAATAGCTACCTGTCTAATCTAGATATGTGTATGGCTCCCATTGCTCCAACATCTAAGTGCCTCCCAAGTGTTTCTGGGTTTTTCCTCACAACATCCCTCTGACGTATGGAAGTAGTGTTCTCTATCAGTAAAATGGGGATAGCTAATAGTTTCCATTATACCCTTAAAATCACTAAGACTCTAGGCATGGCGTTGGTCTCTTTGAGTCTTCTCAGAAGTTTTGTCTCTTAGATCACACTGGAAGTGGAGAAGATAAGTTTCATGGTCATTTTTCTTTTGGACATTTTCTGTTTTTAAGTTATTTTTAGTGCATAAATGATCCAACAGACTCGTACAAGATAGTATTGTATGAGGCAAGCCTATCCACTCTATTTTGAGATAGATTTAATGTAAGTAATTATAATTGTACAGTCTTCAGGGCAGAGCCTGAGATTTGTACGGTACCTGTTGCAATGGCACCACATACAGTGGTAGGCTCTCTCAACAGGCCATTCCCTCACAAAAACTCACAAAATCACAAAATAGATTTTTTTTCCCAGAGCAAAACTGGCTGAATCTTATGACAGGCAGCTGGATCTTATGACAGGCAGGCAGCCTTTAACCCTCTCCTGGCTGTTCCACCCTGTCACAGACTCCATTCTGATTGGGGCCCCTGGGCATTACTGTAACATAAATAAATACTTTCTAACACTTCTACAGGGGACTGATACGGCTGGTCTCATGGGACATATATAGAACAGTGGGGGAGCATAGGGTTTGGGGCAGACACCATGGCCTATTCGACAGAGTGGGGAGGAAGTGATGAAGGCAAATCCAGCTACCCAGATACAACAATTCAGGATAAACTTCTGCAAGGAGTGACAATCAGCCTTTTGTTTGCTTCAGTGTTTGTATTTTAAAAGTTTGCAATGGAAACCAATAACCAACACGTTTCTGTGCTTGATTTTTTCTATATTGTGTTTTTTATTGGAAATCCACTCACATTAAGATGATGATATGTGATCCATACAGACGTAAATAATCATTACAAAATGACACCTATGACATTTACTAAGGCAATATTTCCCTAATGTTGTTAACTCTCTGTTTTACTTATGATTGGAATTGGAATTCTACATTATTGGCTGTGAATGTTCCTGAAACTGTGCACCAAGTTGATTTTAAAAGAGCTCTGGCATCCTGACTCTATTTTTTTGGTGGGGGAAAGGGTATACTGTATTCATTACACTGAAATCTGAAGTAGCAACAATTTAGTAGCATAGTGGAATTTTGTTTTGTTCCTAAGACAACATAAGAGTTAATATAGTCAGTATTGCAAGTATGATGAATTCCCTAAATACAATACAAGGAACTGTGGTATTTACAAGTTGTTGGGTAATTTAGAGAATTACTGCTATACACTGTCAGCTCCTGGCACTCCTCTTCCTCTATAGTTTAATGACCTGAAAATAAGGTACACGGAGTTGTTACATCTCTGTATCTTTACACTGAAAAGCCAAACAAAAGGAAATGAATGAATAACCAATGTTTTGCCACCTCCGGGCCTTTAACCAGGGTTCAGCTAGATCAGGGGTAGGCAACCTATGGCAAGCGTGCTGGCACGCAAGCTGATTTTCAATGGCACTCACACTGCCCAGGTCCTGGCCACGGATCCGGGGGGCTCTGCATTTTAATTTAATTTTAAATGAAGCTTCTTAAACATTTTAAAAACCTTATTTACTTTACATACAACAATAGTTTTGTTATATATTATAGACTTATAGAAAGAGACCTTCTAAAAACGTTAAAATGTATTACTGGCACGTGAAACCTTAAATTAGAGTGAATAAATGAAGACTCGGCACACCACTTCTGAAAGGTTGCCGACCCCTGAGCTAGATGATGCTGTTTCACCATTGACTCCACTTCCATCACTAGCTCCAATCTCAGAGTAGAAACTCATAATGCAAATTGATGGGAGAGTCTCTAAGCTTTGTCCATCATGCTGCTTAGTGTGTCTGTGAGAAAGTAATGCTCATGAAAGGTGTCATACTGAAGACCATGGAGCCTGAATTCTCTCCACCCTCAGTGTTCACTTTGCCTCTTTAATTCTGCACCTTGCAAAGTGTGCACTCAATAACGCAGAGCTCCTGCAGAGCCTTTGTCTCAGTTCCTGTGAAACCCATTTTAATGTTGGAATGGGACAGAAATGCTGAGGCATCTTTGAACATAACCTGAGTAGATTAGTGTGAAATATTAACATTCTTTTAATGTATGTTTTGGGTGAAATTTAATTTATATTTCATAGAGATGGAACATGTTAAGCAAATGCTAATTAATTACTAAAATCTTGGGGCCAGATCCTGCTCCTGTCAAAATCAAGGGCAAAAATATCCCTTTGACTGCAGTGGAGCGGAATCACGCCCCTCCAATAGTTAGAACTGAATCCTGCAAGGTGCTTCTGAGTGCTTTTGTCAAGTGCAACGTGGAGGAAAAGGGAGAAAGGAGCTTCCTCTATCTTGCATAACTGTAACCTGCATAAGTACTGGGCAGAATTATAGCCCCGGGGGCAGGGCAGCCCAAAGGGGGCAGGGAGGAGTGGAGCTGTACCCCCTCACCTCTACATGTCAGTGTCAGGGTAGTTGTATGTACAGGGAAGTTCCAGGAGAAAAGTTTGCCTCTGCGGCGCCATGGCTCTCCATGGGCCAGAATGGATCTGCACTACTCCAATGGCAAAACTGTTTCTTCAAGACCCAGACTAGGCCTTGGTAATGAGGTAGCCCTGAATTTCAAAGATGTTGTAATGATCAAATTGCTTTTCATTTGTCATACAAAAGCTACTCTGTTAATACTTATCAAAAGATGATACAGACATGTGAGCGATACACTTACAATCCGTTTAATAGTGTCTATTTTTAATAATCAAAACAGTTTGTTTAACATATACTGATATGTGCAATCAAAATTAAATGCTTACTTGAGATAATTTAAGACATGAAAAAAATATTGCTGGAGACAATTTATGACAGAAGAAAGACATCTGTGATATTCTTATCTGCAGCCCATTCTGTTATATCCTGTCTTGACCTTCCTTAGCCCTTGTCTCTGTCTGAATGTGCTTATAGCATGTGATAGATCCTTCTTCCTGCCCTTACTGTGTTTTTGTTACATAACATAGTTTGTGTTCTGAAATTCTTGTACAATGTATGAAGAGAAGCAAATCATTAGATTAAGAATATGATTGGAGGATTTGCAGTTATCTCCTTTTTTGTTCTTATGTTTTAAGAATAATTTTAAAGTACTGATTTTTATCATTTGAAATCTCTTGGCTAAAGTTTCATTAACATTCACTGAAGTCACATAGGTGAAAACCTGCAGAACTCTCCTCTTTTTTTAAATGCTTTGATCTTTGGGATTTGTGCTAGCATTTTAAGTTACTGGATAACTAAAATAAATTTACATTGGACCTTTGAACTTACAGAGCCCCAAAGAATGTTACAATCCATGGAGCAAGTTCAGGGCTTCTTCACAAAAGGTTTGCCTGCCTTCAAAAAAGGATGCAAACTGAAGTTACAGAAACAGTTTTGTATCTGCATTATTAACAGACAGGAAGAGTCTGCATTACCCCTGCACATTATTTGTGTCAGAAGTACAAATAATCCCATCAGAGGAGGGTACATCGCAAATCGGAGGAGTGCATTGGAATGTTAAATACAATAATGACTCAGCATAACCATGTTTCTGGAGAGGAAAATCAGAAAGGTGAAGATACAGGGCAGATAACATAGGAATGGAGAACTGCTCTTGCCACATACCACATCTTATTGCATATAAAACACCCTTGCAGACACTGTTTTAGATGTGAGATGAGTGCAATTTTTAATGTATTTTTCTTAGTAGATGTGTTGAAACCTGAGGATGAAATCCTGGCTCCATTGAAGACAATGGGAATTTTACTATTGACTTCAGTGGGGCCTGAATTTCACCCTGAGAGTGTTGGGTTCGGCAGACCCTTAATGTATTGGTTCCTTATTTTAAAATGGTTATAGATCTAGCAAACAATCACAGGAACATATTAAGCTGTTTTTTGAAGTATTTCTTTTTAAAGTAGGGTTGGAGAGGGCAGGTATCTCTTTTCAAGATGTCATAGTCCTTTTAAGAGAAACGGCTTGAAGAGAAGCTATGCAATGCTAACGAAATCCTAGAGAAAACTTAGGAGTTAAATGTTCAGTCAAATATGCTCATTTTCAAGCAAAACTGTGCTCAAAGTTTTGTGGAAAGAGGTCTAAATCTTGGTGTTCATTGGCACAAATAGTTTGCTCTTCTGCTTTGGATTAAAATTATCATAGCAGGGGCTGTTCAATAACTCTAATTTGGCCATTAAATTTTTGCCACCTTTGCCCTTTCCTAATGATTGTGACAAAATGCTGTCTGCAATCAGCAACACTCAATCGTTGTGAGAATAATTTGAATAAATAATCAAGTCTGCGGCTCATCCATCACCTTGACTGATTTCTCTATTCCCTGTTCACCTCTTCATGACATTTGGCAGGTCACTTGATATAAAATATGCAAACAGCAATCTGAAATAGCCCAAATCTGCTGAAATAAGCTGGCTGAACCTGTCTTCTTAAAGCAGCTATGAATCTTTTGTATATTGAGCAGAAATATTTGCTTAAGAATTTCCTCTCATGAGCTTAATGTTGTTTTAGACTTGACTCTTTTCCTATTTTTTCCAGATCTGTATAACATTCATAGAGCTTGCTACATACAAACCAACGTTGACTGAACCATAATATATAAAACATTACCTCTTAAATCTCCCACTTCCTAGGAAGGAAGCTGCCAATGAGAAAATGGACAAGGGACTGAGAGAGAGAAGAGAAGGGAAAATGAAAGAGTTTAAGAAAAAAGAGAAATAGGGGGAATCAAGTAAAAATGAAAGAGAGGTAAGAAAAGAAAAATAGAGACAATCCTAATTAGAATAGGGAAAGACCTATTATCATTGAGTCCTTTTTGTCAAAAAGGCAATGTGTCAAATACTGAAAGGATTCTACCTTACTAAAAACAGCACTGGGATGAACTTTGGGCTTGTCTACACACAGTCACTGATTTAAATAAATTGGTTTAGAAACTGATTTACTTAAATCGGTGAACCCCTGATTGTAGACACCCTTAAATCAATGTAAGAAGGTCCAAAATCAGGTTAGATTAAATGTTATAAACTGATTTAAACTAAACTACTATACAAAATTCTTAAACTGACTTAAGAGCATCCATACATGGTTATAGTGATTTAATATCACACCTTCAGTTAATCTAGTGCAGTTGCATGTGGATCAGTCCTTTGCTCTTCAACCCTCCTCTTGCTCTCTCATCTTCTTACCATTCCACTGTCTTTTCTTTCCTCTTTCCATTGTTCACCTCACCTTCTCCCATTTCAGTCTTCAGCATTAATCTCCTTTATTTGTGAAAGAGAAATATGGTTTTACCATGGTGCTGGAAGTCTTGGATTCTAAACAAATCACTTATGGCCTGTAGTGAGGCAGCCTGGCTCCCAGCTGCCCCAGAGAGGGATGAGACCCTCTGGATGCCAAAGTGGGCGGAGCCACTGGAGCCTGCGCCCGCCCCCCAAAGGTCAAAGCTCAGGAAGTATAAAAGCCCCACCCCAGGGCTCAGAAGCTGCCTGGCTGCCGGAGAAGCCAGATGCTGGGGGCCTAGCTCCCGCTGGGGAGACTCCTGCAGCCTGTGACTGACCTGAGGACTGGCCATACCAGTCAAGGCCTGAGGACAACCAGACCCCGGAGAAGCTGTTAAGCCTACCGGTGAGAAGCGACCCAGAGGAGCTGCCAAGCCTACCGCTCACCGAGTACCCTGAGGAGCCCATGGTGCTTGAGTCTGTGGAGGACACCAACCAGACGCAGATACTGCTAGAGGGGGAGGTAGGAAGTAGCCCAGGGGCAGCTGACCCTAGTCTGGCTGTGGCACACCCACAGCCGATGTCAGTGTGTTGCGGCCAGAATCCACCAGCAGGCTGCTTGCGGCTGTTAGGGCCCCGGGCTGGGACGCAGTGGAGTGGGCGGGCCTGCATCCCCCCTGCCACCCCACTTACGGGTGGAAGTCTCCCCCTCGCCCCTGATGCTCAGAACTGGGAGTCTGGGCCTGTTATTGAACTATTTGCTCAGCCCTGCCTGAGGGTCTGAGCTCCTGCTTGTTTGCTGCCCCGCCCTGACCCAGGGCCTGGGCTTGTCCTGAACTATTTGCTCAGCCCTGCCTGAGGGCCTGAGCTCCTGTTTGTTTACTGTCCCACCCTGACCCAGGGCCTGGGCTTGTCCTGGAACTATTTGCTCAGCCCTGCCTGAGGGTCTGAGCTCCAGACTGTTTGCTGCCCCGCCCTGACCCAGGGCCTGGGCTTGTCTTGAACTATTTGCTCAGCCCCTGCCTGAGGGCCTGAGCCCTTGACTGTTTCCTACCTCACCAGGCTAATTCCCCGATTCCCTGGACCTAAGTAGGGAGGCGGCCTGGCTCCCAGCCGCCCCAGAGAGGGGCGACCCCAACCAAACCCTTCTACACGGCCCAACCCTGCTTTTCTTGACTTGACTGAGAACAGGTCTGGGCCTTTAATTAGTCTGTTCCACACATACTCCCTTTGTAAAATAGGAATAACAACTAGATCCCTGGATATTAGGACTAATTATTTACTGTTTGCAAAATACCATGAAGATTAAAAGTGCTAAGTATAATTACTTTGCTTACCCCAAATCCTGGTCCTATTTCCATTGAAGTCACCCAGATTAGGCTTTCAAACATCTAACCAAATTGGTCCTTAAGCAGATGTAAACAGTGTGAAGATTTTGGCAGGCCCAACAAATAATGTAATAGTAACAGGTATTTATTTATCTGGCTTTTGTTATGATGGATAACAAATTCATACAAACTCCCACTATCTCAAAAAGACGCTAATACATAAAACAGAGGCATTAGTTAGTAATTTTATTCAGTCAGGTAGAATTCAACATCAGATGATTTAAAGGACACATGCTTTTTAGCCCCCAAAGCCCTCTTCTCCAGGTGTTTCACTATGCAGTGTAATAAAATCATAATAATACAAAAGAAATAAAATTCTACTTCTTTGGGAAAATATAAGTTCATAAAAGCAAGCTAATAAGCTAGTGAGATATGACATATGTCATGAAACAACTGATACTCACAGGTGGAAATCTCCATAAAAATAACACACATTTTTGCTTGACAAATATTTTATTTTAAGTCTCACAGCAATTAAATAATTCCCAGATTAATTTTCCTGGTATCCTAAACAGCCAATAAGAAAGATTGCATTCTTTAGTCTCTTATATTTTCATATAGACTCTCAAACAAAACTTTCAGTCACCTTTTCAGTAATGTTTCCTCTTGTACTTCAGGTGCAGAGCATAGTAACCTTTTACCCAAAGGGCCATATTTAGGGCATCTGGAGCCAACTTTCAGCTATGCAGGTAGACATATATTACTGCATACCACATAAATTTAGTTTCTGAGACAAATTAAGCAGTGAGTATGAGGCCAGGGGAGTCTAAGGAAGTTTAACATGGTACAACTAACAGCTCTTTCAAGTCTCACGTATCTTGTACTAAGCTGGACTCACTAAGCTAAATCCTGGTCTTATCAAAGTCAATGGAAAAACTCCTATTGACTTGTGTGGGACCAGAATTTGGTCCATTTATACTTACTTAGTCACATCTACTTTACTGATACGTAACTTACAACCCTTTACACATCACCTTTGAATTTGTCAGAAGCGCGGGGGAGGGGAGGTCCTATAATGTGGCTGAAATACACTTCAGGAAGAGTGTAACTTGTAAGGTCCATTCACTGGAGTCTGGGGCATAAGTTAGTCTGGGGGCAAACTTGAGCAAATCCAAGACATGATGGGGAGTGCTAAATTGCTCATGCTGAGTGATCTTATTATGCTATCTTCAGGGACTAATCTTCAGTGAGTTAACACAGTTGAAAGGTAGATGACTGAGTAAAAAGCAGATAGAAGGGAAGGTTGCAGAGACCATGTTTGTTCCAATGACCGAAATTCATGGGAGGCATTCCATTGACTTTGAGGGGTGTGGGATTGGTCCCCAGATAAATAAACACTTTGGAATAGACCTTGCATGTGAGCTTTGTCCAAAGTGAATTCCAAACAACAGGAAAACCTGTGTTTGGATCAGATAGCCAGGGTCAGGTTGTGCTTCCTATCTTCCCTGAGGAGATGGGTACCTAAACCTGTGTGGCCTTGCTAAGACAGGTCTATTAGATTTTTCGTCTCTGGACAATGCTATATATAACTCAACCTAGAAGTACAGGATGGCAGAAATGATTCAGCTACCTGGCACTGAAGCAAATTGGTGGGCAGATGTGAAAGGTGGGCTAGCTGTATTTGTTCTGCTGACAGCACAGCGATAGTTGCTATTCAGAGGAGCCATTGGGTATTAGAGGATCCTAAACATTCCCCAGAAGGTCGTGCAATTACATAGGTGAGCTAGGGCACACCCTGATGGTTCCAACATATTCTATTTCTTTCATAAATAAATAAAACTTGCAGTGTCTTTTGCCGTTCAATCTTGCCATAATTGGCTGGCTGATTTTTTGTAGACTCATAGCAGAAGTGAGGATTTGAAGGAATAGCAGGTCTGATTCAGCCAAAGAGTTTTCAGACAGAGGACGCAGTGTGGGAGAAGCAGACAAACTGGGATTCAAGCCTGTCATCTTGGCAGAGTAGATGTAATGAGTGACTTAAGAGACAAGAGCAGCTAAGCAAGGAATAATATCAATTGCAATTAATTTGTTTGAAGATTTTTCAACCTTAAAATGTAGCTATAATCAGTCCTAACTTCAAAGTACTGTCAGTTTGTATTGTGTCAAATCAAAGATATCAAATATTTGCTTCCTCAAACCATAATGCGTGTGTCATGACAGAGGTGAAGCTGAGGAGAATAGCAAAATACAGTGTTTAAAAGGATGATAAATGCTCAGCATTTATCTAGCACAGTGGCTCTGAACCCCAGGTCACTTGCAGCCCAATCAGCACACAGCTGTGGGCCATGTGACATCCTCAGGGCCACACAGGGAGTATATATATTGTGTGGATGCGGCCGACATAACACATAGAGAGCTGCATATGAGGCCCACAATGGTAAATAGGTTGAGAACCACTGATCTTGCACTTACATTTTGTACAAACAATCATTATTAACAAGATTTTCCATTGACAGAGCATTTGTTAATTATTCTAATGATCTCAAAGTATTTTAAAAAATGAGTAAGCACTATAGCCACCAGTTGAGGCCCAAAGAAGTTAAGTGACTTGTCCAAAGTAACACACTGAGTCAGCATCACAGCCAAATCTTAAAGTGAAGAGTTCCAAGTTTGCCAAATACTGCTTAGTTTACTAGACAACACAGACACTTTGGTAGGTTACTATTAGAGCAGTGTGGGAATTTTCCAACAAAATCAGTTTTTGTCAGAAGATGCTGATTTGTCAAAACAAATATTCTGCAAAAATGTATTGGTTTCAACAATCCCTGCACAACTTACTGCCTGCTTGTCTGGCTGGCTGCTGTTTAGCCTGCGGTTCTGGGATACACAGCTTCAGGGCACCTCCACCAAGCAGACTGCCCCATGGTCAGGGATGCCAGGGCTTCAGGGCACCTCCACCAAGCAGACTGCCCCATGGTCAGGGATGCCAGGGCTTCAGGGGTCCATGGCTCCAGTGCAATCCTGCCATGCAGACTGCCCCAGTGCTGGGCGCCCAAGGATTTCCAGGCTTCCTGCCACAGAATTGGTGCCTGGAAGCCTTGGTAGCCTTAGCTGGGGGTCTCAGGGCTTCCAGGCTCCCTGCCAGAGAGCCAAGAGCCTGGAAACCATGGCTGCTCCCAGAAGTTCGATTTCCAGACTTCCTGCTGTGTCGTTTGGAGTCTGAAAGCTCTGGCTGAGCCTGGGAGTTTGAGCTCAACTTAGTTCTGACATTTTCAAAATGAAACATTTTGATTATTTCAGAACAAGCTTCTTTTTTGTATTTTCTCTTCCATGGGAAATCTTGAACATTCTGAAACAGAACAAAATTTTTTCCAGATTTTTGGAATTTCCAGTAGAATGGAAATTCTGACTTTTTCTGACCAGCTCTAGGTACAAAACAATATGATGCCTTGTTTGTTCTCAATTACCCATAGCAAGATATGGCGTTCCTGAGTCATGCTGTAAAGACCATTTAGCTGTTTCCAGCAGACCAGTATACAAAAGTATGGAGTTGAAGGATGCTTCAAACACCTGATAAAATAGACAGCTGCTATCCTGAATTTGTATGCCATACTATTCACTGATACTAAGGTAATGTGTATCTACTTAGCATTTTTGCATGCAGGTTTTTAAAGGTTTTCAGGTTGGTTTCTGTGAAGCAGGCACATTTTTAAAGCAATATGAGCTATAAATTCCCTTTTGTTGGGGAGTTATGAAATTTAAATGCAGAGCCCTTCCAAAAGAACCAGAAATAGCAGGAAACTGCTGCATTATTATGTTCACCAATGTCAAGTTACCTTTTTCATAACCAACAGCTGTCCTGGCATCTTGCTCAAATCCTAGGTACAAAATACTAAACATTCTGTTTTCCTCTTGATGGAATCTGATGCTGTTGGCTCCAGATAGATGAAGGGGAGGAGAGGTACAGTGTCTAGCTAAAGAAAAGAAAATAAAGCTTTTTTGGCTGTGATATGTAATTTCAAGTGTGCTGGAAATAACTTGCTAATCAGACTCATTTCTTGTAGAAAGAGGATGAAGCCATAAATAAACCATCACAAATTTTGGAGATTTTTCTGACAGCTCTGAATTCTAAAGCTTATCATTCTTGGTACCGTTGGGCAATTAGAGCCACAGATAGAAGGCAAGTGGATCAGAATCAAAGGGGATGCACCTATTATATTGTCCAGACTGAGAGAAAGAAGTGTTCTGATGGCACTCCTCTGTCTTGATTGCTCTATTATATATACAGATACAGTCTTTATTCCAATTCTATCATAATTTCACTAGAATGATTGACCATTTGTTTGGTTCCAGTCGCCCTTCAAATGCCTAAGAGCAAGGAAATTGGGAATGTCCATGTGCCTGTCCCACTAACAGCTTTTGCAAAGCTTCCTTTTCGACCCCTGTCCCTGGTTACAATCCCTCTGCAATTTTTCGTGTTGCAAACACTTTGCATCTTAACACTAATGATGATCAGTTTTTTCTCAAAATAATTTGGAGGACAGTTCAGTCGTCCTGTGAGAATTGGGCCTCCTCCAGTTAAAGCGGAATGAGCCTGCAAAATTCTGGAAGGGCGGTTATTCATCTATTCAGGATGGGTGACCTGACACATTTACCATGGGAGTTGACTTACTTCTCATAAACAAGGCTATAAATAAATAAATAAATAAATAAATAAAAACATTCTAGAAAATAATGTGGATGGTACTGGTTGAGTACTAGTACTATATGCTGTTGGCTGTGTTGCAGGTTACATGACATATGCAAATTGCTGGCAAAAGTTCAGTGAGGTTTCTGCTACTTCATATTAACTGCTCATTAAAAGCTACTGCTGATGAAATTGTCAGCAGGAGGAAATTATTTTTGTCTCTATCCTGAGATCAGATGATTACAGATGGAAAGTACTGTAACCTTGAAGATAAAGAGAGAAATTTTGTCACTGTATTCAGAAACATATTATGACAAAGTTTCAGAAAGCATTTTTGACAGAATTCCATATGTGAAGTTAATGACAATGTCTAAGCTGTGGGAGTCATGGGATAAGTAGAAAGTTGTCTCTGATCATTAAAAACAAAGGGTATGAAGAAGAGAAAAATTAGTGCTAGTCAGAAGTGGACTGTACTGTGTGAGAGGGGCTGTAAATAATGATGAACAATGCAACTCTCTACACAGATTTCAGTCACTTAAAGACAAATAATGGGATTGTACAGACTGAGATATATAAAAAGATATTAGGAAATATAACTTAAAAATTTTACTCAAGGAGTCAAAAAGAACATTTATTTATTTAGCTTGGCTATTTGAATATCTAGAGGATTAGTAACAGACAGCAAAAAAACACTTATGAACCTCAGTTAAGATATTTGCTATGTGACAACTACAATGCAATGTAAAGATATTAGCATGCAGTTGTAGTTTAACAAGTTGTAACTATGCATTACTTAAACGTATAATTCTAGCAACAATATAATCTATATTTTACTTTAAAAGATGAAATTACATTTCTGCATGCTGCTACAGTATTACTGGGTTATGAACATTTTGTGAGCCCTCCCCTCTCTCCCCTCCTCCCCAAATCCATACACAACACCTCTTCTCCAGATATGTATCTCTAATACTCCATTAATGTTAATGAGAATTGCATATGTATGTGTCCAGAAGAGAACATACATTCTCTGCCCTATCTATGCCCTTTCTACATAATCTTGCCACTGTTAGTATGAGACCCTTCTCCTCCGCAGCTCTTATCATGTGGAGCAAGCTTTAGATATTTCTCTGCTTTATTTCAGCTTTAGTCACACTTCAGGTTTAACCTCCTTTGCTTATAGCTTTTAATTTCTTTCTCCATTGTTTTTATTTTAAACTTTGGATCTATACTTCTCCATTTTACTTCAATGGGACAAACTGCCCAAATAAAAATTTTCAGGATCGGGTCCAAGAATGGTAAAGGTCAACTGATGTCCATGAGATTACTTTTTTGAATACGGATTTGTAGGGTCAGCATCCAATTCTCAAGTGGTTGGGTACCAATTTTTACGAAAAAATGGTATAGTAAATAAAGTAGTATTGTATTATAACTTAGCTCTTTCAGTGTGGTTCCTGAGGTCCTGTATGTCTCAGAGTTTCCACAAAAGAATGGACAAAATATCAGTGTTCCCCTTCAGCAATTCTGAAAAATGTTATGTTATGAGAGATTGTGAAACATAGGCTTGAACAAATCAATGCAACTGTTATTTATGTGTGGCATTAAGAATAGCACTGAGTGGGGAGGTGATTTTTTGTTTTTATTTTTTTCTTTTTCTCCCTGAGATGTGTGCATCTCTTTGGATTTGTGTGGCTTTTCAACAGCTGTAGGAATCTGAAAGAGATAGTAGGGTTATTTAACTTTTAAAATCCCATTAAACATCATGTAGTTTTTGGTGTAAGGTGTAATTGCAAGCACACAAACTCTAACTTACAGCTTGCAGCAGTGAGAATCACAACTTTTATGTTATTCAATCTCAGTTCTATATTGCACAACTTTTCTCTTTTTTTTGATCTTTGAAGTCAATTTTATGATTCTCTAGAGGAGCTATTCACATCTCTCAGTTAAATACTTTAAACACAATCATACTTCCAAAAATAATGTTCTGTAGAAATGTTCAGTGTTTGATAATGATCCAATTTTAGTTGCATTTCACAATGCCAATATGATAGGAACTATGTTATCATCAAGGGGAACACACACCAATGTAGGACTAAAAAGAGAACATCCCTTATTCCTATATGACACTGCTCTGCACCCATGCAACCTTCCCTGACTGGGAAAGCTCTACAGCTCCCATACAGTTGGGGCCCATGAAATGGCTCATGGAGATTACTGTAGAACTTTGGCCCCCTAACCTCCCTATGAAAAAAACCTTAGCCTTCTGTTTACATACATGTACTAAAAAACCCACCAACCCATTCTCCTGTTCTCCTTCCCTGGGCAGTTCACCTGTAAGGAAAAACAATGATGGATTTAAAAAAAAAAAACCTGTCTTCACCATAAAAACTTCTATAATTTCATCTGGTTGTAACTCTGTATAAATCAACCTTTAAAATAAAGGTTATTAAAAATACTTAACAAGAAGGTTATCTTTTCTGTCTGATGACAATAAGCCATGTTCTGCTCTGGATTGTGTCACATTCTGAAATCACTGAAGTCTGGTCTACGTTACAAAATTGTGTTCAAATAGAATTGTGAAGAGTGGTGTTTTGATGATTTGTGATCATTATATTGACCACTGTTCTTGTCAATGTAGGCCTGGGCAAATCTTGTCCAACATGATTATGATTATGATTAATCTAATTACGATCTAATTATTATTGAACCTTTTGTTTGACACAATACTAACCAATCAGGGCATAGATCAAGCTGATTGACCTTAGTCTACATTGTCAGTATGTTGAGGTCAGAATCATGTTAGCTACTGAGATTCTTCAAGATTACATTCCAAGATATAATTCTCTCATTTTATCAGGCCCTGAGTGATCAAGAGGACGGTGGGACTAAATATTTGACAAAACTATTGTTTATTGTCATTCAGTTGAATGAAAAATCACTCATAGCTGTTTTAAAGGAAGTTTTATTATTTATTAAATTTATCTGGGATCTTAACATTACTTTAAATAGTTATATATTTAACCATATTTATAATATGAAAACTCTTGTAAAAATAATAAGGTATCTACTTCTTCTTCTTCTTCTTCTTCTTTTTTTTTTTTTAGGAGATCACCAAGATTTATTGACCTAAGAGGTAAATATTGACCAAGGCAAACTTGAGGTCGATATTTATCCTGAGGGACAATAAATCTCTATGTTCATTGAAACATAGTCAATGAAATGCAAAAATCTTCATTAATGTAATGTGAACATTGCCAATAAACAACCAAAAGTTGAGCTATTTTCACACTTTTTGCATTTAATTTCCTTGTTTTGTTTTTTTAAAGACAGAGAAGAAAACATGGGGGAAGATGAAAATGCCCTCACTGGCATTAATGGGTTTGCATAATTGTTTTGTATAGCTCTGTACAGTTGGTTTTAAACTGATATTCTCTGTAGATGGTAAAATATCTAGCTACAATTCTGCACTGTTATGCACTTTGATTTCAGACAAAGCCTTGGCTGTGTAGGTCTAAGCAAGACTTGGTTAAGTAAGCTGGATCTTTCTTAGTTTATCCTTCGCCAGGCAGATATTCTGTGCATTCCATGCAGCAAGTGCCACAGAAGACTGAGGATCAGTTGTATCTGTGTTATTTTCACAGTTGTAGGTTGTGACACTCTATGATTGAAATATGACCATTTATATCATTAATATTGCCTCTTTTATATAATTGCAGCAAATCTTGGACACTCCTATGATTCATCAAAGCATGCAAAGGCTCACATGACCCCGGACTCCATCTTGTGCCTGTAATTTCCCACAAATTAAGACCGAGAGCAGCCCCTCCACATGGGTGAAAACATAAAAGATCCTGGAAGCATATCCATTTTACCTCTTTCCTGCTCTGATCTCTGGACTAGGGACTTACACTAAAAGGAACGTTCCAACCAATGGATTGAGGACCTTCCAAACTTTTGGCAGTTACTAGGAATTTTACAAGTCAGCAATTTATTCCAATCACTGCTACAAACTTGATCCAAGAACTTTGCAATGATTGTATGTATATGATCCTTTCAACCATGTTAACTCTCTCCTTATTCTGTTCTCTTATAAATAAACCTTTGGATATTAGATACTAAAAGATTGGCAGCAGCGGGATTATTGGGTAAAATCTGAGTTAAATATTGACTTGGCTGTGTGACTGATCACTTGGGATTAGAAGAACCCTTTGTTTGATTAAATTGGTTTTAAATAACCACACATCATAAAGTCTAGTGTCTGGGTGGTGAAATAACTGCTAAGAAGACTACATTTCTGACTTCTTGCTAGCCAGTGTGGTGAGACAGAAGTTTACTTTTGTTACTGTCTTGGTATATTTTATGGAAGAATAACCACCAGCTTGAGATGGGTCTGCCCCATTTCTCAGCAGTTTGTCTTGAATCTGGTATTTTCAGCTGTGAACCACTGAGGCCTGGTGACATAGGTATATCTTTCCAAAGGCTGATTCAGTTCAATGTGTTTGCCTTGTATGCATGTCCTGAGATGGGGTAATGATAGTAGTGAGTATGGTGTTCAGATTACCTTTTTACGCTTCAGAACGCCAACCTGAGCCAATGGTTGTTGTCTGACCTACCACTGGAGTCATCCAGGCTTATTGTAATGGTCTCCGTAACAACTATGTGCCTATTACAAGTGGGTTTAGGATTTACATATATAGTCAGATACATCCTGGATCCTGTGACCCTTGTGACTGAAGGGGTAAAACTGACATCTTTGTAATGGCCAGACCATTACTTCCAACAGTTTTCAGCCAAGACTCACCTATGCTTCTGTCAGGTTAGAAACTGGAAGTTATGCTGAATTGAATCGATTGCCAGATAATGCAGTGGTTTTCAAACTGCGGGTCACGAACCAATACTGGGTCATGAAATATAAGGCACTGGGTCGCGGCGGTTGTGGTCCGCATCACCGACCAGGTCATTAAAAGTCCCATCAGTGATGCTGCTCGGAGTTCCTACCTGTTCTGACATCACACTGCACCCTGGAAGCGGCAAGCAGCAGGTCTGGCTCCTAGACGGGGAGGCCACGGGCTCTGCAAGCTGTCCCCGCCCCGAGCACCGGCTCTGTACTCCCATTGGCTGGGAACCTGCCAATGGGAGCTGGGGAAGGAAGGGAGTAGTGCCTGTGGGCAAGAACTGCGTGGAGCCTCTTGCGTGCCTCTGGCTAGGAGCCGGACCTGCTGCTGGCTGCTTCTGGGGTGTAGCACGGTCCACTGTGCCAGGACAAGCAGGAAGCCTGACTCTGCACCCCCACTGCGCCACTGACTGGGAGCTGCCCGAGGTAAGCCGTACCCCAACCCTGCACCCCAATCCCCTGCTCAAGCCCTAAGCCCCACCTAAACACAGAGCCCCCTCCTGCACTCCAAACCCCTCATTCCCAGCCCAACCCCAGAGCCTGCACTCCCTGCCCAGAGCCCTGACCCCCTCCTGCACCCCAACCCCCTACCCCAGCCCTGAGCCCCCCAAACTGAGAGCCCCCCAAACCCCAACCCTCTGCCCCAGTCCTGAGCCCCCCAAACCCAGTGCCCCCCCTGCACCCCAAACCTCTCATCCTGACCCCAGAGCCTGCACCCCCAGCCCAGAGCCCTGACCCCCTCCTGCATCCCAATCCCATGCCCCACCCCAGAGCCCCCTCCCATACCCTGAACTCCTCATTCCCGGCCCCACCCCACAGCCGCACTCCTGCACCCCAACCATCTGCCCCAGCCCTGAGCCTCTCCCACACCACAAACCCCTCATCCCCAGCTCTGTTGAGTCGTGGGCATCAAAAATTTTCTTCAGCTGGGTTGCCAGAAAAAAAGTTTGAAAACCACTGATATAGCGGACCAGATGGTAACTTAAAGAAAGCTGAAGGAGCTGTACTATAGCAATGTCCCAGGACAAATTCTAGCTGACTTGGCCAGAGAGAAAACAACGAGGAATCCTTGTGGCACTTTAAAGATTAACAAATTTATTTGGGCATAAGCTTTCATGGGCTAAAACCCACTTCATCAGATGCATGGAGTGAAAAATACAGTAAGCAGTATATATATTACAGCACATGAAAAGATGGGAGTTGCCTTACCAAGTGGGGGGTCAGTGCTAATGAGGCCAAATTAATCAAAGTGCAAGTGGCCTATTCTCAACAGTTGACAAGAAGGGGTGAATATGAACAGAGGGAAAATTACTTTTTGTAGTGAGTTTCTCCTGGAACAGAAGCTCCACAATCTTTGAAATGTTCAACCTGGGTCCTTTCTTGCTGCAGGTCTATGTGTATGTAGAGGAAGAAAGGCCACTTTGGAGTTTAGCACTACCAGCATTGCGAAGTGGAAGCAGTGTCTCTGTTTCTCAGTCTGAATGCAAAATGTCACTTCCAAGGCTCTCAAAGGGGCTAGATTCCTCATGCAGTTCCCCTCCCCTTTGTAATCCATACAAAGCCAGGCAAAATCTAGCCTGGCTTTGGTATAGTAAAGAAAGTTTTTTTTTCCTCCTCCATCTGAAAAAATCCTATTAAAGTCCTGATCCCGTGAGGTGCTAAGTGTCCTGTCTTCCACAGAGGTGGGAGCCACCTACATTGTAGCATGTTGCAATATCAGTTTCTAGGCAATTAAAACCAACCACTGCTGTTTTTTCTTCACTTCATGTCAGATCCTGTTTCTAAAACAAGCTTTCTAGGTGTTTGGTATTAAGTAAAGTAAACTGTGTGACAAGAAAACTTTAATTATCCAAATTCTCTGAGAGAAATGTGTGTCAGGCACAAGACATTTATTGACTATCAAAAGCTGTCTTGATTAGCATTCATGAAGCAATGAGGAATTTTACAGTGAAACAAAAACATCACCTTAGTTGGGGGGTGTTAAAGTGCATTGCAAAAAAGACTGACATCCCTGTTAGATTTGTGTAGTGATCAATTAACAGGTTGAAGATAGCAACTGTACAATACTCCAAAGAACTTAACAGTAAAATGACTTTGAAAATGCAGCTTTCCAATTCCATTCAGCTAACGTTCAGGGGGAGGGATAGCTCAGTGGTTTGAGCATTGACCTACTAAACCCAGGGTTGTGAGCTCCATACTTGAGGGAACCCCTTAGGGATCTGGGGCAAAATCAGTACTTGGTCCTGCTAGTGAAGGCAGGGGGCTAGACTTGATGACCTTTCAGGGTTCCTTCCAGCTCTATGAGCTAGATATATCTACATATATTATTAACAAGAAATTTGTATCCATAGCAGTTGTAATGGTTTATGGCAATATATGCTTAGTGTATAAATCACTATGCATTGTGGGCCAGATTTTCAAACAGATGAACACATAGTGTGAATGCACTTTTGCATACATTCATCTAAGGTATTTAAATCCTGGCAAAGTGCATGCCCAAAATAGGATTGTGTGCACACAACCACAACTTGTGTGTACTTTTTGAGGGATCTCTGCATATTAATATCTTAAATTATTTGTACTTTCATTTATACGGACACAGTAGCACACAGTTCTTTAGTATAAGATAAGAAGAGAGTAGCCTTATCTCTGCTGGGACTTGATTTCAGATGTTCAACTAGTCTACAAGTTTTATAACACAAAAGAGATGCAGAAAATGTTTGGAGCTGTATTGTCCTTGGGGAAAAGCGGGTCAGGAAAAGGATCAGGATGTGATGTAATAGTATTTATTGGACTTGTAAGTAAAGTGTAATACAAAAGCTTTCCAGGTCTGACAAATTGAAGAAGGGAACTTACTGATGCAAAAATCTGCAGTGTTATAACTTGCTTGTTAGTTTGATAGAATATTAGGCAGTGCATCCCCTTCATAAAGATATACCATCTATTAATTGGAATTTTGAAAAGCTATTAAAAGATAGTAGTAATCAGACACTGAAAATGTCCACCTAACATAATTTTCATAAGCACCGTTTACCTGAGAAGGCTGAATGGTTCCTCTGGTTTATTTTAGAGCAAATGGTTTATTTTAATACAAAAGTTCCAGAGTTTTTTTATGATTCGATCTTCTAGGAGTATTAAAACCATTTCCAAATCCAACTTTATGCAAAATAGATCATGCAAATTCCCCTCTGTAGCTAACTCTTATTTTCTTACTCAACGAGACCATCAGTGGTGTATTAGCCACCGGGTCAATGGGGCCCATGCCCGGGGTCCCGGCCAATTGGAGGGCCTCAGAAAAATGGGCACCCTTGTGCCCTGACCTCACTCCCCAGCAGGAGCGCTGGGTGGGCGAGGGAAGCCCCCACCCGCCCAGTGCCAGAAGGGCGGAGCAGGGCAAGCTCCCACAGCCCAGCCCCATTTGCCAGGCAGGAGTGCCAGGGGAGGTGCGTGGGGGCGGGGGAGGGGGGGGGAGACTTCAGGCAGAAGGGATGGAGAGGGGCCCCCACTTTCTGTGGCCCAGGGCCCTATAAAATGGTAATCTGCCTCTGGGGACCATAGATGCTGGAACTAGGGGTGCCTTATCCCCTGGCTTGAAGTGGTTTCCATCATATACAGGGTTTACAGTTTGGTTCAATGGCTCTCAGCACCCCTATTATACAAATTGTTCCAGCATCTCTGCACGGGACTACTTGGAGGAGTGAGGTCAAAAGGGTTAGATCTGTGTCTGGGCGTGATTCTGGAAGTCAGAGGAACTTCTGAGCCTCAAAAGGCAATAGGAGTTGAGGGCACTTACATGTTTTTGGAGATACTCTGCCCACACAGTCAGGCTCACTGGATCAAATGTTTTTAGGCTGTGGCACATGGTTGTCAGATTCTGTTTCCTAACACTCATGATATCTAGGACAACCATTGGTCTGCACACCTGCCATTTTATATTTCTATTAGGTGTGATTATTTTAATATGGATTGTTGAAATCTTACGTTTCTCTTTTTAATCAAATGCTGTGCTCCTGGGTTTGGAACAAGATGAGAGAAGTGGTTTTAATGAGCAGACCTGGGACATGAATTTCAGTGCATTTAAGGAAAATATGAGTGAGAAAGGGGCTTTCAGATCCACATATGTTTCATAAAGTTTCCAACCAACATATGTCTGCCTATATCTGCAGCTTTTCTAGTATAGTCTAGTTTTAGCTTCTTCTTCCCAATATTACTTATTTTTTTATGCTGCCCCAAAGTGTGCTAGGTTTTTTACAGAACCAAACAAAACAAGACCTTGTCTGAGCCCCAAAGAGCTTATGTCAAGTATTAGGCAGATGGAAAAAGCAGTTATAACAAGCAAAAAGAAGAGAGAACAAGGAAAATAGTGATAAAATTGTGAGCTTATTCAAAAATCAAGCTTGACATCTTTTATTAATTCTATATGCTTAATGTATATTTAATTCATGTGACAGAATGGTGGCCAGCACAGCTGTACCAACACTCTGATCACTGCATCACCCATTCGATTGCCCTGGAGTAAACCTGAAGGGCAAAGCTGTGCCTAATTGATAGATTGGGAACAGGGCCGGCTCTAGGCACCAGCAAACCAAGCACGTGCTTGGGGCGGCACAATTCCAGGGGCGGCATTCCAGGTTGTTGGTTTTTTTTTGCTTTGGCAGTTGCGCTCTGAGGGTTTTTTTTTTTGTGTGGGGCGGCAAAAAACCTAGAGCTGGCCCTGATTGGGAATGGCCGGGAGAGTGCTAAAAGCCTAGAAAATAGAAAAGTCACAGGAAGGAAGTGTTCAGAGGGGAAAAGAGAGATTGGCGGGCTTTTCAGAGCTGGACCCAGGTGAGTTCTTAGAAGGAAGGTACCTTTGTTCACCCCCCTCCTTGGCTGAGTGAGCAAAGGAGTGAATGCTACTGTAAATACAGAGCTGCACAAGTCTGTAAAGGTCGTGGGGAGAACACTGTAACCACAAGAAGGTCTCTGAGTGGTTTGTGGCTAGAAAAGAGACAGGAGTGGGATGATGCCCTGTCACAACCCAGTATTTTCACAAAGGGCACACTGAAGTTTCTCCCTCAATACTCTGTGGGATTTGAATGAGAAACGGATGAATTATCCATCGGATATAGGTTTTCAGATAGATATCAGGGTGAAAGGAATTAAGTGAGGCACAAAATTAATGTGCACAGAAGGCCAGAATAGGGCGCAGAGATTTTAATCTCAATGGTTCTTTTTGATTTGCTAGTGTTAGAGTTTCTGAATTCATATCACCCCAAATATCTCCTCTTTCCAGCTGTTTGATTTCATGCTCGTTCTTCCAGGCGTGTGTGAATTAGCAGGAACATACAATCCTGGGTCCAGTTCTATTCAGCATCTTCATAAGGGATTTGGATGATGGCTTAGAGAGTACACTTAGAAAGCTTGCGGATGATATCAAGCTGGGAGAGGTTGCAAGCACTTTGGAGGACAGAATTATAATTCAAAATGCTCTTGACAAACTGGAGAAATGGTCTGAAATAAGCAGGATGAAATTCAATAAGGACAAGTGCAAAATATCACACTCAGGAAGGAATAACACTGGTCTACAATTTTTGAGAAGTCGTCTGCTTCAGAGATAAAATGTGCTATTTATTATGTATTTTGATGTGCTGAATTCAAATGACAATTAAAACAACTGATTGGCTACTGTTTCTAAGATATTTAAGTTTTTACATTTTATGTCTATGTATATTGTGTAGATAGTAGAGTTTTAATCATAAATTGTAAACCTAGGTCTTTTCATGTGTTTATGGTTGCTTTACATCAGTGGTTCCCAAACATGTTCCGCTGCTTGTGCAGGGAAAGCCCCTGGCGGGCCGGGCTGGTTTGTTTACCTGCTGCGTCTGCAGGTTCGGCTGATCGCGGCTCCCAGTGGCCGTGGTTCGCTGCTCCAGGCCAATGGGAGCTGCTGGAAGCAGCACAGGCTGAGGTACGTACTGGCCACCGTTTCCTGCAGCTCCCATTGGCCTGGAGCAGTGAACCGCGCCACAGGGAGCCACAATCGGCCGAACCTGCGGACGCAGCAAGTAAACAAACCAGCCCGACCCGCCAGGGGCTTTCCCTGCACAAGTGGCGGAACAAGTTTGGGAACCACTGCTTTACATGATAATATTTCACCTGTCCTGTTTATGTAACATTTTAAAAATCAGCAAAAGGGTTATATAAATAAAATTTATTATGAAACAAAAGGCAAAAAACTATTATGTACATAGTTTAGTCCTATTCAGTGTCTACTTGGCGCTTCTTGGCTTGTCTCTTGTATTCATTAAATGGAGCATCTCTTGTCACTGTCCAGCAATAGTCTGCAAGCATTGATGGGCTCCATTTGCCCTGATAGCGTTTCTCCATTGTTGCAATGTCCTGGTGAAATCGCTCGCCGTGCTCGTCGCTCACTGCTCCGCAGTTCGGTGGAAAAAAATCTAGATGAGAGTGCAAAAAATGTATCTTTAGTCACATGTTGCAACCAAGGCTTTTGTATGCCTTGAGGAGGTTTTCCACCAACAACCTGTAGTTGTCTGCCTTGTTGTTTCCGAGAAAATTTATTGCCACTAACTGGAAGGCTTTCCATGCCGTCTTTTCCTTGCCACACAGTGCATGGTCAAATGCATCATCTTGAAGAAGTTCACGAATCTGAGGACCAACAAAGACACCTTCCTTTATCTTAGCTTCACTTAACCTTGGAAATTTTCCACGGAGGTACTTGAAAGCTGCTTGTGTTTTGTCAATGGCCTTGACAAAGTTCTTCATCAGACCCAGCTTGATGTGTAAGGGTGGTAACAAAATCTTCCTTGATTCCACAAGTGGTGGATGCTGAACACTTTTCCTCCCAGGCTCCAATGACTGTCGGAGTGGCCAATCTTTCTTGATGTAGTGGGAATCTCTTGCACGACTATCCCATTCACAGAGAAAACAGCAGTACTTTGTGTATCCAGTCTGCAGACCAAGCAAGAGAGCAACAACCTTCAAATGGCCACAAAGCTGCCACTGATGTTGGTCATAGTTTATGCACCTCAAAAGTTGTTTCATGTTGTCATAGGTTTCCTTCATATGGACTGCATGACCAACTGGAATTGATGGCAAAACATTGCCATTATACAGTAAAACAGCTTTAAGACTTGTCTTCGATGAATCAATGAACAGTCTCCACTCATCTGGATCGTGAACGATGTTGAGGGCTGCCATCACACCATCGATCTTGTTGCAGGCTACAAGATCACCTTCCATGAAGAAGAATGGGACAAGATCCTTTTGACGGTCACGGAACATGGAAACCCTAACATCACCTGCCAGGAGATTCCACTGCTGTAGTCTGGAGCCCAACAGCTCTGCCTTATTCTTGGGTAGTTCCAAATCCCTGATGAGGTCATTCAGTTCACCTTGTGTTATGAGGTGTGGTTCAGAGGAGGAGGATGGGAGAAAATGTGGGTCCTGTGACATTGATGGTTCAGGACCAGAAGTTTCATCCTCTTCCTCTTCCTCGTCTGACTCAAGTGAGAATGATTCTGGTGCATCAGGAACCAGCAGTCCTTCTCCGTGGGGTACTGGGCGTATAGCTGATGGAATGTTTGGATAATGCACAGTTCACTTTTTCTTCTTTGGCACACTTTTCCTAACTGGAGGCACCATGCAGAAGTAACAATTGCTGGTATGATCTGTTGGCTCTCTCCAAATCATTGGCACTGCAAAAGGCATAGATTTCCTTTTCCTGTTCAACCACTGGGGAAGATTTGTTGCACAAGTGTTGCAGCATATGTGTGGGGCCCACTCCTTCTCCTGATCTCCAATTTTGCAGCCAAAATAAAGGTGATAGGCTTTCTTAACCATAGTGGTTATACTGCGCTTTTGTGATGCAAAAGTCACTTCACCACAAACATAGCAGAAGTTATCTGCACTGTTCACACAAGTACGAGGCATCTCTGCTCACTTTGGCTAAACAGAAATGTGTCCCTTTGCAAAATCAAACACTGACAAATAAGAGAGCACAACACTA
Source organism: Chrysemys picta bellii (assembly GCF_011386835.1). Taxonomy (NCBI): domain Eukaryota; kingdom Metazoa; phylum Chordata; order Testudines; family Emydidae; genus Chrysemys; species Chrysemys picta. The sequence goes on from NC_088791.1 coordinate 37,746,137, forward strand.
TGATTTCTAGAGCTGACATAGGGCAATTTGTTCAGCATAGTGATGTAAGCTTCGTTATGATTGCATCATCCATGACTTCTAGGAATAACATGATGCAATTCATATCATGTATGATGCAATACCAGCTTCAGATTGCATCATTCATTGTTTTGCCTAAAAAGCAAGTACTGTCCAAACCCAGTCATAGATTTATTCATAGATCCAGTCAAAGATGTATTTTAGTCATTTTTGGTTTAAATTGAGATCCCTTCCCTTTATAACTCACTTATCCTCCGCCATTCCCAAGTCAAGGGTCGTATATACTGACCCAATAGCATATCTTGAAAACTAGAGCCAATCAACAATTTTAAGCATCATTTTCGTTCTCAGTGACCCAGAATTAGTAAAGTTTGACAACATTTATTTCAGAAGCATTTTGGCTGTAGAGCAGTGTAATCAATTGCTCAATTACAAAATGGGAAATGATTGCCTAGGAAGGAGTATTGCAGGAAAGGATCTGGGGGTCAGAGAAGATCACAAACCAAATATGAGTCAACAATATAATACTGTTGCAAAAAAACCAAGCATCATTCTGGGCTGTATTAGCAGGAATGTTGTAAGCAAGACACAAGAAATAATTCTTCCACTCTACACAGCATTGATAAGGCCTCAGCTGGAGTACTGTGTCCAATTCTGGGCACCACATTTCAGAAAGGGTGAGGACAAATTAGAGAAAGTCCAGATGAGAGCAACAAAAATGATTAAAGGTCTAGAAAACATGACTAGAGCTACAATTTTGTCACAGAGATAATGGAAGTCACAGATTCCATGACTTCCAGAGACCTCCATGACTTGAGCCCCCAGCACCTGGGAGCTCCCAGCTGCAGCGGGGAGTAGGGGTGCCCCAGAGCTCCCAGGCAGTGGGGAGACCCCAAGCTCCCGACCACCATGAGTGCTCCGCAGCTTCCGGCTGCCCTGGGAGCCCCAGAGCAAAGAGCGCAGTGGGCGGCCGGGGTGCCCCATGCTCCGAGACACCGGCGGCGGTGGGGGGAGCCTGCAGCTCTGAGCCAGGCCTTCCTGGGTGATGTGGGGAGCCTGGAGCTCCCCATTTTGTCATGCATATTTTTAGTAAAAATCATGGATAGGTCATGGGCTTCCGTGAATTTTTCTTTATTACCTGTGACCTTTCTGTGACTTTTACTAAAAATATGCATGACAAAATCTTAGCCTTACTTATGAGGAAAGATTGAAAAAACTGGATTTGTTTAGTCTGGAGAAGAGAAGCCTGAGGGTGGACATGATAACAGCATTGAAGTATGTAAAAGGTTGTTATAAACAGGAGTGTGATAAATTGTTCACCTTATCCACTGTGGACGGGACAAGAAGTAGTGGGCTTAAATTGTAGCCTGGAGATTTAGGTGAGACATTAGAAATCTTCCTAACTTTAAGGGTAGTTCAGCACTGGAACAAATTACCTAGGGAGGCTGTGGAATCTCCATCACAGGAGGTTTTTAAGAGTAGGTTAAATAAACACCCATCAGGGATGGTCTATAATACTTAGTCCTGTCTCAGTTCAGGGGACTGGACTAGATGATCTATCAAGGTCCCTTCCAGTCCTACATTTCTTTCTTTTTATGTGGCCATACAGGTAGGTTTTAGGGACTCTCACATGGTGAATGTAGATTGCAGTGATTCTGCATTAATTAGAATGAATTGCTTTATTTCCCTAAAAATCTTGGGAGATAATTATTAAGTTACCACTTTTTTACACAAAACCTAGTAAATGGTATTCAGTGGAAATTTTGCCAATGACTTCAGTGGCATCAGGATTCAGCCTTTCGACACAAATTCTGCCCCTTCATCCATGCTTGTGGAGGGTTCTGTGGCTGCAGCACTCATATGCACACAAGGAGTAGGATTTAAGTAGGTGCTGCAGGTGGTTTACTCTCCCTAAATAATAGATGCAGAGCTCAGCTCGGTCTGGACTCCCTGCACCTCTGTGCCTGGGGATAGGCTTGGGAGATGTGAGGCTGAAAGCGCACTCTACTAGAATTGATCTAGAATTTTTCGACAAAACATTTTTCATCAGAAAATGTCTCTTAATCAAAACCAAAACTTTTTGGTTTTGACTAAACTTTTGTTGGGAGAGTTCCTCAAGTGCAGGATGGAATTTCTGGTCAATCAGACACCCCCCACCCTCACTACCCACCCCATAACAGCCTGGCAGTTAGGGCACTCACGTGGCATAGGGGAGACCTTGCTTCCAGACACAAGCCTCCAGTTGCTCAGGCTGAATGGTGAGGAGATGATTGGTTTGATATCTCGTAAAAAAACATGGAAATCTTTGTTTATATCAAAAGACATTTTTATGCACGTTTTCTACAGATGTTAAATGATCATTATCACTAGATCTATTCAATAGCCAAATAACAAATATTTGTTAAAAATGAACAGTTACCCACAATCACTGTAATGGGAACCCATCCCTATGTGCTTCTTGATTTTTTGAATATAATCCTCTTATAACTCCTTTTTTGTTTTGACAAAGATCAGCTGTTCACTAATTTAATTTTCTAAGCCCTTATTCATGCTTGTTACTTACCTTCAGTAGTCAGAGACATCTTTGGGATCCATAGTCGGGACCTTAGCTCTAAAAATACCTACTTCCATTTGCCGAACTAATTATTATTTATCATTGTATTGAGTTAGTTCCTAGGAACCCCAGTCATGGATCAGGACTCCATTGCACTAGGCACTTTACAAACACATGCGTAACTCCATTAGCTTAGCCTGGAGATGGTTAAACACAACAAACTTGGCATACATAACCCAGTAAAGGGCAATGGTACACATACACTAGTGAATATTTTATGTACTCCCCCAGTTAAGACAGTGATTTTTTTCCCTTGAGCACAATGCAGACCAATTAAAATTCACATGCATTCAAATCAACAATCAGGCTGTAAACTTTGATAGGATGGTAGGATAAGGGTTGAGCAAAGGCTAAAAGAGGTCAAAGACTTTTCAGAGACAAAATAGGGATGATCAGGATATCACTTCCTTGTTGAATACACAACAGGAAGGTAACTTAAATTGATTTTTTCTAAGATCTCTGTTAAGGAAATTAACATAAAATAGTCAAGAACCTCTAGTCTTTAGAATTTGTGTGCTGAATCCTGATGCCCAGGTAGAGAATGAGTTTTCGGTAGCATGGAAAAAAGACAGTCTGACTTCATCTGTCTGACTTTAGTGACTCCTCCCATTAGTACCCTATACTGATAGAAGAGAATAACTTTTATATAGTTAGCAGGTGTACAAGGCATCACCCTACCCTTGTGAAACTGATGACCTTGCATTGACAACAGCAGGCATTGCATGTCCTGTAGCCAGCTTGAAATAAAACAAATGATTGCATAACAGTTCAGATTTACTTACAAACATCTTGGTGAAAGTGATGGGGACAAAGTAGGCATGTGTTTTATTTATTTGTTTAGACTTACAGGGGTCCGGGGAGCATATATCCTGGACACTTATTGTTATTAGCACTTAGTGATACTTATCATTTTTAAATGACTCAAGGAGAAGGAATATTTATTATTGAAATGTAAATGTCTGTTGGAAAGTACAAAAGGTTACTGTGATCAATAGACCAAAAAGCAAGGGCTTCCCACTAGTTTCTGGAGCCAGTGTCTTGTAAAGTATCACCTCCCCAACAAAAGGATTTATGGGAAGAAACTGAGAGGCAAACTTCTATGAAGCCTAAATTAACTTTAGTGCTGCATAATGTATGCAAAGCACAGATTTTATAGTATATTTATAGCAAAATGGAATGTCTAATGACTTTCATTAAATGAAGATATCAGTCTTTTTGTGAACGGAAGAACCAAATTTTCCTACAAGATACCTACCTTGCATGTGGGAGCAAACAAACTAGCTTTCAGAATTGATACAGAACTGTGGAGTGGGAGTGCTTTGAATGTTCCTGTCTGTAAAAAGAAAGTGTGTTTCATAAAAGTAAACAATGGATCAGTAATGGAAATGGACCTATTTTTCCTCCATTGATCAAATCGCGGGATAAAAAGCTAAAGCTATATTAACATAAGATAACTATTTTACCACCCACACTGCACTGAAACAAACTCGTTAAGGCCTATTTTTTTTTGCAATGGTCCCTGTAAGAAAAATCATGTATCCAAACAAGCGCCTCTGTTTAGTTTGGAAATATGATTTGTGGATACTGGATGGAAATTTCCTCTAAGTTTTTAGCTCGAGGAATCATTATATGTGAATGTTTGCTACAACTTGGTATTAACAGTAATCCCTATACTCAAAATGGGAAATACTTCAAATACTGCAGTAAATTTTCTGGTGGGTGGTAAATATCCAGATTTTAATGGCACCCACTGCAGCCAGACCATGACCCATTTGACTTTACAGACTTCTAATATCCCGTAGAAAAGAATTATAATGGCTGCTATGGTAGTATAAGCTATTCTTAGCTAGTCAGCACTATCTGCAGAAACAAACTGATTCACTTTGATTGCCACTCAGCAGGACTGAAGGTGGAAGTCATATGTAAATAGATGGGCTGGAAATGGATGCCTGTATTCATTAATCTTTCATTAGACTCAATCTCAAAATTACCCAAAGGTTTTACAAGGACTTTTCAAACTCTAATTTGGCCCCTGGCCTTTAAACAAAATGAAAGCTATTGATTGATGTTCTGGCCAGGATGCAAATGAGCCCATAAGCTCCTGAATCAGGTTTTATTGGTTTCGATGCACTTTCTTAGGTCTGCTCAAGAGACCTACTAAAAATGAAAGTTACTATAAAGCTTCATTGTAAGGTTAATTCTGTGTTAAGTTTAACTAACAATGAAAGAATGTTAAAACCAGACTTTTTCTTATTAATTTCCAGAAACTTCCTGAACATTTGTCTCAAAATTTTTCAAAACTGAAAAACAAGGTTATAATTATAATAAACAGGTTTTCAAAGAACTAAATGAGATACATATTTAAATCCTCCGATTTAATAAAACATACTAAAAGATTTAGACACCTGGCCTCAGAATTTTGCTTAGTGACAAGTTAGTTACTTAGAGTGGCTTCTGAAAAAATAAGCATTAATAAACTGTACTGTAGTATCACTAGTGAAGGAACAAAAATAGGATCCTGATTTTGATCATAGTTAACCCTGTCCAAATTCAGAATAGCTCTACTGAATATAGTGGCTGTCTCCATATTATTTCTGTGAATTCACACCAGAGTAACTGAGATCAGATGCTGTCAATATCTTTTTTAAGCACTCAGCAGATGGCTTTTAGAAGGGATTTATTTTATTTATTTATTTTGTGCAAGGGCGGGGAGGAGGGTTGATGTGCATGGTTCATTAACCAAAATAAAGGTTTGAAATATGGTTCTACTTTGAAAAGTAACTGTTTCAGAAATACTGCATCACAGGGTTCCACACTGTTTTTTCACTGATTTCATGTCAAATGTCCACAGCTGAAAAATAAAAATGTCTGTTCTGCAAACTTTACCTGGAATCTGAAAAAAAAGGTACGTGGGTTTTGGCATCTGTACCATCATTTGTAATAAAGAATCTGCAGTACTCAGTTACACCTGTGTGACCCTACAGTCCTCTTCAAATTATGCCCTCTGCTACACCTGTACCATTCTACTGAAAGTGGTGTGATGGCACAGGCATAGGCAGGGCCGGCTCTAGGATTTTTGCTGCCCCAAGCAAAAACAATTTTGGCCTCCCCCCCCATTTTTTTCTTACCCCACCCCCGGCCCCGCCTCAACTCTGACCCTTCCCCAAATCCCCCAGCCCTGCCTCCTCCCCCCAGACTCTCAAGCCTAGGAGGGAGGGAGGGAGAGAGAGAAGCAGCGCGTGCGCCGCGGCCACTCGGGGTCTCCCCCTCCCTCCCAGGCTCTCAAACCTAGGAGGGAGGGGGAGATCCCGAGTGGCCATGGCGCGCAAATCAGCTGTTTCGCACGCCGCAGCCGCTCGGGGTCTCCCCCTCCCTCCCAGGCTCTCAAACCTGGGAGGCTCTCAAACCTGGGAGGGAGGGGGAGATCCCGAGCGGCCGTGGAGCGCGAATCAGCTGTTTCGCGCGCCGCGGCCGCTCGGGATCTCCCCCTCCCTCCCGGGTTTGAGAGCCTGGGAGGGAGGGCGAGCAGCGGCGCGCGAGCAGCAGCAGCGGAGGTGAGTTAGGGTGGCCGGGGCACATTTTTAGGGGCGGCATGGCCCGTGCCAAAATGCCACCCCTAAAAATGTGCCGCCCCAAGCACCAGCTTGTTTTGCTGGTGCCTAGAGCCGGCCCTGGGCATAGGCTTGTGGCTGCATGCATAATCTGCAGATAGCAGGGCTTCCCAGTGGCCTGCAGTTGGAACTATATTAATAATTGTTAATGATGTGTGAGCTGGAACAGAATTCAGTTCAGCTGAGGTGGGTCTGCTATGCTAACAGAGGTAAAAAGCAGTGCAATCTTAGGGTATGTTACACTATGGGATTAATCCGAATTTACAGAATTCGAATTTTGGAAACAGATTGTATAAAGTCGAATGTATGCAGCTACACTAAGCATATTAATTCATGGTGTGCGTCCATGTACCGGGGCTAGCGTCGATTTCTGGAGCGTTGCACTGTGGGTAGTTATCCCATAGCTATCCCATAGTTCCCACAGTCTCCCCCGCCCATTAGAATTCTGGGTTGAGATCCCAGTGCCTGATGGGGCCAAAAACATTGTCGCAGGTGGTTCTGGGTACAGCCTCACCCCTCCCTCCATGAAAGCAACGGCAGACAACCATTTCGCACCTTTTTTCCTGGGTGAACACTGCAGACTCCATACCACGGCAAGCATGGAGCCTGCTCAGCTCAAGACGGCAGTCATGAACATTGTAAACACCTCGCGCATTCTCGTGCAGTTTATGCTGAACCAGGACCAGAAAAACGAGGTGAGGAGGAGGTGGCGACGGCAGCACAGCGACAAGAGTGATGAGGACATGGACATGGACACAGAATTCTCTCAAACCGCGGGCCCCAGTGCTTTGGAGATCATGTTGTTAATGGGGCAGGTTCTATCCGTGGAACGCCGATTCTGGGCCTGGGAAACAAGCACAGACTGGTGGGACCGCATAGTGTTGCAGGTGTGGGACGATTCCCAGTGGCTGCGAAACTTTCGCATGCGTAAGGGCACTTTCATGGAACTTTGTGACTTGCTGTCCCCTGCCCTGAAGCGCCAGAATACCAAGATGAGAGCAGCCCTCACAGTTGAGAAGCGAGTGGCGATAGCCATGTGGAAGCTTGCAACGCCAGCCAGCTACCGGTCAGTCAGGAATCAATTTGGAGTGGGCAATTCTACTGTGGGGGATGCTGTCATGCAAGTAGCCAAAGCAATCACTGAGCTGCTGCTATGAAAGGTAGTGACTCTGGGAAATGTGCAGGTCATAGTGGATGGCTTTGCTGCAATGGGATTCCCTAACTGTGGTGGGGCGATAGATGGAACCCATATCCCTATCTTGGTACCGGAGCACCAGGGTCCCCAGTACATAAACCGCAAGGGATACTTTTCAATGGTGCTGCAAGCACTGGTGGATCACAAAGGACGTTTCACCAACATCAACGTGGGCTGGCTGGGAAGGGTTCATGATGCTCGCGTCTTCAGGAACACTACTCTGTTTAAACAGCTGCAGCAAGGGACTTACTTCCTGGACCAGAAAATAACCACTGGGGATGTTGAAATGCCTATAGTTATTCTTGGGGACCCAGCCTACCCCTTAATGCCATGGCTCATGAAGCCATACACAGGCAGCCTGGACAGGAGTCAAGAGCTGTTCAACTACAGGCTGAGCAAGTGCAGAATGGTGGTAGAATGTGCATTTGGACGTTTAAAAGGTCGCTGGCAATCGTTACTGACTCGCTCAGACCTCAGCCAAACCAATATCCCCATTGTTATTTCTGCTTGCTGTGTGCTCCACAATCTCTGTGAAAGTAAGGGGAAGACCTTTATGGAGCGGTGGGAGCCTGAGGCAAATCGCCTGGCTGCTGATTACGCGCAGCCAGACACCAGGGCGATTAGAAGAGCACACCAGGAAGCGCTGCGCATCAGAGAAGCTTTGAAAACCAGTTTCATGACTGGCCAGGCTACAGTATGAAATTTCTGTTTGTTTCTCCTTCATGAAAACCCGCCCCCTTTATTGACTCATTCTCTGTAAGGAACCCACCCTCCTCCTTCTATCACAGCTTGCTTTCAAAGGAAATAAAATCACTATCATTTAAAAATCATTTATTCTTTATTAATTGATTATAAAAAGAGGGCGAGAACCCGGGTGGGGTTTGGGAGGAGGATCAGCGGGAAGGAAAAGGCCACTAAAAAAAGGTTAAAAAAATGACAGCCTTTTGCTTGGGCTGTCCACTGGGGTGGAATGGGAGGGTGCACGGAGCCTCCGCCCCCCGCGTTCTTACACGTCTCGGTGAGGAGGCTATGGAACATGGTGAGGGGGAAAGGGTGTTATACAGGGGCTGTAGTGGCACTCTGTTATCCTGCTGCCGTTCCTGAAGCTCCACCAAATGCCGGAGCATGTCTGTTTGCTCACGCAGCAGCCCCAGCATTGCATCCTGCCTCCTCTGATCTTCCTGCCGCCATCTCTCATCTCGAGCGTCCCTCCTGTCCTCACGTTGGTCCCTCCTGTCCTCACGTTGGTCCCTCATGTCCTCACGTTGGTCCCTCCTGTCCTCATGTTGAGCTCTTTCACTGCAGGTGGATTCCATGATTTCCGCGAACATCTCGTCTCACGTCTTCTTTTTCCGACGCCTTATCTGAGATAGCCTTCGGGACGGAGGAGGGAGGCTTGAAAAATTTGCAGCTGCTGGAGGGAGGGAAAAAAGGAGAGAATTTTTTAAAAAGATACATTTTACAGAACAATGCTTATACTCTTTCACGGTGACTAACACTATTCACATTACATAGCACATGTGATTTCTGTGCAAGGTCGCATTTTGCTTCTTAATATTGAGTGCCTGTGGCTTTGCTGCTAGAGATCACAGACGCAGGTCCGGGCAACAGAATTCGGCTTGCATGCGGCCATGGTAAGCCATTGTCTTTCAGCTTCTGCGGCCTCCTTTCCCTAGGGTGACCAGACAGCAAATGTGAAAAATCGGGACAGGGGTGGGGTGTAATAGGAGCCTATATAAGAAAAAGACCCAAAAATCGGGCCTGTCCCTATAAAATTGGGACATCTGGTCACCCTACCTTTCCCACATACCAAGCAAAGCCCGTTGAGTGGTGCGGTTTTCCTGTTAGCCTTCAGCAGTAGAAAACAAACTAACCCCCACCCCATCCAATTCTCTGGATGATCGCTTTATCCCTCCCCCCACCGCGTGGCTGGTATCAGGGAAGATCCCTGCAGGAACCAAACTAACACCCCCCACCCCACCATGAATTCTCTGGGATGATCGCTTTACCCCTCCCCCGACTGCGTGGCTGGTATCAGGGAAGATCCCTGCTAGCCAAACATGAAAAGCTCAGGGCCAATTCCCCCTCCCTCCCTCCGCCCCCCCCCCCCCCCCCCGCTTGGCTAACTGCAGGGAAGGATTTCTTTTCAGCCACAGGCAAACAGCCCAGTAGGAACGGCCACCACTGTCCCCTTAATTAAATTCCCTTATTTCAACCAGGTTACCATGAGCGATATCACTCTCCTGAGGATTACACAGCGAGATAAAGAACAGATGTTGCTTGAATGCCAGCAAACACCGGGACCATATGCTGCCAGGCTTTGTCATGCAATGATACCAGATTACTTGCTACTAGCAAGGCGTGGACAAGTGTCTTACCATGGAGGACGGAATAAGGCTGCATTGCCCAGAGACCTTGTGGAAAGGCTTTTGGAGTACCGCCAGGAGAGCTTCATGGAGATGTCCCTGGAGGATTTCCGCTCCATCCCCAGATACGTTAAGAGACTTTTCCAGTAGCTGTACTGGCCGCGAATGCATCCCAAGTTCTCAGGGCAAAGTAATCATTAAAAAACGCTTGCTTTTAAAACAAGTTTTATATTTTAAAAGGTAAACTCACCTGAGGTCCCTTCCATTGGCTCATGGTCTTGGATACTGGCTTGGGAGGGTACTTCAGTCAGGCTGAGAAAAAGATCCTGGCTGTTGGGGAGAATGGAGTGCTGTGTGCTCTCCGCAAGCTCGCCCTCCTCCTCCTCCTTCTCCTCCTCCTCCTCCTCCTCTTCCCCGTCCACAGAATCCTCAGGTGTGGCTGATGAGATTACCCCCGCCTCGGAATCCACAGTCAGAGGTGGGGTAGTGGTGGCGGCACCCCCTAGAATTGCATGCAGCTCGGCGTAGAAGAGGCATGTCCGCGGCTCTGACCTGGAGCGACCGTTTGCCTCCTTTGTTTTTTGATAGGCTTGTCTGAGCTCCTTGACTTGACTTTCACGCAGCACTGATCTGAGTCCCTATTGTGGCCTCTCTCCATCATGCCCTTGGAGATTTTTTCAAAAGTTTTGGCATTTCATCTTTTCGAACGAAGTTCTGCTAGCACTGAATCCTCTCCCCATATAGCGATCAGATCCAGTACCTCCCGTACGGTCCATGCTGGAGCTCTTTTTCGATTATCGGCCTGCATGGTTACCTGTGCTGATGAGCTATCTGTGGTCACCTGTGCTATCCACGCTGGGCAAACAGGAAATAAAATTCAAATGTTCACGGGGCTTTTCCTGTCTACCTGGCCAGTGCATCCGAGTTCAGATTGCTGTCCAGAACAGTCATGATGGTGCACTGTGGGATAGCTCCCGGAGGCCAAAACCATCGAATTGTGGCCACACTAACCCTAATTCGAAATGACAATATCGATTTTGGCGCTACTCTGCTCGTCGGGGAGGAGTACAGAAATTGATTTTAAGAGCCCTTTATTTTGAAATAAATGGCTTCATTGTGTGGACGGGTGCAGGGTTAATTCGATTTAACGCTGCTAAATTCGAATTAAACTCATAGTGTAGACCAGGCCTTACTTTTGTCACTAAAGTACACAGTTGTAGCTCCAAATACAGAGCAGGGAGGTCTGCTAGGTAAGAAAACCCTATTTTTGCAAAGTCACTTTTTAAAGTAGAACCACTCTTTAACTCAGACTAGTTGTTGCAGGATCACAGATCTGGCTTAAAAAATACAGAGACCATAAAGCTGTGTCTGAAATGGGTCATTCATTTGCAAGAAGCATTGTAAATGTACGAAAATAAGCTTGTTATGAACAAATGAATTTCCACCATTGGGCAATGACATATCTTGTATTAGCACCACTTTAAGCTCTAACACTGTGCCATTATAATACTTAGCTATCTCACAAGAGTGTCATGAAGACTACTAGTTAGTCTCTTAACAGTGGGAGACCTGGCAGGAACTGGCTCCAGACATCTGTCAAATGGATAGTGAGCATGAGCAAAAGCTAACAGCAGTGAGGAGGAAACACTCCATTTGTACCACAAATGGTTGATCTGTTCCTCGTAACTGGAGTTTGTTGGGTCTTATTTAATGAAGAAGCAGCAGTCATCAGACTATGGTAACAGAGCCAAATCAGCATTGAGAGGATCCAGGATAGACTTTCTCTTCTTACTGGGCCAATGCTGAGCACTTAACTTTTGTAGAGGGGTTGCAAACAGGGGCAAGTGTTCAGCATTAAGAGAATAAAAGGGAGTATGAAATCAAGGGATGGGAGAAGAAAGGAAAACAATGAGCAAGCCATTGATTCTCGGCTTTGAACAATAAATAGAAAGTGTGGAATGTGCTCTTGAATAATTATAGCACAGCTTGGTGTATTGACTGCTGCAAGGCCACAGGCAGTAGCATCTGTCTCCCAGGAGTATTTTTGATATGCAATAACATATAACTTTGAGCATCTAATTGGGAGCTGAGGAGGGGAGGTGGGAGGATTAATTACACTTTTGAAAGTGGTACACTTAAATAAAACAAAGCAAAATAAACTCTTTTATAATAGATTTTTCTCCATGAAAACCTTATTCACAAACGGCTACGCTGATCTGTTAGCAGGTTTTTAATTTCCATCTTTAAAGAATGAATATCCTGAAAATTCTCAGTTGTTTTTTAAAAAAGGATGTATCCTTGTTCCCGAGGTAATGGTACAGTGCAGGCCTTTTAGATTAGCAGCAGTCAGAAGTTGGGGGTATGACTGCAACAGTAGCCACTTGAGTCAAATGATTTTGATTGCTGCCACATGACTGACTTTTGTAACCCAGCCCCATTTCATAGGACTGAGGCAAGGAACTAAAACTTTTCTAGAAAGGCTGGCTGAACTCACTGAGCTGTTTACGTGTCTGGTTCAAGGACTCTGACCCCCATCTCCTTTATTATGGTGAGAACATACATATGTCCCTTGGGAGCGCAGCGTATAAAACTTGGGCAATTGTTCATTTCTCAACAGTGGCTAAGAGACTGGGCATGTTCTGAGTTTTCTATCTTCCATAGCTTTTGAGTTATGCCATCATAAATGTTAAAATTAGAACATTTGGAGAAAGTGTGTTGTTTTATTTTTTCTTAATACGCACACATTTTCACACACTTGAATAATACAAGAACAGCTCAGTGAGTTCAGCCAGCCTTTCTAGAAAAAAATCAGAGTTATGAATGTTTCAGAGTTATGAACAACCTCCATTCCCAAGATGTTTGTTACTCTTTGGTTTGACTGAATATATCTACAGTGTAGTTCTTAGTGTTAGGATAGTTAGTAAGTTTTAGTTCTATTTTAAAAAATATTTGGACTTGTTGTTTTCCCCATTTTTTTTCTGTTCTTGGTACCGGTCACAGAGTTTCAAGCTGTGTGCTTCTTGCTCCAGGCCTATGCCAGTAAGTGACCCACACAACAGCTGCCTTAACTCTTGGAAGAGGCACACACGAACGACCAGTGCCAGATTTGCAGGGAGTTCAAACCTAGGATGGGAGGCTAGTCTGAAATTCCTGCAGAGGGAAGCCACTGTCAGAGCCATCCCAGTCTGATTCAATGCACCTCCAACATTAGTGGAATCCCGGCGCCATTCTCCCTCACCTATACTGAGGAAGAAATACAAATCTTCCAGAGATGCACCAGACAGGGGAAGGTCTCCACCCTCTAAGTTTGGTAAGAAAGTCAAGACAGAATGGAGTAGAAGTGCATCTGAAACCTAAGCACTCATCCTCCAAATCCATGCTTAAGTCAGCGCAGTTGACTGTGGTGCCGCAAGGGGTAACATCAAGCTTGGTGACGGAAGCAGCATAGTCAACTTCTTTGGCATTCTAACAAGAGACCATCTTGGTGCTGACTACCCTGGAAGCCTACTAAGATGGTGTCACTCCACCCAGCATCTGGGTCCCAACACTGATCCCCAGCATCGACTGGATCAGCTCCAGTCAGAGGAAAGGGAATCCTCCTCGTTGGACTTGGAGGTGGGATCATATGTATCTCAACCCTGAAGCAGGACCCACAAGTCTCCACGCAGATCCTGTCTTCCTACCAACCAGAGGTGGTGGGACCTCCTGCCACCTCTAGAGGGTGAGAAGCCCCAGTGGGCCAGCCTATACTCCACCCTGGTCCGGAGGCCCGCCGGGGATATCAGCTGGCAGCTCCTTCATGGGGTCGTGAGCACAGGCGTGTACTTGGTGCGGTTTACCCCTGTCCTAGACACCTACCCTTTCTGCGCTGTGAGGGAGACCCTGGCTCACATTTACTTGGAGTGCGCCAGGTTGCAGCCTCCATACCGGCTCCTCACCAATATTATGTTGCATTTCTGGCTGCACTTTTCCCCTCACCTTCTTATTTACGCACTCCCTATCCGTGGCCCCACAAAGTCACGGGACCTCCTGGTCAACTTCCTCTTGGCCCTGGCTAAACTGGCCATCTATAAAACCAGGGTGAGGAGGTTGGCCGATGGAGGTTCCTGTGACTGTGGAGCCTGTTTCCGATCCTCTGTCTGTTCACGTATCCTGGCAGAGTTCCTCTGGGCGGCGTCCACTGGATCCCTTGACACCTTTGAGGAGCAGTGGGCTCTGTCCGGGGTTCTCTGCTTGGTGTCCCCATCAGGTTCCCTTCTTTTGACCTTTGACCGCACTACTGTCCCTGTTATTACATTAGTTGTCCCCTGTAATCATTTGGGTTTCAGGTCCTGTGGCTCCTCCCCTTAGGCTGGGGGGGGGATCCTTTAGCAGTGGGTGGGCTTACGCCCACCCACTTCCTGAACCCCAATATGTACCAACCCCTGTGACCTTAAATTGGACCTCCCATGGGAATGTGGCCAGGACAATGGGGCTTTTCTCTGTATCAGTGGCTGTTTTGGAACCCTTGGGGATTTGCCCCAACTTCCAGATCTCCCCTCTACCGTGCATACTCTGTGCCCTCTTCTAGAAGGGCTGAGTCTATGCACCAAGTGGCTCTGTCCCCAAAGTCTGGAACTGGGCCCAGTACTGAGCATCAGGAGGAGGTTCCAGAGACAGAGCAACAGCTGGTAGTGGAGATTCTATTCCTTCCAGTTGGGTAGTCCACTTTGTCCATGCCAGACAAGACTGTTTAAACCAGCACGATTTCATTTCCTCCTGTCTTCCTAGGATTTTAAGTTTAATCAAGAGTTGCTAAAGAGAGTGGCTGTAGACTTAAGGATACAGATTAAAGAGATCAGGGAGTCTTCACATCTCCTGGTTGACATTTCATCATTGGTGGGTCTCTCTTCAGATTAGCTCAGCCAATTAACAAGGCGATACTAGAGCCTGTAAAGGCTCTATGGCAGACTCCATCTTTACTGACTCCCACCTCAAAAAGGGCAGAAAGAATTATGTACCCTTGCAAGATTTTGAGTACCTTTATACTCCTCCATCACCAGGGCTCATTAGTCATAACATAGGCTAAAGAGAAAAAGCATTAAAGGCAGCAGCAGGCTGCCACCCCCAAATCAAAGGACACTAGAAGGCTGGACTTATTTGGCAGAAAGGTTTATTTAATAGGGAATTTTCAGCTGTGTATTGCTAATAGGCTCTGCTGGAGTAATATGTTTTTAATTTGTGGGTCTCCATGCAAAAGTTCAGAGAGCTGCTCCTGAAAAACACCAGAAAGGAGTGCTCTTCCCCAGTTAGTGAGGGCAGATTAGTCAGAAGCCCATTGCTGCAGGTGGTGCTGGAGCAGCAGACTCAGCAGCTAGAAGAATGGCCACACATAGACCATCCTGGCTGCAGGCTTCTGCTCTTCCCTGTGAAGTACAGAGCACTATTCAGGACATGCCATCTGAGGGTCCTTCTCTATTCTTGGAACAGATGGACAGCAAATTCCATGGGCTTAAGGACACTAAAGTCATCCTGAAGTCTTTAGACCTGTACACTCCTGCCCCAGTCAGGAAGCACTATCAGGCACAGCAGATGCACCAATTTTCCACCCCTCCTCCTCGGCAGAACTTATTAAAAAAGAGGTCCCGGGGATATAGGTGTAGGTCCCCGCTCCTGCTGCTTCGGCTGTGGCTCCAGGCCCCTCAAGACACTGGGAACTGCAAAGCAGTCAGTGTGATGGGCCAGTCAAGGTCGACGAACCAGTCTTCATATCTCCTGAAGAACCCACACACACACATACCTTCTCAAACCATCTGTCCCACATCCACAGTGCTTGCTTCAGACCAGTGAGTCTTGAGCACTGTAGAAGTGGGATGTACTTTCCAGTTTGCTTCTACCCTTCCCTCCTTATCACTTTTCAGGCACCACTACTCCTACCCCTCTCTCCCCATCCCTCTTCAGGGACACTCCTTACCAAGTAAGTTCAATCGCTACTTTGCTTTGGAGCCATAAAGGAAGTTCTGCGTGGTCTGAGAGGGAAGGGTTTTATTCCTGATATTTCCTAATTCCAAAAGCAAAGGAGAGGAGGGTCTTAGAACAATTTTAGACCTGTATCAACTCAACAAATTCTTAAAAAGGACAAAGTTTTGCATAGTAACCCTAGCTTCTATTATCTCTTTCCTGAATCCTGGGGTCTGGTATGCTGCCCTCGATTTAAAACATGCCTACTTCCACGTGGCAATCAATCAAACTCACAGGAAGTATCTTCCAATTTCTGGTAAATCAAAATCATTACCAGTTCACTGTACTGCCTTTCGGACTGTCAGCAGCTCCCAGGGTCTTTACAAAGCTCATGGTGTAGTAGCTGTAACAATCTTGGGGTTCATTACATAATAAATCTGTGAATGACAAAGGAATAAAACTTTAATAAAACAAACTGGAGAACTTCTGTAGGGAGCTGCTGCAAACAGCCATGTGAGGTTCCCAAACCCCCACCTCCAGGGCAAATCTCCAAATTCCCAACACTCTCCCTTATGAAGGAGCATCTCCGAATCACAATCTTTCATAAACATATCTCTACATATTCCCCCTTAAAGAAAATATAGATACAGTTAATTTCTTTTTCTTTATGGTTGCATTGTTATGCGATTTCAGCAGGTTATCCATAATTGGTAAATTAGATCTTTCCACAATCCATTTGACTGGGGATAATTTGGACTTGATGCTTTGTGATGAAAATCCCACTCTATGGCAAATGCCCTAAAATTTGCACTGGAAAATTGCAGCCCATTTTCACTAACACTTCATCTAGAATTCCATGTCTAGAGAAGATTCCCTTCATGCCAGCTATCACAGACTTACTATTAGTACTGTGCAGTGTGCAAATTTCTGGATACAGAGAATAATAATCTGAGACTATTAAATAATTCTTTGATTGCCAGGTAAATAAATCAGTGCTGACTTTGTCATTAGGTCTTTGTGGAACTGGATGAGGTCTCAGTGGCTCTGCCTATTGGCATGGCTTGTATTTCAAGCATGAAAAGCGATATCGTGATTGAGCCACGGCCAATACAGCACCTCTTGTGTTTGTTGTTTGCACTTCTCAATTCCTAAATGACCCTCGTGGATCTTCTATAGCATTTCTTTTTGGAGGCTCGTTGGAATTACAACTTTACTGCCCTTGAAAATCACCCCATCCATTACAGTAAATTCGTGTCTGCAATTCCAATAGTCTCTTATACTTGGACAGCAACTGCTTATTTCTTCAGGCCACCCTTTAATTATCACTTCTTTAAGAATTCCCAATGATTCATCTTTCTCCATTTCCCCACTTATTTGTTGCAGTTTCCTGTTAGCTAAGGGAATTGAATTTACAATCAGATCTACATAGGCTTGCACCTCTGTCTCTAAAGTCTTCTCTGGTTTCATGATAGCTACTGCTCTGGAAAGTGCATCTAAAGTGAACATGAATTTACCAGCCATGTAGGTCACAACCAAATCATACTTTTGTAGCTTTATCATAATTCTTTGAATTCTTAAGGTACAGTCATTTAGTGGTTTGCTAAATAACGCTATCAGGGCTTGTGGTTCGTTTCAACTTCCACTGTCAATCCATAAATATACTGATTGAATCTCTCACAGGCAAACCATATTCCTAAAAGCTCCTTTTCGATCTGTGCGGATCTGGTTTCTGCCTCAGTCAGTGATTTGGATACATATGCCACTAGTTGCCAACAGTCCTCATGCCTCTGTAAAATCACTGCACCTAACCCAGACTGTGAAACATCTGCTGAAATTTTATTTGGCCTTCCTGGTGCCTAGAACTTCAACACTGGTTCTTGTATCAGTTGTTGTTTTAAGCCTTCCCATGATTCCCCCATGATTCTGCACCCCAGTACCATCAATTTTTATTCTCTAGGAGTTTTCTCAAAGCTGCTCCTTTAGCATCATAGAATCATAGAATATCAAGGGAAGGGACCTCGGGAGGTCATCTAGTCCAACCCCCTGCTCAAAGCAGGACCAATCCCCAACTAAATCATCCCAGCCAGGGCTTTGTCAAGCCTGACCTTAAAAACCTCTAAGGAAGGAGATTCCACCACCTCCCTAGGTAATCCATTCTAGTGCTTCAAGTAGATAAATTACATATGAATTTTCCAAGATAATTAACCATTTCCAGGAAGCATTGGGCATCTTTCTGTGATTGGGGACATGGCATAATTTCAATCACAGGCATTGACTTTCAGCTTTCCCCGGGGGTGCTCCACCCACACTCAGCCTTGAGGCCCCACCCCCACTCTGTCCCTTGCCCCAAGGCCCCACCCTCGCTCCACCTCTTTTTGCCCCCGCCCCTCCCTCTCTCCCCAGCACCTCCCATCCACCACCAAACAGCTGATTGGCTGCAGCTGGGAGGCACTGGGGGGTAAGGGGTAAGGGGAGGAGCTGATTAGTGAGGCCCGCCAATCAGAGTGTGACTTTCTTTTTTCTGTGAGTACCCATGGTGTCATTGGAAATAATGTCCTCAACAAAAGTCAGTTCTGTAACCCCTAAAACACATTTCTCCCTATTTAGTTTGAGATTTGCAGCTCTAGTTGCAGCCAGGACTTCCTGAAGTCTACAATCATTCTCCTCTTTTGTTAAGCCTGATAATGATGTCATCCTTTGAGGTGTCAACACCATTAATAAGTTCATAGATCATATGTATGGTTGCAGCACACTTCTGGTACTGAAGCTGTGCTGAAGAGTAAATATAAAGTCTTAAATGTGCATAGCTTTGAGCTTTCTTGAGTTAACTTTAGCTGCCAAAACCCTGAGGATGCATCCAATTTACTGAAATATTGAGCATTTGCAAATATCTGTCATAGTCTCTATTCATAGTCATAGTCTCTATTCTGCTTGGTAGTTTGAAATATTCTCTTTTTATAGCCATGGTGAGGTCTCTGGGATCTAAGCATATGTGTAATTGGCCATTATTTTTCTCCATGATGACTAGGGTACTCATGCATTCTGTTGGCTCCTCAATTTTTTGTGTTACTTGCATTGCTTCCATCCTTGCAAGCTCAGCCTTGGGTTTATCACAGAGTGCAAAAGGCACGTTTCTACATTAATGGATAACTGGAGGGACCTGCCTGTTTATCCGGAATGTATGTTCAAGCAATCCAGCTCTTGAAACAGGTCATGATATTCCCAAAAGGGTGCCTTGTAGCCAAATTCGGTATGATCTAGTTTTACCAGATTGAGTTTCTCACATGCATCCAGGCCTAAAATTGGTGTCACCTCCTTTGGCACTACAATGAATGGGAGCCTGAACATGGTGTTTTTATGGTTGCTATTAGCAATGCACCTTCCCTTCACTGGTATATTTGCTCCAGAATAACCAGTTACTTTTATTTTTGTTGATCTCAGTTTTGGTCTTATTTTCAGTCTCTCGTAATCTTGTTCAGACAGAATATTAACTTGAACTCCTGTGTCCAGTTTCAGTGAAATAATTTTTCCATTCACTGTCATAGGCAGTATACAATCCCTCTCATTAGGCTTGGTAGATCCCAGTACGTCTAAGAAGATCTCCTCAACCAGATTGTCTTTAACTGAATGTACTTGACTTTTCTGCATTTGGGATCTGAAGCATTTTGCAAAATGATTATTTTCCCCACATTTATGACAGAGTTTCCCAAAGGCAACACATTGTTTGGGGGCATGCTGTGATCCACACCACCCACATAACCGTCTGTACCCAGTCTTCCCCCTAGCAGAGATTTTCATAGAGAGTGGTTACACTTTTTGATTTGACCTATTCTGGCTATATTCTTTAGTTCTTAGTAAATGGATAACCCCTTTTGGTGAATTCAACCCTTTGGCTTGTGCTTTCAGAGTTTCTGCTGCCCTGCATATTTGGAGAGCTTTTTCTAAAGTTAAATCTTCTTTATGGAGCAGTCTCTCTCTTAACACATTGTCTTTATGCCACAAATGCTTCTGTCTCTGATTTAGTTGGGGATTGGTCCTGCTTTGAGCAGTGGGTTGGACTAGATCAGTGGTTCTCAAACTAGGGCTGCCGCTTGTTCAGGGAAAGCCTCTGGTGGGCCAGTTTGTTTACCTGCTGCGTCTGCAGGTTCGGCCGATCGCGGCTCACACTGGCCACGGTAGCCACTTCAGGCCAATGGGGGCAGCAGGTCCCTCGGCCCGCGCCGCTTTCTGCACCCCCATTGGCCTGGAGCAGCAAACCGTGGCCAGTGGGAGTCGCAATCAGCCGAACCTGTGGATGTGGCAGGTAAACAAACCGGCCCAGACCGCCAGGGGCTTTTCCTGAACAAGCGGCAGCCCTAGTTTGAGAACCACTGGACCAGATGACCTCCTAAGGTCCCTTCCAACCCTGATGTTCTATGATTCTATGATTCAGAGACTCTGTCAACTCACCAAAGTCACAGGTCTAACTGAGTTTCTTTAATTCTGTGACATGCAGTGTTTCTCAAATTTAGTCATTATTTTACTTAACTTCATGCTTTTACGTTCTTCAAACGTAAAGTTATTATAAATATCCAATGGTGATTTCACTTTATCATTTTTCTCCTCTGCCCCTACGGCTGCTAAATACAATTCAAATCTCTGTCAGAATTTTTTCCAGTTCTCTGCAACATTGCCTGATAACTGCAAGCTGGAAGGAGGTTACAACAGATCCATTTTGACTCCCCCACCTCTTCTTAAGCTCATGAAGCTACTATTGTGCTCACTAAATACACGCAAAAGCCTCTGTGCCTGGTGCTTAACGTGCTTCTCTGGTGCCTCCCTTTGTCTCTGCTTTCCATTGCAAACACAGGAGTTAACTTAAAAATCACCACAGTTTCCTTCTCATTTGGCATTTTTGACACTACGTAATGATCTTGGGGTTCATTAAATAACAAACCAGTGAATGAGAAAGGAATAAAACTTTAATAAAACAAACTGGAGAGCTTCTGTAGTG
Source organism: Chrysemys picta bellii (assembly GCF_011386835.1). Taxonomy (NCBI): domain Eukaryota; kingdom Metazoa; phylum Chordata; order Testudines; family Emydidae; genus Chrysemys; species Chrysemys picta. Next base: position 37,766,874 of record NC_088791.1, read on the forward strand.
AGTTGCTGCACACAGCCATGTGGTGTTCCCAACCCATGCCTTCAGGGCACATCTCCAAATTCCCATAGTCACAACACTGTCTCTTATGAGGATGTGCAAATCACAATATTTCATAAACATATCTCTTCTTTAGCTGCATTCCTCCTAAGATCAGGAGTGCAGGTTTACCCCTACCTAAATGACCAGCTTGTCAAGGGACGGTTCAAACGGCAAGTGCAGAGCAGTGTTGCCCTGATCCACTCAACAGCCAATGCTCTGGGACTGTTTAATCAACACAGAAAAATCTGTCCTCTCCTCAGTGCAAAAGATAGAGTTTGTTGGGGCTGCTCTAGACTCATCTCAAGCCAGGGCTGTTTTTCTGGATTCCAAGTTCTGGGCAATTTGATCAATTGTCATTTGTTTGAAGGCTTACCTGGTCACAACAGCATGAAACTTTTGAAGCTTCTGGGTCACATGGCTTTTTGCACCTATGTGGTTCAATATACCAGATTATGACTCAGAACTCTGAAGGGCTGGCTGGCATCAGTCTACTCAGCAAGCTGCCATCAGCTGGACTCCATGGTAAGACTGCCCTCCCATGTCCTTCCCTCCCTAGACTGATGGACAGATCCAGCCAATGTATGGGTAGATATTCTGTTTGCCTTCCCACAATTGAATCTCACACTAGTGACGGATGCTTCAACCCTGGTATGGTGATCCCACCTTGCTTCTCTACAGACGCAGTGTCTATGGTCTGTCAGAAAACTTAGCTTTACATATCAGTGTCAGGGAACTGAAAGCTGTCAGACTGGCACCCCATTTCTACCACAGATCAGGGGAAGCAGCCTGTTAGTTCTCACAGACAACCTGGTGGCAATATTTTATCTCAACAAGGAGGGGAGTCTGCTCTTCTTCACTCTGTGAGGAAGTGACTCTACTCTGTGAACTCTGTATTGCCAACTCGGTAAATTGAGAATGCTCTGGGACTGTTTAATCAACACAAAAAAATCTGTCCTCTCCTCAGTGCAAAAGATAGAGTTTGTTGAGCATGCAGAATAACCTAATGGACAACCTGAGTAGATCATTTACAAGTCACCACAAGTGGTTTCTTTGCCAAGATGTGGCCAGCTACATCTTCCAGTGAAGGGGGTTTCCCCAAGTAGGCCTATTTTAGACAAAGTCCAACAGAAAGTTTAAACAGTTCTGCTCCCTATGGGACCACAGCCTGGGTTCCATGACAGATGCCTTTTTACTGACATGATCAGGCATGCTCCTCTTGCTTTTCCACCAATTCCATTCATTAACAGGGTATTGCTAAAAATAAGATAGGACCAGACCAGAGTCATATACATAGCCCCAGCATGGGCAGTCAGCACTGGTTTTCCACTCTCCTGGTGCTGTCAGTGAAACCTCCAATTTCACTTCCGCTAGATTAAGACCTAATCTTCCAGGACCACAGTCACCTTCTTCACCTGAGCCTACAATCCCTTTGCTTAATTGCAGGGATACTCCACAGCTAGAAACTAGAAAGCCGTCTTGCTTGAAAAGAGTTCAGAAGTAAATAATAGGAAGCCTTCTACAAGAGCTACTTACCTGGTATGGAGGCATTTCTTCATCTGGTCTCATGAGTATGGGGTATCACAGATGAGTTCTTCATATTCTGGGCTACTTATTATAGGCTTCTTTCAAAACTCATGATCATACTCCAGGCTGACCTGCAGATTGGTCTCTCTGTGGTCCACTGATATTCAATCTGTATACCAAGTCTTTGGTCTTTCTCTTGGTCATCTTCTGCCCACAATCATTGCAAGAGCTATCCTTCTGATATAGCTCTCCAGTGTCTGCTGGATATGCCCATATCGACATAGTCTAGCCTGCAACAACTTGTCTTCAGTTGGAGTGACCCACATTAGGCTCCTTAAAACTTCATTTTGTTTCCTATCAGAGGGTGTCCAACCATTTGACCATCTCAACATCTTCATTTCCATGGTGGAGAGCATACTGATTTCCTGCCTTCTGGCTGGCCAAGTCTCTGTTCCAAACAGTAAGATGGGTTGAATTACAGTTTTATACACTCTGCCTATTAACTTTATTGGCATCTTTTTGTCACATAGAACTGGGATCAGCTCCTTCCATTTGCACCAAGCAACTTAATTCCATTCAAGAAGGTACCATTATATTCTTTCAGTGTTCTAAGCTCTGTGCCTGTGATATTCTTTATAGTGAATCCTCCTCCCGCAGTTATCATAGGCTCAGTGTTATCAACATTCACTCTAAGTCCAGCCTTCTCCAAACTATGTTGCCACTGTTCAAAGTTGGTTTGCAAATCTTCCTCAAATATCACTAGGTCATCAGTGAACAGCATGTTCCAAGGCAGTTCCCTTCATATATTCTCACTTATCAAATCCATGACAACTGCCAACAACCCGATGCAGGTTAACATTTACAGGTAATTATATATTGTAGCCCCATTTGGTTTTGACAATCACTCCATCATAGAAATCCTGAATAAAATGGACTTATCCTTCTAGCACACCTTCCCATTGCAGATTAGTTCTCTCTCTCTCTCATGTCTTCTCCATGTCCACAAAGACTGTATGTACCCAGTGTCCATCTCTCTTCCCCAAACTTCTCCATGAGCGCAAATATGGCATCAATTGTGCTCCTTCCCAGCAAGAATTCATACGATGCTTCCAAATTTCAAGCATTCTACTCAGATACTTTTCAATAATCTTCTCCCATATGCTTATAACATGTGAAGTCCTCTTAATTGAGTGATCAGCACACAGTGTCATAATCTAAACTGATTTAATTAAACAGTAAAAGTTTGTATTTAAGAAAGACCCTAATAGCCACAGCCAGGGCCGGCTCCAGGGTTTTGGCCGTCCCAAGCAGCCAAAACAAAACAAAACAAAACAAAACCAAAAAAAAGCCACAATCACGATCGCGATCTGCAGCGGGAGGTCCTTCACTCCCAGGCGGAGTGAGGGACCGTCCGCGGAATTGCCGCCGAATACCTGGACGTGCCACCCCTCTCCGGAGCGGCCGCCCCAAGCACCTGCTTGAGAAGCTGGTGCCTGGAGCCGGCCCTGGTCACAGCACTTCCTCTAGATATTTCCCCCTGTAGACAGCAGCATCACATCTGTCTTACTTGGGACCCTAAACCATTTTTCTTTCATCCATATCAAAGCTTCTCTTCAGCTACAGTACAGGAACTGTGTCTGTGTTCAGTAAGAGGGAGATGTAAATCTGAATGAATCATCCCCACATTCATGACTAGAGTTGAACAAATAATTGAATTTTGACTTTTTCTGATGACAAAATGTTCATAAGCACATAGTGAGAAACTGATTTATTTGAAATTATTGGGAATTTCCTTGGGAATTTCTTTTCCTCATAAAATAGTTCACTAACACTTCTGTGAATATTGAAATATCAACATTTGCATTGTATTTATTAGTTACATAAGTCTTGAGGTACTGTCTGTTTCCTGATTGCCTGGTTTATATACCTAACCATCACATTTCAAATAGTATAACTGAATATAAATGCTAACGAGGCATTCTGTGACTATTTGAGCTTTAAGATCCACTTTTTGCAAGTGTTCAATCTTATAAAGTTTGACCCCTTGAATAGTCTTGAAAAACAAAGACAATAAGGGTGTAAACAAAGTAGAAGTGAAATGTTTCTAGTTCAACATGCACATAAGGGTTTTCCATTATTCACGTAACTCTGTTGATGATTCTACTGGCCAAAACATTTCACTATCTCACCTAATGGTGTATATGTCCATTTCAGAGTCGGGGTGACAAGATAGAAACTGAGGTGAGATCCCTTTACACTGATTGAAAGGGTCATAGTGGCATAAATGAGCCTTTAAAAGGCACAGTTTCAGACCAGGGAGAATTAATTCCTTTGGTGTAGGCACAGAAGAAGACAGCCTTGCAGCTATCTTTTGAAGACTCCCTCATGAACCCTGGTTTAGGGGCCATGCCAGGGCAGAGCTAGGGTGGGCTTGGCATGTCAACAGCTGTGCCACTGTGCTATAGGGATTCTGAGAAGCATTGCAGCCCATAGGAGAGACTTGAAAGGCTGACATAACTTAGACAGGCCCCTTGGGCTACCTAGATGATGCTGGGGATCTTTCCATCCTCTGGAGCAGCTAAGCAAAGGTGATTTAATGCAGCCCTAACTCTTGCCTCCCTCTTGAGTTCTGTGCTGCACCTCTTAAAGATGCAGCACAGAAACTGTTCAACTTTTTCTCTCCCCACTCCAAACATTTACAACTTTGATTTTTTTATCCCCATTGCGCTATGTTTTGAAAACTGTTATAATGCTTACACAGAACCTCTTGCGAAGGAGTGTGGTTGCTATAATGATACAGCACAAAGCACTGATTCTGTAGCTGAATCTAATTTGCAGCTCTGTCTATATCATTATTGGAAATATCTGTTGTTTGTCTCAATTTGTACTCTGGATGTGTGATTACATGGGTTGCCTGTGCTTCTGACAAGTACTGTACAAGTGTCGGAGCTGCTTCATTTCCTGCTAGGCAGTAAGACTGGGAACTACTGATACAAAATATAAAAGCTTTAGTGTCACTACAGACTAAGAATCTTGGGAATGAAATCTCTGCATTCTTCACTCTTTGTAAAAGAGATTATGCCTGTTTTTCCTTGAAGGATATTTTGGGCTTTTCGAAAGTTAGTAGGGCCTAACAGACCGAATACAGCATGTTCTCTTATAGTGAAGCATTACCACATGCTGCCTGCTTCCATGAATTTAAATCTCTACTGGACATTCAAGACTACAAAGAATACACTGAGTTTCAGATCTCAATTGTTTTTGCTTGGACTGATGTTCTTCTATGCCGATGAGGACTTTTGTCATGATCCTCTTGACAACTCTTTAGGGAGAAAACTTATTTTATTGTAGCTAGGCCAAGCAGATGCAGACAAATGGAAACAATAGGGCTGAGGAGTTCTGAAATACAGAAGATATAAAAAGAAAATGATACTGCTGCCTAAATAAGGAAACATGTATTTTTCTGGTACTGCTGTCTAAATAAGGAAACATGTATTTGCCTCTTTCATTAGTTTTCTATCATGATTTTTGGAACTGGTTACTTAGTAACAGACTGCATTTAGCTCTATTGATCACATTTTGGAGGAATAGATGCAATTAAGTCTTTCATTGCTATATATAATGCAAAGACATGTAAGCAATAACATTATGATGTGGGCATTGTTTTTGACAATATGTGAAAAATGGAACATTAGTGGCTTGAAATGAAGCTAAATGTGGCTAGCAGACCAAGTTCTGTTGTTACAGATAATGGCATCACTCACTTTAGAGGGATTTTATTACAATTTTAAATTTAAAAACTTGAAAATATCGTTTTTAGAGGGTTTGAGTTCATTTTTTCAGCTTTTGGGCATCCATTTTCAAGCTGATTAAAAAGCAAAGTAAGTATGAGTCAGTGCCCAAAGATAAGCCTGCTACTTGAACAGTTACTCTGCTCTATGTACTGACTGAAAAAGCTAGAATTTCAAAATGTTGCTTCTAATTGTTAACATGCAATTTTGCTTGCAGTCACTGGCATGTACATTTTTGTACACTCTAATGTGTATGCCTAAGTGACAGATATCATGCATAACAGCTTTTCAGCATGAAATTATGATGCATATTATAAATTTGTGTGCATGAGGAATAGCACATGAAAACTGAGCACACAAATTATTTCTAGCTCTGTTTATAGTATATCTGTCATAATGTTACCCAGGTTCTATTTACATGAGTAAAGTTGCATGTGCATGAAGATATGCTAGGTTGAGACCACTTTGAGAAAAGTAGTCCTGTAGATTAATAATTATTTAATCTTTATAGATTCAAAAATTTACTAGCGTTCCTTAATATCTCAGAAGTGCATCACAGCACAGAAGTCCACAGACATTGATAATACTCAGAATTCTCTCTGTAGCTGAAATGTCTCATAGACTCATAGACTCTAAGGTCAGAAAGGACTATCGTGATCATCTAGTCTGACCTCCTGCACATTGCAGGCCACAGAACCTCACCCGCTCACTCCTGTAATAGACTTCTAACCTCTGGCTGAGTTACTAAAGTCCTCAAATCATGGTTTAAAGACTTCAAGCTACAGAGAATCCACTATTTACACTAGTTAAAACTTGCAAGTGACTCATGCCTGTGCTTCAGAAAAAGGCAAAAAACCCACAGGGTCTCTGCCAATCTGATCCATCTAGGTAGTTTGAGTAGAGAACCACCACTTTTTCCACCCAGCCTTCCCCTTCCTGCCTTCCTTCCACAAATCCCCAACTGCCCAAAGGGGTCCCATGGGATCCAGGGCAGGGTGGGAATGTCCAAGGTGATGGCTGTTTCTCCCCTCCATGTAGGAAAGAATCTGCATGGTGCAGACAAGTAACAGTCCTTCCACATTATTATTGTCCAGATGATCTTGGCTCAAAATATCTACTTTGTGTACTTCATTTAAATGATCAGCTGCAGTGAGAATATAGAAACTTCCATGACTGACAATAACTTTAGACATGGCTCTGGAAAAGAAGACATTTAAGATGATTCTTTGAGAAAATAGGGTTAATTTCTTCTTCTGGCAGAATGGAGTCCCTATCCTCTGTCATATGATTGACATTGTCTTCAGAATACAAGGAGATAAAGATGGCTAAATTTTGTAAATAGATAAAGTAAATTTTGTATGGGAGGATGGCTAGATTCTGTGCCAAATTTTGAAAGATCGAACAATAAACTATGCTGATTCAATGGTGGGGGATAAAAAGCACAGTCACAGAACTTTTCCTAACTTAATTACTCAGGGGGGAAAATGGCCCTCTAAATTATTTAAAACTATCGAGTCACATTTCAAAGCAGTATATTTTCTCTGCTTGCCAAATTTCAAAAGAATTAAAGGAGTTAGAAATTAAGTTCCTTTTCCTGATGGGCAATTCAAAGCAATTGGTGCATGAACATTTGGCAATGTTTGTTATTGCAATTGTACAGCAGACTGCAATGCTGTGTAGGTACTTCAGTCATCACAATCTTGTGGATATGTGATGCTCAGCAGCTTTGCCCAAGAAAAAGACATATACTCAAGAGTCATATAGTAGAAAGAATCTTTTCTCTTGGGGTTGGTCTACACACAAACTTGCACCAAAATAAAATCAGTTTGAATACATACTTTTATTGCATTGCTGATAATTTTTGTGTGAATGTTTTTATTTCAGATTAAGAATGACCTATTTAGATTTACCGTAAATTGGTTTTCTTAAAATCTGTATAAAAGCAGGCTGGAAAACTTTTAAAAATCGTCTCAGGCCTTTTTTATACAAATTAAATAAACAAAACATGACACAAGCCCAATTTGGGGAAAAATATAAAAAAACCTTTGTGGGTTATCTTTAATAGGTTACTTTTTATGCCAAATTGCCTTTGGGGTCACTTATTTTAGTGGTAGCTGTAGCTGCTTATGTTTTGAGCAAAAATGTGCTAATAGCATTCATGGGAAATCTTAATATTTTTTTACAGGTAAAGCAAACAAAATATTTTTGTGTCTTTGATTGATAAATATTGCCTTATCCTTGTTGTCCCCTCTACCCCACCCCTAGTAAAAAGCTTTACTACTTTCTGGATTTTTCCATCTGAGGGAAGGTTTCATATGCCATCACCAATTAGGTCCTCCAAAGATCTTGCCAGTGACCACCAGCAAAGAGAAGGAAGCAAAGACTAGATATTTCTCACTTATAAAATATAATAAGCTTTCTGAGGACACTTTTAACATGCATTATGAAGGAGTGGCTAAGGGCCATCTAGGATTGTCAACTTTCCAATTTTTCAAAACCAGACACTACAGGACCTCCGGCTTTCCCCTCTCCCCCATTACTCACTCCCCATCCCCCAAGACTCACCTGCGACCTGCAGAGCCAGTCTGGGAGGAGATGATGCGGAGTCTGCCTGCCCAATCAGGGCGTGGCGGGGGGCAGTCCCCAGAGCAAGGGGCCTGGGGCAATTGGGGCATAGCAGGGCAGGGGAGTGTCAGTTCCCAGAGTGAGGGGCCAGAAAGCTGGGGCCCTAGGAGGCTGAAAAGGCGGTACCTACCTCTTCTCTGTCAGAGCCAGGAGTCAGTTCTTAAGCTTCTCTCCAGTTTAGGGTGACCAGATGTCCCGATTTTATAGGGACAGTCCTGATTTTGGGGGCTTTTTCTTATATAGGCAATTACCCCCTACCCCCCTGTCCCGAGTTTTTACACTTGCTATCTGGTCACCCTACTCCAGTTCATCAGCTGAGCTCCTCCAGCAGCAGCTGCTCTTCCCGCCCTCTTAGCAGCAGAGGCCAATTACTGCAGTAATTGGATTTTTGTTTCCAATCAGCAGTACTGACCGGCTGGCCACTGCACTGGTCCCCTTTCGACCGGGCTTTCTGGTTGAAAACTAGACACCTGGCAACCCTAGTCAATGTCACCTTTAAATAGCATCTTTTTGCTAAGGTGAAGAGTAACTGAGCAGAGTTAAAGCAAAATCAGTAATAAAGGTCAGAATATTTGCGTTGGCCTAATGTCAGGTTATTCTAATCGCAGAAATGTGGGACCAAATGAACAAACATACTGTATACTAAGAAGTATATAGACCCCAAATTTCCTTTTAACACTTTTATGGTTCTAGAAAAGTCATCTGTATTAATCAAAAATGTTTAACTTGACCATCTTAATTAATATCCAGGTTTTTCAGTTTTAACATCGCAGGCACAAGTATTGAATAGGTCAGTGGGCTAAGCTATATTCAGACCTCTATTCTTTTTCTTTAAAATGTCTTATTTGGATTTTGTTTCAGTCTCTTTACAATAATGCTGCTCTAACAGAAAATCAAGAGAAATATATGGCATTTATTATGTTCCACTTCCACAAAGTTAAACTGAGTGGGCTGTATTTTTAAATAAGGATTTCTATGCCAGAAGAATGCCATGTGATTTAATTTACCTTTTAAATATTGTTTTGTTGGTCTCGGTACAGACCACAGTTAGCTTTAGGGCAGAATTATGGATTATTTAAAGTAAATCTGAGAAAAGCATAAATTATTATTAGAAAAAAACCCTGGTTTTATATAAAAACATAATCCTATCAAAATATATTATTGATTTTTTTTGGATTCTGACACTGAAAAAAACCATCTAAAATTATGGAATTCATCTTTTTTTTTTTTTAAATTGTCTTGCTGATCAAGCAGCATGACCTGATTTAACTATTGCTGTCTCTTTTCCTGCTTATATGCTGCCACTGTCTAGACAAAGCTCTTCTGGTGAGAAGGTAGTTGCTTCTCATGAAGGAAGCTGTGTGTGGTAATACTACTGCCATTCAAAAACCTTGACCCTGGTACCTTTCTAAACATTCTGTGGTCTTCAGCATAATTGTACCTGAAATAGTGTAACTGATGTGTTCCATGTGACCTTGTCTGGGAACTAAAAGACGGTTACTCACCGTTGTAACTGTTGTTCTTCGAGATGTGTTGCTCATATCCATTCCAATTAGGTGTGCACGCGCCGCGTGCACAATCGTCGGAGAATTTTCTACCCTAGCAACACCGGCGGGTCGGCTGTGGAGTCCCCTAGAGTGGCGCCTTCATGGCGCTGGATATATACCCCAGCCGACCCGGCGCCCCCTCAGTTCCTTCTTGCCGGCTACTCCGACAGTGGGGAAGGGGGGCGGGTTTGGAATGGATATGAGCAACACATCTCGAAGAACAACAGTTACAACCGTGAGTAACCGTCTTTTCTTCTTCGAGTGCTTGCTCATATCAATTCCAATTAGGTGACTCCCAAGCCCAACTTAGGTGGTGGGGTCGGAGTGAGACATTGCTGTGTGCAAAACCGCTGATCCGAATGCAGCATCGTCCCTGGACTGCTGCACTAGTGCATAGTGAGCTGTAAATGTGTGGACTGATGACCAAACTGCAGCTCTACAAATGTCCTGGATCGGAACTTGAGCCAGGAAAGCAGTCGAGGAAGCTTGGGCCCTCGTGGAGTGAGCGGTGAGGTGCGGTGTTGAGACACCTGCCAGGTCATAGCAAGTCTGGATGCAAGACGTGATCCAGGAGGATTGGCGTTGTGAGGAGACCGGTGAGCCTTTCATTCGGTCGGCCACTGCAACAAAGAGTTGCGTCGTCTTTCTAAAGTGCCTTGTGCGATCAATATAGAAAGCTAGGGCCCTGCGTACGTCCAGAGAATGCAAACGCTGGTCATGGCGAGTAGCATGTAGTTTAGGATGGAAGACTGGAAGAAATATATCCTGATTGATGTGAAATGGAGAGACCACCTTAGGAAGAAAGGCAGGATGTGGACGAAGCTGCACTTTATCCTTATGGAAAACTGTGTAAGGGGGCTCGGATGTAAGCGCCCTGAGTTCAGAAACGCGCCTTGCTGAGGTGATGGCTACGAGGAAGGCTGTCTTCCAGGATAGGTACAGAAGTGAACAGGTGGCCAGTGGCTCGAATGGAGGACCTGTGAGCTTGGAAAGAACCAGGTTGAGATCCCACGTCGGAACGGGTTGACGCTGTTGTGGGTACATCCGGTCCAAGCCCTTGAGGAACCTAACCACCATCGGGTTAGAGAATACCGAGGACGCAAGTTCCCCTGGGTGAAAAGCCGATATAGCGGCCAGGTGAACTCTAATTGAAGATATCGCCAAACCCTGCTGTTTTAGGGAGAGGAGATATTCCAATATGAGAGGAATAGGTGCCTGTAACGGAGACGTGGCACGTTGTTCGCACCAACAGGAGAACCGCTTCCACTTGGCCAAGTACGTGGTCCGTGTTGAAGGCTTCCTACTGCTCAGCAGAATCTGTTGGACAGAGTGTGAGCATTGTTGCTCTGCCTGGGTGAACCATGGAGCAACCACGCCGTGAGATGGAGTGATTGCAGGTCGGGGTGACGCATTCGGCCGTGGTCCTGAGAGATGAGATCTGGACACAATGGGAGCGGGAGCGGTGTCTGAACCGAGAGCTCTAACAGTGTGGTGTACCAGTGTTGTCTCGGCCACGCTGGAGCGACCAGAATTACTTGTGCCTGGTCTCTGCGTAATTTGAGCAGCACCTTGTGGACCAGAGGAAATGGAGGGAAGGCATAAAACAGGTGGTCTTTCCAGGGGAGGAGAAACGCATCCGAGAGAGAGCCCGGAGCACGCCCTTGTAGGGAGCAGAACACGTGGCACTTCCTGTTGGCTCGAGATGCAAACAGGTCTACCCGGGGAAACCCCCACCTCTGGAAAACGGAATATATGATGTCCGGACGGATAGACCACTCGTGCGTCTGAAAGGACCTGCTGAGTCGGTCCGCTAAAGTGTTCTGGACTCCAGGGAGGAACGATGCCGTGAGATGGATTGAGTGGGCGATGCAGAAGTCCCATAGGCGAATCGCCTCTTGGCATAGAGTCGACGAACGTGCTCCTCCTTGCCTGTTGATATAAAACATGGCTGTGGTGTTGTCGATGAGAACTAACACACAGCGGCCACGTAGGAGGTTGAGAAATGCTTGGCACGCCAAACGCACCGCCATCAATTCCCGAACATTGATGTGCAGGGATAGCTGGGGTGCAGTCCACAGGTCCTGGGTATGGTGTTCGTTGAGATGGGCACCCCAACCCAGAGATGATGCGTCTGTGACCAGGTGCAGAGAGGGTTGTGGGGCGTGAAATGGCATCCCCTCGCAAACCACACTGTGATCTAGCCACCAGGTGAGGGAGGTCAGGACCGAGTTCGGGACCGTGACCACCATGTTCAGGCTGTCCCGATATGGGCGGTATACCGATGACACCCAGGTCTGGAGTGGGCGAAGCCGAAGTCTGGCATGCCTGGTTACGTACGTGCAAGAAGCCATGTGACCCAGCAGGGTAAGGCATGACCTCACCGTGGTAGTTGGGAAGGCCCTGAGCCCTTGAATGAGGCTCGTGATGGTATGAAAGCGATTGTCTGGTAGGATAGCTTGTGCACGTCCGTAGTCCAGGACTGCGCCGATAAATTCTATTCTCTGGGTAGGCTCTAGAGTGGATTTCTCCTTGTTGAGTAGGATGCCCAACTCGTTGAATGTGTGCACTATTATGTGGACGTGAGCTCGAACTTGCTCTTTGGTGCGACCGCGTACCAGCCAGTCGTCTAGGTACGGGAACACCTGTATCCCTTGTCGACGAAGGTATGCTGCCACGACAGTTTACATTTCGTAAACACTCTTGGGGCCGAGGATAGGCCGAAGGGAAGGACTGCAAATTGATAGTGCACCTTGCTTACCACGAATCGCAGGAAGCGTCTGTGAGGCGGGTAAATTGCAATATGAAAGTATGCGTCTTTCATGTCGAGGGCGGCGAACCAGTCTCCAGGATCGAGGGAAGGGATAATGGCCCCCAAAGAGACCATGCGGAACTTCAACTTTACTACGAATTTGTTGAGTCCGCGCAAGTCCAAGATGGGTCGCAGACCACCTTTGGACTTGGGGATCAGGAAGTAGCGGGAATAAAATCCCCTGCCCCTTAACTCTAATGGAACCTCCTCCATGGCCCCCATAGATAGGAGCGTGGAAACCTCCTGTATAAGAAGTTGCTCGTGAGAAGGGTCCCTGAAGAGGGACGGGGCGGGGGGGTGGGAGGGGGGGGATGAAGAAAACTGGATAGCGTATCCCCTCTCCACCGTGCGAAGGACCCAACGGTCCGAGGTTATAAGGGACCAAGCACGGTGGAAATGGGAGAGGCGATCCCGAAAGGAGGGGGCTGGATCCTGGGGGATGACTGGGGCGCCGTCCTCGACCGCACCTTCAAAAGTTCTGCCTGGGGCCTGAAGGTGGCCTTGGTGGCCCCTGGTTCTGACCGGGTTGTGGGCCGGTCCATCTTCTCCTACCACCTCGCCCCCGCCTTCTGGCAGAGTCCTGTCTCTGACGAGGTGGAGGGGGGTAGAAACGCTGAGGCTGGGGCCTAAATGGTCTGCGCTGGGGACCCGCAACATGTATCCCCAGGGAGCGCATGATTGTTCTCGAGTCCTTGAGGCTCTGCAGATGAGAGTCTGTCTTGTCCGAGAACAATCCGTGTCCCTCAAAGGGCAAATCCTGCAGGGTTTGCTGCAGTTCCGGAGGCAAACCCGAAACCTGGAGCCAGGAGATCCTCCGCATAGCGATACCTGAAGCCAGGGTTCTCGCAGCCGAGTCTGCTATGTCCAAGGAGGCCTGTAAGGAGGTCCGAGCCACCTTCTTACCCTCCTCCACCAAGGCCCCGAATTCTTCCCTGGAGTCTTGGGGAACCAATTCCTTGAACTTCCCCATAGAGTTCCAGGAATTAAAGTTATAGCGGCTCAGGAGCGCCTGCTGGTTAGCTGCTCTGAGTTGTAACCCTCCGGCTGAATAAACCTTACGGCCAAACAAATCGAGGCGCTTAGCTTCCTTTGATTTGGGCGCTGCGGCCTGTTGACCGTGGCGCTCCCTTGCATTCACTGATGACACCACCAGTGAACACGGCTGGGGATGAGTATACAAGTACTCATAGTCCTTTGAGGGGACAAAGTACTTCCTTTCCACCCCTCTGGCTGTGGGTGGGATAGAGGCAGGAGTTTGCCAAATCGTAGTGGCGTTAGCCTGGATCATGCGGATCAGGGGCAACACCTCTCTGGATGGGGCATCCGCAGAGAGGATGTTCACAATGGGGTCTTGCACCTCCACTATCTCCTCTGCCTGAAGGTCCATATTACGTGCCACCCTACGTAATAGGTCCTGGTGTGCCCGGAGATCTATCGGGGGTGGACCTGTGCTCGTTGTGCCCGCCACTGCCTCATCTGGGGAAGATGAGGAAGATGCCTCAGGTGGCAAGGGATCCAAGGGCGGGTCCTGGTCCAATGAGCCCTGGAGCGGAGCATCACCTGCCCCTGGGTCCAGGACGTCAGGTGGTGCGGGCACGGAAGCCTCCATGCCCCCTGGAGGAGGGCGAGAGATGGTGGACTCTGGGGCCCTTCGCTCAGAGTGCACCGAGCGAGAGGCTGATGGTGGTGGAGCCCCTTGTGCTTGGTGGTACGCCCACGGGGTCCAGAACGACCAGTGCGAAGGTCCCTGAGCGGGATCCTCCGCTACCTCCTGCCAGTGGCCCATGTCCAGTTCATCGGCCTGCCCCTGAGGGGGGTATGCCGATCTCGATGCCCCATCGGAGGAGCGGGACACTGATCTCGATGGCCATGGCGGTGCCGACCGCGCCGAGACGAGCTCCGGAAGGTACGGTGCCGTACGGTGCCGGTCCGGAGATGAACGGTCCCTATGCGGTGCCGGCGAGCGGTGCCGAGATCAGGATCGGTGCCGATGACCGCGTCGGTGCCGAGAGTCCGACCTGGACCTGGAAGGTGATCTCGAGTAGGCCCGGTGCCGGGAGCGGCCCCTCGATGTCGAGCGTCGCTCGTATCGGTGCCGGGAACTGCGTCTCGAGGTCGAACGGTACCGACGATCATAACGGTGCCGGGACGTAGAACGGTGCCGCGACGATGATCTTAGCCGCGAGTACGACCGGTGCCGAGGTGATATTCGGCGCCGGGACTGCGAGCGGCGTGGGGACCTGCTTCGGGACCTGGATCGGTGCCGTGGTTCCAGCCCTTGGGATGGTGGGCGCATCAAGGCAGGTTTCCCCCTGGATTGCACTGGACGAGGGCCCAACGGTGCCAACGGTGCCGGTGGTTGAGGCGGTGCCGGCTCCGTGAGAGCAATCAAGTCTCTCGCCGTCGCAAAGGTCTCTGGGGTCGACGGGAGCAACGGTACCACCGCTGGTCGTGGTGGTGAGCCCACCTGCACCGGACTCGACGGCCTCGGAGCCGGAGTCGACGGTGCCGGAGGCACCTGCTTCTGGTGCTCCGCCAGTGGACGCGGCTCTACCCCCGGCGCCGGGGGGGCCGGCGTCTTCAGGACGACAGTCTCCTGCGCCTTACGTGATTTCTTATGTCCCGGCGATAACGAACGGCGCCGAGGCACTTGCGGTGGGTGCGGTGCCGAAGGGGTGCGGTGCCGCGGAGGCTTGTCCGACGCCACTCGCGGTGCCGGAGCAGTCGGTGCCGCCGGGGCGCTGCGCACCGAGGCGCTTGGCGCTGGGGCTTGACGCGCCGATGGAGCGTCTGGGCTAAGTGCCGCCTCCATGAGGAGTTGACGAAGCCGAAAGTCCCGCTCCTTTTTTGTTCTCGGTCTGAAGGCCTTACAGATCTTGCACTTATCTGTTTGATGGGACTCTCCCAGGCACCTCAGACACGAGTCGTGCGGGTCGCTTGTGGGCATAGGCTTAGCACAGGACGCGCACTGCTTAAAGCCGGGAGCCTTGGGCATGAGCCCGGCTACACGCCGGCGGAAAAAGGGGGAAGAACAACCCCCTTAATCCCCTTTAACTATATAACAACTATTACTAGTGAACTAAACAACTATCTAAATATATACAACTACAACTATAACTACAACTATCTTCAACGGAATAAGCTAGGGAGAGTGGAGAACAGCTATGCCGCGCTCCACAGTTCCAACGACCGTCAGGGGCGGTAAGAAGGAACTGAGGGGGCGCCGGGTCGGCTGGGGTATATATCCAGCGCCATGAAGGCGCCACTCTAGGGGGCTCCACAGCCGACCCGCCGGTGTTGCTAGGGTAGAAAATTCTCCGACGATCGTGCACGCGGCGCGCGCACACCTAATTGGAATCGATATGAGCAAGCACTCGAAGAAGAACTGATTTTTTCTAAAGGTCTACAAATATTGTACAGATTGGCAGTTTTTTTTACATTAAAAACATGGATTCATTGGTAATTTTTCCTGGTTTTAAAACCTTTAATACAGGTGAAAGAGCTGGAGAGCATCCCTATCCTCTGAATTGGAAATAATTAAAATAATACTTATAAGTGAGTGAATCCGAGGCACATGTCAGGCTCCCTGCGCCACGCTTAATTAAGCAAATACACTAATGGGACATAAACTTTCCACAACAGTTTACCTGAAAATGGCACAACTCTTTTAGGGGGGAAAATAAGCAATCAAATGGTACAAATAACTAGAGAAAGGAAGTGGTTTTAAAATGAGGCTTTTATACATGAGACAGAGGACCTTACCACAGATCAAACAAGAATAACATAAAAATTAAAAACAAGTATGGTGGGGCAATAAAACTTTCTCTACTGCAGAATGAATGGTTTACAGTATGAAGAGAAAAAATAATCTGGATTAAACTACTTGTGTAAATTTAAGATCTTAATTTAGTGAAAATCAACACTGCTTTGAGATAGTAGTATTCAAATCACCACAGTCACTGTTAAAACAAGGTAATGCACTAATTTAGTGTTCATATTCTGTATAGCAAAACATCCCTAAATTATTAAAATGTACAGATGAAGGTTAATAAATGAAAATATTAAATTCTGCAGGCATAAGGGTTATTTATACTTACCTAGTGCCAAAGACATGTGTATACCATAGGGCACAACTGAACACAGTTTAGCTGCAAGTGTACACCTGAACAAATTGTTTAGCACTATTTAAAAAACAGTAGCTTAGAAGGGACCTCAGCAGATCATCTAGTCCCACCCCTTGCTCAAAGCGGGTCTAATCCCCAGACAAATTTTTGCTCTAGATCCCTAAATGGCCCCCTTAAGGATTGAACTCATGACTATGGGTCTAGCAGGCAAATGTTCAAACCACTGAGCTATCCCCCTCTATTGAGCTAACCCTCCCCCAAATAAATTCAAAGCTAAATTCTAAATTGCTTTTTTAAAGATCATTGATGCTGTTTCTTCATGTTGTCGCTATTACAGCTCCAGTGGCGGCAGCACTTGTGTGGACAAGCTACCAGAAGCCAATGGAGTTTTAACCATTGTATAATCTAGAGCTGCTCCATTACAGCATTTCCTTATCAGAACTAGCCCCTGGCAGTGTTGTGTGTTACAGCAGCTGTTCAGCCTCAGTTTCCAAGTGGGCTTTCTACTGCTCCACCAACCTTCCAATGTTTTCTGGGTTGCAAAGACTTAGTCTTCCTGCTAGGTCACTTAGAGTTCTACTCTCCTGAGGTATTCACGGTGTGTCTATGTTACGGACATTATACCGGCATAGCACTGACATAGTACCATAGTGCAGATGTGGCCTACACTGGCAGAAGGGGATTCTCTGTTGGTGTAGGAATGCCAGCTTCCAGAACAAATTAGCTATGTTGATATAAGTATTTTCCTTGGGTCCATAAGTGGCACTCCACTGTCTGCAGCTTCTCCATGAATGTTACCAGCAAGTGCAACCTTGAATTATTTTTGACTATGTCCATCAGCAAAGTGTCCTCGAAGATACTTCCTGTATTTGCAATTTGTCCTATATTTGCAACATACCTACTTGTAGTGCACCGTACTTTACATCGATGAAAGCAGCCAAGTATGCACTCACCTAAGTGATGTACCAATTGTGGTGGCTGCACACCAACGTAAATTGCGTTGACCATGATTGGTAGTGTGGACATGACCTGAGCAGGGCTCTGCTTTTTAAGCCCTTCCCTGGAAGCCATTATCTTTCTGAGTACTGAAGTTAAGCTGACTGGTCTGTAATTCCCAGGGTTGTCCTTATCCCCCTTTTTATAGATTAGCACTATATTTACCCTCTTCCAGTCTTCTGGTATCTCTTCCATCTTCCATGAGTTTTCAAAGAGAATCGCTAATGTCTCAGACATGAGCAGCAGATAGCATAGGCAGGGGAGGGCTGTGCTCCCCAAACAGCCCTGTGTGGCCTCGCCCACACTCCACCCTGCTCACTCCTAGTTGGCCCCAGCCCAGGCAGGCTGCGCCTCTTCCGGGAAGCCTGCTGGGGCTGGGGCAGGGGCTAGGGTGGCTGGGACTTCGTGTGGCTGGGGCCGCCCAGTGCTGGGGGGTGCCCCCGGTACTGGGGCTATGCTGCCCAGCTCTCCAGGGCTGGGGGGAAAGAGGGGGTGCACGCTGCCCTCCCAGTGCTCCAAGGCTGAGGGGAGGCACACACTGCCTGCTGGGCACTCTGGAGCTGGAGGCACTTGGGCAGCACGGGGCTGGGGGGTGGGTTGGCGGCCACAGGAGGGGGGCCTCTGGGCTTCTGCAGGGGAAGGGGGCCAGGAGGGACAGGGCCTCAGGCGGAAGGGGTGGGCCAGGCCAGGTGTTTGCTTCCCCGAGCCTGTGGTTCACCCACCGCCCATGGTCTCATATGGCTCCTCAGTCAGCTCCTTGAGTATTCTAGGATGTATTTCATCAGGCCCTGGAGACATGAAGACATCTAACTTGTGTAAGTAATTTTTAACTTGTTCTTTCTGTATTTTAGCCTCAGATCCTACCTTATTTTCATTGGCATTCACTACGTTAGATGTCTGATTGCTGCTAACTGTTTTGCTGAAAACTGAAACAAAAAAGGCATTTAGCACGTCAGCCATTTCCGTATTTCCAGTTATTGTCTTTCCCCCTCATTGAGTGAAGGGGCTACCTTGTCCTTGGTCTTCCTCTTGCTTCTAGTGTATTTGTAGAACGTTTTCTTGTTACCCGTTATGTCTCTAGCTAGTTTAATCTCATTTTGTTGCTTGGCCTTTCTAATTTTGTCCCTACATGCTTGTGTTGTTGTTGTTTTTATATATATTCATCCTTTGTAATTTGACCTAGTTTCCACTTTTTGTAGTAATCTTTTTTGAGTGTCAGATTATTGAAGATCTCCTGGTTAAATCAGTAGGTTAAAACCTACTTTCTATCTTTTCTATACAGTGGGCTAGTTTGCTCTTGTGCCCTTAATAATGTTTCTTTGAAAAACTGCCAACTCTCTTGAATTGTTTTTTGCCTTAGCTTGCTTCCCATGGGATTTTACCTACCAAATCCCTGAGTTTGCTAAAGTCTACCTTTTTGAAATCCATTATCTTTATTCTTCTGTTTTCCCTCCTACCATTCCTTAGAATCATTTATCTTTATCATTTCATGATCATTTCCCCCCAAACTGCCTTCCACTTTCAGATTTTCAGCTGGTTTCTCCCTATTTTTCAAAATCAAATCTAGAACAGGCTCTCCCCTAACTTTTTCCACCTTTTATAATGAAATAAATGTTTCCAATGCATTCAAAGAACTTGTTGGATAATCTGTGCCCTGTTGTATTATTTTCCCAACTGATGTCTGAGTAGTTGAAGATCAAGTATCAGGGGGTAGCCGTGTTAGTCTGTATCTACAAAAACAACAAGGAGTCTGGTGGCACCTTAAAGACTAACAGATTTATTTGGGCATAAGCTTTCGTGAGTTAAAAGTGAGGTTTTAACACTTACTCCTTGTTGTTTGAGTAGTTGAAGTCACCCATCACCACCAACTCCTGTGCTTTGGATGATTTTGCTAGTTGTTTAAAAAGGATAAAGCCTTTATTATTCTTTATAGCTACATCTTTCTCTGTAGGCCAACCCCAAAAGAGTGACAAAATCACAAATACTTGAGAAGGTCTGACATTCTGTCCAGGAGTCTGCTGTGGAACATACATGCCCTTAAATTTCCCACCATTGCAAACACTAATACAATGGGAAATTTTGGGTGTAAACAGAGCCATACACAATACCCAGTACATTACAGGTCTTTGCACCTTGCTGCAATAACACAGGAATCACTGCAGTTTTCCTGATTTTTTTTTCTTATTGACTTTTTACAAGAGTGCAACACAGCAACCTGGCTAAATTAACTCTGAACAAGTTTTATCAATACTTCCACAAAAACTCGTAAAAATATCTGTACAGGAAATTTCCTGATGGTGGAATTGACGCAGAAATTACTGTGTGAAACTCTATGGTCTGTATCATGCAGGAGGTCAGACTAGAAATCTGTGACTGCCCTTAAAATCTGTGACTGTGATTTTTTTTTCTCCTCCATTTTCCACCACACTGGTTTTAAACCCATTCAGTTTCATTGTTAGTCCATCTCTGTTTTTCTCAATCTGCATGATGATTTTGGAAGACATTTATTAAAAGAATACTTGACTGTTACAACTGTCACCCTTTGTACCATAATATAAACCCCAACAGAATGAATTTCTTAACGTCTGCATGTTGCAGGAAACATGAATTCTTAATGAATATAATGATACAAGTATAAACAGATGACAGTACTTTCCAGTCTGCCATGGAAACAATATGTTTTAATTAGGAATAAGGTTTTAATAAATTTCTCACTCCTTGTACAAAAATTAATGGTGATTAACAGACTATCAACAAGCCAACTCTAATAATTTCTGTTTAAATGTTTTTGTTTAGTGTTTGCAGTCACTCTCTACAGGGAATTAATTACTGGAAATGAAAAGGGGGGAGGGAGTTCATGCCAGTTAATATACTTGAGAAAGTGGAAGGTAATCAACTGTATAAATTACAGTGGTATATGCAGCCTTGACTGTGGTCAGAATATGCACAACAGGCCATGGTTATTTTTGAAATTGTTACATTGCAAGGGAGAAAACATAACTATCTTAAACTCCCCTGCACTATGATTAAAACTAGTCAGTGGTAATCTGTCATCAGAATAGCAGCAAGCCAATCTGATTTTTTGTTATTTTACCATAGTTCTGGCTGAATTTAGTTATTACAGTGGCCAGTGGAATGGTGCATGCTTGAATCAGTCACTTAAAATAAACCCTTTATGCTGCAAATAGCTTTTCAAATAAATAAAATATTCAGCTAAGGCCTCCTCTACATGGGGAAATTTGTTGGCATAATTATACCACTATAGCAGGGATCGTCACCTTTGGCACGCGGCCTGCCAGGGTAAGAACCCTGGTGGGCCGGGCCGGTTTGTTTACCTGCCGCGTCTGCTGGTTCAGCCGATTGCGGCTCCCACTGGCCGCGGTTCGCCACTCCAGGCCAGTGGGGGCTGCAGGAAGTGGCGCAGGCAGAGGGATGTGCTGGCCGCCCTTCCCGCAGCCCCCATTGGCCTGGAGCGGCAAACCGTGGCCAGTAGGAGCTGTGATCAGCCAAACCTGCATACGCAGCAGGTAAACAAACCGGCCCGGACCGCAAGGGGCTTTCCCTGAACAAGTGGCGGACCAGCTTTGAGAAGCACTGGTGTAGATGCTTCCTACATTAACAGAAGGGGTTTTTCCATTGATGCAGAAAACCCTCTCTGAGAGGTGGTAGCTAAAGGCTTGTCTACACTTAAAACACGACAGTGGCACAGCTACATCACTGCAGCTGTGCCACTGTAGTGCTTCAGTGTAGACACTGGCCACGCCGACGGGAAAGATTGTTCTGTTGGCATAGATAGTATGCCACCATGAGAGGCAGTAGCTAGGTCAATGTAAGAATTTTTCTGTTGACCTAGGGTTCTCGACACGGGGACTTAGGTCAGCTTAACTGTGTTGCTCAGGGGCATGGATTTTTCACACCCCTGACCAACATAGTTAAACTGACCTAATTTTCTAGAGTAGACCAGGCATAGGTTGACAGAAGAATAAAGTCATTGACCTACTGGTATCTACAGTATAGGTTAGGTTGACCTACCTACATCGCACAGGGTATGACATTTTTCACAGCCTTGAGTGATGTAGCTAAGTTTTAAGTGTAGACTAGGCCTTAGTGTCTTTTCACAGTAAAATTATACTGGTTTACTTTCCTCATGTAAGCAAGCCCTTACTTAGTTTTGCAGAAAACTCTGACAAATAATAGGAACAGCAAAAGTGGGAGTTACTATATATACTCCATTCATCTCAAAGAGGTGTTAACTTTAAAGGTAAGATGGGAAACTTTAAAAGGCAATACTCTGAAGGAAGGCAACTGAGAAAAAAAACATTCATCTGAAGTCTGTCTGGTTATGTCTAGAGTTTTGCTCCCGTTTTACAGTTAATTGATTGCCAGCTAATTTTTTATCTAATAGTTTTATGAGCAGTAATCTAGATACTTCACAACCAATTGAACATAACCATTTGTGGTTTATTCTAGGAATATGTCTACACTACAAAGCCAATACTGGCACAGCTATGCCAGCATAGCTCCCTGGTCTAGATGCAACCTACGCCAAAAGAAGAAGTTTTTCTGTCAGCGTAGGAACATAACCTATCCAAGCAACATTAGTTACACTGAGAGACGTACTCTTCCATCAACATAGCCGGGTTGGGGCTTTTGTCAGCATAGCTATTTTGTTCAGTGGAGTGATTTTTCACACACCATCTGATGTAGCTATGCCAAGATAACTTTTAAGTGTAGACAAAGCCTAGGTCGCTGCCAACTGGCAATCAATTAATTTGAGTTCCAACAGAAAGAAACACCCTCAGCCTGATCTACACTTAAAAATTTAGGCCAGTGTAGCTATGGTGCTCAGATGTGTCCCTGTAGTATTGAAGCAGAATGAGAACTGACCAGAGCTTCCCTCAGGCTCGCTAGAGCTGGACAGCTGGGAGTGGCTAGACTGCTCAGGAGTCAAAAGGAGGTCCTGGCTTGCCACGTCACCGGAACTCCCTCTAACCTGTCCTCCATCCTCATCCTCCTCTTCCTTGTCCAGCACTTCATCCTCAGGGTTCACTGCGGTGGCCAGTGACTTCAGTCCCCCCAAAGTACCCCTGGGGCTCTTGGTGGTGGAAGTGGGGTTGCCACCGAGGATGGCATGCAACTCCTTGTAGAAGTGGCATGTGGGCGGCTTCGCACCAAAGCGACTATTTGCCTCCTTTGCTTTCTGTTGCGTCCTGTTTTAGCCGTTCTCTCCATGCCCCGATTGATCTGGCCGAAGATGTCAAAGTTCCAGTGGCTGGATGGAGCAGAGCTGTGCTTGCACAGCCTCCTCTTCCCATAGACCTGAGAGATCCACCACCTCCGGTGTACTACAGGCAGGAGTGCGTTTGCTGTGTGCAATTTCAAAAGTTCCTGGGGCTTTAAAAGGAGAGGGACCTATGCCTGTGTACCTGGCTACAGGACAGTGTAGTTCAAAATGGTGACTAGTGCGATCAACGGTGGACATTGTGGGACACCTCTTGGAGGCCACTTAGGTTGCCATAAGCAACGCAGTGTCTACACTGAGACTGCATTGCCGAGATGATTTTATTAGGTTGACGTAGTAGGCGAGTTAAATTGCCAGGAAGAGCATTGTAGTGTAGATCCCCCAATAATTAGGTTGACATAAGCTGCTTTACCTCAACCTAACTCTGTAGTGTAGACTAGGGCTAAGGTGCTTTGCAATACATTTGGGGAAAAGATGCTATATATATGTAAGTTGGTTGTCATTGTAAAAAAACATAAATCAGTTTTCAAAATTGTTATTAAATAACAGACGTGTAAACTTGAAATACATGAAGCCAAAATCTATCCTGTTTGCTGAGCGGGCTCCTGGGCCTAAGTCTGCTCCCACTGAAGTTAGTAGACAGGGCCAGCTTTAGGCCAATTCAACCAATTCTCCTGAATCGGGCCCCACCTAAGAGGGCCCCGCGCCCAAGCCCCGGTACAGCTTCCCTAGGGGCAATTTAAAGGGCCTGGGGCTCCAGCACCTACTGGGAGCTTTAAATTGCCACCAGAGCCCCACTGCTGGAGCCCTGGGGTAGGGCTGCAGGGGCTATTTAAAAAGTCCGGGGCTCCCGCTGCCTTTACCGCCCCGGCCCTTTAAATAGCCCGCTGGAGCCCCGCCGCTTCCCCAGGGCTCCGTCAGCTATTGGGGGGGGGGGGGCGGTAGAAGCAGGGGAGCCCTGGGCCCTTTAAAATAGCCCCGAGCCCTGGAGTAGCAGGGGGCTCCAGGGGCTATTTAAAGGGCTCAGGGCTCCAGCTGCCTCTGCCATCCCAGTCCTTTAAATAGCTGCCGGAGCCCTGCCACTTCCCCAGGGCTCCCTCAGCTATTTAAAGGGCCGGGGCAGTAGAAGCAGGGGAGCCCCGGGCCCTTTAAATAGCCCCCAGAGCCCTGGGATGAAGCGGGGGGCTTGGGGGCTATTTAAAGGGCTGGGGCTCCAGCTGCCTCTGCTGCACCCCCTGCCCGCAGCCAGCCCCGCACCCCCTGCCCTGCCTGCAGCCAGCCCGTCTCCAGCCAGCCCCGCACCCCCTGCCCTGCCTCCAGCCCTGCACCCCCTGTCCTGCCCACAGCCAGCCCCTGCCGCACCCCCTGCCCTGTCTCCAGCCAACCCCTGCTGCACTCCCCCGCACTCCGTGCCCTGCCCGCACCAGGCCCGCACCCCCTGCCTGCAGCCAGCCCTGCCGAAAATGTTTGAATTGGGCCCCGCACTTCCTAAAGCCGACCCTGTTAGTAGATGCTTTGTCATTTATGTTAATCGGAAGCAGGATAGTGCCCTTAGTTTGTGACAAAGGAAACGTAGCTGAGGAGATGAATGAAAACAGAGAAGGACTGAATATATTTATAGAGGGCTAGATTATGAATCCTCTGCTCACACCGGTGAGCAGTTACTTTCTCAAGGAGTCCTACTGAAGTCAATAAGACTCCTCATTAGTAACAGCTCCTAGTGGGAGTAACAGGTTCCCAAGCTGGGCTGCAATTTATATGGTATGTTTTATTATGTTAGAATATTTTAAAAGTTACGTTGTATTCAAACTCAATAATTCAGTCATTTTTTATTTATTTTATATAGAGATTGCTGCTATGGAATTTTTAAAGAAAATAGAAGGGCTCTCCTCCCCTTTCTCTATAGAACTCCAGCACTACAATAAGGGGTTTTCATTACAATTTCAGCCTTTCTTATTCATTTTTCAGCTGAACAGCACTTCTTTTGTCACAAACCGAGGGATAATCCTGCAGTCATTACTCAGGCAAAACTCCCTTTGAAGTCAGTGGGAATTTTGCCTAAGAACTGCAGAATCAGGCCCTATGTCAGCACAAGCACTTTGACCGGGAATTGTCATGAAAATGATGACACTCATTTAGAGACATTCAAATGGTTCCCAACAATGGAAATAGTAAGTCAGTGAAATGTGTTTCTTTAAAGTGGTCTCGACATTCAGCTTTTTATTTAGATGGTCCTAGTTAATAAATGTATAATGAACCTACTCTGAGGACTAATTGCTGCAGTTTTCCTATATATTTTTTTTAATGGCTGCAGTTACTGTAAAAGGTGCTCAGTGGAGTATGTTGTGTGTGGGGGAGAGAGAGCTATATTTCCTGGAGACTCAGTGACACAGGAAGTTGGGAACTTCGGAAAAGAACCTTACACGCAAATTTGATCTTGAATCGCCTACTTTTCTGTATAATGATGTTACATCATTGTAACATTTCTTCTGTGTACAGAGCTGGAAAAGTGACATTATTTATTAGCAGTTCTACAGTGTTTCATACATTCTCTCATTTGCAAGTTTACCTGTGAGGTTGATTGAGAAGTAGGGCATCCTTTCAAACTTGCAACAATATGAATGATTTATGGCCTGATTTGGGGAGGTGCTGAGCAACCCAACTCTCATGTCAGGTGGGGTCCTCAGTACCTGCCAAGATGGTGCTCAGCATCTCTGGTGAAAAAACTCTGGTGAATAAGATAAACGAGGAGTGAAAAATCTCAGTAGACTCTGCTGACATTCTCAGGAAATTCTTTTGTCATGGACGTGGTAAACTAGTGTAACTCTTCTGCAAGGTGGTGTCGGCAGCAACAAGTGCTGGTTCACTATCCAGGGGTTCCGCTTAACAATACAAAATAGAAGCAGCTCAAACCTCCACGCAGTAATCTTGGAAAATTAAACACCATCCTTGGGCACCTCTAAGAGGCAATACTTCCCCACTCGCAAGCACTGCACCTGTGTATAACAAAAGAAAAATGTTATTAAAAGGGAAAAGGAGTCCAGCATTACCTTGCAAAAACACCACACCCACCACTCAAAAACATGTAACCATAAGCAAACGTCAATTCCACAGTACGTTGAGCAGTGAATTTTGTCTCGGTTTCCCACCTTGTGGTGTGAAAGTCCAACGACTCAATGTCCCTTTAACATACTGTTGCACCCTACTCACAGTTGGTTATCCTTGGTCAGTGAAGACCCCAAGTTCAGAGGCATGTTCACATGGGTTCATTTACCACCCCAGAAAGGGATGGGGGGAGAGTAATACATCTGCTGCTACCACCGACGCCTCTGCCATTGGCTCACAGCTGCTGCTATCTCTGCCACTGCTTCCTGCAGCTGCTTGTTTGCTGCTGCTGCTATCTTTGCCACCGCCTGCTGCCCCTGCCACCTCTGCCGCCACTCAGTTCTGCCACTGTTATCATTGCTGCTGCTCACTGCCACCTTTACAATGCAGCACTCTGAGGTTCTGTCACTTAACCAAGTTGTTAGTGATTTCAGCTCGTAGTGATTTCACTATGTAGTGGGGAACCCCACTGGTAGTGC
This sequence comes from Chrysemys picta bellii, assembly GCF_011386835.1. Classification (NCBI taxonomy): domain Eukaryota; kingdom Metazoa; phylum Chordata; order Testudines; family Emydidae; genus Chrysemys; species Chrysemys picta. Next base: position 37,793,155 of record NC_088791.1, read on the forward strand.
AGTCTCTGCCTTGTCTGTCACTGCAGCATTGTCCTCACATCCAGGCTATGACTTAATCTCTAGCCCTGCTCATCAGTGATGATATCAGTTCTAGTACTCAAACAATGTTTCATACAATGGTGCACAAAAATAGGCAAAACCCCCTTCAGTTTTTTCGTAGCATTTTCTGTAATTTATCCCTACCCCTACTCACAGATTGAAAATAAAAGCTGTTATGAATCATTCAGAGTAAACCAAGAAGTGTACTGATCCACCACACACTGGGTTTTGCTTATGGCTTAATCTCAATTTGAAGGTTTAACACTGACTCACCTTAGAAAGAAGTGCAACATAAGAACATGTCCCACTAATTCCCCTATTGCTATGCTATAAGCAGCTTTTTAAATAATGGTTTATGTAGTCAATTAGCAGAGTATTAGCTATAATAGATAGAATTCTTACTAAGACCCTACTAATGGAGCTTAATCACAGCTTATCTGACACCAATATTGAACTTGTATTATTACGTACGCATTATACCTTTGTAGGCCAATTTTGATACAGTAGAACCTCAGAGTTACGAACACCTTGGGAATGGAGGTTGTTTGTAACTCCAAATTTTTTGTAACTCTGAACAAAATGTTATAGTTGTTCTTTCAAAAGTTTAAAACTGAACATTGATTTAATACATCTTTGAAACTTTACTATGTAAAAGAAAAGTACTTCTTTTCCTTTTTTTTAGTAGTTTATATTTAACTCAATACTCTACTGTATTTACCTTTTTTTTTTTTTGGTCTCTGCTGCTGCCTGATTGTGTGCTTCCGGTTCCAAATAAGTTGTGCGGTTGACTGGTCTGTTTGTAACTCTGGTCTTCATAACTCTGAGGCTGTACTGTAATTTTCTTTACAATGTATTTTAAGAAAATGTGCATTCCAAAATCTGAGATATAAAGTGTGCAATAGTTTTAACAAATACCTGGAAGTCACTTAAATTTCTTTGGACATTCAGCTGCAACCATGCCAGACTGCAATACAAATAAATAAATAGTAATAACAATGGATCCAAAAGTATCACATCTATTTTGCATTCTTTAATATGGAGGGACTGGTAGCTAAGAAAAGTTATGCATGAATCACCATATGGCTCTGTTATTGCACCTCACTTCTTCCGTGTAGCACTCACTTGTAATCCTAGTTCTAGAGCTTTCCTGGGCACTTACCTTAACCAAAGCAAAACCCATGGGCCATATGCAATAGAATGATACTTTATGCTCACCTTTCCCCTGGATCATATGGCTCTACCAGTTTTAAACCAAGTCTGTCTTGAAATTAATTAAGAGTTTTGTCTAAAAACAGATGGCAAATGTAGTTCCTTGTAACTTCAGCATGTGCACAAATCTGCTGATCTACAGAAGCCATGCAGGCCTTGTCTACATTAGGAAAACTGGGGCCAATAATTTGCTAGCAGAGTAGATTTGTCAGAGGTAGAGTCTAATGTAGACAAATAATTTTTATAATAATAATAAATGGAGATATTTTATCACCCAGAACTGGAAGGGACCTTGAAAGGTCATCAAGTCCAGCCCCCTGCCTTCACTAGCAGGACCAAGTACTGATTTTTGCCCCAGATCCCTAAGTGGCCCCCTCAAGGATTGAACTCACAACCCTGTGTTTAGCAGGCCAATGCTCAAACCACTGAGCTATCCCTCCCTTGGTCTTTGAAGGGCATGGTCTAAGACCTTCTTCTCTCCTGGGTATATCCTATTTGCTAGTTTAGGCAACTCCCCACTCAGCTTGTTGGGTTCTGTGGAACCCTTTCTTAGGCATCTAATCCTCCCCAGGCATTGTATTGGGAATCTGGATGCCTAACTTGAAGCTGAGGATTCCACTGGGCGGCAAGGCAACTAAAAGTTGTGTGTGGGAATGCTGAGCATTGCCATGCCTATGTCTATTTGTGGATCTAGCCCGAGTGCTTTCCATGTAAAATCAGGAAGACTAGTGAATGTTCTAGTTGGACCTTTGAGTCTCTGGCAGTGTGCACTTTTTGGGGGTACAAACTGTTTGGGTATCTTTTTTGTTTTTTTTCTGCTTAAAAATATGTGGCTCCAGATTTTTTGAACTGAACTCAAACAACATGCAATTTTTACTCCTGTGTCAAGGAAGAGAGTACAAGCAGATATATTCAAATTGGGTGCAGCCCTCTGCTCCTGATCAGGTGCCAGTGTAACACTTGGTGCCCCCAAAGTGTGGGCACCTTGCCTTTAGGTCTTAGTTTTAATTACATGACTTTGGGTCTCTCTTCGCTTAGTTCAACTGCTCTGCAGCACTAATAAAGCAGTCTGACCAAAGTTCAGTGTGTATTTGGTAAATCACCATTACCTAAGGGAAAGACTTAGGTCTGGTCTATACTACCTGCCTGAATCGGCGGGTAGAAATCGACCTCTCGGGGATCGATTTATCGCGTCCCGATGGGACGCGACAATCGATCCCCGAATCGGCGCTCTAACTCCACCAGCGGAGGTGGTAGTAAGCGCCGCCGACAAAAAGCGGCAGAAGTCGATTTTGCCGCCGTCCTCACAACGGGGTAAGTCGGTTGCAATACGTCGAATTCAGCTACGCTATTCACGTAGCTGAATTTGCGTATCTTAAATCGACTCCCCGCTGTAGTGTAGATGTACCCTTAGTCAAGTATATTAGTGGTTTAAAGCACCAGTAACCTTGCAGCTAACTAGTCAGTAATTTAGAACCACAGTGCAATACATATCTGCTTGGATACAGTAACATTAAAGGAACTTCTTTTTACTTGTACAGAGATGGTGACATCAACTGTGACGAAATTAAGCTGTAAACCTCCAGCTGCCCCGTAGGCAACTGATGGCCATGAGCTCATATTTCTGTAGTAGTTTTGTCATTCTATTCATGGGAAAATGAAACTAACAACAGTGTGAAATGGCCACAAAGCTCTGGCACAACTATTATCCCATTTAAAATACTATTATCATTTGTACGTTTGTGTGCTAGAGGAGAAGTTTCTCTCATGGTGATTGAAGCTGAAGTCTTCTCGGAGCAAAAGCCAGTACAGACTTTGAAACATGCCCAGATACTGTAATGATAAAGGCCATCTAAGAACCTGGATACATTATTCCAGCAACAATCTCAAATTTAATATAGAGGATGGCTAAATTGCACAGTTAAGAAACTAAGAACATAAGAACAGCCATACTGGACCACACTAAAGGTCCATCTAGCCCAGTGTCCTGTCTTTTGACAGTGGCCAATGCCAGGTGCCCCAGATGGAATGAACAGAACAGGTAATCATCAAGTGATCCATCCCATCGCCCATTCCCAGCTTCTGGCAAACAGAGGCAAGAGACATCATCCCTGCCCATCCTGGCTAATAGCCACTGATGGACCTATCTTCCATGAATGTATCTAGTTCTTTTTTGAACCCTGTTGTACTCTTGACCTTCACAACATCCTCTGGCAAGGAGTTCCACAGGTTGACTGAAAAAATACTTCCTTTTGTTTGTTTTAAACCTGCTGTGTATTAATTCATTTGGTGACTCCTAGTTAACCTCGACTCTTACCTTCATTTTAGACCAAACCCTCCCACCATCATCCACAAACAAAAATCTCTGACCCGGGTTTGGAGCTGCTTTAAACCGGTGCAAATTTACCACAGTGTGGGCATGGGTTAGCTTTAACTCAGACTAGAACCCACCCACTATACAGCAAGGACACATGCTAAAACATTTGAGTGTTGACTACCCTTTTCCCCCCTGAAGGACAGACAAATTCTCCTGCAGTTGACACAATTGACTGGGAAAGAATCGTAGAGAGTTTCAACACAAAAGAACATGGCATACGCCACCAGACACACATGAGCAAGTGCAGAAATAGTGAACTTACAGTAACATGGGTATGTCTTTGCAGTGAGTATGCTCACACCCAGGCTACGCTAACCTGGATGCACAGATGTGGGTGCCAATCACCTGCATTAAATGTACAGTGTAGACATAGCCATGCAGAGTTGACTATTTTTTAAATTCATGCTCAACACTTGTCCCTTTTTCAACTCATTTAATCAGATTGTTAACTTCCAAAATGGGGTAAAAGGTATGTTGTGTTTTTCTCCCAAGGACTGCACTGCAACAGCTAAACTTATTGTCTATCCTGCATTGCCTTATGAGGTTCTAGAGGTGAAAATGTGGCTCTGTATATGCTCTTAATTTGTCTACTATGAATTCTTTATAATGGAAACTTTTCAAACCTTATGAAATATTTAAGTCCAATTCTGCACCCCTCTTGACTAAAGCTACTTGTCAATGGACAGTATACCAAAAACCACTCTGCAGGACTCAGGCATCATATTTTTCAGAAGATATACTTTAGTTTCACCAACAGAGGTCACTAAACCACCACACGTTTAATGGTTTTCTTTCAACATTTTGGGAGAACGCACCCTGAACAAGTTTTCTGATGACAGTCTACTACATTTTTAAAAGAGCTCTCATTTGCACACTTAAATAAAAATCATTTTGGTTAAGTAACTGGAAAAAACAATACAATAGAATGATTATGCATACAGAATACCAAGGGTTGTTAGGAAAATGGTTATCAGTTGTATTGCAAAAAAGGTAAAATTGATTTATAAAAGTACATTTAGTACATGAAAAAGTTTGAAATCAGAGCTAAGCTAAAGGTGTACATAAATAGGCCTGCTTGCCAGCTAAATCAGAGTGTAAAACTCAAACAGGGTTCTGATGTTTAACAAGTAGAATCTCCCATGATCTAATTAATGCTACTTTCCAGATTTTGCAATGTCAAGATCCAGCCTCATATGCAGAGAGGAGGCAATAAGGAAAAGAGTCCTAGAACAATTAAATTTTAAAAATCAATGCTTAACAGGCAGCAGTCCTGGTAAAACCAAGAGCAGTCACAGATGTATTAGCACACTAAGCCAGTTAATAGAATTGTATTAACAAAGGTCATTTGCAAACCTACAGCTGTAGTATAAACCTGTTTTTGCGAAGAATTATTATTCACTCAGGATATGGTACTCTAGCCATTCAGCTCTCATTAGAACATAGGGGAGTTGCACAGCTAAAGCCTTGTGCATCATTTTGAGAATATACCTTTTATGTTGAACTAATCTCAGTGGGGAGTCAGCACTAACACTGGTGTCCTTTTGACCTTTTTCCCTTTTAATATATTTCGCCTCAGTAGCAAAAGGTGAGAATGTGTTTTTCAATTGCAAAACAGAACATTTCATCCGTGGTTTTCTACAAATGTAAGGCATGGCCTGTAAAATGTACACGTGGAAAATGTTGACAGTCCCCAATTCAGACATTCATTTGACACTTAATAGATTTACAGCTATGCTTTTAGGGTTGCTTTTCTGGTGTTCCTTTGAAACTTACTCATAATGGTAGGCCTCACTGACACCACTCTCAACAGCTGCTAGTATGTGTGAAGCTACTGGAGTGGAAATGTTAATTATCATCAGCTACTGGAATTTCTCTAGGGACTACTTGTGGCCGGACATGTGCTTCTCTAAAGCACTTCAATAGGCCTTTGGAACACCTCTTACAACTAAAAACAGTTGTCTGAACCATCGCAAAAGAGAAAACCCTCAGGTTTTTGCCTTAATGTTCTTTTCATAGTGTATGGTTTGTAAAGTCTCTCAGTTTCCCTGGATGTAAGTTATCTAAATCATGTTATATACTTTGTGTACAAACTACAAATTTAGTTACCTAGTTGGCATGCAAGGTCTGAATTTGCATCTAACAATTTTTTAGGAGCATCTAAATTGAAAGGCAAAATGTACACACATTAGATTATTGGAACAAGAGGTGATATTGAGGGATACACCTGATTTGATACTCTCCTTACTTGGATCAACTGAAATAATTAGAATATCCGCTTTATGGAGAAAGAGCTACTTAAACTCTTCTGATAGCCATTTCCATCACAAAACTGCAAGAAAATGGAGGTGTCCTTCCCACTTTTTCTTTACCTCCTGCTAGTCAGTGGCATTTTGAGTCTAACCTTATTAACCCTAAAGAGCTTGATCATATGCCCACAGGGAACCTAAATATCAGCAGATGAGCTGGCAGAAGATAGAGCTCCCAGGAAGGGAAAATAAAGCTTGCTTGGGGGGGGGGGGGGGGGGGGGAAAGAAAAAAAAAAAAGTAAGTGTTTAAGTCCTGACTTTCACTATTATCATAGGTATTGCATAGTAGTGCTTCAACACAGTAACCTATAACATGGCTTTTATAATGGTGGAATCTTGTAGTCAAACTTTGCAAGCTTCAAAAAGTGGGCATTTCTGCTTCTGTTCACCCCTAATTAACTGATTATCAAATTCAGCCTTCTAGTTTTATTGAATATTCATGTCTGTTTCCATGGCAATCACAACCCTAGGCTTGACTTCACTATAGGCCTACATAATGTGAAACTGGGCTGTCACATTTGATTCCAAACATAAAATTTGAAATAGTAAGGGGAATATTGTGAGTAGTTTGCTAGCTAACTTCTCTGAATCAAAAGCATTCATGTTTCTCAAAAGTGTTTTAATTGAAACTGCCATCATTGCTTGGACTCCTCATTGTACAGATTGATGCACAGGAAATTTTTCCTCCCCCCAAATGGGGTAAGTTTACTTTCCACTACATCCAATTGTGAAATAGTAACCCATAATTAAGTAGAAAAAGGCTTCTTTGTTATGTTTAGGAGGATGTTAACAATAGTTTACGTACCAGCATATTCAAAATCCACAAGTTCTATATAGTAGCACCATTTTTGTTTTTTTGAAGAAATTTCACATAGATGTAGTCAAAGTGAGTGTGCTTAAACAAATAGGAACAGTCTGAAAAGATAAGTTAGAGCCTATTAATTCTCTGGCTCAGCTGCTGGAGCCCCTTAAAATTATAGTATAAATATTTGAAGAATGTAACAGCTTTGTTCCCTGTGTGGTCTGAAATGTAATTCTGAGTACAAGTGAATACACAACACAGTACTGTTATATACAAAAAAAGTTTAATTGAAATACCTGTATAAAAAATATGATCTCCATACATTTCACACTGTTAAACAGAAGAAAAAAATCCAAATCCAAGCTGCACAAATGCAACCAGAACACAGAAACACAGCTATTAAAATAAATTAATGTTTATGACTCTGCCACCCTACCTTCCAGAGCCAATACACAAAGACTGTACAATGTCAATAATTTAAAACCCTTCCAAATAGCATTACTTTACATTACTGGTAGAATACCAGACAAAGGCATACTAAACTTTAAAGTCATTCTATTTCCCTTAAATTAGACTTTGTACAACATTTTCCATCTTCCAACAGAAACTGGTAAGGTCAGAAAAAAAATTGTTTTGTTTTTTTAAACAAAAGTTAACAGGAATGCAGAAAAGAGTGTCATGGGCAAACCACTAGAATTCCCATGGGGAAGGGGGAAAGCAGTGTTGAATATAACTCTAACCAAATAAATTAAGCAAATAAATAGCCACAGTTGAAACTGTGGGAGGTCTTCTAAAACTTCAAACAAATAAATAAAAAAAAATAAAAAAAAACAACTGTATAATACATGGGAAAACCAAATTTACATAAACACATTATACAGGTATGGAAAAAAGTAAAGTCCTTGAATATTGCATTGATTGTGCATTTAACATGCCCATACATACTGTAAGACTCGCAGGTTGACAAAAGGAGATGGGTGAAGGGAGGGCGGGATTGAGAAAGGGGCTTCGCATGCCCAGTGGTAGAGATGATAAAAGAAAACAAGAGTGAATGTTCCTGATTAAAAAAAAAAAAAAGCTGATATATCTGTTCATATTTGTATGCAGGCTATAGGAAATATTTTGGAGCAGCAGAGGTGGGTTTGGGGGAGGGACGGGGACTGGAAGGAGTGAAATGTCTGTGTTCAAGTATTCCATCGCCAGTGGATGGGACTACTTCATTCAATCACCGAACATGTTCTCCAATGCATCATAGGAGCTGCTTCCTCCAGCACTCAGTCTAAAGGGAGCAAAATCCTATAATGAACTGGATCTTCTTTGGACATACACAGCTCAAAAAAGAAAGTCCCACTGAAGCAGCTTTCAAAAAGGCACTCAAAAGCAAATAAAAATCTAGTCCAGGCTCTATGAGAGCAAAAAAGTTTACCATGTATTCAAGAGGTCACTGCTTTCTTAATAAGGTCAGTCTTTTGACTAAGTACTGGCCTGCAACTCCCAAACATCAGCGTTTCCAAAGGAAATTTCTCATTCCAAAGCAGAAACCAGCAAAAAGGGAAAATAAAATCAAGTCCCTCAGACAAAGATTCAACTACAGAATAATGAATGCATTTTTCTAGCCCCTCCTACGTATTGGCAGCAGCACTGTGGTCTTTCTGCTTGTAGCTCCCCTCCCATTGCAAGGTCCTTAGTGTTTCACAGACTCTCATTACTTGAACTTGTGCTAGATACATCAGTATCAAGGGTCCGAAGCCTTATGTCACAGTCCTCAGACTTCACTACTTCAGATTTGTGCAACCATGCATGGTCAAAAATTTGTTCGAGTGTTGGTCTGTCTGAAGGCCTCAGTGAAAGGCACCATTTGATCAGCTGCTGACATTCTGAAACAGATGAAGTAAACAGACAACATTAGACTACAAAGCAAAAAGAATCTCAAACAGAAAATCAGCCATTATCATAAATTAAGTGTTAGTAATTTTTTTGTTTGAACTCACCAGGTGATATTCGTCTCCTGAAGTATAACCGTCCTCTCAAGATCTCTTCATCTTGTTCAAAGGGAATGTCTCCACAAACCATATCAAACAGAAGCACTCCCAAGGACCACACTGTTGCTGACCTCCCATGGTATCTGTGGTATCGGATCCATTCTGGAGGACTGTACACTCTCGTTCCTACAATGAAAAAATAGCATCCCCCAACATCAGCAAACTAAGTTTTATTCTACCCCCCTAACATTTTAGTTGGGCTGCCCATGCATATCAAACCACACAAGAATAAAAAATTCTAAATATTTAAAAATCATAGTGGGCCAAATTCATCCCCCGTGAAAGTCCAGAGAAGCTGGCTACAATTACACCAGGCATACATTTAGGCCATTAGCTTGTGCTGTTCTGTTGTGATGAATAACATAGCTTCCATCAGCTGACTGTTTACTAAGGCATGGCTCCCTTTCACTGACCATGTGGCGTCTACAGCATCACACCAAAAATAGACACAAAAGGACAAAGGGAATGGGGAGGGGGCAGGGGGAGGAGAACGAGAAGAGAAACAGAAGGTGAAACTCAGGTCGATCTTATTACATACAGCTAATCGGCTTTATCCAATTCCAAGACAGTGTGAACAAAATACAGACTTGCTCACAAATTAATTTTTCAGAATAATCAAAAAAGGCTACTCCGGCTCTCTGAAAAGGCTCTTAGAAACCGCCCTCCCTTGGCACTAGGCTGTTCCTTGGATACCAAACAAAAACTGGAATTTGTGATGCTGACTGTCACATGGCCAGGAGGTTCGGGTTTCACAACAAAACAGATGTTAAGTGCAGCAGCTGACGACAGAGAAAGGGAGGGGGAAGTCCCTCATCTATATCAAGCACACTCACAGCTAGGGGAAAAAAATATTTATATCTATCATCTCTTCCTTCCTTTTCAAGAAGCATTTCAGTTTTCCTATATTCAAAAAACCCAAATTTAAGTCATTTAAGGGGCATATATAATTTACCCAGGATTTTAAATCTGCAATGCAGGCATCAGCTGGGTTGAGGGTAATTCATTAAATTAGAAATCAAAATATATGCATTGCACATAGCAAAGATGGGAACGCCTGGCGCTGGTGAAGCCTCAATGTAAACAGATCGCCCTCTAGGAAAAATGCCTTTTCCAAGGCAGGGAAATATAAACTGCTGCGTCACTGCCTGGAATCGCTTCTTTCCTACTCAACAGAACACCCCCCAAACGCCTCCGGTGCACAGGTTTAAATTACCCGCAGATCCATTACCAGCTACTGCAGCTGCAGAGCCACCTTGTTGTTGTTCTCAGGAGCTAAGAATGTGACTAAACCACGCAGGGAGAGCGCATCGGGTAAGCCCCGGCGCAGGGCTTTGCTGTCTCACCCGCACGGAGGCATTTTGGGGATGGGAGGGGCACATACCATCGAAGTCGGTGTAGACAGTGTCCTTAAGGATGGCTCCGGAGCCGAAGTCGATCAGCTTGAGCTCGCCTGTCCTGAGATCCACCAGCAGGTTCTCGTCCTTGATGTCCCTGTGCACCACGCCGCAGGTGTAGCAGTGGCGCACCGCCTCCAGAACCTGCCGGAAGAAGCCCCGGGCCGTCTCCTCGTCCAGGGCCCCCTTCTCGGTGATGAAGTCGAAAAGATCCTTCACCAGCTCGGGCCGCTCCATGATTATGAGGTAGCCGTCGGGCCGCTCGTACCAGTCCAGCAGCTTGATGACCCCTCTAAAGCCGGAACCCACCTTCTTCAGCAGCACGATCTCCAAGGGCACCATCGCTCCGCTCTGGGCAGCGCAAAGAGGCAAGGGCGGCGGTCACTCACCGTGCAGCCCAGGCGGGGAAGCCAACCTGCCTCCCCCCTTCCCCACACGCAGGCTCCGCCGGGCAGAGGCGCACACACCCCACGCGCTGTGCACGGAGTCTCCCGCAGCAGCGCGGGGGCTGGGGAAGTCCAGCGCCGCTCCGCTCCGCTGGGGGGGCTCCGCGACTGCCGCAGTCAGAGGGGGAGGGGCCAGGGGAAGAAACCCCGCCAAAATCCCCCCAATGTAAACAATAACACAGGGGCGGGAGGAGGGACCCAGCCCTCTCGCCACCCAAACAATAGCCAGCCTGGGTGACTGCCGGGCGGGGACAGCCGGCTCCCAGCTTCCCTCGGACCCACCGCGCGGTTACAGCCGCTCCCCAGCGAATACTTACAATGGTGCCCCACTCGGTGACCCGCTCCTTCACCACATGTTTCACGGCCACCTGGGGGAGAGAGAAGGCGCGGTCAGAGCGCGGTGGGGACGAGCCTTCCCCGCTCTGCAGCGGCGGAGAGGGCTGGGGCGGCTGCGACGCGCGACCCTGCAGCCACGCACACGCCGCCCCGAGTAGACAGCAAGACACAACTACGCAGCCATGAATAGCCCCCCTTCTCCTTACCGGCAAGCCGTCTGCTATCCTGGTCCCCGCGTACACCGTGCCGAAGCCCCCGCTGCCCAGCACGGAGCCCACCTGGTAGACTTTATCGAAGGGCTCCTTCTCCGATTTCGCTAGAAACGGAAAGAAATTAAGAGAGGTTGGAGGCGCCCTATTAAGAAGGCAGGACACGAGGCAGGCGAGAGGAAGCCCCGCCAGGGGAGCCGCATGGCTGTTCACACCGGCACATGCGGCTCTTCATCCTAAGCTCAGCGAGCAATGGGAAGCCAGGCGGTTTTTTGTGCTGTACGCCGGCAGCGATCCGACAAGCCGCCGCCCAGAGCCAAAATATCCAAACACGCCCCACTGGAGGGGGGGACGCGGACGCCGCGCACTCTCCCATAACAACCCAGCTAACCGGGGAGCTGTGCCCATCCCTACGCGGCGACACGCTAGCAGGGAATGTGACAGCCGAGAAATCCTCGGAGCTTGCAAACTCCCCATTAAAAAGCGACGGGCACCGCACCGCGGCTGGGTCACAACCAGCGAGTCGCTCACTGCGTACCTGGCTGGAGGATTTTCACCGGCAAGTGATCCATGCTGGTGGGGTTGCAAATGTGAGCGAGGGAGCCAAACTTAGAGAGCAACATCTTCCAGAGGAGCCGGGGAAAGGGGGAGGAAAGAGATCCTGCAGCGAAACGTAGAGTGTGTCCTCCGGGCTAATTATTCAATTAACGAGCTGCTGGGGAGGAGCGCCGCGCTCTCCTTCCCGACCCGGGAGGGGAGCTGCGAAGCGGCTGCCTGGCTCCCGCTCTGCTCTCCCCGGTCCACCAGCAGCAGTTGATGTTGTAGCAGAGGGGGGCAGACGCCTCCAGAAATAAACAGCCACAAAGAATCCAAGCTAAAGCGGCGTGGAGCCCTTCGACAAAAAGCAATCAATAACGGGGGCGATGCTCTGCTTCTCCCACCGCCCAGCGCAGCTCAACGCAACCCTAGATGCCAGCAGGGCTGCGGAGAAAGTGGGTAAAATCCGCCCCGGCTAGAAGGACGCTTGCTCGGGGCCGCTGAGTGACTGCGAATTCAATCCAGCGCCGCAGTAAAGCCGTCACCCCTGGTGCAATAGCAGCAGCAGCGCAGCCTCCTCGGTGCCTGCTCACTTCTGAGCTCAATTACAGCAGGAGCTGCCTCTTAACTCTCAATGTTTTGGTGCGGAGAAGAGACACAAAATATCCCTCCGCGGGGGAGTGGGAAAATACCTCGCTGTGCCTGTCGGATTACTTCCCCTCCCGTAGAGCACACCGCGCTGGGATGTCTTCGTGCGGTCTACGGCTCCGGCGGGGACTGCAAAGTCCCAGCCCGCAGTAAATACAAGGGAGGGGGAACTGGAACTACTTATTTGTAGTAATAGACGCGCAGAGTTACACTGTCTGAAATTTTCACCACACACTAGCAAAAAGAGGGGGGGAGAGCGAGCAAGCAAGATTCTCCAATTTGCATTACTTTATCAGTCAGCCAATGAAGGGCCACCTTTTCAAAGGGGGTATCGAGCGGTGGCCAATCAGGAAGAGGGTCTGTTTGCATATGCTAAAATGGGGCCAGGCGCGCAGGGCGGGAATTCCTAGACGCGCCTTTCCCCTCATTTCTCCCGGCTGCGCTGGGGAAAGGTCACTCTGCGCCGAGCTGAGACACTGCGTCTGGCGCTGGGGTGGGAGGGAGATAAGGGGAAAGAGCAGCAGCAGCTGCCGCCATGATCACCGTTGTGGGGACACCGGGAAGGGGAGGGCTGTATGCATGCTGCTCCTTTGATGAAGCCACCCAAACCGTTTAGAAACCGGCTTATTTATAGCGCAGCGTTCACCGGAATAACACATCCTGCTCCCTTGCCTATTATAGCTTCATTTGTGCCTGCCCTTTCTCTGCTGTGATTTCTTACTCCGCTCCCTCCCGGGCCGGCTGAACTGCACCCCGCTTGGCGGTGCAGTTTGCTCCACAGAGCCTGGGTCCGAGCCCTTCAGCCTGCACCCCGGGTCTTAGCTGCAGCGAGTCTTTGTATGGCCGCATCTGCCGTATGAACGCGCACGTGCGTTAGGGGGAGCTAATGGGATTCCCTGATACACGCTGGGAGACTTCAGTATGTTAAACCTGAGCCTGCCCTTGAGCGGCGAAGAGCCCCTTCGTAGTTAGGCGTCAGTTAAGAACTGCAAGAAGCGCTTGTTTCCTCCCCCCGGCGAGCCCGTCCATTGGGTTCGCTGGGCTGGAAATCCGCACAGACGCTGCAATGTCACACGCTGGATCCCGTGCGTGGGTCTGAGGCACCTCTTGACGTCTGGCGCCGGCTGAGATTGAAAGGCAGCTCCTCTCTCATTAGAGTCCATAGAGGGCGCTGAGGCAATAAGAAATCATCCGAGGGAAAGCCGCATGGCGTCCTCAGGCGAGGTAGGCGCTCAGAGCTCAGTCTCTCAGCTGGGAGGCAAGTCTAGATTAATTTTAAGGCAGTTTTTAGAACCACCTCTCTCGTGAAGAAGGAATTTACAACTTGTTTCAATGGAACTAACTTCACTCAGTTTCTGCCATTTCCACTGAAACTGGAAGGGCTTGAGCTGGCCCTGCCTACACCGCTCAGGTTGGCTTAGGGCTTGTTCACCAGTTCTGTCCTTATTGTATTTGGTGGGTAGAGACAACTGGATAACAGTTTTAGGGAATACTTAAACTCAGCTTTCCAGTTACTGGTAACGGGGCTAGAGGTGCAGCAGCTGTAGTCTAAGGACTTGTCTTCATTGACATCACTGCAACAGTTAGCTGGAGTTAGTACAATTGAGTTACTGCACTTCAAAACAACACTGGAATTACACACAGAGGGATTTGATTAGCAGCAGAGAGTGATTGGATTACCAGAATGATTGGATTAGTTGATGAGCAGTTTTAACCCAAGCTGCTGCTTCCCCTCAGCATTACTAGGGCCTTGTCTATGACTCAGTTCCATCACTCAGGGGTGTGAAAAATCCACACCTGAGCGACATAGGACCTAACCCCTGTTGTAGATGCCATTGGATCAAACAAAGAATTCTTCTGTTGACCTAGCTACCCCTTTTTAGGGAGGTGGACTAACTGTGCAGGCGGTGTAGGTAGTGTCACACTGAAGTGCTACAATGCAGTGCTATAGCTGTGCCACTGTAGCGTTTCAAGTGTAGACAAGCCCTAGCTCAAGCATTAGCATCACTCAACTTTCAAAGACCCCAGTTCCCCCACCCTTGACAGAAAAATTCACACCCCTGAACAATGTTGTTAAACTGACTTAACCCCAGTGTAGAAAGCACTAGGTCAATGGGAGAATTCTCCCGTTGACCTAACTACCGTCTCTTGCAGAGGCGCAGGGCTGTCCCTATCCATACGCAAACTACGCAGCTGCATAGGGCACTAGGAAACTTGGGGCACCAAATTGCCCCAAATTTCCTGGTGCCCTACGCAGCTGCGGGTTGCATCCAGCTCCAGCAGCCAGCCCAATCCCCCAGACGGCTGAGCCGGCCCCTCGTGGGCTGCGTACAGCAGGGCCCAGGAAAGCTGCCCCTGCCCCATCCCTTCCCCTCTGCCCCTGCTCCGCCCCGTCCCTTCCCACCCCTGCTCTACCCCAGCCTTGACCCCCCACTCCACCTCTTTCCCCCCCTCCAAACCCCATCCCCTGAGCTATGCATCTCGGGGGACTGCAGCAGGGAACCGGGTTGGACCCTCCCTGCACTCACTGGGCAGGCGTCGGGAAGTGGAGTGACCTGGCCCCAGCCGTGCCACCGGTGAGTGCTGCGGGGCGGTTCCCCCCCTTCCCCCAAGCCTGGGAGCTGCGGGAGCAGAGCAGTGCAGGCTGGGGCCAGGTTGCTCCACTTCCCGCCGCCCCGTGAGTGCGGGGGCAGGCCCGACTCCTGCTGCCTTCCTTCACTGGCTGTTCCTGCCTCCCAAAGCCCTTGGACATAGCCCCCCTCTCTGCCCTCCAGAGTCCTTAGATGCACCCCCCTCCCCACTTGGAGGCCCTGGGCCAGCCCCCCTGCAGGGGGGCTGCGTAGGGCACCACAATCTCTAGGGACGGCCCTGGAGAGGGGGATTACCTATGCCGATGGGAGGACTTCTCCTGTTGGAGTAGGTAGTGTCTTCACTGAAGCTGCTTGTGGTTCATGAACCTGGGGAAGATAAGGGCACCTCTTCACTACCCGCCAGATCGGCGGGTAGCGATCGATCTATTGGGGATCGATTTATCGTGTCTAGTGCAGACGCGATAAAATCGATCCCTGATCACTCTGCTGTCAACTCCGGAACTCCACCGCAGTGAGAGGCGGAAGCGGAGTCGGCGGGGGAGCGGCAGCGGTCGACTCGCCGCCGTCCTCACAGCCAGGTAAGTCGACCTCCTCCCCCCCGTTCCCCCCACCCCGTAGTGTAGATCTAGCCTAAGTGTCTGAATGTCTAAATTGAGTGCGAGGCCTGAAACAAAACAAGTGGGGAGGGGGGGAGAAGGCCTTCTCTTATGACTTTTAGCCTAGTGCAGTGGTCCCCAACCTTTTTGTGGCCAGTAGCACATTCCTGTTTTCAGAAGAGTGTGGCGGGCGCCAACAATTTTTCAAGGCTTACTTTGTATTTGTACATTAAATAATACGAAAAACATCATATTTAATATTACATAATATATGAATCCAGAGAGAAGAGAGAAGCCGGAGAGAAGCCGCGAGGACAGAGAACACCGCGCCCGCAGCCTGAGTTCTCTGTCCCCGTCAGGCGCGGGGCTGCGGCTTCTCTCCCCTGTTGGGCACTAGACGGGCACACATAAATGCCCTGTCGGGCGCCATGGCACCCGTGGACACCGCGTTGGGGACCACTGGCCTAGTGGATAGGATGCTCAACTGGGATGTGGGAGTCCCCTGGTTCAAGTCCTCCCTACTACTACTGAAGAAGTACAGAGAAGAGAAACAAAAATAATTAGGAGTCCAGAAGAGCTTCCATATGAGGAGAGATTAAAAAGATGGGGACTGTTCATCTTAGAAAAGAGATGACTAAAGGGAGATATGTTAGAGGCACAGTTGCCAACTTTCACATGTTAAATAAGCACCCTGACTTTCACAATAAGCCAAAATCAATCTAATCCCATTTCAAAACAAGCCAATCCCTAAGACCCCCAAAACTCTATTTGACTAGATCCCCGCGGCGTGCAGTCTGGGACTGTGGTGGGCCCACTGTGCACCTCTGACTCTCTCCCCCTCTTGCCCCTGCTTACCCCTTGTCCCTGCTTGCCCCCCTCCCCCCCCCACTGCTTTCCAGGAGCTGATCAAAAAAAAGAAGCAACAAGCTACAAGCCAAAAACTAGCCAACAAGCAACTCACAAGCCAATTAAGCTAAAACCAAGCCCAACTTCTGAATTTTTTTTTTGGCGGGTTTGGCATGTTTGGTTAGAGGTCTATATAATCGTGAATGGTGTGGAGAAAGTGTATAAGGAACTGTTACTTATCCCTTCACGTAGCACAAGAACTGGGGGTCACCCAATGAAATTAATAGGCAACAGGATTAAAACAGACATAAGGAAGCACTTCTTCACACACTGCACAGTCAACCTGTGGAACTCGTTGTCGGGGATGTTGTGAAGACCACAGGCACCAATTTTCCAAAGTGCTGGGGCGGGGGGGTGCTCAACCCCTGGCTCTGCCCCCAGCCCCGCCCCCACCTCACCCCTTCACTCAAGGCCCCACATCTACCCCACCTCTTCCCGCCCAGTTCCAGCCCTTCACCCGAGCATGCCACATCCTCTCTCCTCCCTCCCAGCCTCTTGCACGCTGCGAAACAGCTGATCGTGGTGGGAGGGAGGGAGGGGGAGGTGCTGATCCGTGGGGCCTGCCGGCCGTCGGGAGGCATTGGAGAGATGGGGGGGAAGTTAGTAGGGGGGTGAGGTGGCTCGGAGCCACAGCCGGGCCACAATAAGACCCAGGCAGACAGTTGTGGGGAGCCGCGGTGGATCCTCCACCTGCCTGCAGTGCAGAGGGATGGGACTGAGAGCAGCCCCCGTCCGTGTCCCCACCCTCCAGGGTCCTTGCCCGGACGAGAGCATGTGGAGGGTCCACGATGCTGCCCGCACGGATCTCCCTGACTGGGCTCTGGCGGGGGGGTGCCTCGGAGCCTAAGCCCGACCAGGTAAGTAGAGCCCTGCAATTCATGGATATCTGCGGCTATCTGCATCCGTGGAGCGGATATCTGCAGATTATTTTTGCGGAGCGTGGTCTGATGCGAATACACATTTTTGTATCTGCACAGGGCCCTGTAAACCTTCCATACTGTTTATGCTGCTCCTTCTGGTCTGCCTCAGAAAATTCATTTCTAGAGCCCTGAACAATTGCAACTGTAGGACACATATAAACTATTTTTGCCTTATTTGAATGTTGTTTTTCAACTGTAAATGGGAAGCAATTAAATGGTATTATGCTAATCTGTTCTTTGATGTACAAATAATTTTTTATGCACAAGGGTCCCTGACAAGCGTCAGTTGTGGTATACAGCAATATGGGAACACCATACAAGGTTCTGCCTGCTGCCTAGGAATAATGACTGACTCGAACTTTGTCCTTAGTTATTACAGGGTATCTAGGTTCAATTTGCTGTGCCACAGCATCAGGTATGTCTATTAAAATTGCCATAATAGCTGTCAATTGGACTCCAATAGCAATAGGGCAGCCAAAGTGTTCTGGGTTACAAACCTTTTTGGCAGTTACATAGTGTATTTAGATGGAGTGATGGTGTAGTCATAACCGTTGATAATTCTTCCAGTTTCTTCCTTCTCTTGACCATCATTGCTTCCATTTTATTTAGACTGAACTTCAGTCATTTAATTGTTGCCTAGGTCCCTTTCCTCATCATGCACATGGCAAAATAAAATAAAACTCACCACCTTCAGATGAAGAGGATATATGGAGCTGAGTATCATTAGCAGTAGACTGATGTCAGCAAGGCAGTGATGCCTCACAATCTCCCCATGTGACCTCAGATATACATTTAGCAAGAAAAGTGTCAATGAAATCTTGCAGAATCCTGCATGATAGGGCCTTTATGGTAGATGAACAACCTCTCAAACTTGCCATTTGAGATTTCTCAGAAAGGAAAAACATGGTCTTACGGGAGAATAACACCTTCCATCTCTGTCTGTGAGATCTGGCAGGTCACCAACACTTTGTAGTTAATGATGTCAAGGTCAGCTGATAGAATTCACTGAAAGTCACTGTGAATACTTTTATAGGAATCTGGGAGGGAAAATGACATCAGAATTGCCACATTACAATCTTCCCAATAATCTTCTCTAAAAATGATAAGTTTGAGAAAGCTCAGTGATTGACAAGGAAATAACTTTTTCACCTGAATGACCTTGTCAGTTACTGATCAAGAAGCCATCATTTGGCTTTAACAACTGTGACCTTTTGGGAGGTTATTAAGAAGGTTGTAGTAGGGCAGGTCCAGATTCTTTTGGTTTCTTATCAGTCTACTTTTAGGCCTGGATACAGACACTGCATTAGCTACCTTGGTAAGTTATCTTTTGGCAATAGACAAAGGTCAGAGGTCCATGTCCCTTTGATTAACCTTATTAGACTCTGATACTGTTGACAGGTGTGGCTGATCTGCCTGCAAGATCTGGCAGAGGTGGATGGGCTGTTCTTCTGTAATGTCATTATTTCCTTTCTGAGAAGTGAGTCTAAAGGGCCTGCTCAATTTTTTTGTGTTATTGGAATCGTGTCTGTCCAGATGGAGACATTAACAACTCCATTCACAATGGCGCTTAAACCTCCACATTGTTTTTTCCCCAACTATGAGAGAATCTTGCAGGTTGTAACCCCTCTTTCCTCTATTCATCCAGAGCATCTGTGAATGAAACAGCTGAAACTACTAGTGAAGATGGCACCTCTTCCACAACATGAGTCTCAGTCTCTTCTTTGAATCACATTTTACATTGATGAACACTATTTTCCTGGTGCATATTTAACCAGGTGGAATATTCCTGCTTGGAAAACAAAACAATACAAAGCAAAACCAAACTTATGATACTTATATTTATATATCATTGACAGTATTTCCACTTTTGTACATACATGCGTGTTATTGGATTCACCATATGCAATTAGAAATCTGACTAAATGTTTAATTTGCTTTATCTGATATAATTCCAACTGCTGCTTTTAAGATGTTGTTATGTACACAATATACAGCCTCTCTACAGTATTTTCCACTCTATGCATCTGATGAAGTGGATTTTAGCCCACGAAAGCTTATGCCCAAATAAATTTGTTAGTCTCTAAGGTGCCACAAGGACTCCTCGTTGTTTTTGCTGATACAGACTAACGTGGCTACCACTCTGAAACCAGAGAAATATTAATGTCAGTAATCTAATTAGCTGTTTGAGACAAGGGCTTCATGAATACAATCATAATTTGAATGCTACAGAAGCAACTCTCCTTTGAGACTGACAAGAATTAGTAATCTGCCGAATCAGCAAATAAAATTTCCAGAATTATATGACCTGATTGCAAAAGATGTATGTTTTAGCTAAGCTGGATCTTTGGGAGTTATCTTAGTACACCAATCAATGATTCTACAAAACAATCTGATATATACAAATGTCATCATTTACAGTGTGGGTAGTGGGGAGCACAAATACACTTTTACATGGAGGCAGAGTTATGTTCAGTGCATGACCAGAGAGGGGTGGGCAGAGGTGACAGATAAGCCCAGTACATTACCTTCATTGCACCTAGCCTCTGTCCCCTCAAGAATTAAATCCTAGGGAGTAGCATCTGAAGTCAAGAATCAGACTTTTAAGATGATATTCTTTATGGTCACGCAGTTGTTATTAATTGTCCCTTGCATAGTGACAGATGATTAAAGTAATTGTAAATAAGGAATCATTATCCTGGGAGGGTGTTTCTAGCAGAGTTCCATGGGGTTCTGTTCTTGGTCCAGTGCTATTCAATACCTTCACCAATGATATGGAAGAGAATATAACATCCTTGCTTGCTAGTAAAATTTGCAGGTGACACAAATATCAATGGAGTGGTAAATAATGATGGGGTTTGGGTGAGTTATATGGACCTCTCAGGATCTCTTTGTAAGGTGGTCTTATTTGAACAACGTACACTTTAACGCTGCCAAATGCAAAATTGTATATCTAAGAACAAAGAATGTAGATTAGTCTTAAAATATGAGAGTTAGTGTCCTGAAATGCAGTGACAATACAAAGGACTTGGGGGTCATGGTATATAACCAACTGAACATAAGCTCCCAATGTGGTGATATAGCTAAGAGGGAGAACATGATCCTTGGATGTACAAGCAGGAGGCTATCAAGTAGGAGTAGGGAAGTGGTATTACCCCTGTATACAGCATTAGTGAGACCACTGCTGGAATAATGTGTCCAAAATGGATGTTGAACATTGGAAAATATTCAAAAAAGAGATCCAAGAATGATTCAAAGTCTGGAAATCATACCTTATGGTGACAGTCTTAAGATTATTTAGTTTATCCAAGAGAAGGTTAAGCAGTGACTTAACTGATATCTATAAATATCTGTATGGGGAAGAGTTTTCTGATATTGGGGAGCACTTTAATCTAGCAGAACAAAGTGCATCAAGATTCAGTGGTTGGAAGCTGAAGCCAAACTCACACTAGAAATAAGGCACCTTTTTTTTTTTTTAAATGGTGAGAGTAATTAACCATTGGAACAATTTACCTAGGGATGGGTGAATTCTCTATCATTTGAAGTCTTAAATCAAGAGTGGATGTCTTTCTAAAAGGTACACTCAAAGATACAGCTCAAATAGAAGTTATGGGTGTGATGCAGAAATGTAATGGGTGAGGTTCAATGGCATATCGTATGCAAGAGGTCAGGTTAGATGAACCTAATGGTCCCTTTTGGTATTAATGTCTGTGACATGTCCGTTTATAAAACTGATCAAGTCTGATGGCCTAATTCTCCACTGTTTTACATCTGTGTTAGTGTAATACCAGTGCTGGAATAATGTGTGCAGTATTCGTCACCCCATCCAAAAAGATTATTGCAGAACTATAGGGGGCTCAGAAAAGGGTGATGAGAATGATTAGGGACATGGAAAAATCTCACATATAAAAAGAGATTATTTACCTTAAAAAGAAGAATAACAAGAGGGGAAGTGGGAAAAGTATAAATAAAATAATCAATGTTCTAAAGAAGGTAGATCAGAATATTCTGTTCTTTGTCCCACAACACATGAGCAAGGAGACATTGAGTGAAGTTGGCAGATTTGAAACTAATAAAGGGATATAATTTTTTCACACAACATGTAATTAGACTAGAACTTTCTCCCAGCAGGCAGCTGACCTGCCAGGAAATGTCTGTACCTACTGCGGGTGGATCTGTGGTTCCAGGATCGGACTCCTGAGTCATTTCAGGACCCATATGAAAATCTGCGGTGGAGATCATCCTCAAATTGCCCACAGCTCCCACTGTAATTTCCAGCCAATGGGAGCTGCGGGAAGCAGTGCAGGCCGCAGCGACGTGCTGGCCACCGCTTCCTGCAGCTCCCATTGGCCGGGAACGGCAAACCACAGCCACTGGGAGCCATGGACAGCCGTGCAAATGTAAACAAACTGCCTGGTGGCCCACCAGCGGATTACCCTGATGGGCTGTGTGTGGCCCGCGGGCCGTAGGTTGCTCACCACTGAATAAGACTGTGGAGCTCATTGCCATTGGAAGTCATTGAGGCGAAGAACTTAGAAAGATTCATAGAATATCCAGAGTTGTCATAATTAATGTCAATTTTTGGAAGGTCTATTAAACCTCACTCTTCAGGGTTTAAGTCAATCTCTAACTATTAGAAAACAGGTTGAGACCAAATGTGGCGGCAGATTATCCCATATCTACCTACTGTGGGGTTCTTATTCATTTCTCTGAAGCATCTGATACTGGCCACTGTCAGAGACAGAATACCTAGATTGACTTCAGGTCTGATCCAGTATGGAAGTTCCTAGGTTCCTGTATTAGCCAGTGTAACTCTCTTGACTTCAATGGAGTTATACCCAAAGTGGTGTAATGCAATGAAGACTCAGCCCAGAATCTTTAGTCCAAAGAGATTGTGTCTAACATAATGGGTATGAGGAGTAAAAGACTGTCTTTACGTCCAGAGCTGATCCGAAGATGCTAAAATAAGGCTCAAAATCTGATTCTGTTCCACCTTCATTTTGTACATTTTCAAACATTAGAACACTGTGAACTATTAAAGTCAAATTTTACCTGAAATTTGGACAGTAATCCCATATTATTTAAATCATTCCAGTTTATTTATATAACTTATTGATTACCAATAACCAAATGCATTTGGATATGCTCTCCATTAAATAATTCAATAACTTGCTAATCATAAGCTGGTTCCAAAAGCCCTGCTACAGACCCACATCACCTCTACTTTCAGCAAAGGATAGATGGAAATAGAAATTAATAGGCTGTATAAAACAAACAATGAAGGCTCTCACAGAAATTGAGAGAGAGTTCCACAGATGAGGGCCTACCATACAAAGATCTGTGCCTGCTCCAGATTGAACCTTGAGACTGCAATTTAGTCAACCCCACAATATTCCACTTGCAGAATACAGCATCAGCTGGTACCTTAGTACTATGTTATTACTTTCCATTTTGGCCTTCATAGGGCTATGTTTCCAAATTTAAAGGCACAGTGGGTCACCTTAAGTAGGATGAGAGTTGTTTTTATCAGGAACTGTTAAAAGGATGCATTTGTTGTCATACAGTCATGGTGAAATAATTCACAATTGTAGGTGTGATAGAAGGATACATTTTCAGGATAGTGGTTAGGATTTTATATGCACTTTTACCGGTAGAGGGGCTCATAATTGGGGCTGGGTGGAACAATCCAAACTGATTGACATAAGAGGGTCCATATTTCCCCTACATCCCTTTACAACACCATCTCCTTTTATATGTGCCAGACTCCAATTCCATTTCTGAACAACAGGTCAATCCCTCTACATGCATTCACATAATGAGAATTAAGTTAGAGTTTCACACTTCAGATTTCCAGTAACTGCCTGAATAAAATGTATCCCTTTGAGCCAAGTAGAGGAAGAAGCCACCAAATGACTTTGAACTGTGACCCAGGGTTCCCATGATAGACTACTAATGGGCCCAATGCTTTAGGTCTAAAGGGCACACGCCTGCACATAGACCTCTTGTCTGATTTGGGATGCTGCCAGCCTATAATTATCTGCGTCAATCCTTGAAAACGTTGGAATATAATTATTAACTGGCTAGGGCCCCAAACCCGCAGGAGACTGCCACTTGCGTGGAGACAATTGCAAGTTTGGGCCTTAGTCCACATCACAAGCTAACTAGATTGTGTGTTATATATTTTAATATCATCTTATCAGATAAAAGGCCCTCCAAACTATACTAAAGTATTTAACCTACAACAGAAGTTTCACATTTTTCTCCAAAGGCAGAGAGTTTCTGGCTATGTATGCTATTCTGTAAGGCTGGCATGAGGACAAACATTTTATGTAGTTCTTTTTGTGGTCCATTTTTTTAGATGGATATTAAATTAAAGATCAAGTCTGTTTAAAAACAGTTCCATTTTGTATAAGGAGAGCTGAGAGCTTGTTTATTTAATGTATTTGTAAAATTTAAAACTCATGGGTAAGAATTGGTTAATATTGCTTACTAATCTTTGATCAAGGTTCAGCCAATTGTACTGCAATCTTAAGCTACAATTAGAAAGTATGAATATGTAACTGTCCTTGCTCAAAGTTTCATTCATAGATAGCGAAGGTATGTGTTCTAAACACCATGTGACTATACAATCAAAGGAAAAGGTTCTTGTCTACCTTATCAAAAGTTTCTTGGAGCTTATATTGACTTTATGATCATAACTTCTGCATTTTTTTCACAAACTTTGTTAGTATTGTCCTTGTCTATATTATATTAATATATCTATCTATAGGGCTTTTAAAATTATTTCCTAAATATTAAAAGCCAACAACAAATGTTCTAGGGCTATACTCTCCCTAACTAAGCTTTCCGTTGCATTCTCTGTGTTAACTAGATGACTTTGTTTATGTTTATATTCACAGCTAATAAGTCTCTCTCTCCCATCCCACAAACTAATCATTTTGTGTACCTCAGGTTTCAAGGCCCAATTTGAAACACTTCAAAGGGGCCTGATTTTCAGAAGGGGGGAAAGGCGGTTCAGTGTTCTGTGGACCATACTTTAAATATGTTAAGTCAAGGCACATGTTCAATTGTGCATAGTTTCCCGCTTCAGATAACCAGCTTCTTTTCCTTAGTCTAGCTGTGGCACTCTCCCTCCAACAAGCGCAAACACCTTCTCTTCTCCTTATCTATGTCTTCATGGGACTCAGTGGCCTATCCCTTTTCTCCTGTTCTTCTGCCTTCCTGGGTCTTCAATGGGCACTAGAAGGGAATTCTATCCCAGCAGACTAATCATTCCTAAAAGAGTCCTATAGAATGGAGTAGGAAGCAGCTTAATGCCTCTCCCTGTTGACGTCTCTTTATTGAGTGAAGGTAGGTATGGTGAGTACTTTCTTTTCTACATTTTTGAGGAACCCAGAGGGGCATTCAAGTACCCTATTGTACTTACGACAGGTCAGCAAAGATATTATTAAATAGCTTTCTAAACTTTGGTCTTTCTATGCAAAGTTGCTGTAGCCATGTTGGTTGCAGGATATTAGAGACAAAACTGGTGAGGTAATATCTTTTATTGGACCAACTTCTGTTGGTCAGAGAGAGAGAAGCTTTTGAGCTTACACAAAGCTCTTCTGTGTAAGCTTGAAAGCTTGTCTCTCTCACCAACAGAAGTTAGTCCAATAAAAGATATTACCTTACCCATCTTGTCTTTCAGTCTTTCTAATCTAGACAGTACTACTAAGTACTCACAGTTCCTTGGATAGGTTTTCACTTTGTGCCTGTTTTCTTTTAAAGTTTAAATAATAGGTTTAAATTTGGGATCATATTTACCAAAACCCTGCCCCTGCCTCCTCCTCTTTAATGGAGACAGGGGTTGGAGTCACTTTGCTAATTCCCTTGGAGACAGACCATAGCACATGAACAAACATGTTGAAAGAAAGCCAGAGCTAATGGGGGAATCCCCCTTTGCTCCTTCTATGACCCCAGTCTCCCAGCAGCTAGGATGTTATCCTGTGCAGGGTTGAGCACTTTTGGAGATGTACTAAGCACTCTCAACTCTCACTGACTATAAGCAAACCAGCATTAATAGGCCTTACAGTCTGGCCCAGTACCACTTTGCACAGTCACCAGTTTGTTATGAGTGGATCCAGTTGTTTGGTCCTGTGTGCTTCCAAGTTAACTGGATCTGGATAGAGTCTAGTAATTGTTTTTGGGTCCATAGGACACAGTCCTAGACATAGAGCTCTCATCTGATACCTTCCTTGGTACTTGGGTTGCTGCCAGACTAGATTACTTAAGTCATCACATTTGTCCTTGTTAAACATTAGCGCAGCATTGGCTTTTCTTCCAACTCTTTGGATCTTCCTCAGTTAGTAAGATTTTATTAAAACTAACATCAGTGGGCTAGGTACCTCTTTGGCAACTCTTTATAAACCTTTGGGTGCAAGTTATTCAAACCTGCTGATTTAAAAATGTTTAACTTTAACTGATGTTTAGCATCTGTATCGTTGGAAAAAGTATTTCATCATGGTGTAGCTACATCTAGCTTTGTTCCAAATACTGAACATATGTCTTTTCTGCATAATTGACAATTTTACCATTTCCATCCAGTAACATATAACAGTCTTAGGATTTTTTTGTTTTTGATATTTTATAAAACCTATTTATCGCCTTAGCCCAGTTGACCATAATTTTTTCATTGATACATTTAGTATGTCTTATTAATTCTCTGCATTTATCACCTAATTATATTCCTTAATTCAATTTACCTCCTTGCCATCTGCCTAAAGGGAAGTTGGATATCATCATATTTAATGTTATTAGTATTTCAGAAAAATGAATGTGAACCTTAGTAGCAAATTCCAACATTTTAGAAATGTGGGGAAAAGATGAGGTTAATAATGGAATTCTTATCTCTATCTTGTATTTAGAAATGTCAAGGAATTAGATTTAATGTGACCTGGAGTAAAAACTGTAGCGGCAGGGTCAGTGCTATATTAAATACATTTGTGAACATAATTTTTAAGTGTGAGCATGTAAATAGGATATCTAGGTCCTGCACATGGATGCTCAAATCGGCAGTTAGGTACCAAAATGCCAGTTTTAAGTATTTGAATATTTAACTCTGGAATCTGTATGTTTCTTTAAAATGCCCATTTTAAAAGTCTGACCCCGAATCTATGTTCATGGAAGAATAAATCTCATGGTCACTATCCAGATATTTGGGCACAATTCTCCAGTACTTCGAATGAAATTCTGACTGTTGCTTTGGCCCCTCTATGGGTTAAAGAGCCAAAGTACCATAAAGAGGCTCTAAAAGCCCCGAAACTGGCCAGGGAGACCTTCCTTGTTGCAGAAACTGAGGAAGACAGCCACAGGGTTGTCTTCAGAGGGCTTCCTTGCAAATCCTAGAGGGTCCTGCCAGGGCAGGAGAGACATGTCAAGGGTGGGTCAACATGTGCTGCTGCAGATATTCTAGGCCGTGCTGGCTGCCCATAAGCAGCTAGGGCCAGGCTTCCATAAGGTAGGCATACTCCAGGGCGCTGTTTAAGGTATGCTGGATGCTGCTCCGGCCCTGGAACAGGCCAGAATTTGGAAAGCAGGTGGTTTAAAGTCACTGTAATCCCTCTCCCCCATGCTGTGAGTTTGTGCTGTACCTCTTAAAGGTGCAGAACAGAATCTCACCCTTATTCTGATACATAGGGGTCAAATGTTTGAGAGCTGCATGAGTCCTGCACAAGGGGCTAATAGTATTGAATGCCACTTGCAGGACTCCGCAAACCTATGTATATCAGAGAATGCTACTGTTCATGGTAGCTCACTGTTTGTGATGTGGGCGAATGTGAATATCTGAAAAACATTGGTGCAGAATAGATCCACATGGACACAAATCTGATAGAAGGGTAGCGGTCAGGCACATGTTTTACTTCCTGTTCCCCATACTCAATATTCGCTATACAAGTGCATTAGAGACATTTCTTCTCAAGTGAGGATTCCATCTGTCCTCCCTCATGGTGTCTGTGATCAAAGCTGTTTTGCTCTTGCATTTGGGTCTGTATCCGTTGTTAGTGAAATTACCATTATGACATTTAGTAGGTTGAAATTAAAATTGGACACTTGTTCATTACATTGACAACTTATCTAAGAAAAAAGCTTTTCCATTCACTTCGAGTGAATTCAGTGGTTTCTTATCACACTCTTAAATAATATTATGCCTGTTTATATAATGTTCTGCAGCAGACCACACTGTGTTGATACATTGTGGTCTATAACATGTAATTCTAAACTCAGAACATACAACCAAAATTCATTCGTCTAAGATTTTATTCCTAAATTAACTCTTTCACTAGTTCATTATGTCCTTTCAAAATGCAGAAATGTGAATAATCATGAACCAGTGTAAAAAAGTGTGTATGAGAAGTTCAATATAATTCAAAGAATGCAATTAAAAATGAAGCAAAGTATATATTTCGGGGAGGGAGAGACATCTACCAGATACTAAGAAGTTGTTGTGTTGTCTGTAACCTTTGATTTAAATATTTTCACTTCGTATTTTAAATATAAATACTAATACTAGTGATCAACTTAAAGCCTCTAGGTTTGAGTCACCAGGCTGGTTACAGATAAATTTAATTTGGTAGAGGATTATGAATGATAGATTTAGTCTTTATTTAAAATAAAATAATTAGTTAAAGCAAACAAGCATTACAGTATAACCATACACTGTATTTTAAATTCAGACTGGGAATAAGGCCTACATTTTTAACAGTGAGAGTAATTAATTATTGGAACAACCTACAAAGGGTCATAGTGGATTCTCCATCATTGACTATTTTAAAATGATTGGATGTTTTTCTAAAAGATATGCCCTAGAAATTATTTTGGGGACATTCTATGGCCTGTGTTATGCAGGAGGTCAGGCTAGATTATCATAGTAGTGATCCTTCTGACCTTAGCATCTATGAATCTATGAAAGTTGCATCCAGGGACAATCAGTCCCTGGATGAACAGAGTGAGTATATGATCCTTCCTCTAATGGTACCTTGATGGTGGATGAGTGTGCTAATCTATAATTTTTATATGTAAATTATATTGTAAATGATTTTTATAATCATTTACAATACCACCTCTTAATTAATCAGCATTAAGCCTGCCTTTTACTGTATCTATTTTTCCACTACCATAATTAAAATACTTTCTACTCCCTCATTGGCTATTTAATATAAAACATCACGTTTAATTAATATCTGTGTAAATGCCATTCCAGTAACTATTAGTATAGGTAGGATTCTTCCAAAACATTCACATTACATCCAAAACTCTTGTTAAAATCAGGTAGAACCAAACATGTTTACAAAATGATCTGGGGTTATGTCCTCACTTATCTTTAACTTGCCTCTGATCTGTCTCATTTTATTTCATCCATAGTGTACCAGACTTCGTTATCATCAAGCCTAAATTTAGGCCCAAAAATATGTTTTCTACTTAAATTTCAGGACATTTCTATTACATTTTTATTTAACATAAACATCATTTTTATACGTTTACATGTCTACCTCATTGCTTAGTTTTGTGAAACTTAGTTACACATACTCTGTAGAGCAGTTCTATAATGTCAGTTCATAGGCACTGATTCTCTCAATGATAATGGATGAATGGGTGCACATGAATCTAACATACATAAGTTTCAAATGGCCTGACTTTAATTCCCCTTACAACAGTGTAGATCAGGAATAAGTTGATTTGAATTCAATGAATTTACACCAGTGCATGCAAGATCAGACTCAGGTCCCAAATCTTTGCTAGGCAGTGTGAGAATGCATAAGAAAATATCCAAAACATGGGACACCTTTTTGCTGTGGTAAGAAAACAGTTTCTCTTGTCATGAACTGTATTCATATAAATTCATAAGACAATTCAATTTTTAACAGCAAGCACCTCACCTGGGTGAAGAACTTTGGGTGTGAATGAGAGCTACTTAGAACCTATGATGAGGTTTTTAAGAATAGGTTAGACAAACACCTGTCAGGAATGGTCTAGTTATCACGTAGTCCTGCCTTGAGTGCAGGGAACTGGACTAGCGATCTCTCAGGGTCTCTTTCAGTCCTACACTTCTATGATTCTATGAGGATCATATACATAGCTAGACAGAGAACCCAAGGGTTTGACAGCTAAGAGGGTGGGGTTAGGGTTTTTGAATTTGTTTTTCTTCCCAAATTTCTCTCACTTTTTCTTAGAGAAGAAAACGATAACATAGTTTTTCTCTAAAATGGTGAGTGAGATGGGGAGGAAATGTATTCCTGGCTTTCTCTCTCCCTTCCGTTGGCAGTGATAGGGTTAAGACTCACTTGGATATATCTCTTTCATGGACTCCGCATCTTCCACACCAGCAGACCTATTTACTTAGCACTCCCTAGTTTACCTAACCAAGGGTGCACCTACACTGACGCTGGGAGATGTAAATCCTAGCTTGGGTAGACATATGCACAGTAGCTCTGCTCAAGCTAGTGCCAAAAAAAAAATAGCTATGTAGCCACACAGGGTATGTCTACACAAAGAAAAAGCCACATCTGGCCTGTACCAGCCATCTCAGGCTCACAGAGCCCAGCCTAAAGGGCTGTTTCATTGCTGTGTAGACTTCTGGACTCAGGCTGGAGCCCAGGCTATATGACCCTGTTGTGTGGGAGGGTCCCAGAGCTAAGGCTGTAGCCCAAGCTTGGAAGTCTATACAGCCTGAATGCCATGAGCCTGAGTATAATCCTTCCCGATCCCATTCTTGGGAGGTTAGCCTGAGCCACTGTCCGTGCCACCATGGCCACACTGCAGTTTTTAGGCACTAGCTCAAGCAGAGCTAGTGTATCTACCTGTGTTGGAAATTACATCTCCCAGCTGCAGTTTAGACACACCATGAGTGGGGAGCTCAGCTCAGGCCTATACAGAATGGGGTCCCAGTCTGTAAGAGGCAGAGCTGGGAGATGGGTGAAATGGATGCTCTATGACAGTTAAGAAATATGAATGTCCCATTGATTCCATTGGGAGCTGCGGACACTGACTAGATCACAGTAGATCCACAGCGCCTTGCACAAGTAGGACCTGTGTAAGCACCTATACTTAATGTGCCATATAATTTCCCCCACACTTCCTGTCTACTCAGTTCTGTTCTTTGAAGCAGGCAAATTACTAAAATGTACAAGAATCCACTTGTGTGCCTGCAAACCAAAACACAGCTGGTAGATCTAATTTTAGGTTTGCCAGCCTTGTCAGTGTCCCTTTGAAAGCAAAGTACATATTGTTCTGTGTTTCACACAAAAACTGAAGGGATATATTCCCCTCTCAACATGCATGTTCTGTTAACACAAACAGAAATGACGCACACACCTCAAGGACAGCAATCTATCCCCTAATCCTGCATTTTAAGTTTCGACTCTTTTCAGTGATGTTCCAGCACAAATGATACATATACTATACCATTCTGCATTCAGATGAAACATCAGAAGTCGTAACACAGCTGAGAAGAGGGCTAGCCAGCTAAGAGCCCCTGTTATTCCTCCCTGTTATTCCACACAAAATAAATAGGGACCTGATTTTCAGACCCCCACAACTACTTGAAATCAATGGGAGTTGCAGATGTTCAGCAACTCGGACAATCAGATTCTAGGTCTTTGGTTGTTCATGGTTCTTTAATTTTGTTGTTGTTGTTGGTTAGTATTACACTTGTAACCCTTCTTCCAGGTGCAGCCAGCAGCAACCAGGGGCGGGTCAATGTCTAGGGGTTCCTGTTCAACATTACAACACAGGACCAGCTTGAGACCCCACCTAGTAACCTGGAAAAATTACACACCACCCCTGGGCTCCTCTAACAGAGAATACTTTCCCAATCACAAGCACAGAGTTTGAGTGTAAAAAAGAAACTTTTCATGAAAGGAGGGAAGTCACCCCACATTAATTAGAGAAAATGCTGCAAGCAGGATTCAACTGTGAGCAAAACACCCACCCCAGAGTACGTTGGGCAGTGTCTTTTGATGCAGGTTTTTGAATTCTACAACCAAAAGTTCCTTTAACGTGCCCTTCTCTGCTCTTTCACCATACCTCACTCACAGTGGTTGTCCTTGGTCAGTGAAGACCCAGAGTTCAGGGGTGCATCTGTGTGAGTTCACCTCCCACCCGGGGGACGGGGCAGAAAGCACCTTGCTTGCTCCATCATCCAAACATTTGCTCTGGTGTCGCAACCCTGCAGGCCAGCCACTGCTCCACTCCGCTGGCCACCCTGCCAGCCAATGCGCTGCACACTGTCACCTTCTGCTGCTACCTGCTTCTCTACTGTGACCTCTGCAGGTCAGTCTCTTGAGGTTCCACCCAGCTCTCAGTGATTGTCAGCTCCTAGTGGGGGAACTTCATTGCTGAAGCAGGCTGGACAGAAATGCTGTCCCACAACAAGTGATTTTAGCTCTAGTGATCTCTCAATAAAACAAAAGACTCCCAATGGAGCCTTCATTATTTCTATCTTTGAACAGGGGGGAGGGGCAGGTTAAACCATGCCTAGGACTCTCAGCTGGAGTCCACACCTCCTAGCAGTGACATCTATCCCCATCCCCTCTTCACAGTGGTCTGGTCTGGCATCCAATACCCCCACTTAGCAAGTTCATTTCAGTTGAGGGTGACCCCTTCAGTCAGGAAAGGCTAAGCATAGTTCTACTGCCCTTTACTCATACAATAAGGATAACATTGCATTAGCCTTCCATTCAGTACTAAAGTGATTTATAACCCAACACCAGCCAAAGTTGATCACTCAAAGGATGGATCTTGAGTGGGATCAGCTGTGAGTGTTAAGTGACAGTCTCTCTGTTGGTTGGGTTCATAGGGACCTGGACCTGCAACTGTACACCCAGTGGTTACTGGGGAAAGGAGGAGCTCAGGACCTTCAGTGCATTGGAACCAGGAGACCGTTGGTGTTGGCAATCACTGGAACTAGGAACAAGGTAAGTGGATTCAGGTGGAGGATACCCGGATCGGTGGGGTAGATCAGGTAAGATGGTGCAGGAAGTCCTCAATGCCCACGCAAACATGACAATCACTGGGTGTCTCTCAGATGGGCAGCCCCACTGATAGGGTGTGCAGCCCTTTTATGCCTTCGGTGTCGCAAAAGTTCTAGTCCAGACCGGTTTGATCCAGTCTCCTCAGAGGCAGTTTGTGCCAAATCCTATTTTCCGCCAAACGAAAAGGTGCGAAAGTGAGTTGTAAACAACCAAAACTGGACTCCATTTTAAAAGATGGATTCTATTGTCCAAAATGCCTTATAACCAATTATTTTAATACAAATACAATAAATTCAAATGTGAACAGTGAAACAAGCATAAGTAAGCATGAACAAACATATATCTGGAACTCCGCCCTACAAAATAGTGGAGAAGGGGAACAATGGCAGAGTAGGCCATGAAGAAGGGTGGATGAAGAGTAGATCTTGATGGTGAAAGAGAAAACATAAGAATGAAAACATAGGAGGAGGAAAGAAGTCATAAATAAGGAAAGACACATTGCTAATTGGGTTGAGGAATATTATGTACATCAAGCAGAGGAGTATAGGGGTATGGTGAAAACACACAAAATAGTCTGGGTGGCAGGGAAATTATAATGGCTGAAAGAGACAAACACTAAATAAAAGGTGTGTTGTAGAGGACATAGTGACAGGAGGAAACAGCAGGGTGTCCTGATTTTAAGGACTAGAAATATGGACTGTATTAGTGAATGAATGTCTGGAACATTATAACCTGGAATTTTTTATTAGGCATGGACAGTTTTTGTTAATGCATTTAATTTTCCTGTTCAAGATGCTCCACTCATCAAGTCATATGGTTTATAAATGCTTTATGTTGCTCTTTGCTAAGTTAAGTAAAACCCGTGTGTGTGGGTGTAAACTCTCTCATAGTTTGGTTGAAACTGGCATTTTTTCACTTGAACCAGGTAAAGGTGGAGTCAGGGTGTTTTCTTCCAGGCATTTATTTATCATGGCATAGTTTGCTTTGTTGTTCAAATAATGTATGACTCCACCCTCTTTCATTTATTACTAAGAAAGGGCATAAGGCTGTTTAAAAGAGTTTCTAAGGTAGGGCTAATGAAGCCAGGTATCAGATCATTTCACAATGCTTTTATGACCAAAGCTTTGTAGAGGAGTGTTAGAATGTAGATATATCTGAGGTTGCAAAACAAAACAAAAAAAAGTCCACAAAGCTTAAGGAAATTTGGACACTGAAGTACCCATTATTTATTTGGGGCTAGATAGTGCCCCTGCCTCATGAAAGAGGGAGTAAGAAGCTTATTCCACCTTTTTGTGTGGTCTGCATAAGGGGAGCCCAGAACTGCAGTTCCTGTGTTTGACAGAGCTCAGGGTTTTGCTACCCAAATGGTCTCCTGGTAGGGTGACCATCCGTCCTGTTTTTAAAGGGACAGTCCCGGTTTTTTGGGACTTTTTCTTATATAGGCGCCTATTACCCCCCCCCCCCCCCAACCCCTTGTCCTCTGTTTTTTCACAGTTGCTATCTGGTAACCCTATATCCCAGGATTATTTCATGGAAAGGGGGGAGTATGCACAACAATGGCTCTGCCTCCTTCATGTACTGGCTAGCAAAGCTTGCTGACCACATGGGAGGGAGGACATTGCATCCTGTAAAGGGGTGTTATGAACTGAACCCACCCCCTGGTGCAAATGAGAAGCTGCAGGAGGCATTGCTCTTCCTTGAGGTAGAATCCTTCGGCATGCTCCCCAAGGGGTGGTGCAGCACCATGCTGCCTCTAATGCAGGGCTATGGCTAAAAGCCATGATGTAGCCCTTCGCAATTTTCTTATATTGCATGTGAAAAAATAATGTCATTCCTGTTGAGTAGCTTTACATTTTAAAAAATCTGTTCAAATACTTTCATATGAAATTGCTGGGCCACAAGTTCCGATGAATTTGATGGTGTCATTCAGGTCTCTGGGAGGCACTTTTTGGCAGTCTCTTCTCAAGGGGCTTAGCGATAGAATAGCAGGGGTGTTGCTGAGTAGGACTGAGGTAAATTGGCAAAACACTTTGGGCAAGCTTGCACAGCATCTGCTCAAATATCTGCCTCAAGCCAATGGTAATTTGTTTCTCACTTTTATAGATATCAAAACTCAATGGAAAAGAGTTTTTAAAATACTTGGCTAATTCCTATTTCAGCAGGGCTGCTTGAGAGTAACAGAGATCAGGATTTGTTCCATGGAGCTATCATATCTGGAGTCCAGGAAGGAGACTGGCTATGATATCGTACCTTGATAC
Source organism: Chrysemys picta bellii (assembly GCF_011386835.1). Classification (NCBI taxonomy): domain Eukaryota; kingdom Metazoa; phylum Chordata; order Testudines; family Emydidae; genus Chrysemys; species Chrysemys picta. The sequence continues at coordinate 37,827,776 of NC_088791.1, forward strand.
ACTTAAGCTACTTTTTGTGAGCTCTATTAGGAATTTTCAGTTCCTCTAAATATAACCATCATCCTTTGTCAGTTGGTTGATAGCTCCAGCATCTTTGTTTTCTGATGACAGTTTTCCTGGATCCCTTCAACAAATTATTATTCCCAGTTTCACTTAATAGACCACAGAACCAATATACCTCAAAATAAGTTTGTGCAGCACCTTTGTGTTGAGCACAATATAATCTGAAAGCAAAAGGTACAATTACAAAGGGGAAAGGATTTCCCAGAAAGGTCAGGGAGGAATATTTCTTTTAGATGACTAATATAGTTAGGGTTGGGCAAACCTTGTGCTGTTTCAGGTTTTGTGAACCTTGTGAACTGTAGTTTCAGGTCACAGGGTTTTGCAGATACAAACTAGCTTTGCAATGTTTTTTTCCCCTCTGTAATATTATTTTCATAGATTGTTCTTTTAACCTTAATACATAGAGAAGCAGGGACTTCTCTTTAGCTGGAAAAAGAATAATCTCCAAAAGTTAGGCTGGCACAAGCTGGTTGCCTGTATACAACTTCTCTCCCTGTTAACTTTGTTGTTCTCACTATGTCCATATTTGACTGTTCTTTTCAATATTCGACATTGCTATGGTATTTTGGGGTTCCCCTCCCTTCTCCTTTTTTCACAATCTCTAGGCAGATAAAGGTGCAAATCAGAATCAGGGTCCCATTGTGTTTAGCAGTGTACTTTGGAACCCATGGCATTCAAGCGGGTTTGAAATTAGGCAAAATGTTTCCCTCAATCACTACTAATAATGTAGTGTGTGTCTCAATAAAAGTCCTAACGCTTGCATGAAACAGTTCAAAAAAAAAAAAAAAGCTATTTTATGTTACTGTTTTCACATTATAAAATACTTTTGTACCATGCATGACTGTTCCACATTTAAAATAGGTTAATTTATCCTACATGATACTACTCTATTGCATTTATATTTAAAATGTAATGTTGAATTGTAGGTACATGGAAATCTTCACACATTGCATGGTGATTACCTTCAGGGCACTAGTCTATAATTAAGGAACATTGTTTAATGAACCATCATCTGAATATTTTTGTCTTAGAAATGGAACCAAAAAGTTTTCTTTTGGTTTTTAGATAATGCTTAAACAGATCATTGCTGTGTTCTGAATTTTGCCTTTAGCTTATGTCAGTTGTGTTAAATAAATGTAGGTGGGCAACCAGTAAGAAAATAAAAGCTATTTTTTTATTTTAAAATACACTAATTGGGATTTCCATATGCAGTTTAATTGCCCTAGTAAATACTATAATTCAAATTAAAAACAGTCAATCTTTTAAAAGAGTAGGAGTAGTGGGTAACTATGAAAATTATCAAAGATGAAGGCATATTTTTAATTATTCAAATTAATCATTAACATCAGTTCTTACAAAGAATTCCCTCAGGCATAGGTATAGATGTGTGTGCGTGTGTGTGTAAGTAAAATATAAAAATAATATGGGTGGGAGTGAAGCTTTTCTTTAAAATAGAACTTAAAACACCATTAAGCCAACTTTGATGAAAGCTTTTTTTACAGTTTTAAGCTGACTCTGGGGTATAAACCAAATCAAAGTGGAATTTTAGTAAACTAGAATGTTAAAGCAATAGAGCACAATCTGTACACTGCCAAGATGTAGAAGAATTCTCCAAAAACCCTTGGTGTAATTATAATAAATTAAGTATGTAAAATATGCTATGTGGAATTTCTGCTCTGTTTACTATTCTGCCATGAAAAGATTTCTCAATGGAATGAATGACTTTTACAAAACATGTGCCTCTGAGTATGTCGTTTGGGAGGACATTCATTTTTATATGAATTCAGTCCTTTTATGCAATAATACCCTTTTCATTTGCATTATTGCATCAAAATTTAATATTAGGGCTACTGGTAGAGATGTTGTTTACTACAGGTAAAAGGATGGATTGACAGTTTTCAGTTCCCCAAGCAGTTTCCCACAACAGCTCTTCTGCTGATGAGTCAGTATGGCAAGTTTTGGCTCGCAGTTTCAGTGGTTTGCAAATTATTTAATCTTGAAAATATGGGAGTTACTCAACAACTGGGGCCAGATTATGATCTGATTTACTCTGGAGATGCACCAGAATAAATCCATTGATTCTACCAAAGTTATTCTTAATTGATACCACAGTGTTATTTCAATCAGAATCTGGTGCAGTTTCCTATCCAGTATAGAAACCGTTGATAAAGAGAAGCAATGCTAGGCCAGTCAGCTGGAAAGGAAAAGTACATTCGGTGCAGCTAGAAGAAACGATTGATTATTCTACTTGTAAAGACACCTCATGCTGTCTTTATAGCCTAGATTTCTATCAAGGCCATCCCTACTAAATTACAGAAGCCTATATAAATGTAGAGCTCATCTATGCTGGGAAGGCTTGTAAATATTTTTCTGCTTGGATGCAAGCTCCATCAGTGCTATTAATGGTGAAAGTTGCAGTGTTAGTGTAACGCGGACAGACCTGGTTGTTGGTGGGTGGGATTGAACCTGGGATCTCTGGAGCTTAGTGCATGAGCCTCTACCACATGAGCTAAAAGCCAACTGCCTGTTAGCTAAGGCTGTAGAGTAGACTCATTTAACTCTCTCTTTCTAAGTGGTCTTGGTGCCACTAGATGGGACAGAACATCACACCCAGGAGGTGTGTGGGTTACATTAGCAAGGTGCAAGAAAACACTTTTTTAAAAACTCCAAAAAAAATCCTGCACCCCATCTATGCTGGAGCCTCCACCACTGGTAGCAGTGCTGGAGTTGCATCAGCGCACAAAAATATGTAGTGGAGAGAAGACTTCAGAGGAGTCTTACTACTGCCTAGTCAAGAACTACAATTCACAAACAGTGTAATTAGTTATTTCAGGAGCGAATCAGTGTCCCGTTATGGTATTGTGGCACTACTGATGTAAAATGAGCAGTCCTGAACACTTGTTAAACAGAAGTCTGTTTTTGAAAGCATAGTGGGGCTAACCTCAGTGTCAGCCATATTCCAGCTAAAATAAGTATATTCTGTTTAAATTTGCCCTGTAATTTAAATGAACATTATACTGCTTTTCTTATCCTACACTACTGTATAATGCTGTGCAATGTTGAACTGCTTTTTTATTCCAGAGATGAGCGAAGTCATTAATATATATGCTATTAAAATCTAAGATACTGAGACTGTATTTCAGAAGCTTAATTGTATGATAAAAAACACTGAAAACTATTGGAAAACCCTCAGAATTATTTTACGATTCTATGTGTGAGGAATCTGAAGAGGGAATGTTTTGTGGCTTGATCATAGAATCATAGAATATCAGGGTTGGAAGGGACCTCAGGAGGTCATCTAGTCCAACCCCCTGCTCAAAGCAGGACCAATTCCCAAATAAATCATCTCAGCCAGGGCTTTGTCAAGCTGGGCCTTAAAAGCCTCCAAGGAAGGAGATTCCACCACCTCCCTAGGTAACGCATTCCAGTGCTTCACCACCCTCCTAGTGAAATAGTGTTTCCTAATATCCAGCCTGGACCTCCCGCACTGCAACTTGAGACCATTGCTCCTTGTTCTGTCATCTGCCACCACTGAGAACAGCTGAGCTCCATCCTCTTTGGAACCCTCCTTCAGTAGTTGAAAGCAGCTATCAAATCCCCCCTCATTCTTCTCTTCTGGAGACTAGACAATCCCAGTTCCCTCAGCCTCTCCTCATAAGTCATGTGCTCCAGACCCCTAATCATTTTTGTTGCCCTCCGCTGGACTCTTCCCAATTTTTCCACATCCTTCTTGTAGTGTGGGGCCCAAAACTGGACACAGTACTCCAGATGAGGCCTCACCAATGTTGAATAAAGGGGAACGATCACGTTCCTTGATCTGCTGGCAATGCCCCTACTTATACAGCCCAAAATGCCGTTAGCCTTCTTGGCAACAAGAGCACACTGTTGACTCATATCCAGCTTCTCGTCCACTGTGACCCGTAGGTCCTTTTCTGCAGAACTGCTACCTAGCCATTCGGTCCCTAGTCTGTAGCAGTGCAAAGGATTCTTCCGTCCTAAGTGCAGGACTCTGCACTTGTCCTTGTTGAACCTCATCAGGTTTTTTTTGTCCCAATCCTCTAATTTGTCTAGGTCCCTCTGTATCCGATCCCTACCCTTCAGTGTATCTACCACGCCTACCAGTTTAGTGTCATCTGCAAACTTGCTGAGAGTGCAGTCCACACCATCCTCCAGATCATTAATAAAGATATTAAACAAAACCGGCTCCAGGACCGACCCTTGGGACACTCCGCTTGAAACCAGCTGCCAACTAGACATGGAGCCATTGATCACTACCCGTTGAGCCTGACAATCTAGCCAGCTTTCTATCCACCTTACAGTCCATTCATCCAGCCCATACTTCTTCAATTTGGTGGCAAGAATACTGTGGGAGACCGTATCAAAAGCTTTGCTAAAGTCAAGGAATAACACGTCCACTGTTGGAGGAGGAGGAGGTGGGTGGTGGTGGTTGGGGATTCCCTCCTCAGGGGGACTGAGTCATCTATCTGCCGCCCCGACCGGGAAAACCGAGAGGTCTGCTGCCAATGATACTGCCAAGAATGACCTTGAGCGGATCACTGCAGACTATGTGGCTCTGGGAAGAAGGATAAAAGAGTTTGAGGTGCAAGTGGTGTTCTCGTCCATCCTCCCTGTGCAAGGAAAAGGCCTGGGTAGAGACCGTCAAATCGTGGAAGTCAACGAATGGCTACGCAGGTGGTGTCGGAGAGAAGGCTTTGGATTCTTCGACCATGGGATGGTGTTCCAAGAAGGAGGAGTGCCAGGCAAAGATGGGCTCCACCTAACGAAGAGAGGGAAGAGCATCTTCGCAAGCAGGCTGGCTAACCTAGTGAGGAGGGCTTTAAACTAGGTTCACTGGGGGAAGGAGACCAAAGCCCTGAGGTAAGTGGGGAAATGGGATCCTGGGAGGAAGCATGAGCAGGAAAGCGCAAGAGGGGAGGACTCCTGTCTCATACTGAGAAAGAGGGATGATCAATGAGTTATCTTAAGTGCTTATACACAAATGCAAGAAGCCTGGGAAACAAGCAGGGAGAACTGGAAGTCCTGGCACAGTCAGGGAACTATGATGCGATTGGAATAACAGAGACTTGGTGGGATAACTCACATGACTGGAGTACTGTCATGGATGGATATAAACTGTTCAGGAAGGACAGGCAGGGCAGAAAAGGTGGGGGAGTTGCGTTGTATGCAAGAGAGGAGTACGACTGCTCAGAGCTCCGGTATGAAACTGCAGAAAAACCTGAGAGTCTCTGGATAAAGTTGAGAAGTGTGAGCAACAAGGGTGATGTCGTGGTCGGAGTCTGCTATAGACCACCAGACCAGGGGGATGAGGTGGACGAGGCTTTCTTCCGGCAACTAACAGGAGTTGCTAGATCGCAGGCCCTGGTTCTCATGGGAGACTTTAATCACCCTGATATCTGCTGGGAGAGCAATACAGTGGTGCACAGACAATCCAGGAAGGTTTTGGAAAGTGTAGGGGACAATTTCCTGGTGCAAGTGCTGGAGGAACCAACTAGGGGCAGAGCTTTTCTTGACCTGCTGCTCACAAACAGGGAAGAATTAGTAGGGAAGCAAAAGTGTATGGGAACCTGGGAGGCAGTGACCATGAGATGGTCGAGTTCAGGATCCTGACACAAGGAAGAAAGGAGAGCAGCAGAATATGGACCCTGGACTTCAGAAAGCAGACTTTGACTCCCTCAGGGAACAGATGGGCAGGATCCCCTGGGAGAATAACATGAAGGGCAAAGGGGTCCAGGAGAGCTGGCTGTATTTTAAAGAATCCTTATCGTGGTTGCAGGAACAAACCATCCCGATGTGTAGAAAGAATAGTAAATATGGCAGGCGACCAGCTTGGCTAAAAAGTGAAATCCTTGCTGATCTTAAACGCAAAAAAGAAGCTTACAAGAAGTGGAAGATTGGACAAATGACCAGGGAGGAGTATAAAAATATTGCTCAGGCATGCAGGAGTGAAATCAGGAAGGCCAAATCACACTTGGAGTTGCAGCTAGCAAGAGATGCTAAGAGTAACAAGAAGGGTTTCTTCAGGTATGTTAGCAACAAGAAGAAAGTCAAGGAAAGTGTGGGTCCCTTACTGAATGAGGGAGGCAACCTAGTGACCGAGGATGTGGAAAAAGCTAATGTACTCAATGATTTTTTTGCCTCTGTCTTCACAAACAAGGTCAGCTCCCAGACTGCTGCACTGGGCAGCACAGTATGGGGAGAAGGTGACCATCCCTCTGTGGAGAAAGAAGTGGTTCGGGACTATTTAGAAAAACTGGATGAGCACAAGTCCATGGGGCCAGATGCGCTGCATCCAAAGATGCTAAAGGAGTTGGTGGATGTGATTGCAGAGCCATTGGCCATTATCTTTGAAAACTCATGGCGATTGGGGGAGGTCCCGGGTGACTGGAAAAAGGCTAATGTAGTGCCCATCTTTAAAAAAGGGAAGAAGGAGGATCCAGGGAACTACAGGCCAGTCAGCCTAACCTCAGTCCCTGGAAAAATCATGGAGCAGGTCCTCAAGGAATCAATTATGAAATACTTAGAGGAGAGGAAAGTGATCAGGGACAGTCAGCATGGATTCACCAAGGGGAAGTCGTGCCTGACTAACCTAATTGCCTTCTATGATGAGATAACTGTCTCTGTGGATGAGGGGAAAGCAGTGGATGTGTTATTGATGGTGAAAACAAACAAGAGGCCAAGATACTAAGACTTTATCTACACTAGGAAATAGAGCTATCTGTTTTTTCAGCACTGATTCAACTGGACCCATACTGTCAATGATATAAACTCTGGTGTACATCAAGCACAGGTGTCTTTACCACTGTGTCGTCTAACCCTGCAAATATCCCAATTAACATTAAAATCAAGCAGGGGATTCTTCATGTTTGAACAATCAGGTCAGACCCTCTTGCTGTGCTATTGTCCTGAAGCCTAATTGTTAGGGGCCTACCAAATTCATGGCCATGAAAAACACATAACCGACAGTGAAATATTGTCCCACCATTTAATCTGGTCTTGTGTGCTTTAACCCTATACTATAGGGATTTCACGGTGGAGACCAGTGTTTCTCAAATTGGGGGTCCTGACCCAAAAGGGAGTTGCAGGAGGGTCACAAGGTTATTTTAGGGGGGTGTGGTATTGCCACCCTTGCTTCCGCGCTGACTTCAGAGATGGGCAGCTGGAGAGCAGTGACTGCGGGCTGGGAGCCCAGCTCTGAAAGCAGAGCCACCACCAGCAGCAGCACAGAAGGAAGGATGGCTGGTATGGTATTGCCACCCTTACGTTTGCACTGCTACCTTCAGAGCTGGGTGGCAGACAGTGGCAGCTGCTGACTGAGGGCCCAGAAGTAAGGGCAGCTGTATCACAACCACCCTTATAATAACCTTGCGACTCCCTCCCCCATTCTTTTTTGGGTCAGGACCCCCTACAATTACAACACCATGACATTTCATATTTAAATAGCTGAAATCATGAAGTTTACCATTTTAAAAATCCTATGACCATGAAATTGACCAAAATGGACTGTGAATTTGGTAAGGCCCTACTAATTGTGAAGGGTCCTGTGTACAAGTGGAGGGCGAGGGGGTGATGTTGAAGTTTGAGAGAGAGCACTCTTTCCAAATGATTTTGCCTAGGAAAAGGAGTTTTGAGACCAGGAGGTAATTTGAAATCATGATGTAGCTTAAGGCAGAATTTGGTGCAATATGTTAGACTTTAACCTATAATTAAATGGAAAGATTGCTGTAATGTTCTCAAATGGAAAAGAACATGTATTTGGACACACATTTATATACCAAAGCCCTATCAGTTAAATGTAAAGGGGTGACATAAAGCCACAAGTGCAAGGACATTCAGAGAATACTCATAGTTTGTCCTTAACAAACTCTGTGGTTCATAAATGGTCCAATTCAAAGCACATTTACATCAGTAAACTTGGGACAGGCTTGGGTACTGTAGATCAGAGGCCCTTTCTGTACTAGACCTGATCAGCATGTTTGAAAATAGTTTCCATCCACAGGTACCATTGTATCACAGCTTGTATTCATGCTGGAGAGTTATACATCATGTTACTACCACAACAAGAAACAGCACTAGAACCCTGCTACAAGGGACAATCATAGTTCAACTTTTAGACTATAAACTCTGGGAGGCAGAGACAGTCATTCTGTTTGCATGATGCAGCCCCTAGGTCAACTGGGCTAGTTCAGTCGTAGGAAAAATATTCCTGACCACACTGCAGCATCCTCTTCAAACACAATTGTAGCTGCCATGATTTGTACTTCACTCTGAACAGTGTCTCAGTAATGTAGGATCAGCACCTGGTACATTGGTGCTGTCATGACATCAACCAAATATGAGTTAGGTGAATAATGCAAAAAAGTTTCCTGTGAATATTCTTTAGACTTTTTAAATGAATCTGCTTAGGCCATGTTCAGTTTAGGAATATTTGACTGATTGAGCTTTACTGGCAAAAATGTTCATGGGAAGGGACTTGCAAAGATCCACGTGTGCATATTTTCAGAAACTAAACTTTAAATCCCCATGCACCAAAATTACTTGCATGTGTCTCCAAACAGTGAGCCAAAGCAATATCATGAAATTTATTTGACCAATCACAACTAAGCAACATAACTCAAATTTTGAATATTTGGGAACATTCTATAACAAGATATTTTTAAAGGTATTTGTAGAATAAATTTGAATAGAGAATACATTTAATGAAGTTATGACAGATTCATGGCACAGCTGTCAGGATAGAACCTGGTCACATTAGCTTGGTGTAGCAAAGTGAGACTCACCGGTGCAGCACCTCCTGTTGGTCATCCTGGGAATTAGCTCTTTTCCAGTTTACGGAGCACCCTCTGCAGGCCAATGTCTCGCCTGCCACTGGTCCCATGTTGCTCCCAGACCCTGGTGCCCTTTTCCTCAGAGTGCTTCCCCAGCAGTACCCCCACACTCTGGGTCTCCTTTCCCAGAGGAACCCCCCACCCCTCTAAACCCACCTTGCTTCAGTGGCTACTGCCAGTCATCATCTAGCTTCCACTCACTGGGGCAAACTGCAGTCTGTCATGGCCGCTCATCATTGGCAAGGAGGTTGGACCAGCTGCCTTAAGGTGACCACATGTCCCGATTTTTGGATCTTTTTCTTATATTACCTATTACCCTCCACCCCCTGTCCCGATTTTTCACATTTGTTGTCTGGTCACCATAAGCTGCCTCTGCCTAAGCCTGGGCTGCACCTCTGCAACCCCAATATCTGTGTAGGCCTTCACCAAGGCCTGCAGCCTGGGGATTTCCCAGGCTGGAGCTCCCCAGCTCCCTTTGCCCTTCCCCAGCATTGCTTAGCCTCTGGTACCTTGCTCCCAGGCAGCTAGACCTTCCTACTCCAGGGCTAGAGTGAGATTCCTTCAGCTCCTGACCCCCAGCCCTCTTATCAGGGCCAGCTGGGCCCTAATTGAGCTGGCCACAGCTGTGGCTGCTTCCCCAATCAGCCTAGCTTTGCTGCTTTTAACCCCTGCTTATTGGAGTGGGGAAGCTGCCCCACTACACTTGGGTTACTCGTGCTCCACACCCTTCACTTTCTCACCCTCGTGTCCTGCCCCAACACAAAGTGGCGGGACCTTCTGCCACCTCTAGAGGGTGAGAAGCCCCGGTGGGCCAGCCTCTATTCCACTCTGGTCCCGAGGCCCGCCGGGGATATCAGCTGGCGGCTCCTTCATGGGGCCGTGAGCACGGGCGTGTACTTGGCGCGGTTTACCCCTGTCCCGGACACCTGTCCTTTCTGCGGCGTGAGGGAGACCCTGGCTCACGTTTACTTAGAGTGTGCCAGGTTGCAGCCCCTACACCGGCTCCTCACTGATATTATGTTACGTTTTTGGTTACACTTTTCCCCTCACCTTCTCATTTATGCACTCCCTATCCGTGGCCCCACAAAGTCGCGGGACCTCCTGGTCAACTTCCTCTTGGCACTGGCTAAACAGGCCATCTATAAAACCAGGGAGAGGAGGTTGGCCGATGGAGGTTCCTGTGACTGTGGGGCCTGTTTCCGATCCTCTGTCCGTTCACGTATCCGGGCAGAGTTCCTCTGGGCGGTGTCCACTGGCTCCCTTGACGCCTTTGAGGAGCAGTGGGCGCTGTCCGGGGTTCTCTGCTCGGTGTCCCCGTCAGGTTCCCTTCTTTTGACCCTTTGACCGCACTCCTGTCCCTGTTTTTACATTAGTTGTCCCCCGTAATTATTTGAGTTCCAGGCCCTGTGGATCCTCCCCTTAGGCTGGGGGGGGATCCTTTAGCAGTGGGCGGGCTTACGCCCGCCCACTTCCCGGAACCCAATATGTACACTTGGGTTACTCGTGCTCCACACCCTTCACTTTCTCACCCTCGTGTCCTGCCCCAACACAAAGTGGCGGGACCTTCTGCCACCTCTAGAGGGTGAGAAGCCCTGGTGGGCCAGCCTGGTCCTGAGGCCCACCGGGGATATCAGCTGGCGGCTCCTTCATGGGGCCATGAGCACGGGCGTGTATTTGGCGCGGTTTACCCCTGTCCCGGACACCTGCCCCTTCTGCGGCGTCAGGGAGCCTTGGCGCACATTTACTTGGAGTGCACCAGGTTGCAGCCCCTATACCGGCTCCTCACGAATATTCTGTTACATTTCTGGCTGCACTTTTCCCCTCACCTCCTTCTCTATACACTCCCTATCCGTGGCCCCACAAAGTCACGGGACCTCCTGGTCAACCTCCTCCTGGCCCTGGCTAAAACAGCCATCTATAAAACCAGGGAGAGGAGGTTGGCCAATGGAGACTCCTGTGACTGTGGGGCCTGTTTCCGATCCTCTGTCCATTCACGTATCCGGGCAGAGTTCCTCTGGGCGGCGTCCACTGGCTCCCTTGACACATTTGAGGAGCAGTGGGTGCTGTCCGGGGTTCTCTGCTCAGTGTCCCCGTCAGGGTCCCTTCTTTTGACCCTCTGACCGCACTCCTGTCCCCGTTATTTCATTAGTTGTCCCCCGAAATCAGTTGGGTTTCAGGTCCTGTAGATCCTCCCCTTAGGCTCGGGGGGGATCCTTTAGCACTTCCCGAAACCCAGTAGGTACACTTGGGTTACTGTGGAATTATAACAGTATTGTTCATGGAGGTATATTGTTATTACTCCAAAATAATCACCATTATTTTCTGCTGACTTTGCAGTTAATTTCTATTATTGCTTTAGACTTCAAGCTTAGAATTAAAAGAAAATTTAGGCTGAAAAGTGACTTTCAATATGGATTAATTCTGAGAATCTGCCCTACTTTAGGTCACACTGTCAACCCAGAGGACAAAGGTTTTTCAGTAGATACCTCAACTTCAGTCAGAGTTTCTTATATAAAAGCACAGACTCACTCTTCCTAGCACAGTGGGGTAAACTGCAGTTCCTGTGCTGTGGGGCTGCAGTTCACCAGGAGACAGGCCAAGTGGTATTGCAAGATTTCACAAAGGGAAGGCAGTTTTAAAAACTGTGCAGGGTGCCCTGTTGTGTGACCGCTCCCCATACTAGCTGAGGATGAAGTCAGCCCATGGAGTTCACAGAAGCAATGTGCAACAAATTTCTTTTAGCTCTTGCACTCTGTGAGGTTGCCCAGGTATAACTGGGGAAGAAGGTAGCCTCTCTTGTCTCTTTCTTATGCTATGTCATAATTCGAGTTATGTGACAGATATTCCCTAAATTGATTCTAGTCTCCAATTTTAAAAATAGATAAAAAACCTAGACAACATTTTCAAGCTTGGTGCCTGAATCTGGGCACAGAAATTAGAGGCCTGATTTTTCAGCTATTAGTATTTATTTTATTTCATAATGCCCAAAATGTTCGTTGGAAGTCTTCCAGTGCAGATATGATAACAAGATTCATGTCCTGATGATCTGACAATCCAGTCTCAAATATGACACAACAAAAGGGGTGGGGAAGCCACAAAACATTGCCGGGGGTGAGGGAACAGGAAGGACAGGGTTTGCAGCCAGATTACATGGTTGTTTATCAGTCACATGCTCAGCTTGGTAAGGCAATTCTTTTTAATATCATCTTATAGATTCATAGATACTAAGGGCAGAAGAGACCATTATTATCATATAGCCTGGCCTCATGCGTAACACAGGCCTCAGATCCTCACACAATAATTTCTACATCAAGCTCATATCTTCTGTTTGAGCTTTAGCATATCTTTTAATATAAAAATAAATATGATAATTGATTTTTTTGAAGTGAAACTTTAGGAAGGATTTAAATGAGAAGAGGGTTGTGGCCTTTTGAGCCAGCTCAGGGGGCTTTTAGTGTGAGTTGTTATGCACAGGACACTTATTTAGATGCCTATTTTGAGACACCCAACTTCGCAGAATATGTTGCCAAAATTTTCCAATAGTTGTTTCAAAATTAGCATTAACTGAAAACATAAAGAGATTGATCCAAAGTCCATTGAAATTAATATGAGAGTCTTTCCATAGATTTCAATGGGTGTTGCTTAGGATTCAAAATGACGCATTCTGAACTCTTGGAACAGAATTTTCTAATTAATCCTGAAATTAAAGCTTCCCCATTTGATTAGCTATTTTGTTGTATTAGTTAAATGTATAATGTAAGAGGATGATTTTAAAGCAAACAAAAATACCTGTAGTAAATTCAGAGCTTGAGCATTGTCTTAAAGAGAATCCTTCATTTCAGCTGCAGCTCTGAAACCTTGTCAGAGCTACCTTCTGAGAAGTACACAAAGTGCCTGTGATACACAATAAGCTCTTGGCTACAAAATTTTTCTGAACTGATCAATAGCTGCATATGTGCTCTGCTTAAAAATTATACCCCATTGATTCTGTAGAAAACACCTCAGTATGAAACAGAACCACAGTCTTGAAAAACTGAATAAAAAGACTCAAACCAAAGCAAATTTAAAACATTTTTGAGGCAAAAGAAGTAAAATGTACTAGGTATTACATCTTTTCTAATTAGATCCTATTAACCCTTGCAACACCAAACGCCAATATAGGTGTGATTTAGACACCCAAATCAGCAATTGCAGTAGGTATCTCCAACAAGTATGTAGCTGCCTGAATAAGACTTTAGGTATTTAGATTTGAGAATGTGGCTTGTAATGGGTATCACTAAACAATATAGGTCCTTGGCCTTCTCCCCTACTGGCTTTGATAGCAGGAAGATTGGTAAAATTGGCTTCTTAGTGATTTCTTTAGTAGAGGGGACTCTCCAGAGGGTGTAGAGCCACTGTAGCCAATCCTAAACCATCCCCTTCACAACTTGTAGCATAAGTGGTATGTTGGGGATGTGTCCAGGGAAAAGGAACATGGCTGGATTACTACTTTGCTCTGGCTATCCTTGGCTTTCAGAGCAGCTCTCAAAGGCTTTCACAACTGGGTGCAAAGTGGAGCAGCCTTGTGGAAGGGAAGAGGAAGGGGAAAGGGCAGAGTGACAAGAAGCCAGCTATGGCTCCCTGATTTTTTGAGGTCAGCCCCAGAGATGCCAACAGCTGCTTCTGGGCCACTCTAAATTCTACTACTTTCTGAGGATCCTTGATGGATCCCATGCCAGTGGACATGGCAGAGCATGGGCATGGCAGAGCACTGCTTCTTCCTGCCTCCTCTCTCTCCCTATGCTGTGGTGGTGGAGGGCAGAGGCTCAGGGCTTGACTGTGGATTAAATATGCCAGCATGGAGTTCCCTATGTAGCAGGGGCAGGGGATGCTGAGGCAGTACTCTATCCTTCTTCCTGCATCTCAGCTTAACTCTTTGCTGAAGCTTTTGTCTTTTCATGACTCTTCAGAGTTAAACCTCAGGACTGGTATATGTAAAATCCTGATAAATGGATGTTAATAGTTCCCAGTCAATTTCAAAGAAAACGTACCGCACACTCTCTTAATAAAACAAACATTTAGTGCACACAGAAAACATTGTAAATAGTATTCCAAATTCTATTTACAATATTTTCCATGGTTAATAACTTTTAAACAGCTATTATGTCATAACTCTACTGATGTTCCTTATACAGACTTTCCCACTTTGTTTGTGATACAGATATTCAAATACTAACATAAGAACATAAGAATGGCAATACTGGGTCAGACCAAAGGTCCATCTATCCTGTCTTCCAACAGTGGCCAAGGCCAAGTTCCCTAGAGGGAATAAACAGAACAGGTAATCATTAAGTGATCTATCTTCTGTCACCCATTCCCAGCTTCTGGCAAACAAAGGCTAGGGACACCATCCCTGTCCATCCTGGCTAATAGCCATTGATGGACGTATCCTCCATGAATTTATCTAGTTCTTTTTTGAACCCTGTTATAGTCTTGGCCTTCACAACATCCTCTGGCAGGGCGTTCCACAGGTTGACTGTGCATTGTGTGAAAAATACTTCCTTTTGTTTCTTTTGAACCTGATGCCTATTAATGTAATTTAGTTACCCCTAGTTCTTGTGTTATGAGAAGGAGTAAATAACACTTCCTTATTTACTTTCTCCACACCAGTCATGATTTTATAGACCTTTATCATATCCCTGCTTAGTCCTCTCTTTTTCAAGCTGAAAAGTGCCAGTCTTATTAATCTCTCCTCATACAGAAGCCATTCCATACCCCTAATCATTTTTGTTGCCCTTTTCTAAACCTTTTCCAATTCCAATATATCTTTTTTGAGATGGGGTGACCACATCTACACGCAGTATTCAAGATGTGGGCATACCATGGATTTATATAGAGGCAATATGATATTTTCTGTTTTATTATCTATCCATTTCCTAACGGGTCTTAATGTTCTGTTAGCTTTTTTGATTTCTGCTGCACATTGAGTGGATGTTTTCAGAGAATTATCGGTCCCTCACCAAAGGCTCTTAAGCAAAGTAAGCTGTCATGGGATGAGAGGGAAGGTCCTCTCATGGATTATTAACTGGTTAAAAGATAGGGAACAAAGGGTAGGAATAAATGGTCAGTTTTCAGAATGAAGAGAGGTAAATAGTGGTGTCCTCCAGGGTTATGTACTGGGACCAGTCCTATTTAACATATTCATACATGATCTGGAAAAAGGAGTAAATTTTGAGGTGGCAAAATTTGCAGATGATACAAAACTACTCAAGATAGTTAAGTCCCAAGCAGACTGCGAAGAGCTACAAAAGGATCTCACAAAACTGGGTGACTGTGCAACAAAATGGCAGATGAAATTCAATGTTGATAAATGCAAAGTAATGCAGATTGGAAAACATAATCCCAACTATACATATAAAATGATGGGGTGGGTCTAAATTAGCTGTTACCACTCAAAAAAGAGATCTTGGAGTCATTGTTTGTCAAAGGCTTTCTGGAAACCTAAGTACACTATATCCAATGGATTCCCCCTGGTCCACATGCTTGTTGATCCCCTCAAAGAATTCTAGTAGATTGGTGAGGCATGATTTCCCTTTACAAAAACCATGTTGACTCTTTCCCAACAAACTATGTTCATCTATGTGTCTGACAATTTTGTTGTTTGCTATGGTTTCAACCAGTTTGCCCGGTACTGAAGTCAGGCTTACTGGCCTGTAATTGCTGGGATCATCTCTGGAGCCCTTTTTAAAAATTGGCGTCACATTAGCTATCCTCCAGTCATTTGGTACTGAAGCTGATTTAAATGATAGATTACAAACCACAGTACAAAGGTTTCAGCATAACATTTCTTATACTTCAGAACACACACATAAAAACACATTCCCTTTGCATCATTTCTCAAAGATGATTTCTCAGTCTTTATAGTGTGGTGATGGTATGCAGGTGTGTCACCTGGACCTTTTAGAGCTAGAGAAATGGCAATGTCTCAGTCCTTTCAAACACTTCAGAACCTTATCAGCAAACAAACAGTCTGGGAATCTCCACAGCTAGCAGCATTCCAGCCTTAGTTAATAGCTGACTGGTCCTCTCAGTTGCTGGTGAAACAGAAATCTGCAGCCTGTATTCAAAGTGGTACAGGCCTTGGGATCAACATATAAAATATCCATTCTCTGAATCTCTGTAAGGCTCTCACTCTTCAGGGCACTATGGTCTCCCGATAAGTTCAGCTAAGTCAGGCAAGAATTTACAAACCTCACCTCACTATGTGCTGCACCATTCTCTTTCTTTAACTGAGGTAGAATCCCAGTTTCAAGCAGTTAGCTGATAGCTTAATGTAAGTTCCACAGTCTCTGTAGCCTCTAAGACAGTGGTGGGCAAACTACAGCCCATCAGCGTAATCTGCTGGTGGGCCGCGAGACAGTTTGTTTACATTGACCATCTGCAGTGGCCATGGTTCACCGTTCCCAGCCAATGGGAGCTGCAGGAAGCAGCGTCGGCCGCAGGTGGCCCACCACTGCTCTAAGAGGTAAGCTCCCCTCCTAGCTTTTCCATTGTCCATAATACACACCACAGTGGACCAAAGACTATCCTAGTGGAGGGCTTCTCTGGTAAGTAAAGCTGGAATAGCACTAACAAAGTACTACAGGGATTGGGACCCAGCCCTCATAGCAGCTACATCTCTTGGTCCTGCATAGATCAACCACTGAGTCCAAAGGGTTGTTTTCAATTCCTCTATTAAGAACTGTTACCCGTTTCCTGTCTGACTGGCTCAACTTTCTGAGGATGACTAGGGTGTGACCTGCTGTGGTGTTTAGATGCTGCATGTGATTATTGGAACTGGGAGCACTGGCTGTTGGGAGTCTGAAAGCACAGGAAACAGGAAGGAGGGGGAGGAGTTGAGGAGGCTGGGAGAGTTACAGAGTGTGCAGCTACAGCTTGGAAAAAAGACTTCCACTGTAAATAAAGTTCTGTTGAAGTTGTTAATACTTTGCTTGGTGGATACAACACCTGCCAGGTGGGTTGACCACAATAAAAACTTCTCACATAGCCTCAGTAATAGCTATTGAGCACATAAAGTCTCTGTCACGCCTTGTTCTGGATGTTTCTGAGTCCTAGCTGAGCTGCCCTGCCCTGCTCTCTGCATGTGAGACTCAAAGTATCCAACTAAAATCCATGTCTCCTCCCCCTGCTTCCCTCCCTTTCTCTGGGTCTGTAGTTGGCCAACCTCCCTAACCTCAAGTTGGGTTCTGCCATAGTCTCTTTCAGTCTCTTGCCTGTACATCCCTATGGGAGTTCCCACTCCGTGGCAATCTCACTGTTCCCAGCAGGAGTTCAGCTTCTGAGTCCAACTACATATAGTCCCTGGTGGCGGTCCCCAGATCCTGTCCCAGGTTGTTGGCTGGGAAGGGAACAGCCTTACATGGTCTCTTGCCCGTAGCAGGCTTGCAGTGTCAGTCTGCCCCCCAGACAAGGGGTGTGTGAAGAGGGGTAATGTTAAGGTTGAGCTGTCTTTGCTACTAGAGCACACTAACAATCCTTAGCAGCCTCTTCTCCTGGACAAGCTTCTCTCCCTCCCCATTCTGTGGAGAGCTTTGTATTTTTAAGATCTCCTGCTGCAGGTGGAGCATGTTCTACAGGTGCTCCTAATCGGTGCTGCCTGAGTGTATGAATGCTTGTTAATCTTTCTTTAGTGGGATGTGGGTGTGTCCCATCACATACCAACCCCTCAAGACCAGAATGATTTCTTGCTCAAGGGTCAACCCAGTCCCAATCTCCCTGGGGGAAAAAACGGCATTTACATGCTCTTTCCCTGCTTGGTGCTGCCCCCGGAAGCTGTAGGGTTGGAGCACTAGATACCTGTGCAT
Organism: Chrysemys picta bellii; assembly: GCF_011386835.1. Lineage (NCBI taxonomy): Eukaryota > Metazoa > Chordata > Testudines > Emydidae > Chrysemys > Chrysemys picta. The sequence continues at coordinate 37,845,528 of NC_088791.1, forward strand.
AATCCGGAGGTTCGAGTCCTTAATAGATAGCCACAGCAAGGACATGTGATCTGTCACTAGGGAAAAGGGATTACTTAGTAGGTAATACCTGAGGGACTCCAAAGCCCACTAGATAATCAGAGCTTCCTTCTCAATAACTGATTACGATTTCTCCCTGGGGAACAATTTCCTGCTTTAATATAGGATTGGGTGCTCTTCTCCTCCAATGTCCTGGGAGAGCACCACTCACAGGCCAACATGAGAAGCATTTGTATAGATAATAAACTCCCAGGTAAAGTCTGAGTTGATGAATGAGGGCTGGTGTCTGTCTCAGTCATGCCTTCGAGGTATTAAAAGGTTCATTGCACCAGTCATCCCACCGGATCTTCTAGGTGTTTTTGACTTTTAGCAGATCAGTCAGGAGAGCTGCTACCAATGCAAAGTTGGGGATGAACCAGCGATATTATCCTGCCAGGCCCAGGAAGTGGCATATCTGGCTCCTAGTCTGGGGTATGGGGTATGAGTTTAACATGTGGACTTTGTCTAACACAGGTTTCACAAGGCCTTCTCCAACCTGATACTCTAAATACGTTTCTTCTGTCATGGCCAGCTTACACTTTGCTGGGTTAGCTATGAGGCCAGCCTCCTGTAAGGATGTCAGTACTGCCCTTAGGTGCCACAAGTGGTCTTCCCAAGTATAGCTATAGATGACAATGTTGTCAAGCTAAGCCATGTCATATTGCTAGTGGTGCCCAAGGATTCAGTTCATAAGGTGCTGGAAAGTTACTGCTGCCCCTTGCAGCCAGAATGTCATAGTTTTAAAATGGAAATGGCCAAAGTGAGTTGAGAATGCCATCGTCACCTGGGAGGATGGAGACAAGAGAATTTGCCAATAGCCCTTTGTAAGGTCAATGGTACTGAGGTATTGCACCAAACCCAACTGCTCTAACAGCTTGTCTACCCTCGTCATTGCGTAGACATCAAATTTCACAATGGCATTGACTTTAAGAACATCTATATAAAAACGAACTGTACCATCCACTTTGAGGACCAGGACAGTAAGGCTCCTCCAGTGACTCTTAGACTATTCACAAGTTTCAGAGTAACAGCCGTGTTAGTCTGTATCCGCAAAAAGAAGAACAGGAGTACTTGTGGCACCTTAGAGACTAACAAATTTATTAGAGCATAAGCTTTCGTGGACTACAGCCCACTTCTTCGGATGCATATAGAATGGAACATATAATGAGGAGATATATATACACACATACAGAGAGCATAAACAGGTGGGAGTTGTCTTACCAACTCCGAGAGGCCAATTAATTAAGAGAAAAAAAAAACTTTTGAAGTGATAATCAAGCTAGCCGAGTACAGACAGTGTGATAAGAAGTGTGAGAGTACTTACAAGGTACTTACACCTTGTAAGTACTCTCACACTTCTTATCACACTGTCTGTACTCGGCTAGCTTGATTATCACTTCAAAAGTTTTTTTTTTTTCTCTTAATTAATTGGCCTCTCGGAGTTGGTAAGACAACTCCCACCTGTTTATGCTCTCTGTATGTGTGTATATATATCTCCTCATTATATGTTCCATTCTATATGCATCCGAAGAAGTGGGCTGTAGTCCACGAAAGCTTATGCTCTAATAAATTTGTTAGTCTCTAAGGTGCCACAAGTACTCCTGTTCTTCTTTAGACTATTCAATAACTCCCATTCTCATCATTACCTGCTCTCTTATCTTACTGTGTCCCACATTCTTTTTGGTAAAGGTCTAGGATTCTCCCTAATCAGTTGCCCTGGTACAGTTTCCAAATGATATTTTATTGTGGGTGTTCTTCCCAGAACCTTAGGGAGAATACATAGCAAAGTCTTAGATCATTTGCACCAGTTGGATCTTCTGATCTGTGAAAAGACATTGCTTAATGGTTCAGGTCCAGGTTCCAGGGAAGCAGCTACCTTGGATCGTAGTTCAGGGCTCACTGATCTATCAGGAGAGCTTTCTAGGTCTTCTCTGGCTTGAGAAAATGTACATAGTAAACCTTAGCATTCCTTCTCTGGGTAGCTGGATCTCATAACCTACTAGGCCCATTTGTCAAATGACCTCAAATGGGCCCTGCCAGCGAGCCATGAATTTCAGCTGCAAGGATAGTAATAGCAACAGAACCCTGTCACCAGGATAGAAAGTTTGTAAGTTTGCCTTTTGGTTGTACCCTTGTTATTGCCTTTGTTGAGCCCTGACAAGATTCTCTTTTGCAAAAGTGCTCAACATCTTAAGGTGCTCCCATAGGTGTATAAGGTACTGGATTGTGCCGAGTGTGTTTGCATCTTGCTCCTCTCAGCCTTCTTGCAACACATCCAGGATTCCCTGGGCTGGTGTCCGTAGAACAATTTTAAGGGTAAGAACCTTTTTGAGGCTTGGGGGTACCTTTTGCATGGCAAATAACAGTGGCAGGGGGAGTTGGCCCCAGTGCCTAGGTTCAGTTCCGACAAACTACTTGAACATCTCCTTCAACATTTTGTTAAATCTTTCATGAGGCCCTCCATTTTTGGACGGCACACTGATGTTCTCAGAGCTTTGGATTTTAGGAAGGAAGCATAGTTCCTGTGTCACATGAGAAGTGATGTTGGCATCCTGGTCAGTCAATACTTCCCACTGGAAACCAACTTGGGCACTCATAAGCTCAGGAGTGATCGTTATTGCCTTTGCCAAACACAAGGGTATGGGTCCCAGGTAGTGAGTAGCATCCATCACTATGAGTATATATTGATTTCCCAAGGAGCTCTTTTCTAAAAGGCCCCACCATGTCCATCTCTATTCTCTCAAATGGGGTTTCCACTAATGGCATTGGGACCAAGGGGACCTTCAGGACATTTTTAGCTGCAGAATACTGTTATGCAGGGTAGGAACAGCAACTCCCTAACCTCATGATACACCCTTCACAAGAAAAAGCAGGTCAGTAACTGCTCCAGAGTCTTCTCCTGTCCTATATGCCCCCTGAAGGGAATATCATGAGCTAACTACATTTTTGCTTGGCAGTACTTACGGGGTATCAGTAGCTGAGTTCTTATTGCCCCTGACTGCTCTGGTCTATACAGCCATTCTTTCTCCAGCACAGGGCGGGGAGAGTAGTGTCTCAATTGCTGGAGGTCCACTGCCTCCCTATTCAAGAATGACACTTGTTCATAGGCTAAGTGTTGTGTCATCACGCTGTTCTGGGACAAAGCTTCCCCCTTGCGGTAGAGCCTTGAGGTCCATGGCAGATGCTGGCCATTTAGGAGTCATCCTGGCTGGCCCTAGTCCCCGGGATGTCCCTTCTTTGGGTTCTTCAGAGTCCCCCCAGCCCTGCTAGGTCTGTGGTGTCCACAGGTCAGGGATTTTAGGAGCTCAGCTGCAGCATTAGTCAGTTTGTTTACAAGTTGCCAAAAATAGGGCCAGTTATCACAGGGTATGCTACTTTATCAACTAGTGCTACTGTAATTGATTCGGTGGGTCCCCACCATCAGTTCCGGTTGTATACTGGGAAAAGGCTTTACACCTCCATGTATATGTTGCAAGCAAATCACCCCCCGCTCCCCCCAGGTCAATTGTCTCTCCTGCTAGTTCAGCTTGCATCACATTTGGCTACCCCCCAAGTCTACAAGCATGGATGCATATTGGGACCATCAACTTGGGGGTGGGGAGGGGCTCTTTTCTGCCTCCAGCCCTCTGTGTATTCACACTCCATCAATGGACACTTTCTTCTTATGTCCCTGTGCACTTCTATGCTCCCACAGGAGTAGCAGGTTACCAAGGTTGTCTCTGCCGGCTCCTTCATAGAGAGAAACCGGTTTAAACTATGTGTAGAATCTATGCTTAAGCTCAAGGGCTCCAGACTAGTTGTTTGCATCACCGGGCAGCTGTCTGGGTGATCCTACATCTGAGCTCAGCCCTATGTCTCACTGAGGTCTTCCCTCTGCTTGTAGGTAGCTCTGGTCACTGGGATGGGATTTGTTGGTGATATTTTTCATTGTGCCCAGGGTGCAGCATCTGCTGGTGGGCACCTGGAACTGCCCGGGGCTGTTTGGTGTGTGGGCAGAGCCAGCTCATGAGTCATTTCTAGCAACCTATTGGCTGCAAGAAAATTCTTCATCAGCTGCACCATGTCTGACAATGACTCAGGGCAATGCTGGAATACCCACTCCTGACCCCTTACTGGAAGTATGGATACAAACTGCTCCATTAGGACCAGCTCTGCATCTTGAGCCCTGGAGCACTCCTCTGGGCAAAGCCATCCCCAGCAATGCTCTTTTAATGGTTGTGCTATCACCTGAGGCTGGGCCCCCTTGGGGTATGTCTCTGTTCTAAAGTGCTGCCAGTGTGTCTCCTCGCTTATAATCCAGGTAATCTAAAATAGATGCCATCACCTGACTGTAGTCTCGCGCCTGCTCTGGATACATGTTACAGTAGGTCAGCTGTGCCTGTCCTATCTGCTAAAACTAACATCCAGTGCTCCAGAGGCCATTGAGAGGCCAGCACCACCCTCTTGAAGGTGGTGAGGAATGCCTCCATATCATCATTTGGGTCCATCTTAGTTAACTTCAACGGCACAAATGGCAGAGCTCCCCCAGGGATATTGGGCCCTGCAGGGCCTCCCTGGACAGGGGCTGGTGGTCTTACGTGTTGCAGAAAGTCTCTGGAGTTCTTGCTACTGGAACGCAATCTCCTTCAGCTGCTGCTGCTGCACGGCTTGGGCCCACTGTTGGGCCATCCACTGCTGCAATATTTGGTGCTGGAATTGCTGTTGCTGTTGGCCTGCTTTTGTTGCCACTCTTTCATTTACACCAGTGCTCATGGTCCATCTGGGCAGAAGCCCCCTGTCAATGGACTGGTGTGGAACCTTTTTTCTGCTTTGGGGCCTTGTATCAGGTGTAGGACTTCAAGGCCCACATTCTCCAACACTTGTAGTTTACTGACTCTCAACCTGGGCTTGGCCACAGTCTCTTAGTCTCTTGCCCCCGGGTCTCCTGGGCAATCTCGCTGTTCCTGGCAGGAGTTCAGCTCACTCCTGGGGTCCTTTTGAGTCCAATTGCCTCTAGTCCATGGCGGCGCTCCCCAGGTCCTGCCACAGACTGTTGACTGGGAACAGCCATACATGACGTCTCACCTGTGTCAAGCTTGAGGGGGTGGGAGGAAGGGAAGGGTAGCCACTACCCCTGGCTGGGCTCCCGTTGTTACTGGAGCTTACTGACAGTTTCTAGCAGTCTATCCTCCCAGGCAAACTCCACCCTCTACCTCCTATGCCTCTTCAGTGACAGTCTTCACCTTTTTAAGCTGTCCTCTCTGCAGGTGGAGTATGCACCGTAGGTGCACCTAATTGGAGCTGCCTGAGTGCATGAACGCGTGTTAGCCTTTCTATTAGTGGGATGGGGGTGTGTCAAATAAAGTCAAATGTTGCAATATAAAGCTTGTGGAATATATTTATACTGAGCATTTGCAACTGGATTACAGCTCCTTTATGTCATGTGACTGGTGCAAAGAGGCTGAACCACTCTTGAGAATCTGGTCCACGAGCTTGTGTGCTATAAATTGTGGCAACTAATCTAGCAGCAGGATTAGTTCTCCTTAGCTTTTAATGCAGGTGTCTCAAAGTCCCGGCCCATGGGCCATCTGCAGCCTGAGAACCTCCCTACTGTGGCCCGCAGAGGAGAGACGCATGCAGACACACTGCCCAATGTCTGCTGCAGGCGCCACACCCCGCAGCTTCCATTGGCTAGGGGAGAGGGACAGAGATACCATCATTAGGTGCCAGGCAGAGTCAGCCATGGAGGCAGCAGCACTTTTTTCCACAATGAATATAAATAAGTCAAAATACCGAACACAACTATCTGATGCACACCTTGCTGCAATCCTGAAGGTTTCAACTGCTCAGTCACTGAGGCCAAACATTAACAAACTGACAGAATTGAAGTATTGCCAGGTGTCTGGCAAACACTAAAAATTCTCTGGCAGGCGAAGAATTGTATAAAGTTGTATAACAGTTTTATTATTTCTAAAAAATTCAAAATAAAAAATACAATATAAATGTTTTCTTTTCTGAACACCATCTTCAGTGACATTATGGCCCGCTGGGAGGATTTGAGGACTGGCACTGGCCCTAGGGTAAATTGAGTTTGAGACCCCTGTTTTAATGCTTTCACTTATACATGTGCCTAAATGTTTTTTAAAAGCTAGTGGGGAAAATAACCTAAATAAATATACCACTGTTACACAAGTGCATCACACTTTGTGAGCTAAAGAATGAGTGACTGTGTGAAAACAAGTCTGCACCAGTTAGTCTGTACTGCATATATGTGTGCTTGCTGCTCTGACCCATCCCTGTCCCTTCAAAGCTGCTAGCTACTTGAGCTCCTGCCTCAAGTTTCTGCTCCTGTTCGCTGTAATCCCCAGAAGCCACTCAGCATGCATCCCTCTGGCTATTGCACTCATTTCTTGGCTTCAGCAACTCTTACAGCAGAGCCACTGGAAGAACTGACAGGGTCCCCAGACCATAATGGCCTTCACTCTCCTGTCTGACTAGATTAAATTCCTGTGAAAGAGTGGGGCAGCACTGTGTATTTCCTACAGGTGTTCATGGGGAGGGTAGATCCTCTTTGGAGATATGCCTAACAGAAGGGAATTAGGGACCAGGCTTTCCTTGGCTCCATGCACCAAGCTGACACCTTCTCTCAGCAGCAGGCATTTACCCTCAGGGCCATTCATCTCCAGAAGTGGAATCTTCACACACAGGGCATAAGCAGAAGACATGTAGTAATAATTCTTAGCACTTTCCAGCGGTAGGTCTCAAAGCACTTTACAAAGGTGGGTAAGTCTTCATTTTACAAATGGGGAAACTGAGGTAGAGAGGTGTTGAATGATTTGGCCAAGATCACGCAGTAAGCCAATGGTGGGGCCAGTACAAGCCAGGTCCCTTTACCTCTAGTCTGGTGCCTTATTCATTGTACAATGCTGCCTTCCCACTTTCTCTTGGTCTTAGTTGTTTCTGAAGAGAAACGCTGACCACTTACAGTTTCTGCAGTGCAATAAGTAATTTGCTAATGATGGGTCTGCTTTCAGACACTGTAATATTGATTGTCGTTATAATTTTGGTGACAGAGAAAAATACTAGAGTTCAGTACTAAAGCAATTGGTCTGATTATAAAATGTCAAGAGCACAGCACCTGGAGAGATAACAAGTGTCACACCTGCACTGTAGCAAAAAAAGCTGAAAAATGACCTACCCAGAGATTAATCTGAGGCCTTCAGGCTAGTTTTCTGGCACTCATGAAAATCCTTTCCCCTCCACCCCCCAATGCTGTTTTAAAAAGCCAAATTATCCATATGTCCCTGAACTTGATGATAATTCTCATGGGTGTACTGACAATGATTGCTGAAATCACAAATGATCAACATATCCAATAAGCCACTTACAACAGCAGCAGATGTTTCTGACTTTCAGATGGCAAGGGATTTATGGACAAGTAAACCCGGGTTGTTGGTTGGTGGTTTTTCCTTTTCTCCTCTCTTGCTGACTGGAAATTGAGATCTGGAATCTGGGTTCTGAGAGATTTACTGCTCAATAGCTGTATTGACTTGATCACCCTAGGAGCATGTTAGTACTCTGATTCAAGATAGTAAATCTTATAGGGCTATATTGGGCTGGTCTGCTCCTGGGGTGCATAGAGAGAGGGGGCAGGTAAACTATCCTCTCCCCCTCAACCCACCTTCATAGTTATGGATATAATCATAGTCCCTGTGGTTCCCAGAGCAGAGAGAGTGCTCACACATCATGCCCCATGGACCCAAGGCATCCCAAAAGAGATTGAGTTGGCTGCGCATGCAGAGTGAGGGAATAAGGCAGAATTCCTCCTGGAGCTCCCGACATAGTGAGTCTCTGCTCCACCCTGAGTATGGTGCTCTTCAGTTCACAGATATGGTATATCTTGCTGGAGAGGAAGGCATGATTCAGCCCATAATTTTGCTACAGTTTTAAGGTTTAAAGGCAGAATATTGGCATGTATTCATAACTTGTTGCAATACCTACACATTATGCTTTACTTTATTTGTGGTATGCTATTCTGTATGAGGCAGCTATTGCAAATATTCTAAACAGTTGGGGGCACCTCCTCCTGCAGAAGTATGCATGGAGGTAAGGGAAATAGAGGGGCCAGGAGAAAGCTCTGTAGAGATTCATCTCATGGAATTTCCTTGGTTGGAGAGAACAGAGGGATTTGGGAATCCATAGAGGAGAGGAGCAGGCATTTGGTCTTCCAATACTGCATATCCTGGGTGGGGGATCTACAAGGAAAGGAATGCTCAGTTTCACAGAGAGTTGGTTTTATGCAGTTCCCACCAGTCTCTGTTACTTGGCAGCATGGCTTCTACAGCCCTCTAATGTCTGTCCAAAATTCCCCTCTCTGAGAGGGTTGGGAATATGGAGACTCAGTTAATGCTCCTTCAAGGTAGATGCAGGTATCAGCTCATCAGAGAGGATACTGCAGAATGTGTCTCCTTCTGTTCCTCACATCCCAAATCCACACATTCTGAGTACCAGTAGAGTGGCTTTTATGGATCCTAAGGTGAAGAAAAGGAAAAGCACATATATTTTTGGTGGGCCCCCTTCCTCTGCAGAATAGATGGGATATGTTGCAGGCCACCCAACAAAAGAGTAAGCGCTGGAAATTCCCCTTGTCTGAGTAACTTTAACAAGAATATGGTTGCCATGATTCACTCTATTTCCCAGCTAGTTCTGTTCTACTGGGTGGCTGTGGACTACCAAAAGAAAGACTTGTCCCTCACCGCTGAGCAGGAAGTAGAACTCCAGTCAACCTACATATTGACTGGCTTCAGGCCCTCAAGTGGGGGGAGGAGGGCAGAAGCACTGTCTTCCCTATATAAACCGTAACCATTTCCCAAGACAGCTTCCTCCCCCTCAGTGGTAGTGCCTCATAGAGGCTTTTTGTGTGGCAAACATGGAATGAGATAGCACAAGCCCACAGGGGTCTCCTCATGAGCTTCATTGGATCATCCCAGGGTTCAGAAACAACAATGTGCTGGTGTAGGTCTCTGGGGGTTACTGATAGCCATATGTTAAAATTCTGCTACAAACTTGAAGGAAACATTAGGACTAAGTCCCTGTTTCCCTGTCTTTGATGGATTTCACCACATCTCTGGGCACTACTAAATCACTCCTGACTGATTTGTTTTTATCCCAGGAGCTTGCATGAGTACTTCTGAAGAACACATATGTTTTCCCCCCTTTGGAAAAACACTGATTTCACTGAATGACAATTATTTTTACCAGTTTCCTGTGGGAGAATAACCTGGATCCCCCCCAAGACACCTTCAGCGCTCTACTCACTTTAGTTTATACCAGTTGAAGACAGTGCTGGAGTGACACTAGAGTCACTTTTTTTCCAGGAAGAAGTATGGACCTTTTCAGCAAAGTGCAGCTTAGTTTGAGTTTGTTTGCCAAGTGGTGCTGCCTCCCTCCTTGCTTATGATAAAGCATTTTTGTTTAATGGGGAAAACAAATGAATAGACTATTTTAGCCCTCCTCTTTGCAACCCTCGAAGACCTCTCACTGCATCACCCCTTCAGGACACAGGGTATATCACAGGCAAAGCAAAAGCTTGTTATGGGAGCCGCTTGTTATAACATTGGCAGCAAAGCAAATTAAATATATAGTGATAAGGTTATTTATTTTTCCAGTGGGAAAAAAATTGAGATAAACACCTCTTTGAAGAGCACTCTGGGAGAGAGTAGCGTAAGATAGGGGTATAATGAAGTAACACTTACCCATAGCATTGCATTTTGAGATACATTAACCATGCACAGTCATTCATAGGGTGCTCAGATTTTTGCAGTGGGACACATTTCTTTATATGGCTCATACTTAGATATGCGGTGTGCGGAGAGGGAGCAATAAATCTTCTGCCTTCTTAAGCAGCCCAGATAAGGACCAGGCAGAATTGCAGTCTCTATGCTCAGAGGAATGTGGAGAAGGCTCCATCTCCAGTCTACTGGAAGTACATTGTGCTCCATAAGCAGGAGTTTGGGATCTAGAGATATGACACTCCTACACATCCCTTAGCAAAAATATACAAAGATAGCTCCATTGTTTTCTTCTTAATTAATCTTTCCCCTTAAACAGTTTTTTATTTTCTCTGAATTCCCTCCACTTGTCAATATCTTTCTGGAAAGGATGTACTCCTCACTGAACACAGTACTCCAGATCTCACCAAAGCCATGCAGAAAGGGACTCTTGTCATAATATGCTTATGTTTAGTACACTTCTCATGCTTCCACATGTGCAACCTAAAGAGCCAAAACTGAAAAGGGACATGCCTGTCCATATCTCTTTGTAGGACTAGGGCCTAAAACTGTAATAAGCTTTTGCTGTCTTTTCACATTGAAAAATCATAACTAATTGGCTGTTCCCTGCTCCTAGTGGGAGCTAAGTGCTTCCCTGGTATAACTCCACTAAGGTCATTTTACAAGGGATGAATGTGACCACAGATGTCCTGAATGCAAAAATTCCAATTTAGAGATCTGATTCACCTCTGGTGTGGATCAGGCGTAATTCCATTGAAATCAGTGATGTTATACCCATGTAAACCCCATGTCAGTGAAAGGAGACTCAGGCCATAAATACTTTACAATATACACAGGAGCACAAATACATTATAAAACGGCCATGAAGGAAATGACTTGATAAAATGCTTGCATGTCACAAATACAAATACACGGTTAGAGAGTCTAAAAGCATACCTTTAAATACTCCTTTATGCCCTATCCTAGAATCAAATGAGTGTCATATGACAAATCTTAAAATAGAATTGAAAATATATATTTTTCTGGGCACAAGGTTATGAATCCATGTAAATATTATAAGAAAAAATGTGCTAGTAAGTCAAGCACAACATAATTCTCCGTCCCCTCCTCCCCCGATGTTATTTGCATTATTCTAGAGTGTAATATATGACTAACACTACAGAAGTCATTAGTTCAATCTCTCCATTCAGATAAATCCCAGTGGATTAGAAAAAAATCTCGCTGCTGTCCATTAAACAACAGGAAACATATGGCTAAGGAAATGTGAACATGTTTTGATAAGTCTATATTTTAAAGACCTGAAATCTAAAATGATTGTTATCTCAAACATTCCTATTTTATGCATGTGCCTTTTGGGCTAAGTAAACATTCATAATACACTGAAATCTTCATATTATGAAATCCTGAATTCTATGAACAAAGTTGATAATATCAGGAAAATTACTGTATAATGAGTAAGTAATTTCCATCTATCCTAATTTATCCTGAAACATGAGAAAAACATCACAGATGCATGCTGCATTGTTCAGAGGACATACATATGCATTTAAGTCTTTTACGTTGTATGTTTTAGTGATGTAATTGTGAAATATGTCCTTTTTACATTCATAATTGTGGAGTAGAACAGATGGCAAAGACTTAGTTCAAAGTAATACATACCCATTAAATTAAATGATATTGCCAGCCAGTCTTCAGTGATAGAGGAGTTTACTCTACCACTTTCTTAGGATATAAATAGGCAATACTGTGGACTGCCAAAATGTGTCATTTGTATTTCAAAGTTTAATTTTGATGGAAAATTACAGTCAAAATTAGTTAGAAAATTGTTTGAAAGGGCCGGCTAGCTTGCATTATCAGGTATAACATTTCAAATACATATGTCATTTAGTAGCATGGCCTACTCTATGGGCATGGGACTGTGAGCTAGGAATCATAGACATAGAATCATAGAATCATAGACGCTGCAGAGGAAGGAGAAAACTCCCCAGGGCTTCTGCCAATCTGCCCTGGAGGAAAATTCCTTCCCGACCCCAAATATAGTGATCAGCTAAACCCTGAGCATGTGGGCAAGACTCACCATCCAGCACCCAGGAAAGAATTCTCTGTAGTAACTCAGACCCCACCCCATCTAACATCCCATCACAAGCCATTGGGCATATTTACCGCTAGTAGTCAAAGACGAATTAATTGTCAAAATTAGGCTATCCCATTATACCATCCCCTCCATAAACGTATCAAATTTAGTCTTGAAGCCAGATATGTCTTTTGCCCTCACTACTCCCCTTGGAAGGCTGTTCCAGAACTTCACTCCTCTGATGGTTAGAAACCTTCGTCTAATTTCAAGTCTAAACTTCCTGATGGCCAGTTTATATCCATTTGTTCTTGTGTCCACATTGGTACTGAGCTTAAATAATTCCTCTCCCTCCCTGGTATTTATTCCTCTGATATATTTATAGAGAGCAATCATATCTCCCCTCAGCCTTCTTTTGGTTAGGCTAAATAAGCCAAGCTCTTTGAATCTCCTTTCATATGACAGGTTTTCCATTCATCGGATCATCCTAGTAGCCCTTCTCTGAACCTGTTCCAGTTTGAATTTGCCCTTCTTAAACATGGGAGACCTGAACTGCACACAGTATTCCAGATGAATTCTGAAGTACTATTAATTTTGGCTCGCCACACACTTGTTGTATGGCCCTGGACAAATATTTTAAAGCTAAATTGTGGCTCTAAGCCACAGCCTGTAGTAGAGGGGTGGTACAATGATGGACTCCCTCAGAGAGAGCTCTAAGAAGCATTGTTCCTGAGGCAAGCCTTGGGGAAAATGAACCCTGGTGTGCCTATTGAAAGGGGACAGCACGTGGTTCTTCCCAAGTCAGACCACTCTGCTAGCTGGGGGTAGGGATGGGGGTTGGTGCTAGAGCCCTGTGTGGGGCTTTTTTAAGTCCCACTCCCATCTGCTCCTGCTATTTGGTAGTGGGTTCTGTGGGACCCGCACGATCCCAGTCCTGCTGCATGGCTGTACTCTAGTCCTGCTCAAGGCGCTAGTTGGTAACATGATCCTACCATATCTGAACCCTGTTGGGGGTTTCTAGCACTGCTGGCAGTGCTCAGGATCCTTGTGCTCAGAGTGTTTTAGGAAAAGATTTTGCTTGGTCCCTACACAGGGTCACTAGGGTAGAAGTAGGCTCTTGAGTCTCAGCTTCGCATCTGCAAAATGGAAAAATGAATACCTACTTCACAGTGGCAATGAGCCCAATTGACTTCTGTGGGGCTCTGTGTGTTGTAAAAATATACCCAGGCATCCCTGCAGTGGAGCCCCTTGCATTACTGCAGCCTAACGCCAATCAGAAGACAATCTCCACTTGCTCAAACACTATTTCTCTGGTATACACACTCCTTATTTGAATACATGTATCTGGAACAGCCTGTAGATCACAATTATTGTTTCCAAGCTGACTGCCCACATGCACAACTGCAACTAATGAGCAAAGTAGAGTATGTGGAATTACCCAGTAAGTATGATGTGATTATAAACAGATCCTCCAGTATTAGAAAACTGTCTGAGCATAAATAATGTTTTCTATAATCTGGCAATTCTTTAGACACTGTGCATCATTGACTTTCTGAACTTTACATAATTATTGGCTTGTAGAATAACTGTTCAGATCCTTTCTCGGGTTATGGGATTTTTGGTCACCCTGTGCTAATGTTTGCTCTGCCTAAATAATATGAAGGCACCTTGTCTTTGTGAAAGGATGATTGGAGGAATTATACATCTTCTGTCTGAGTGGAACTAATTACTGAAATGAATCAAACTCCTTTCTGCTGATGCAGTGCTAGTGTAAATCCTTTAAGACCCAATCTTCCCCCCAGTGAAATCAATGAGAGCTTTGCTATGGACTTTCAATAGCTGCAGGATCAGGCCTTAAGTAAAAAGCAATAATAATATTCCATGGTTTTGGTCCTTCAATTGCTTATTAATTATAGACAAAAAGAGTAAAGCTCCTGGGGCAGAAACAACATGTAACACACACTAGCTGTTCATTACTGAGTACTCTGTCAATCTAAATCTTCCCTGCCCAGAATTCCACCGTAGCCTATGGAGAGCTCTGAAAAAATTTCCCACAACTTGCAGAGTTCTCCTTACTGAGCAGGAAAAAAAATCACTTGGACCATAGAAATTTATTTTGTACCGTTCTGTAGACATGGAAGTGGTGGTGGAGATTTCTTAGAATGTTTCTTTTTTTCCACATCTATTCAGCAGCCCGCTTGATTCAGCCCAGCTTGAAAACATGCTTTAAAAAGCTTACATCAACAAAGAAGTTATTTTCAGGGTTAGAAAGTTAGTGCTGCTCAGCAGGTTATTTGTGTCCCCTAGATCCACCTTCCTCGGGGCAAAAAGGAGTTCAGCTGCCTTCACAGCACCTCTTGGCTTCCCAGACCCTGCAGAGGCTTCTTCGTGCAATATGGGTCCATACAGAGCTGGTACAAGGATATTTTGCGCCCCAAGTGAAACTTCCACCTTGCGCCACTCCCACCCCCTGCACATCGGTTCATTGAGGGGCAAATCCCAACGAGCTTTTATAGACCCCAGGGGCCAGCCTGCCGTGCTCAGGGGCTGCTCCCCAGACCAGGTTCCCCGCCCCCTGAACTCCCTTGGAGGGTGCACAGCCCCCCCTGCGAGTCCTCCCCATCCAACCCTGGCGGCCCCTGTCCCGAGTCCACTCACTGGCTTTGCCAGGCTTGGGCCACTGAAGCAGCTCGGCAGGGAGGAGCCGCCTTCCAGAGGCACTGGAGAGCGAGAGTGTCCAGCTTGCGGCAGCGGTGAGCCCCAGCCATGGAGGAGCCGGCGCAGCACAGGGGGGCAGCAGCCCTGCAAAGGCGGTGGCGCCGCTAGCGGGGAGCAGCAGTGCCCCCCACCCCTCCTGCCCAGGCTGCGGCCCGGTGCCCCCACCCAGGGGCTCCTGCAGACTGCAGTGGATGCATGCGGGTGGTGGCCCCCGTGTGCCCCCCCGGCTCCTCCCTCGCCGTGCTCGGGCTCTGCGGCTCCCGGGAGTGTGAGCCGCCGTTGGGGCACGGGGCCCTGAGCCTGCTCTTGTGGAAAAGTGCTGACATATGGCCAGATTCTGATCACAATGACATCCGTGATCACACAGTAACAATAATTAAAGAAAATCTTACTCAGTTGCCATTGGTTTTCAAACCTTGATGCCAGTCTCAGCAGGAATACAAAGACGTATGGTCGGATCTTCCAAGATTCTGCCATCCCTCTTTGCATTTTCCCAGGAGATGCTTAGTACTTTTCAGGATCTGACACAAAATGGTTTTGAGGGTGAGCTGCTCTCTTATGTTTAGGAGCTATGCCAGTTCAGGTGTGATGCAACCTGTGTGAGGGTAACTTGCAGAGCTGCTCCTTGCAGTATATCTGTGCAAGTATATCGGTGGAGAGAGGATTTGGTTCTTTGTGACTGTCACTTATGCACCTTTCATAAGCATTACATTCACTTGAAAAAAAGAAGACAAGACATATAATCTGTTTCCTAGCTATAGTCAATCATTGATGAGATGGAGGAAGATCAACACAGTTAGAAGAAATCTTTTATTATCCAGAAATACCTTTTAGCAGTGCCCAGGCAAACAGCTCTCGTATAGCAATGCAACTGTTGATATTTACCTGAACAAAGGGTGCCTATGCAAACTCAATGAAACAATATATGCAGTGTATGTATTTTACACATATTGTATATTATGGTAATTAGCTAATTGAGACCAGGAGACTGAGAGGGACCAATGTGAGAGAAGCCATGGGAACAGAGGTGAATGGCAGCAATAGATCAAGTTTGAAGAATTTACTCCTGATACAAAGGTCTGCCTGACTTGCAGGTGGGTCTGGTGAGAGTCAGGGAGTATGGGAATTAGTTCCCAGTTCACTTCCCCAGCTCATGCTGGAGCTCTTGAAGCTGTGGTTGGTTGTTACTTCAGGTGCAGAAGAGGATATAAGTTTAGGGCCGCTACATGTGGCCTCCTATAAGGAATTGATGGAGGACAGCTCAAGTGGGATAAGGAAGGTCCTCTGGGTCCCACGGCTCTGAAGCAGCTAGCTGCAGTCCAATGAGAGTTAGGAAAATTTCCCTGGGGTGCTTGGTTCGTTTCCCTAGCTTCTGCTGAAGCTACTGGTATTGAGGCTGTGTAGTCTTCTTAGGGTTATGAGGTTGCTTGATACTGCCTCTCAAAAGAGGCCTGGGCCTGGGGGAGGAAAAAGAATAGGAATTCTAGGAATTTCCTCTCTCCTGTGTATGTTATTTCTAAGTAGAAGACAATGGGACTCTGAACTATCAGTTCAATTCAATGAGACTTTACTGGCATGACAAACTATAAATGGCATCAGACGGTGGGCAGAGATGTATATAAATTCTATAAAGTATGTACAATCAAGTACATAAATTCTGAATATCTGCATTTGCAATATATTTTTTTAAATTATTCAGAATACATAAAGTAAGCTCCAAGGATCCTTTTATGTCCCTAACATCATTCTTTGAATATTTTTACTTATTTTGCTGCACTATGTATCTATTAGACTTTGTGCTGATTCTGTGTCAGTAGTGAGAGTATGGGCAGTCTATATCAGCAGTCTGAAATTACAGAGACAACTACAGAAATAGATGTACTCTTGGGTGAAAGCTGTTATTGTTTATTTATTATGGGATTGCTCCGATATGAAGAGTTTGTGACTTTCTGGATAAAGCTGATAAAGTTTTGGTCTTTCACCAGTAGGCTTTGCACCCCTTTAAAACAAAACTTTGGGGTCAGTTGAGCAAGGAGTTCAAATGACAGGCTTCCCCCCGAAACCCAGTTTTCTTCTGCCAACTTGTACTGTTAGGCTGAGGGGTGCAGGGGTGCATTAAAACACATGTTCTTGTGCATGCACACTTTAAAAATGTACATTTTCTTCAGTATCATTCCCACAAATATTTAACGGGTGCCATGGACTATATTGGATAAAATTTGACAGATTGAGAGGGAGACCATTTTAACTGCATCACATCAACAGTTTGATCCCTAACTCTGTGCAAAACAAAACACCCCTAGAAACTTTTTGAAAAATTGCTATTTTTTCAGTGTTTATTTCTCAGCAATGCTTAGCTCAAATAACCCCTAATTTGGATGCTTAACCTGACCATGCACCCTCTTGAGGGACACCAAATTTCAAAGGTACCCTATTAAACATGTTGAGTTTAGAAGACTTAGAAAGATCAACCTTTAAACAGAAGTTGTGGAGCAACCTATGAGGAAAAACATATTGACTTCGCTGGGAGGGGAAGGAGTCACTATGGGATTATGCTGGTCAAGCAGAATTTAGTCCCCAAACGTTTAGAAGATTGGAGTGACAGATGCTGCTATAGACACACATTGTGAATGTATATTGGGCCTGATTATGGCTGTACTTACACTGGTGTTAATCAGGAGCTACTCCATGGAATTAAACAGGTGTAAAGCTTGTGAGAGACAACAATCTGGCCCTTCAGGTGCATGTAAGAATATTGAAGATAATTGCTTATTATTCAATAACATCAGTTCTCCAAATTCGAGCCATCATTGTTAGTGTTGTTTCTAACAGTTTAGATAAATGTATATAATTGTTTTAAAAACATAGTGAGGAATTTTGCCTGAGAAAAGAGGACTAAGAATAGCAGGATTTCACTCCTAGTGAGCAAATCAGCTACATTATATTGTTCTTCCTCTAGATCAGTGGCGGGCCAGGCCGGTTTGTTTACCTGCTGCGTCCGCAGGTCCGACCGATCGCGGCTCCCACTGGCCCCCCGTAAACAGGCAGCATCCCAACTTTGGGAAACACTGCACTAGATTCATATCTTCAGAATGATCAATTCCTGTCATTTTTTTTATAAACTTCACTCACATGTGCATGCTGAATCCTAGATGTGACACAACAGTAATAGGCTACTTCATTTAAATTGATTAACTGGTAATAGGTGTCAAGTTTCTCTTTTATTTACTCCTGGCACAATTCACAGTTTTCAGGAGCCTTGTTGTCAGTTTTTAAATTCCTGCTTTTAATTTTCCAGGAAAATTTTGTAATAAAAAATCTTCTAATTCCATAAGACTGTAAACTCAATGACTGAGCTGAATGAACAAAGAAGCAAATTATATAGTATGTTAAAAACAGTCCCCAAAACTTGGGTGAGGAGCTGAGGCAGCAGCTGAATACTAATTAGAAGCTTCTCTATAAATACTAGTTATATATGCCTATGAAAAATATTACTTTTACATGTCTTTAAATTACCCTTTTCTTTTCTTTTCTTTTCTTTTCTTTTCTTTTCTTTTCTTTTCTTTTCTTTTCTTTTCTTTATGTTTAATTCTTATCATGCAAGAGGAACCTTTTAATCTGTACCTTTCGAACAAGGAGAACTACTTCATCTGAGAGGCTGTGAATATGAATGGTTGCTTACACAAAGGTGTGGCTATATCAGGCAATTTGAGGCCATTTGGCATTTCCTTCCATGTCAATAGTCAATAGTCTTTGCATCTCAGAAATCAGCATAACATCTTGCACTAATTGGCCCCCTTGCTGGCAGTCTCAGCAGGGAGTGCAAGGACAGGATGAACATGGCAATAATTACTGTGGCTCCATAGAGGTGAGCGCTGGGGACTATTTGTGGGGCAGCTTGCTACAGCTTGTACTGCAGTTTACTGGGCTTTATCTGATATAAAGATTTTCTACAGAAGACTTCTACCCCCAAAGTTGTCTATTTGATACATTTCAAGAATTCCAAATTCACTTATTTATTTGTTAACAGTGCTTTGCTGACAGATGTTACAACGTATATGCTAGTATTAGGTGCTGCTGTGGCCGTGGCTAAAAAGTTAAGGTTTGCCAACTGTTATCACTCAGAGCTTTTCCACTCATGATTAATGTGATGAAACCAAACTCATGGCAATAAAGCAATATATACTGTCTGTATCATAGCTGCACAAAGAAGCTCCAACTGAGATTGGGGCCCTATTGTGCGGGGCACTGTACAAACGCATAGTGAGAGACAGCTCTTGTCCCTCACAGCTTGCATTCTAAACAGAGAGACAGATATAAGGTAGGAGGGAAAACATAGGCACAGGATGGTGAAGTGAGTTGCTGAAGGTTACATAGCAGGCTCATTGGGAGAGTTAGGAATAGAACCCAGTTCTTTTCACTCCGAGTCAGGTCTCCTGGCCACCAGAGATTCTGTTTCCATCCTTTCCACAATAGGATTGTATATTCTGTTTATTTTAGACCTTGTCTACACTGGCATGTTTCTGCACAATGAAGCAGCTTTCTGCATTGTAACTTCTGAGGTGTACACACTGCCAAGCCATTTAGTGTGCAGAAACTGTGCAGTTGCAGCACTGTTAAATAACCACCCCAACAAGAGACGTACAGCTTTCTGTGTTGGGAGTACAGCACCGCAGTGCCAGTGTAGACACCCTGGTCAATTACAGTGCTGTGATTGGCCTCCGGGAGGTGTCCCACAATGCCTGTTCTTGCCTCTCTGGTCATCGGTTTGAACTCTACTGACCTGCCCTCAGGTGACCAACCGTCATCCTCACCCCGTAAATTCCTTTGGAATTTTGAAATTCCCCTTCCTGTTTGCTCGGTGATGTGCAGTGGTCTCAGCATCTTTCCAGGTGGCCATGCCTGCTCCACACACCAGGCAATCCCCCGCTTGGAGCAATGCCTGGTTGCTGGACTCATCAGCATTTGGGGAGAGAAGGCTGTCCAGTCACAGCTGCGCTCCAGCTGTAGGAATTATGATACCTACGGACCAATTTCATGATGCATGACAGAAAGGGGCCATGACTGGGACACACTGCTGTACAGGGTAAAAGTGAAGGAGCTGTGGAACACCTACCACAAGGTGTGGGAGGCAAACCGCTGCTCCGGTGCTGCTGCCGGTTCTACAAAGAGCTGGACACGATACTCGGTGGCAACCCCACCTCCACTGTGAAGGACACTGTGGATACTTTGGTGGCTCACATGCCAGTTGAGAGTGGACTGAACCAGGAGGAGGAAATCTTGGATGAGGATGTGGAGGGGGACCCAGAGGCAGAGAACTACTCGGAGGTCAGAGATGCATGCAGACAGGAGCTCTTTTCTACCCCGGAGGAGGCTAGCCAGTCACAGCTGTCAGAGCTTGGCAAAGCACAAACAGGAGAGGAGGCCCCTGGTAAGTGGATTTGATTTTGGGAATCGCTGAAGCGAGTTGTTGGGGGCAGGAGGGATGCAGAAAGTAGGCTTGTGTCTGTCTGATGTGCGTACCACCACACGCCTAGTCTGAGTGGCAGAACAGGCTGTTGATTGGCTTCCTCACTTCACGGGAATCTGCCTCAGAGATCTCCATGAAACAGACATGGAGACACTGGGCAATCCACTGCTGCAGGTTCTTTGGCAGAGTTACTTTGTTTGCCCCGTTAATGGTAACTTTCCTGCGCTACTCTGCCGTCGCTGGTGAGGGGAGGGGGAAACCATTGCTGCACATAGGCAAGCCGCATAAGGGCCAGAGCGGAAGCCACCGTCTTGGAGAAGACCCTCCCTTGATTTCCTGCTCACCCTCAGCAGCGAGATATCTTCCATAATGATCACATCCTGTGGAAAATGTGGGGACAGGAATGATTATCAGCCCCCCCCCATCCCCCACCCCCCTGCAGTGCTGGCTCTCCCCAAGAGCCACATGCCCAGTGTACAGTAGGGTCCGGGAATACTGATTTACCCTGCCCCTGTGGCTACTTACCATTTTGAGGGTCATGTGGCTCATGTGTGCTTGCCTGGGGTCAGCCAGTTAGTGACAGTGTTTTAAATTACTGAATCAGTGGTCTGTGTATTGCAAACAATACTGCTTCTGTAAAATGTTGCGTTTTGGCTTCATAGAGATGACCTTGGGAGCTCAGCCTCCCCATTTGTTATCACCGGCTGAACAGCTGCGCAGAATTAGAAAGTGGCCACGAAGAACTAAGGAGGACTTTCTGTGTGAGGTTATGATGCACTCTGAGGCTGAAAAACAGGAATTGAAGGAGTGGCGGGACAGCGAGAAGAGGGACCGAAAGGAGAACGCGGCACACCAGAATGAAGCCATGGGGCAGCTCTTAAATGTTATGGAGAGCCAAGCTGACACGCTCCACGCGATACTAGCACTGCAAACCGAGGAGCTCCGAGCCCGCCCTCCCCTGCAGCTATTGTCACAAAACTCTTTCCCATGTGCCCCCTAGACATCGCCAACACACTCTTATCAACCTCCTGGCTCCAGTCTGTACCCGTGGCATTCCACTCCTCCCCCTCACAGTCCAGCATTGTGGACTTCCACTACTCTCGGCACTCAACACCCATCCGTCTCCAGTTTAGCCCTGTTGAAGTACAGTACCCACTGCACTGTACTCCAAAGGACAAGGCTGGATATTGTCCCTGGACATACACAAATCTTTAACCATCCCAGGACCCCACGTCCTCCTGGGACCTTCCCTTCCCCCAGCCCCCCTCAGTGCTGATGTGTGTTTTTGTTTGTCTCTCTCCTCCGGTTGTTGTTTTTTTAATAAAGGAATTGTGTTGGTTTGAAAGCAATCTTTATTCTATTAATTGAAAGCAACCAGAGCCCTGCAAAGCAACAGACAATTATCTTAAACTTTCATATTGCATCATCTGCACCAATCACAATCACCTCCTAGCATTACAAGCACTGCACTTCCGAGCATAGCAACAAATATTAGTGGCTTTCAGCTTCAAATTTCTGCCTCAAGGCATCCCTGATCCTTATGGCCCCATGCTGAGCCCCTCTAATAGCCCTGGTCTCTGGCTGTTCAAATTCAGCCGCCAGGCACTGGACCTCAGCGGTCCAGCCCTGAGTGAAAATTTCACCCTTCCCTTAACAAATATTATGGCGCGTACAGCACGCAGCTATAAGCATAGGAATATTGTCATCAGCCAGGTCCAGCTTCCCATATAGGCATGCCAGCAGGCCTTTAAATGGCCAAAAGCACACTCCACAGTCATTCTGCACTTGCTCAGCCTGTTGTTGAACTGCTCCTTGCTGCTGTCAAGGTACCCCGTGTATGGCTTCATAAGCCATGGCATTAAGGGCTATGCAGGGTCTCCCAGGATCACAATGGGCATTTCGACTTACCCTATGATGATCTTCTGGTCCGGGAAGAAAGTCCCTGTTTGCAGCTTCCTGAATAGGCCAGTGTTCCGAAAGATGTGTGCATCATGCACCTTTCTGGATCAGCCTGCGTTAATGTCCATGAAATGCCCATGGTGCTCCACAAGCGCCAGGAGAACCATAGAGAAATACCCCTTGCGATTAATGTACTCAGTGGCTAGGTGGTCAGGTGCCAGACTTGGAATGTACTTGCCGTCTATCACCCCTCCGCCGGTAGGGAAGCCCATTTGTGCAAAGCCATCCACAGTGTCACGCACGTTGCCAAGAGTCATGGTCTTATGGTAAATATAAAGGGATGGACACTGCTGTGGGATTTTCCCTTCTGCAAAAAATTCAGAGGTTTTGAAAAACGTTTCATTCCATAGTGGAATGAAAGCAAAACTAAACAACAACCAAAAAAAAACCCTCAGAAATCTCAGCCGGGGATCCTGGAAGCCATGGCAGCCAACTTGGCTGCCAAGGAGCTGGGAGTCCCGAAGCCAGGGCTCCCCAGCAGCCTGCCAGGTCAGCTGCCAATGAGCCAAGCAGGTGAACCAGGCAGGTTTCCTGGTTTCCATTAGAATTTCATTGAGCCTGGTTTCCATTGGAAATTTTCTGACCAGCTCTAATCTGATTGTTTGTTCTAATAAAAAGACACTTTGGATTAGATTTTAAAAGCATTGTATTCATGGAAAGTCATAGGTTCATACATCAATTTTCTAGATGTCATGGAAGGCATTTTCAAAAAGAGTATAGATAGGTGAGTGTAGGATTGTGTGACTAGTAAAACAACCAGAAATGGTATGGTGGGTGGGATTAATATAAACCTGTCAGGTGAAGCTAAAAATCTTCATGCTAATCCGTATTGAATATAGCAGATGAACATGTAGACTGGAGATTTTGCCTATGACTTTATGTGCATGATCTGTACATTCTCAGTAATGGCAAAAAATATGTCAACATTTACAGCAACTAGGCTGTGAACCAGAGCCCAACTAAGAGATATTATCATAAAGGGAGACAGGCCCTATTTGTTTCCCTTATGATTTATAACAGTAATAGCAAGTCATGCATGATTTGTATAAGATGTGATGATACTCCATGAGTTCTAGGTGTTATAAGAACATATAGCTAACTAGCTCAGCCTCACAAAGCTAAATGTGTCAGAATATGACAATCATTTCTTTCCCTAACTATGAAAAGATGTAAAGATATTATTTAAAATGTCATACTTTGGATGTCTGAGATATACCCCTATAATCAAACATCCACAATAAATGTTTACATTATGCTTCTTGAAGACAGAGAAGCTGAAGATGCGTTTCAAACATGCTAAACACGTCTAGAGTAAATCCTAAACATTTTTCAAGCAGAAAGGCTGATTGTTGTTTCATAATGAAGGGTTATAGCTAAGCAAGTAGTTCGGTATTCTGAGCACATAATGCAGAGCCCTGCAGAAAGAGCTCCTGACTCCAATTCTGGCACGCTCCCTACACTGGGACTGGTGGAGTGTGTGAGTATGAGGGGCAGTATAGCGTGCCTATGGAAGCTCAACACGGTGCTGACCTGGGGGAACTTTCATTCAGACCCCCATTGCAATCTCCTTTTGGCTCTCATATACCAACAGAGTCCCACATCCAATGCCTAGAAATGACCATGTTCTATTAGTTTGCTGCCTAGTCTAATATCTTGGCTAAGAATTGTCTTAACTCCTTACTTAGCAGTTCTGAAACTGTGAGTCCGGAACCCAAAGTGGGCGACGACCCTGTTTTAAGGGGGTCACCAGGGCTGGCTTAGACTTGCTGGGGCCTGAAGCCTGAGCCCCACCTCCCAGGGCCAAAGCCGAAGCCCGAGGATTTCAACCCTGGGCAGCGAGGCTCAGGTTACAGGACCCCTGCCTGGTGCTGAAGCCCTTGGGCTTGGGCTTTGGTCCCCCTGCCCAAGGTGGTGGGGCTTGGGCTTTGCGTCTCCCCACCCCCCACACCTGAAACAGTGGGGCTCAGGTGGGCTCAAGCTTCGGTCTCCCCGTCTGGGGTTATGTAATAATTTTTGTTGTCAGAAGCAGGGTTGCAGTGCAATGAAGTTTGAGAACCCCTGGTTTAGACATGATTGAAAAATAAGCCTTTTTGTTTCTTTTTTGTTTTGTTTTGTTTTTAATAGCCATGGTTTCATATTTGATGTACATAGTGGTCAGACAAATTTATTTGACTGTGATCTTCTGTTAAAATCTATCAATTGTTTTCTGCATGACTGTGGGGTTATGTGCTGTAAGACAAGCATTCCTCCTTTCTTTATTAATTTTGATCCATGCTGGTGTGAAGAAAGGGTAAATGTTTTCCCTCACTAGAAGCCAATTACTTTGAAAAGGTGTTTCCCGAAAATGGAATGTCATATTTATAACTGTATAATTAATACATATTATTTACACTCTATAACTGTATATTACAAGTTTTCTAGGTTATGCTTCTTGGGCATTGCACCCTTGGATTCCTTTGATAAGGTGGTTTGTCATTTTAAGAGAGTGTTTGGGTTCTCATCCCTTTGAAGATCAATTTTTACTCCTGTTCTAGGTATTCTATTTTGTGGCATGTTTGTGTGAATTAATGTGATATAAATGATGCATGAAAAGTAGTGAACTCTTCCTTTATTATCTTTCAAAGGCCCTGAACTGACAAGAGCTCCATGTGGGCAAACTCCTGTGTCCATATTTAGCCCCACTGACTTTAGTGGGGCTTTATGTAGGTGCAGGCGTCCATCAGTGCAGAGCTCATTGGAGGATGAGGGCATTAGACTCTGCAGCTTTTTGTCTCTCTCTCACCCTCCCCAGGACTAGGAAAAGAATGAATGTATATAATATCTTTGCTAGTTTTGTCAGTGCTGCTTGTTGCCTGGCTACTGAAGGCCAGATGAGCTAGGTGAGCCCAGCTGGGATTAGGAAGTCACAGTGCAGCAAACTGTAAGCAAATGCAATCAAATGCAAGTCGGCAGGAAATTGCAGAGGTATAATCAGGAACTTCGTTGAGAGAGTCCATCTAGCTAGGAAACTCTGAAAGGAGGACCAGGAGCCAGGTTCAGAGCTGGCCAGTAAAGTCTTACATCATTTTTGGGAAAAACACTGCTCATGATAATTTTACTTGTTACTTGGATTTTGGTTCTTTTCACCCTTCAAGTGTGAATATGTTTTATTTTATTTTATTTCTACTTCAGCTTTTAAATAAAATCCAACCTGGCTACTCAACCTTTTATACTTCCACAGACATAAAAACCAGCTATCTATACCCTCTGCTAGCTACATTTTTAGAAGGATAGAATGGGCCAAAGGCTAAGGTGCTATGCAGAAAAACACAGATCACAGCAAATATGCAGATTCTTCCCTACACACTCTTCACTTATCCATATCCATAATCTGCTTTCTCCCCAGTGCAGATTACTCCTCCCTCTGTCTGTTCCCCAAGTATGCAATCCCCACCTTGGGTGCTCTCCTCACCTCTCTTGCTCTAACAGCCACTCTTCTCTTCCACCTCCAATGTAGGCAGCAACCATCCACACTTTTCACCACCAAAAATGCTTATGATGGGGGTCAAGATGAGCAGAGGATAAGGATAGCATACATGCCCTGGGATTTGCCCAGAAAAAAGGAATTAGAACTCCCAGTGAGAGCAGTTTCAGTGGTTTGGAGAAGGTGGAGTCCAGAAACTAGAGAGTCCAAAATAGAGTTAGAGGAGAGGAACTTGAACAGCACACTTGGTAGGCTTAAAGGGCTGGAAATAAGACAGCAGTTGAAGAGGCAGCTGGAATTTTGAAGCTTGCTTATATTTTGAGAGGAACAGGCCCAAAGAAATCAAAAAGTGAAGGAGGGAGAGGGCTGTGGGGGCAGGAGGTTAGCAGGGAGGAGAGGATGATGTCAGGGAAGCATGTGGAGGGGTTGAAAAACAGATGAGAAACCTGACATCAGTGATGGGACAGGAGGAGCAGAAGGGGATAGGAGCTGTGATGGATCTTGCGGTAGTGGGGAGTTGTCTCTCTTTGAAAAGGTAGGTGAGGTTTTGAACAGCTGTGAAGGAAGGAGGAATGTTTTTAGGGAGAATCAGAGGAAGCAAATGAGCAGTGGGGTTTGGGGCATGTGAACCACTGAGTCTGGAGAAATAGCGCTATTTTGGCAGATATGGCAGAAGTAAAGAAACTGTGCTTAATTTGTGCCAGGGCTTAGCAGGACTGAGGCCCAGCATCTCTAGGCTTGACAGTTCATATCCCCAGCACCTCCGGGCTTGCCATATCAGTTATGAAAGTAAAAAAAATGCTTGAGGCCCAGCACCTCTTTCATTACAAATTAACCACTGTGAAGAAAAGAGCAAATCTGTAATGTAGGGCATCTGCATGTATGACAGACTTTCTCCAGAGCAATTCAATGGCTTCGGGAGCAGGACTGGAGGAAGTGTATGCTGGAGGTTGGCAAAATGGACATTCCAGTGAGGGAAACAGGTGCAGGTATAGAGAGTAGAATGAAGGGAATTAACAACTGAGTCAACAGAAGAGTGGTACAGTTGGAGAGGGCTGAGAATAGTAGACTAAGGGCCTGAGACATAAAGTCTTGAAATTGGTAGAGAAGTCATGGGTGTTGACAAATTGACACTCACAACAAAGCTTGGTAGAGTGGCATGTGGTTTGGGGCAAATAGGTGATGCTGAAGGAGATGATGTCAAGATGAGAAGGATGGAACTGAGGGGTAAGAGAAGAAGCAGTGTTTACTGTTCAATGATCTTTCTGCTCCTTCATTGGGTGTCCAAAACTTGTAATGTTCCTGTTTTAAAAAATAATATATTTGTTTTTTGTTTTCAAGTGAATAACCATTTGTGTTAAGATTTGTGAAATATCTGGAACATGAAATCTTTCTTAGAAATACCTAGAGGTTGTCTGAATATTTGTGAACAACAAATACAATCCAACATTCACAGGGATCTAAACTTGGTGCTTTTATTAACAAATAACTTAAAAAAAATATTAAGCCCATTGTAAGTAGTGAAATATTTAAAAAAACAATTTCTTGCTTCCTGTGTGAGTGAAATTCCCATGTAACAAACCTGTTAAGAATTTTAAAAAAATGTGATTGTACAGTTTGTTGTGATTTTTATAAAGAAACTTAATAGTTGTTTAGGGATACATGTTGAAGCATATTTTCATTGACAACAGTTGCTGATTGGAGTTACTTCTTATTTATATTGTTTTGAGAGCATAATCTAACACAAGGATTTTTATTATTGCTGGCTGTATCTGAGTTCATTGTAATATTTTTCCTGTGGATTAACTGAGATATTAGTAACAAGTAAGAGAATCCATTTGGAATTTGTTTTTAAAAAATACTTTTTACTTTCTTCTCTATTACTCTATTCAGACCAAATAGAATTCTCTGTGTCCTCTTTCTTTATATTTGTAACTTTTTCCATTACTGTTTTTAATTTGAAACAAGCAATGCTTGTGCAGAGACATTTTATTATGAGGACATTATGTTCTATGCCAAACATTGTTCCACTAGCTCAAGCTAGAACTGCAAGAAAATAGTCCAGTCTATGCCCTTTTTTTGGCAGTTAATGCCTAGTGCTGTTGTTACTGTTAAAAGAACTTATTGCAGTATAATACTGGTTAACTTACACTATTTTTGTACTAGAAACTGTCTAACTAAAAACAGATCAGCGTTGATAATACTTTTTCTCTGCTGCTCATGGTTCTCTGGAAATATATAAAAGTTATCAAAAATTAATGGTGTAATTATGGATGATAAACACTAAGGGTCCAGTTTGCCCCCTTTTGGATGCTCCTCATTCAAGGCAATGGCAATTTTGTCTTGAGTGAGGAGCTGAGAATTTCAGTGGGACTTGCGCAGTAGGCAGAATCAAAGCTAAAGCTACCTGGATATGTATCATAAAACAAATACACTTCTGCTATTCTGAGTTCTATGAATATATCCAAAGAAGATGCAGTTGATTTTGGCAGAATAGCACATTTCAACTATTTTTCATAATGTGTAATTTTCGAAGAGTCATTTAGCAGCTTCTAATTTCCTTCATCCCTATCAATCTGGTCCTAGGCCTGGTATAAAGACTGAATGACATAAGTGATGTCAGAGTATTAATTAGTTCTGGCACTACAGACAAATATGCATCGAATAAGTGGGCCGTAGCCCACGAAAGCTTATGCTCTAATAAATTTGTTAGTCTCTAAGGTCCCACAAGTACTCCTGTTCTTTTTGCGGATACAGACTAACACGGCTGCTACTCTGAAACCAGACAAATATAGATGTCTCAAAAATGGCAGCATACTTACACATGAGTTATTACTGCACTTGGAGTGGAGAGGGAGAATTCAGGACTATCTATAGCACATACTTGACGTTGGTTTACTATAGCACTAGCATGGACCTACCCATTTGTAGTGCTCCCATGATTTCGTTTGTACTATGAAACCAACTTGTCAGCCTCCTCTTTTTCTGCAGAAGTTAGCTATGCTGATATAACGGACAATTTCTCTGCAGAGAGAATAGCACTCTTTGAAAAATTAAGCCTGTGATATTTTACATGCAGATGTCCAATAAGTAATTATATCAGCAATTATTGTGACAGTCCTCATTAGAAGTGGAAAATAACATTACAGGCTTTCTATAAACTTTAAAACTTTTAAATGAATTTGCTTTGATCACATTCACACTCCTTTTGTGTTCGCTTTTTGAGGTTATTTGAGTGATCAAATTTTGCTGGCCAAAGTTAGCAGAAATCCCTCTTCAAAACTGCCTGCCTATTCTTGGAGACTGAATTTTAAATTTGCATGTGCAAGTATTCATGCTGCAACTGCTGGCATGCTCATCCAATCAGGAAACAGATTACTTACCTGTCCAATCAAGGAGCAGAAACAATATCAAGTAACTTTTTAGACTAATTTAACTAAGCAGCACTACTAAAATTTAGAATATTTTCAGTCAATCCATAGACTAAAACAAATTTAAGGTATTTGAATAATACACACCTCTGACAAAATCATGACCTGCTCTCAGACATTCTGTGAGCAGAAAAAGCAACCAAATGTGTCCAATAAACCATTAGTTGTAATTTTATGTTCCACTCTAGTCATCATCACAGTAACACCAGAGCACAGAAAACAAGTGGTCATAATTATTTACATAATTTGAAGATTTAAAAAGAGTTCCAATGCGCCCCCCCCAGCTTCTGGGTGAAACTTGGCAGCCCTGGAGTGTAATTAGAACATAGACAGGGGAAAGCAAAGGTAAGAAGAGCCAGAGCCAGCAGTCAGGAGATGGGAAAGCAGGCAACCAGCAGAGAAAAGCTGGCAGTTAGGAAAGTCAGAAGCGTTCTCCGTGCTAGAGTTAAGGGAAATGGCAGTGTCAAGACAGCACAGCTAGCAGTGTCAGGAGTTAGTGTTATTTCCAATGTACTGTATATTTTAATTTTTATATTTTATATTTTAAATAATAGAACTCATAGAATTTTTATTACATAGACTGTACTTTGTTCAGATCATATCCAACTCAAATGAACCTTGTGGCAGCAAGGCCTGGGAAGTTCCACAAGCTTTCTAGACTGTGCAGCCCAGGAGGTTGTCCTCATTCCCAAGGGAGAAATAAATACAGTTTTGAGTAGCAGCCATAGAACTCTGCATTTGGCATTGCACAGGAGACAAGGCTCTGTGATTCCACCCAGATCAGTTGCCAAAGATCAGGCACTTGTATATGTACCTTGAGTAGTAAGTAGAACATTACCTGGAAAAGTGTCTGAAAGAGACCAAGTCCTGTTGATAGTAGAGCAGCTGGCTTCCTTTATAGAGAGCCACAGATGAGAGGGACCAGGAGACTCCAAGTTTAGCTCATGCCTCGAAAAAGACTACTGTGAAGAATGAGGAACCCAACTGATGTCTGCAGAGTAGTGATCAAGGCAGTTCCCCACTGAACACTGTGGGTGGCAGAAAGCTCCTTGACCTTTTAGGTAAAATTTCAAATGTTTTCAGCTCAGTCTGTTCAGATGAGGCTTAAGGATGGATCCATACATCTGAGACCAGGGTTGTAAAAAGTGCAATTTTTCCTGTTCTGGTAGATCACTTAATACAAGAAGCAGTGCATTCATAAATAAGATTTTCTTAATATACTGCAATGTCTCTGAACTCCCTTTCTATAGGGATTTCAATTTTCAGCACTCAAACTGTTTTCTCAATTCTATATATTTATGACAAACCTTCCCGCTCCCATCCCAAATCCTAATGCACATTAAGAGTGAAATGCAGACAGTTTAGCTATTTTAGGAGGAGGGATGCACATTTGTACATTTCTCCAGAATGTAGCTGCTCATTTCAGAACTCAGAAATATCTTTTTGCTGCTTTGTAGCTGCTTCTGTTATACAGATTTTGAATTCACTGAAATCGAATGTTTCTTTCTCCTTTGACACTAACGTTTCCTAAAATATTTGAAGTTTGAATTGAATATAGCATAAGGGCTAAATATCAATGTGGATAATTACAGTGATCTTATACATTCCTCATAAACCAAATCCACTAGCATAACCTTAGATGGAGTGATGCATAGTTGACCTTATTATACAGTTTCTTGTAGTGTGACAGCAGACTAATACTTTCATGTGAACAGTGCTGATAGTAAAAGTCAAGGAATGAAGGGAACTCGGTCGACAACAAATCTGACTTTGTATTGCAATGTGAAAACTATTAATGATAATGCATATTATTACAATCAATGCATAACACAAGGATTGAATCTGTGCAACACAATATATTAGATTTATTTCAATTTCCTTCCCCCCCCCCAAAATCACTTAAAAATGGGAATTGGTTATATGATAGTGAAACAGCAGTATATACTGCCCTCCCCACCCCCCCACCCCCACCCTTTCTCTTTCTGAAAGGTAATTTGGTTTGAATGTCTTTTTCAAACAAATAAGCATTAACAATTTGCAAAATTCTTTCTGTACTATTGTTGTGTATAACTGGGGCTATACTATTGTTATGGCAAAAAGGTGCTACTGGCTTGCACATCAGGAGTCATTGGTATAGAAGCACCCAGGATGATATTCCCCATAGAAAGAGCTGAAGATGTCTCTGTCCAGAGAGTTGTTAAGGTCATTGTGTAGGTTGAAGCACTCTGCTTTGTCTGTTTGGAGGCAGGATGGGAAGGGCGTTTATTTTAAAGTTGCTCAGTAGGCCTTGCCTATACTGAGGATTAGCCCTGATTTTAGCAGCTGGGAAAACTGTACCAGTGTAAATTCTTAGAGTAAAATCCTGATTCCTGACCCTACTGAAGTCAGTGGCAAAACTCCCGTTGATTTCAGTGAGGCCAGGATTTCATCTTATTCTAGACAAGAAAAGCCACAATTTCCACTGGTGAAGCACACCTAAGCTTCAAGCCAGGGGCAAGCTCCACCAGTGAAAGTTACATCTTTCCTTGCTACATTGGGGATTTGCACCAGTGCAGCTATCCCCTTACTGGCCATTAATGGTTGGAATCAGGGCTAATCCCCATCAGAGACAAGGCCTCATATTCTAATGCTGACCTTTAGGGTGACACTTCCTTGGAACCAGGTGTCATGCTCCCTGTCTGTTTTCCCATTGCTGGGCAAGTGATTTACAGGTACAACTCTGATTAATGCTAATGAGAGTTACCTGCATACATTACTTGTTCACTGATAAGGATCAATCAAAAATAACAAGCCCAGATTAATGGTGTTAAATTTGCAAAGTAATTTTAGTTCTGCTGTTTCTCTTTGAAGTCTGTTTCTGAAGTTTTTTTGTTCAATGATAGTGACTTTTAAATCTGTAATAGAATGACCAGGGAGATTGAAGTGTTCACTTACTGGCTTATTTATGTTACCATTCCTGATGTCCGATTTGTGTCCATTTATTCTTTTGCGGAGGGACTGTCCGGTTTGGCCAATGTACATGGTAGAGGGGCATTGCTGGCACATGATGGCATATATAACATTAGTGGATGTGCAGGTGAATGAGCCCTTGATGGTGTGGCTGATGTGGTTGGGTCCTCTGATGGTTTCCAGTATAGGGTGGTGTTTATAAATAAACACCATTAATCTGGGCTTGAATAGGGACTGGGAGTGGCTGACTCATTACAGAAGCAGCTTTTCCTCTCCTGAAATTGACACCTCCTTATCCATTATTGGGAGTGGACTACATCCACCCTAATTGAATTGGCCCTGTCAACACTGGTTCTCCACTTGCGAAGTAACTCCCTGCTCTCCATGTGTCAGTATATAATGCCTGCATCTGTAACTTTCACTCTATGCATCCGAAGAAGTGAGGTTTTTATCCACGAAAGCTTATGCCCAAATAAATCTGTTAGTCTTTAAGGTGCCACCAGACTCCTTGTTGTTTTTGTAGATACAGACTAACACGGCTACCCCCTGATACTTAAGGATCAATCATTCAGTTTGTCAGGGAATCTCAGAGGGCATGTGAAAGAGTAAGGAGGGTAAAAAGAGGCCAAGAGAAGAAAGACTAAGGCCACGAAGATGTTAGGGGGCTTATTCCTTCACCCTCTCACTTCCCTGGTCCTTCTCGCATGAACAGAGAGCAACAATGCCCGAAGTCCAAAGGTGCAAACAATTCGATGTTTATTGGGGTGAACTTCCAGCAAGCATGATTCCAGTTTCCTTCCTCAGTGTCCCCCTTCCCAGCTCTGACACCACAGGGCCTTGCCTGTGTCCCTGTTCCCATCCCCCCCTTAGCAAAACATGATCCCAATTCCCCCACCCCCAGTCCCTGTTCCCATTCCCCCCTTACTTCCTGATTGACTGCAGACTATATAGTAAAACTTGAGTTCTGCTTAGCTATACCTTAACCAATCATTTTACTGAAATTTAACTAACCAGTCCTCACATATTGTAACATGGTTATTTAACCAATTATATCCCACCACCTTAATTGGTTTACACCCAACAAAATTAATTATACAGCAGACAGAAACAATCACAGAACCAGACAAAGATTATACAGACAAACAATAGGGAAGTGAAGACTACAGTGATAGAACAATACAGAAATGAGGATTTCACATCCCAGCTATTGATAAGTGAGTTCTTGCCAGACAAGATGCTATCAAACTAAGTTTCTTTTTACATTTTCTAGGCTCTTCCCTTTCTCTGGAGGTGATAGGAATATCAGGACAGGATTGTATTCCTAACAGCCCAATAGCACCTTATTTCAATGTGACTAGTTTGGAATGTGAGGATGTGACCAGTTTATGGCTGGCCTCTGCTGCTTAGCTGAAGGCCTTAGCCTAAGAAGGCCTCAGACTGTCACAGTGAGAGAGAAGGCCCTTACACCGTCAGACAGTGATTTTGATTCTTTCTTTTATACCTCTATAACTAGTTAAGTGATAAAAATACACCTAAATTCTTAAAGTATAGGCCTTTGCAGACAGGCCTGAATATCTATATCCTAACAGTCTACACTACAAATTTTGGTCCACACAAGTTACGTCGGCACAAAGCTGCCACAGTTAGTATATCGTTTGTGCACACGTGTACTTGGCTCCTTGCGTCGGAGCTGCATGTACTCACCAGGAGTATTTGTGTTGATGCACAGTGCAGTGTGCACCATGGGTAGTATCCCAGTATGGAACCTGTCACTGGCCAGCTCACTGTCTTTTGAGAAATTTTGGCAATGCACGGTGGGGCAGAAATTAGTCATGCAGGGGTGACTTGGAGATAGGGGTCAACTTCCCAGCATGCGACCATCTCCATCCCATAATGCCATCTATATCCCATAATCTTCATGTCTTTTAAAAAAAATCTCATGAACCTGCATAGCCTTCCTCAATGCCCACTATGTGACAGAGGCATGGAGCCTGCACAGCTCTGCATTATTCTCATAAGTGTTGAAAGCACTGGGCACACAATCCTCTGGTATTTGCAGTGCTGGAAGAAGAACCAGATCAGCAGTGAACATGATGATTTTTTGGAGGACAGATTGCTGTGGTACATAGCAAGAACCAATTTAAGGTTGTTAGTGGTGTTCTCTGAGCAGCTGTGGATGGTGGAGGGCCTCTTCTGAGCCCAAGAAATGAGCACTGACTTCTGGGATTGCATCATAATGTAGGCTTGGGATGATGAGCAGTGGCTGTAGAACTTACAAATAAACAAGGGCACCTTTCTGGATCTGTGTGCCGAGCTCATCCAGCCCCCCAGTGCAGGGATATGAGAATGAGAGCTGCACTGACAGCTGAAAAGCAAGTGGTGATCACACTGTGGAAACTTGAAACGCTGGACTGTTATTGGTCAGTGGGAAATCATTCTGGAGTTGGAAAATCCACTGTGGAGACCAGTGTTATGCAAGTGTGCAAGGCCATTAATCATCTCCTGTTACACAGGATTGTGACTCTTCTTGGCAATGTGCAGTTCACAGGGGATGGATTGCAGCAGTGGGGTTCACGAACTGCGATGGATCAATAGACGGCATGCATACCGCTATTTTGGCACCAGGCCACCTTGCCACACAGTACATCAACAGAAAAGGCTACCTTTCTATGGATATGCAAGCATTGGTGGGATATGTCTCTGACATCAGCGTTGGCTGGTCAGGAAAGATGCATGACGTCACATCTTTAAGGACACAGGACAGTTCAGAAAGCTACAAGCAGGGACTTTGTCTGCTGACCAGCAGATTACCATTGGTGACATTGAAATGCAATAGTGATCCTGGGGGACCTAGCCAACCCCTTGCTCCCGTGGCTTATAAAGCCATACACTGGCCACCTTGACAGCACTGTCAATGAATCCATTAATTTTGCAGTGCTTGCTGTACATTTATTATTACACCGTCACTTATCCTATGAATTGTGTCACATTGTACAATAACAAGTAAGTGGGTGCTTTCAGAACTGCTAAGCATCTGCAGCATATGTTGTGAACTAATAAAGATGAATTATTTCCCACATAATAGAATTTTAGTCAGTAACTAAACCAGTGCAAAGAAAAATCTGTGCAATTTAAAAGAAAATACATTAAAAACTGAATGAAGCAGAACTTAAGGGGAAAGATCATTCATGTCCATTTTAACTACACATTTCTACTGTGGCTTTCACAGGTCCTTAATGTCCTCTGGGGTGGAATGGTAGGGGTAAGGATGCGGCCCCTAATGCCAAGGGAAATATTGAGGGGAGTGTAGGGAAGTGCTCTGTGACTGCAAAGAGAGGTGAGCCCCTGCCTGTTGAACCTGCAGGTGCACAAAACTCTGCAGCATCTGTGTTTGTCGCTTGTGCATCTTCCTCTCCTTTCCCTGCTGGGCCTTTCTCCTGTCTGCTCTTTCTTTCTCCAGGCTGCCTATGATGTTCAGCCTCCAGACCCTTTGTTTACAGCTCTGATGTAGTACTGGCTTGAAGGATCTCATTGAACATGTCTTCCCAAGTCCTCTTCTTTCTCTTCCTTATCTGGCTGAGGCATTCCATGGGTGCGGAGGGGGAACCAGCTGCAGATAAAATGCACAGAGGTACCACTGTCCATATACTCGCAATGGAAAGTGAAAGGTAAGATTCAGAACTCACTTCCCTTGTTCCCCTAAAGTTTTAAACAAGATGTGCTTATTGACACTTCTGCTTCAGAGTGCTTGTGCACAGTGAGTATGGCCCACTGTGGTGAGGGAAATAAGGAGGGAAGTGCCAGGTTGCATGAACCAAGAGTGTAGGGCAATGGCACTGAATACTGGCACCATTTTCCACAAGCGATTTAGCAATATCTCACTCCGGAAGGTAACAAAGGCAGAGAAAGGCCAGTAGCAGCTGGCATCCTGAACCCCTTGACCCATATGCTACTAGCCTGTGTGGTGCAATGGTGCCTGCGAAAGTTATTGCTGACTGGCGTGGGAAAGTGTCCTACCATGGAGGAAGAAATAAGGCTGCCATCCCTAGGGACTTTTGGGAGAAGATTGCAGAGTGCCTCCATGAAAGTTTTGTCAAGATATTCCAGGAAGATCCAAGGGACATCCCTGCATGCATAAACAAACTGCTCTACACGCCCCTTTTGCCTAACTGTACAGGGGAATGAAAAGTAGATAACAATGCTACTTCTCTTTGTTTTACCGCTACCTCTTCTAGTATGAGTAATAAAACATCGATAGCTGTGTTCTCTTAAGTTGGGGACACAATCAGTACATCATTTTAATGGGAAATATAATTACATACTTAGCCAACATTCCTTTCCCTGCATCAGGCTCACCTCTGCTTGATTGCTGGGATTAACCGGATTTCAGTGGAGTCTCAAACAGGTCCTGGCATAGCTGGACCAGGCTCAAGTCCCTTCTACTTTTCCTTCTCCCCATCTTCTCTGCTCACATCAGGGGCATGTGATTTGATTTCCTTAGAGGTATCGAGGGTGGTGTATAAATATAAATTAATGGAGATCTCCCATCTCCTAGAACTAGAAGGGACCTTGAAAGGTCATCAAGTCCAGCCCCCTGCCTTCACTAGCAGGACCAAGTACTGATTTTGCCCCAGATCCCTAAGTGGCCCCCTCAAGGATTGAACTCACAACCCTGGGTTTAGCAGGCCAATGCTCAAACCACTGAGCTATCCCTCCCACCAGAGGGGGATGTGCAGAGGGGTCTCCATCACATATGGCATGCAGCTCTTTGTAGAAGCAGCAGGTCTGCAGCTCAGCACCAGATTGACTGTGTCTCCCTGGCCTTCTGATGTGCCTGACACAGTCCTTCACTTTCATGTGGTGTTGCTGCTGGTCCTCGTCATACTCCTTCTCTCATCTCCCATGCAACCTGTTCCTAGATGAGCGTGTGTCTGTAGCTCTGCTTGCATAACCTCTTCTCCCAGCAGGCCCAGGAGATCCAATATCACCTGTCTACTTTAAGCTGGAGCACATCAGGAGCGTGTAGCTGGCATGGTCAGCTGGGCAGTTGTACACAACAGAGAGCTGCTAGGTGTGCTTAGAAACTGGACAAGGCACCAGCTTGGAAATGCCAGGAAAAGGCATTTCAAAAATTTGCAGTGCTTTAACGTGGAGGGGGGCCTTCTGGTCTCTGTAACCCCTGGGCAGTGGAGCTCACAACTGAGACCAGAACATTCAGTGTCTGGCATTGTGCTGGAGAACTGTTAGGGTCAATGTAAGTAACAGTGTCTACACTCATGCTGCATCAACCTCAGTACATAGACTGGCTAAACACCTCTCGGGGAGGTGGTGTTAGTATGTCAACATAACAGGGCACTTAATCAGTGGGAGACAAATTTAAGTGTAAATGCATGCACAAGTAAGTCGACACAAGGCGGCTTACATCAGCCTAACTTTGTACTGTACACCAGGCCTAATAAGGATCTGCCTATGCACAGAAGCTGCAGCAGTTTAATGAAAGGTGTGCTGTTGCAGTAATTCAGTTAAACTGGTGTGGCTTTGTGCATGGACTTTGTAACATCAGTTTAAACCTGACTTATCTGGGGGCTTGTCTTCACTATGGGCTAAATCGGCACTGCTGTGATCGATGCAGCGGGCATCAATTTAGCAGGTCTGGTGAAGACCTGATAAGTCAATGGGAGATGCTCTGCTGTCGACATAGATCGACTTACAGCAGTGTCTACACCCCACTAAGCTACATCGACTTAAGTTATGTATCTTTCATAACTTAACTAGCATAACTTAGATAGACTTACCTTGTTAGTGTAGACCAGGCCTTGCCCTTGAGCGAGCCAAGTTTAAACTGATGCTAGCAGGTCCGTGCATAAAGATGCAGCAGTTTGTCTAAATCTGTACAACATTACACCTTAAGTTAAATTGGTGCAGCTTCTAAGTATAGATCACACCTAAATCCTATGAGCTACATTGATACACAACTCTGACACGTCAAGCAGTAGTAATAACCAAATATACTCTTTCTGAGTATTATAGGAAACCTCACTAACTGAAGGCAAATTTACAACTGGCCCACCACAGGTGCACAAAGTGAATATGGGAGGAGAGCAGACTCCCCCCGCTGTTGCTGGGCTCAATTTGGTCCAAGTGCTCCCCAGCATGTAAGGATTTAGGCAAGACCTTCAAACAGCAGTACGTCACAGTGCAATATGGAACTGTTAGTGCACTGTAGAAGTGTCTACATGGGATGTTCCTACGCAGCAAGCTAGTGTGCTGTAGGTTCAGACCCCGGCTTCCTGAGTGGTACTGTTCCATGTAGGCAATCCCTCATGCTGTTGTTTACCCTCTTCCCCCTTCATGTGGTAGAGTAGAACTGGTTAGGCACAAGAACATTCTTGAATGATGGCTTAGGGATCCAAGCTTCTGCTAGGGGTGGTGATCCTTCACAGAGTCCCCAGTTGTGCCCTTAACAATATAGGAAGAATTGAAAGCTGCCTCTTAGTGCTCAGTCCTACAAACAACTCAGCAAATACTATACCAAGTCTTGCTGACTCCAGAGGACTTGGTGAGTGTAAGGGTCCTTGCGTGTGTATCTGTTTCCACTCTCAAGACCCTTAAATCCTCTTTCCTTACCTAATTGTATTACAAATAATGAGCCTCTATAGTTCCTTGGCAAAGTGGAATTCTGGCCTAGAGCCTAACTGCCAGGCATTTAAGGATGTAAAATGTAGAAATAATATAATTTATTTTACATTATTGGGAAGAACTTTTTCTCTCTAAAGAGTTTGTATTGATTTGTAGAACAGAAGCACAGAGAAAGAAGAAAACCCCTATAGGCCCCAATTTTGCCTCCCTTACTCATGCTGAGTAGTCTATTACTTCATGATTGGTTTCAGTAAGACTATTCATGCAATAATGGATTACTCAGCATCACTGAGGCTGAAAAATCTTATTCATATGATTAAATATACAGACAAGGATACTTTGATAAAGAGGTGTAAAGCAGGGAGTGGACCCATGCACATGTTACATAATTCTGCATATCTGAATTTATTAGTGTGCCTGAAACACCAAATATTCAATAATTTCACAGTTGTACTAGTTTATTTACTGTTAAGTGGCCCATTGCACTCCATCCTGTGATTTTTTGGATACATCTTGGCTGTGTGTTCAGCTGTACTCTTGCCCACTCTGACTTCCTAAATACCAGCAGCCAGGTCCCCAACCTTGAGTTCTCACTCTGGCATCTGGGATCTCTACAACAGGTGAAGATTCTCTGTTCCCCAGCCAGGAGGGGCTGAAAGCACTACAGAGACAGCACAATCAACAACTGGAGGAGGGAGCAACTGTCATCCCTGTTTGGTTGGACACATGCAGTGATTGTGATAGGGACTAAGAAGGACCTATGCACAACCCTTCTCACCAGAGGAAAGATTGCTATCAGTTGGAGCCTTAGGCCTGGTCTACACTTAACTTTAGGTTGACGTATCTATGGTATTCATGGGTGTGAAAAATCCATACCGTTTAGTGCTGTAGCTAAACTGACCTAGTCCCTGTTGTAGGTGCAGCTAGGTCGATGGAAGAATGCTTCTGTCTACCTAGGCATTATTGCTTGGGGAGGGGTTGTTCCTACAACAATAGAAAACCCCCTTCTATTGCTATAGGGCGCATCTACATTTCAGAGTCATGCCAGCATAGCTATGATGCCATAGCTATGCTACTGTAGTGTAGATATGGCCTGAGAGGGAGGGCAGTGATAATAAATGGGGACTCTCCTGGGGTGTTGTACTCACTGCTGGATAGCACCTCCTTCTGGCAATTCTGGGGATTAGCTCTGCCCAGTTCAGCACCCTCTTTCTTCTCTCCTACTGTTGCCCCTCTCTTCCCTCTCACAGAGTTTCAGCACGTCCACTTTGTGACTTGACCCTCCGGCCAGGTCACACTGTGATTTCCACATCCTGGAGAGTCTTTCCAAGTATCTCTGCACAAGCAGTGTCAGGCAGTCCTCACGCCTGCTGCCCTGACTATGATCAGTCCTGCAGTGACTCAGGCAGTTGTTTTTTTTCCCCACTGCCCATAGCAATATCACTTTGCAGTGGTTGGCAGAGGAACCCAAGCCAACCCTCTACTCTGGAGTTCCAGTCTAGGGCCATACAGCAAGCAATTAAGGTCTGCAGCTATACCCACCTAAATGCTCTTTTCCTTGGACTACTTCCTACTGTGCTTCTCCAGCCTTCCTGGTCAGACGCCTCTCTCTTAGGCCTATTAGTTAAACACTTTCTCAGGGGCTCTCCTTCCTAATGGTACCAGCCTCCTGGCTTTATAGAAGCCCCCTCCCCCGCATTCCCTCACAAGTGATCTCCCTCCTAATCAGTGCCCTCTACACAACTTAAATCTCCCCTGTTGCCAGTTTAATTGGTTGATTGGGCCCACCTGACCTAATTCAGCTCTTTCAAAGTAGGTGTGTAGGAGTATACCCTGTGACAGGGACCCTTACAACACTACCTTGTGTGGGATGGGAAAAGAAAATTCAGATGACCTATTGGTCATTCTCTGAGGTAATTTGCTATTAGACACTCTAGCTGCTCATCAATTAAAATAATTTTCAAGATTAAAAAAAAGTAACTTTGCACTTTAAACACCATTTTCTGGGCAGCCACAATATGTAACTGTTAGCTACCATCCTTTTAAGTGACTTCTCTGTTGATCAGGAATAGATGGAAGGGTTACCATAGTCATTTGTGTTGTTATGATGCTAATGTTGAAGTTTATTAATGTTAAGGTTGAAAATGTCAATTGTCTTGCTTGCAGTAGCAATATTCTGAGCAAGTAGTCCATTTATAATGTCTAGAAACTGTCTGAGTAGTAAATATGCCCCAGCTTGTTATGACTCAGCTCATAAAAGACAGAATATTTTAGTACAATAAAAGAATGCTGATGTCTTTTTTCCAAATTTCTCAAATAACAGTTTTAATGGCACTAAAGCAGAGTGTTTCTGATTGCTATTTGTCATCACCCCAGCTGGTACAGGAAAAACAGTGGCTGGGATTTTCAAACAGGCCTGCAGGAGTTAGGTTCTCAACTCCCATTTAATTTTAGCTGATTGGGGTCAGTTCTTATT
Source organism: Chrysemys picta bellii (assembly GCF_011386835.1). Lineage (NCBI taxonomy): Eukaryota > Metazoa > Chordata > Testudines > Emydidae > Chrysemys > Chrysemys picta. The sequence continues at coordinate 37,886,531 of NC_088791.1, forward strand.
TAATACAGACTGATTCACTTTTCTCTAACGCCCTGATCATGCAAGGAGTTCTGCGTGGGCACCACCCCATTGCAAAATTGCAGTGTAACTGTAGTTCTCTCTTCTCTTAAGACTGTTTTCTTTACTATTTTTTTACATCTATTGCATACACTCGTTAATGGTCACTGGACTGTATATAAACACTGGCTTACTAAAACATCGCCACTCACTGATGCCCTTGTTTTGACAAATGTTCTCATTCCTAATAATAAGACTAATAGGGTGAAACTTTACTGATTCTGTAACTTGCATTTAAAAAAAAAAAAAGTCAGGTTAAATTTTGTCCCCATCAGCTTTCACAGTCTTTTTTAATACTTGTACCTTAAACAAGGCCATGGTAGCTGTGAAAAGGGAGTAAGGTAATAGTAATTCTGATATGAAATGAAAATGAGAATTATTTTATCTATTTAGATTTTAAAAACACACTTATCTGAGTTTTAACTGTATGTACAAATAAATATATTCTAAAATTACAAACCTAACCAGGCCAACAGGAAAATAATGGACTCAGGCTTTCAGTTAATCCATCTGTTCATGGAGACCACCACCACCCAACTGGATTACCACTATCCACTTCCAGTGCCATAGGCCCCTTCACATTCCTCTCTTTCCTCAGCAACTTGGGGAAACAGATGGTTCTTACAGCATGTCCTGAAGATCATCAGATTCAGGTTTTGTGCGACCAAGGTGTGGGAGATTGTAGGAGAGTGAATGAATTCCAGAGTCAAGAGCCCCCTTGCTATAATGTCCTGTGAACACCTACCTCTTGATTAAATTGGTGAGTGGCCAAATAAGACCTCAGTCAGCTTGATGGATCTCAAGTGCCAGTGGTATCACTTGGAGAAAGGAGGCCTTTCAGATGTCAGGACTCAAATCATTTTAGTGGATCCCTTCCAGGCTGCCTATATATCCCTGCAGATGCCCAAGATTTAGTCAGGGGAGCGAGTGTCTGCATCACTATTCATCCCTCAGACTTCTTGCAGATACTCACTTGGCTGAACAGGCTAAAATGTACTAAACGTTTTATTGCAATATTTGCATAATACTCTCCTTGAACACCTTGCCAGACTTAATATTACTGCAGTGAAATTGCATACTCATAAAAGTAGTACATTGGACAGAGCTAAGAGTTTTATTAATAAATGCCCTTCTGCCTTTTGCTTCCTATTAAATGCAAAAGGGACTTTGATAGCAAACTTGCTGACGTATTCTGAACAGTCACAAGGAGAGGAATAACACTGCTGTAATCTCAGTAAGGAGGGAATTACCAGAGCATGTGATGGTGTTGCAGGGCCATCATGGGATCAAGAAAAGTTCAGTTCATGCTAACTGTTATTGAAATAAATATTTTAAAACCATGTGTGACATATAGGCTATCTGTGTAAAATGTGTGGTTGAAAATGACACCAAGATTCTAAACTTGGCTCATTCATTACCTTTGAAATGAGCATTCTCACACTGGTGTCTGCCCTGCCGGACCACTTCTGCTTTCTTGGTTGTGAGGACAATCTTACTCTGACACATCCAGCGATATTCATCCAGAGCAAAGATTGAATATGTAAGTTCTATGGTACAAAAAGCATAAAGTTGCATTTAATTAATGTATTGCTACTGCTCTACTTGTTGCCCACAAATAGTCTCCCCATGAAGCATCATAAATATGTTGAACATTGCAGGAGAAGATGCTTGACAGATGCTGACTCTTCTATTCCTTGTCAATGACACAGTTGTCCACTGATGCCAACGGAGCCCTATCTTCTAGGTATGACTGAAAAACTCCTAAAGGCATTTGAAGAAACATCAGGAACACTACACTTGAAGGAATAATTCATTGTTAATCATATGTCATGTTAATCACAAGGCTGTCTTGACAATAGTGTCCATCCAACCAAGATTAACACCACAACAGATGATAAATGAGGTCTCAAATGCAAATAGGATCTCAGTTTCAAAACAAGTTAGGAACTCATGCTGCAGTTGGTCCAGTATATCACTGGCAAAATTGTAGTTGCTACCTTTCCAATCTCCTTCCTCAAAAGATTTAAGAAGATTTAAGATTGGCCAGTAATAGGAAAGTAACCCCATGGCAAGAGATGGCTTGAGTAGGATGTGCACTTCCTTATGTTTAAGGATGATTGAAACCTTCCTCTAGCTGAGCCATGATGAATGCCTGATTTTGATGGTGTTACAGCTCTATGCTTGCTTTAAGCAGCCAAGATAGACTAGAGCCAGAACTGCAGGTGGTGAGCCTCAGAGATCCTGGAAGACTATGGATATCCTAACCAGAAACCAAGCTGAAGCCAAAGAGGGGGAAACATTCCACTGGCACCCCACTGCTCTCACAATTAAAAGACCCACAGAGTGTCCTACATTGCTGCATTCAGCACACAAAAATTCATCACAAGTGAAGGGATTAGTAATGGGGAAGCTGATCTGGATTCATCAGACTAAATGCCACATTAAAGTAGTTGACCCAGACAGTTACATATAAGCATTTGCAAAGCCACTGGCGATCCATAAAATAAATAAATAAATAAATGTTTGTGAGTCAAAAAATGTACATGCATTTCAGTATGAATGATTATTCATCTTAAAATGTGTATGGAAAGTGTAGCATTCACTAGTCTCCTGTGTAAAATTTTACAGATATCCAATCAGGGAGCAGAAACATCAAGTAGTAAGTAGTCAAAACAAACAGCTAAAGAGCAGCCCATTATAGCCAATGTCAGTTTCAGGTGGTGCAAATCTAAAGTAACTGTTTACTTCAGTTGACTTACTCTGTACTTACACATGTGTAAATTAGATCCGAGTTTGTCTCATGGTCTGAAAACTATTAGTCCAAACTACATGGTAATCCTAACAAATGCAGTTGAAGAAAATCATGAATGATTCATTGATCAGAAAAAAAAAAAAGGCTACAGGTCTTATGAACCTGTTGTACTGAACAGTTTGACCAGCTCTATAAGGACTCCCATACACCCCTCTGGTAGTACCATAGTCCAGGAGTAGCCCCACTTAAATCAGTGGGACTGCTTGTGGGGTAGAATACTGAATAAGAGTGGCATAATCTGACCCTTGGTGATCAGCACTTTAAGACCAATGGAACAGTTATTGAAATAAGGGGGAAATAAGTTTGTTGAACAGTCTATGAAAGGTTTTTTTAGTATGCTACTTAAACCTATGACTTCTATGCAGAATATTAAATCAAGTAAGGTTTGCAGTGAGGGGAAAATGCAAGAGAAAGAATGTTGGTGTTCAGTTTGTTCTTAAAGGCCAGTGGCCACATTGCTATCAAGGAGCCCATATTTTGCATTGAATTTGTTTTGCAGAGATTTATGAAATACATTTTGGCTCTTGTTGTGGATTTACAAATATAGTCCAAGCTATGTTCCCTTACTTAATCAAAATGACTTAAAGTAGTCCATTTTGTCCCACTTCAGTAAAATAATTTTATTTATAAACAAATGCCTGCCCACCTATATACCTGTGGCCAATGATTTCATGTATAAAGCATGCACACACTTCTTATGCCATCAAGGTATTTGGGGTGCTACACAATAAAACAATAACAATATAATAAAGTTTGTAAAATTATGAATTAAAACATAAATAGGGGAAGGGGAAACATACAAAATAAGGAGGTGGAAAAGATTATATATAAAGGGCCAATAACGGTCATATTGAAAAACAACTCTGAGTTTTTTGGAAACTGGGTTTAAGTGTTTAAGGGTGGGAATGGTAAAATAAAAGAGATACTGGTAGGAGTGACTTTCTGCTCTCCTGTGATATGAGGGTGGGATCCCCAAATGCCTGTCAAGAGAAGGTCTTAACATCAGTCACTATTTTCTTTGTCTTCCTACAACACCACAAAATGGACATATTTTGGCTTTATTTTTTTCAGCCCTCACTTCCCTCCACTAAGTGCTAATAAATGCTGCAAAAGTTGTATTACTTTCCCTCTGTACTTTAGCCAGCTGTGGGCTCCTGCACATGCACAAAGACTATTCCTGATCCTAGCAAGAGTAATCTGAGCAGTATGTAGAGGCTTTAGATTTCATAAAGTCTCTCCTACACCACTACCCCGATATAATGTAACCCAATATAACATGAATTTGGATATAATGTGGTAAAGCAGCGCTCAGGTGGGGTGGGGCTGCGCGCTCCAGTGGATCAAAGCAAGTTCAATATAATGCGGTTTCACCTATAACGCGGTAAGATTTTTTGGCTCCCGAGGACAGCGTTATATCGGGGTAGCGGTGTATATACATTGCACAGACCACCCTGAAACTTTGGAATTCCCTTCCATGGTTCCACATACAGAGGCTTGGCGAGTTTACCTCACAGGGTAAGGGAGAGCCAGTATCAGGCCATGACTGTTGTATTTTCCAAGTCTTCCCTCCAGATAGCAGATTTTCATACCTACGTCTGTGTAGCCGAAAGCCAGAATTTGGCTAATAGTGTAGTATTGAGCCCATTATATATGTGTGCAAAGAAAGGGTAAATGAGTCCTGACTAGTAAACATTTTAACATGGACTGCTATTTTCCCACTGAGGATAAATAATAGTGACCAGAATTTTATAAAATGTTTCAAAACCCTTATTTTTTAGAAAAAAAAGAAAAAGAAACTGCCTGGAAGAATTTTCAGCCAATTACTACAAACATAATTTCCAAGGCTCAAACTAGATCTTTTTGCATCACTGTTCACTGACTAAATTATTGTTTTATAAAGGAACCAGCAGAGTTGCTGTTATCCTTGAAATGCATTGGCACAGGATGAGCTGAGTCAACACTCTCTTCAGATTTATAAAGGTAACCTACCAAGTATCTGGTTCTGTGAGTGTCTCCAAACTCTCACATGCTCTAAAATAATTAATCTGAAAAGCACTTATCTGACATTCTATTTGTCTTTTTCCCATTAGTGTATGGCTTTTTGGATTAGTTCAACTTCAGAGCATTTTCATCTACCACACTTGGTTTAAAAGTAAAGCTCAAATTTTCAAAAGTGTGAATACAATGCCCAATCTACAAAAGCCAGTCATGGTGGCCTAGTCACAGAGCAATGGCCATGTACAAATCCTTCAATGATGCATGCAAAAGCGTGTGTGTACTTTTGCAAAATAATAAATGCAGTTATGCGATTGGTAATGAACCATAACCACCCCCACACAATCACATTTTCAGTAGCTTCCCCCAAGCTAGAAATCATGAATAAACTAACAACGAAAGAAATCCAATGGGACTAGACTGCTGTGTATGCATCTGGTCTTGTGTAAAACCTAGGGATGAACTCCTTAGAAGCTGTCTCTACACTTTAGAATGAGCCCCTGATGGTGTGGCTGATGTGGTTGGGTCCTCTGATGCTGTTGCCAGAGTAGATATGGGGACAGAGTAGGCAACGAGGTTTGCTACAGGGATAGGTTCCTGGGTTGGTGTTTCTGTGGTGTGGTGTGTAGTTGCTGGTGAGTATTTGCTTCAGGTTGGGGGGTTGTCTGTAAGCGAGGACTGGCCTGCCTCCCAAGGTCTGTGAGAGTGAGGGATCATTTTCCAGGATAGGTTGTAGATCGTGGATAATGCGCTGGAGAGGTTTTAGCTGGGGGCTGTATGTGATGGCCAGTGGTGTTCTGTTATTGTCCTTGTTGGGCCTTGTAGTTTTACGAATGCTTGATAAAGATCTTGTAGGTGACTTTGTCCTCACCCACAACCACTTCAGATTTGGGGACAACTTATACCTTCAAGTCAGTGGCACTGCTATGGGTACTCGCATGGCCCCACAGTATGCCAACATTTTTATGGCTGACTTAGAACAACGCTTCCTCAGCTCTCGTCCCCTAATGCCCCTCCTCTACTTGCGCTATATTGATGACATCTTCATCATATGGACCCACGGAAAGGAGGCCCTTGAAGAATTCCACCTGGACTTCAACAATTTCCACCCCACCATCAACCTCAGCCTGGACCAGTCCACACAAGAGATCCACTTCCTGTACACTACAATACAAATAATTGATGGTCACATAAACACCCCCCTATACCGGAAACCTACTGACCGCTATACGTACCTACATGCCTCCAGCTTCCATCCAAGACACATCACACGATCCATTGTCTACAGCCAAGCCCTAAGATACAACCGAATTTGCTCCAACCCCTCAGACAGAGACAAACACCTACAAGATCTTTATCAAGCATTCGTAAAACTACAATACCCACCTGGGGAAGTGAGGAAACAGATTGACAGAGCAAGATGGGTACCCAGAAATCACCTACTGCAGGACAGGCCCAACAAGGACAATCCTATCCTGGAAAATGATCCCTCACTCTCACAGACCTTGGGAGGCAGGCCAGTCCTCGCTTACAGACAACCCCCCAACCTGAAGCAAATACTCACCAGCAACTACACACCACACCACAGAAACACCAACCCAGGAACCTATCCCTGTAGCAAACCTCGTTGCCTACTCTGTCTCCATATCTACTCTGGCAACAGCATCAGAGGACCCAACCACATCAGCCACACCATCAGGGGCTCATTCACCTGCACATCCACTAATGTCATATATGCCATCATGTGCCAGCAATGCCCCTCTGCCATGTACATTGGCCAAACCGGACAGTCCCTCCGCAAAAGAATAAATGGACACAAATCGGACATCAGGAATGGTAACATACATAAGCCAGTAAGTGAACACTTCAATCTCCCTGGTCATTCTATTACAGATTTAAAAGTCACTATCATTGAACAAAAAAACTTCAGAAACAGACTTCAAAGAGAAACAGCAGAACTAAAATTCATTTGCAAATTCAACACCATTAATCTGGGCTTGAATAGGGACTGGGAGTGGCTGGCTCACTACAGAAGCAGCTTTTCCTCTCCTGGAATTGACACCTCCTCATCTATTATTGGGAGTGGACTACATCCACCCTGATTGAATTGGCCCTGTCAACACTGGTTCTCCACTTGTGAAGTAACTCCCTGCTCTCCATGTGTCAGTATATAATGCCTGCATCTGTAACTTTCACTCTATGCATCCAAAGAAGTGAGGTTTTTACTCACGAAAGCTTATGCCCAAATAAATCTGTTAGTCTTTAAGGTGCCACCAGACTCCTTGTTGTTTTTGTAGATACAGACTAACACGGCTACCCCCTGATACTCTACACTTTAGGTTTTTCTGAAGACTTAGTCAAGGAGCTTATTATTATGGGGGTGGTGCCCACAACATTAGGCCACACATGTATAAGACACTATCCTTGTCCCAAAGAAGTTACAATCCAAGAAGTGAATATAGAAGTAATCTCCTCTAGACATTACATATATCATAAATTAACAATTTGCTACTCTCACACTACTTCACATAACAAGATGCATCAAAGAGAGGTAACTGTTGTGGCCCAGTTCTGTAGTGGTTATTGATTATTATTGATTTCTAATTAGTGACTGCCCCTAGGCCCTATAATAGACCAGACCACCATATAAGGGGTCTTCATCAGTTGACCTGGAGCTGGACCATCAACTTGTTTGGCATGGCAAGGGCTCACAAGCAGTTTCAGGGCACACTGAATGCTGCTGGTTGTCACACAGCCACTCTGATCTCTAAGTCCAGTTTGCTCAAAGATAGGTTTAACCTGCTCCAGGGTCTAAGCCTCCTGGAGGGTCTCTGCTGGGCACTTCTCATGATCCTATCTGGGTTACCACTGGTAGCCAGGTTCTTTAATGGTTATGGCAAGTTCTCTCTCTAATCTTTCTTAAAAACTCTGTTGGTCCGTCATGTTTTCTTAATACAATGAATATTTATTTATTATATTCCCTTAGAATAACTGAGGGGTAATACAGAATTTTTTCAAGGTGTAGTGATTTTAGAACTTGTCTAACAATTCATCTTGGCCCAAGAGGCTTATGTAAACTTTGCCACTGCATGGGAACATGAACCACATCTAGCGCCTCCAGTCCAGCTAAATCTTTTATTTTGCTTTCAGTTAAATGATTCCACCAAAAGTTGAGACAGTAGCTATAATGGATTGTTACCATAATTTTGCAACACTTTGATGAGTCAGAGTCAGACAGTTGTTAGACAGGACCACCAGTTAACTAAAAGGCATACATGAACTTTGCTACTGAACACTCTGATGGAGAGCATGTGTGACAAGACATGGTTAATTTTCATTAGTTGTAAACGCCATACTTTTCTCCAATTGCATTGAACTAAGAATATTCACTGGAGTCTCAGTTGCCAGGCCATAGTGTGATGGTAGTGTGGTGTCTTTAGAAAGCATCATTCACTTGAAAACAATTATCCCTAGCATCTGACATCCAGTTACCCAACTTAGATCTCACATTGTGATCTTTAACTGAGAAGAGCAAATTGTTGGTTGGTTGTTATTTATCTGTATAATAAGATTCCAGGCATGTCACAGTGTGTATCACTCTGAAGCCTAAAATGTCTGTTGAATCGGTGTGACGTGATGGAAGCAGCTATGAGCATGGTTGAGAACTCTTTTTCTTCAGACTATCACCAGGTTGAATCATCTCTGGATGTTAGGGTATGTTTGCACAGCATTTTGGAGTGAGCATCCCAGCCCGGGTTGACAGACTCGGGCTAGTAGGGTGCTGGTGCTCTAAAAAGAACTATATAGATAGGGCTCAAGATCTGAAACCTCCCTCCCTCCCTAGGCTGTCCAATTTTTAAGTTCTCAGCCATTTTGACTTTACGAATTACATCCATGTGGTGTACAGTTACAATAAGGCATGTATCTATGCCATTCCAAGAATCCTAGATAATTGTGATATCAGAGATAACTGGACAAATCACCATCCATATTCTACAGCTAATTTGCAGTTCTGGGCACCGCATTTCAAGAAAGATGTGGAGAAATTGGAAAGGGTCCAGAGAAGAGCAACAAGAATGATTAAAGGTCTTGAGAACATGACCTATGAAGGAAGGCTGAAAGAATTGGATTTGTTTAGTTTGGAAAAGAGAAGACTGAGAGGGGACATGATAGCAGTTTTCAGGTATCTAAAAGGGTGTCATTAGGAGGAGGGAGAAAACTTGTTCACCTTAGCCTCTAAGGATAGAACAAGAAGCAATGGGCTTAAACTGCAGCAAGGGAGGTCTAGGTTGGACCTTAGGAAAAAGTTCCTAACTGTCAGGGTGGTTAAACACTGGAATAAATTGCCTAGGGAGGTTGTGGAATCTCCATCTCTGGAGATATTTAAGAGTAGGTTAGATAAATGTCTATCAGGGATGGTCTAGACAGTATTTGGTCCTGCCATGCGGGCAGGGGACTGGACTCGATGACCTCTCGAGGTCCCTTCCAGTCCTAGAATCTATGAATCTATGAATCTAAAACAATTTCATTGGTTGTGTGAGGGAGACTGCACAGATGGTGGATTCCTTGGTTCAGCTGCCATACCCATAAGTCCAAATGCCAGCTGAACAAGTCAAATACAAATTTCCCAGAACAACCCGCACCAGACACAAAACAACACAACCACCCACATCACAACACAACCAGCACACACAATAAGTAGAGCTGCAGATCTGTCACATTTTTTTTTTATAAAAAAATCACAGAGCAGTCAAAATAAATGTAATAAAAGTCATAGGTTTAATAACTGCTCCGTGATTTTTGATAAAAAATAATGCCTTGACAAATGAGGGGGCTTTGCCTATTCTCAGCAGCACCCTCCACCCCAGCACCACACCCAGCCCTGTGCAGTGGGGAGGCCCCTGGGGAGGGTGGGGAAGAAGGCTGGAGAGTAAGCCCACCCCTCACTCTTCCCAGGCAACAGCAGCTCCTGTGTCCCCCAGGTTGGCCCCAGGGGTTGAGAGTGAGCTGGCCTCACACTCATCTTGGACATGGGAAGCAGTGTCTCCTGTGTCCCATGCGGCTGGGCCCAGCTCCCCACTCCAGGCATTATGGCCTGGTGTACAGAGCTGGCCACCTATCTGTCATGATGGGGGAAGAACAGGAAAAATTTGAGTGAGTGGCACTGCGATCTCCTGTACCAAGTCACAACACCCAGAGGGAGTAGCCCCGACGGGACCATAGGTGCTGACTCTGTGGGTGCTCTGGGGCTGGAGCACTCATGGGAAACAAATAGTGTGTGCTCATCCCCCAGTCATCAAACAGCTGTTTGGCGGCACCCCCGATTAGCTAATCAGGATGCCGCCAAACAGCTGATTGGAAGCACTGCCAAACAGCTGTTTGGTGACTGGGGGATGAGCTTGGGAGAGGGCAGAGATCAGCAAGTGTGTGGGAGCCTTGGGGAGGGGGCAGAGCAGGGGCGGGAAGAGGCGGAGCAAGGGCAGGACCTTGAGGGAGGTGGCAGAACGAGGCCAGGGCCTTGGGGGAGAGGGTGGAGTGGGGGCAGAGCCTCGGGGCAGAGCATGGGTGGAGCACCCCCAGGGAAAAGAAAAACTCAGCTCCTATGCATAGGACACAGGAGCCACTGCTGTGGATTTAGTATGGAGCAGGTTCAATCTCCACCCTCCCTTCCCAGGTCTTCCCTACTGAGGCCTCCCCTGCACACCAGGCTGACAGCCCACCAAGAGTCTCCCGGCAGGAAGTCGTGGACACACAGAAAAGTCAGTGTCTGTGACTTTTTCTGCACCATGACAAACCTGCAGCCTAATAACTTCAAACACACACGGCCCCTCACAGCAGCACACTGTCCATTTGCCACCCACACAAATCAACACAACCACCCATACAACACCACAACAGGCAGACTCAGTAACCCCAAACACACATAGCCCCTCACCACAACACCTCTTACTTGCCACCTGCACAAATCCACACAACTCTCCCAGCACAACACAACCCACACACAACACAACCAGCACACACAATATCTCCAGGCACATGTTGCCCTTCATGGCAGCACACACTATGGTTGTCACCTGTCCAGGTTTTCCCAGGGTTGTCCTTTTTTGAGGTAGCTGTACCGGATGAAGTGGTTCAGATGTCCTGTTCTTTGTACCTCGGAGATGGCGGCCCTTCCACACACCATTCATTCACCACCCACAAAAATCTACTGCAGCACTCATCCAGCACATCCCAACCCAACACACAACAACACAACCAGCATGCACAATAACCCCAAACATCACTCAAAAGCCTAGTACATCTGCTGAATGAGTGTGAAGTGAGAGAAACAGCTACAAGCATAGTTCAGAGCTCTTTTTGTTTAGAATTTCACCAGGTTCAATCATCACTTGGCTTTTTAAGTTTTCAGCCATTTGGGTTTTTTCCCCACACATGACTTTACAAATCACACCCAAGCAGCAGCATGGGTTTTCAGCATCTAGTTATTTGTATTGCCATAAAGCTTAGGCGCTCTGGTCATGGACCAGGACCCCATGGTATTAGATGCTGTACAAAGACAGAACAAAATACAAACTGGGAAACTGATATTCTAGGATATGAACTACTGAATATTGCAACTATACATTATTATGGATATATATTATATAGTAAGCAGCATTTCACCTGATCACAGTTTTTTTTTCTGTCTGCTGTTCACTGCATTTTAATTTTTTTAAGGGCCCCTAGTATTGTACTATTGGTCAGGATTTATTTATTTATTTATTTATTTAAGATGAAGGGGTTTATGTGGATTAAAATATTTGTTTTGTTTTATTTTTATAACATTTAATATTCAACTTTTAATCTTTAAAGCACTTTACAAAAATTAGCTAATTAAGCCTCACAACATCCTTATGAAGCAGATAAGTGTTAATATTTCCATTTTACAAATGGAGAAAATGAAGTAAACTGATCAGGCATTTGCTCCTGTTCCCATTGCTGTCAATGAGCGCAAATCAGGCTGTGGAATGACTTGCCCAAGGCTGTTGAATTGGAGCTGGGATTAGAACGGTTTAATTCCTGACCTTCAGTTCTGTATTAAGATCACTCAACACTACCAACATTGCAAGAGTGGGGAAAAACTTAGAAGACAGAATTATATAAGTAAAACCAAATTAACCTTCAGGATGGATTTTGTCTTAGCACATATTCTTTTGATATGACTGAACAAAAACCCATACTTTTGCTGGGAGAAAATAGACTCAGTTTTAATTTGTGTGATATCTTCATTAATAATGGTGTTTAAGTAAGACATCCATTACATGCCTGTAGAGATCATTTAAAAAGAAAAAAAATACAGGCGTTACTCTGGATTTTTTCTGTTCAATAAACATTATGGATTTTTAATGGATCTCTTAATTAGGCATTGCTATTAAAATGAAGAGTGAACACATTAACATAAAGTGACACTGAAATAGGAGCATAGTTTGATTAAATTCAGTGTCTTCACATTTACAGGTTTCCAGTACCACAAGCAACACAAAATGACCAAAATGGGTGTTTCACAGGTTCAAATTCCTTTTTTTAGATCATTCAAAAAATTTGCCTTTTTCACACTGCAAAGCATGCTGCAGCTTGATGATTAATGCTTCTGTGGTACAATACACTGCACTAGTGTGCTTTAATTACAAAATATTGTCAGTGAGTGAAAATAATTGATCAAAGAAAATGAACACACACATGCACACACACATATATTTAAAAGAAACATGCTATTCTGAATAAATGTAAGGGACAAAATCTTGGCCCACTACAGTCAATGGGAGTTTGGCTAACGATTCCCCCCTATATCTCTACATTTCTTCTTTCTTCCAAAGAATACTTTAATTCACCTACCCACCACTACCGGAGCTACGAATAGAGAGCATCAGCTCTGCTCCCTAATTGGTATAACCCTGTCTGTGGCAGAAGCTTAAGGCCTAATCCTGCCACTGGATCCACATGATGGACCCTTGCATGAAAGTCAATGTGGATTCTGTGCAGGCACAGCTGTCCACCTGCATGGACCCTGCTGCAAGATCAAGATCTTTGTTTTTAAGTACATTGTCTTCGCGGCTTTTTTGTTTTTTTTTTTTGTTTTGGCTGCTTGGGGCGGCCAAAAGCCTGGAGCCAGCCCTGGTTATAGCACATGTACCATAAATGAGAATGTTATATCATGTGGAGTGGCATTTTTAATAAGCAGCAGCGTAAATTGTGTAGATTCATGAAACTTGCGTAACATATTAGTGCCTGCAATTACATTTACTCTATACTCTTTGCCCTTTGAACATGGCCTGGTTTATAATTTGTTCCTCTTTACTGCCTATCCTTATTTTCCTATGTCTAGAAATCTCACCTTGGGAAATCAACATAGCTCTGATGACATCACTGTGACTTACTCCATCTGAGAATCTGGCCCTTCTATTTTTAAGATGACTCTGCCTCTTTTGAGATTGCACTGCTCTCATTTGCATATTTTTACATGGAAGAAAAGAGGGCCTAAATTAGAAAGATAACTCATTGAATTACCAGAGACTATGATGGCTAGGTAAAGGAGTGTGAAAGAAACATATGTATTTAATATATGTGTTGGTCACTCATGTGTCAAACCAAGGGAGGAGTTTGCCAGGTATCTTGCTGAAACGGTAATTTCTCTTCTGTTAATTTGGTTGCTCCAAGTCGTTCTTTGCCATCTCAACCAATAGGTAGTAATCTTACTATCTCCAGATAAAGGGGGAGGGGAATCAAAGCTCATGAGATGTTGCTCCACCTATAAAGACAGCTGTTTGGCTGGCTGAATCAGCTCAGTAGGAGATTTAATGAATAAATAAAATATTCCAACAATATATGGTCCAAATCCTTCAGTTCTTACTCGGTCAAAACTCCCACTCAGGCCAATGATGGTAATGTTGTCATTGCACATACTTCTGGGTTTGGAGCTGTGTATAAACATTTTTCAGAAAAACAGAATTTAAGATAAAAAGATTCAGTCCCACCTCCATCATCTCAACAAAACATGGTAGGATATTTGAACTGGCACAGAGGAACTTGCAAAAATGAAACCAACAGGGAAGACATCTAATTTGTTAAGTTTAAGAAGCTTAATCTATCTAGAGCAAACAGTTCAAAATGACCTTGCATCTTGTACTGTTTGGTATACAGTTACTCCCCGACCACACACAATATTGTTGTATAAAGATGTTACAGTGCAAGCGTCAGGCTTGCATGAAGAGGAGAGACCTGGCTCATCCCATATAGTCCAGAAGTTCCTTTTTCCAAACAGTGAGTAGTGGTGGGTCACCTAGAACATAGGCTAGCTAAGAATAATCTTATGCTATGATAACCTGTTTCTGCAGCATGAGGAGAAAGCGAAGCCAATGGCCTCCCCACAGGCAGTTCAGGAAATCCTAATGTTATGGAATTCCATTCCCAGAATCACGTGCAGGAGGTTTGGGTTCTGCAAGTTTAGAGCTCTATGGAACTATGTGTCAAAAGCAGAGCTCAAATTCAACTTCCCTGGGTTTTCTTGGCCCTAATTTAATCTTGTACAATATTTCCATGAAATGGAACTTTAGACAAGGCCCCTTCCTTCCCCACAAAAAAATTCTCATGTGTGTGTGCCTATTTTTCAACCTGCTTTATTATCTCCAGAGTTTCAGTCCATTTGACCCTATGGCATTTAGCTGTAAACACAAGAGTTAAATCATCCCAGTTTCATTCATGTACAGGGCTGGCCTTACCATAAGGTGAACTGAGGCAGCCGCCTCAGGTGCCAGACTGTGTGTGTGTGGGGGGCCACTAGGACCCAGAGTGTAGAAAATTGTGTCTGCTGCCTCTGCCTATGTGTTCTCTCTGCTCTAGATCCACAGAGATGGTGGAGTGCTGTGCTGGAGGAAGGAGGGCACAAGAGACATAACAGGCAGGCAGGAGAAAAGGTGAGAGGGAATAACAGAAAGCAGCAGGAGCTGCAGGGAGAGAGAGGAGGAGGAGCCTTTTATGTACCTCTCTAGCATCCCCAGGAGCCTGGACTGATTAACACCCGCTTCTCAGGGAGCTTCCTGTTTCCTGCTGCTTCCCTGAACCCACTTGAGGAGAACAGGCAGTCAACTGAAGTAGTAGGAGCCAGTTAGGCCCTTAAGATGCTGATATCTTCCCTCACTCAGGCCTTGCTACCAACCTGCTTATTTGTCCCCTTCAATTGAGTGTTGAGAGCCACTATAGCTGGCACAGAACAGCAGTCATGAGTGAAAGAAGAAAACACCCCTCTGGGGCAGCATTCAGAAAAAGAAAGAAAGCAAAGGAAGCTTTTCTATCTAAGCAGGAAGGAGCTCTCCTGAGATACATAGACACAAATGTTCACAGTGAGCCTTCTGGCCCCAGTGAGGATGTGAGTGGTGAGGAGATGCCTGATCTTCCAGTTAGTCAGAGTACAGGTGACCTGGTAGCTACTGCAGCATCCATATCTCCATCTCAAATGGATGTAACTATGCACATTCCTGAAGAAAAGTGTAGATCAGAGAAGTGTGTGGTGGAGGCACAGACTATCCAACAAATTCTTGGACTGCATTGCAGACAACTTTTTATTTCAGAAGGTTGAAAAAGCTACTGGGGGGAAGCTGTTCTAGACTTGATTTTAACAAATAGGGAGGAACTCATTGAGAATTTGAAAGTAGAAGGCAGCTTGGGTGAAAGTGATCATGAAATCATAGAGTTTGCAATTCTAAGGAAGGGTAGAAGGGAGAACAGCAAAATAGAGACAATGGATTTCAGGAAGGCAGATTTTGGTAAGCTCAGAGAGCTGATAGGTAAGGTCCCATGGGAATCAAGACTGAGGGGAAAAACAACTGAGGAGAATTGGCAGTTTTTCAAAGGGACACTATTAAGGGCCCAAAAGCAAGCTATTCCGCTGGTTAGGAAAGATAGAAAATGTGGCAAAAGACCACCTTGGCTTAACCATGAGATCTTGCATGATCTAAAAAATAAAAAGGAGTCATATAAAAATGGAAACTAGGACAGATTACAAAGGATGAATATAGGCAAACAACACAGGAATGCAGGGGCAAGTTTAGAAAGGCAAAGGCACAGAATGAGCTCAAACTAGCTACAGGAATAAAGGGAAACAAGAAGACTTTTTATCAATACATTAGAAGTAAGAGGAAGACCAAAGACAGGGTAGGCCCACTGCTTAGTGAAGAGGGAGAAACAGTAACAGGAAACTTGGAAATGGCAGAGATGCTTAATGACTTCTTTGTTTCAGTCTTCGCCGAGAAGTCTGAAGGAATGCCTAACATAGTGAATGCTAATGGGAAGGGGGTAGGTTTAGCAGATAAAATAAAAAAAGAACAAGTTAAAAATCACTTAGAAAAGTTAGATGCCTGCAAGTCACCAGGGCCTGATGAAATGCATCCTAGAATATTCGAGGGGGTAGCTGAGCCTCTAGCTATTATCTTTGGAAAATCATGGGAGACGGGAGAGATTCCAGAAGACTGGAAAAGGGCAAATATAATGCCCATCTATAAAAAGGGAAATAAAAACAACCCAGGAAACTACAGACCAGTTAGTTTAACTTCTGTGCCAGGGAAGATAATGGAGCAAGTAATTAAGGAAATCATCTGCAAACACTTGGAAGGTGGTAAGGTGATAGGGAACAGCCAGCATGGATTTGTAAAGAACAAATCATGTCAAACCAATCTGATAGCTTTCTTCGACAGGAAAACGAGTCTTGTGGATAAGGGAGAAGGTGTGGATGTGGTATACCTAGATTTTAGTAAGACATTTGATATAGTCTCGCATGATATTCTTATCGATAAACTAGGCAAATACAATTTAGATGGGGCTACTATAAGGTGGGTGCATAACTGACTGGATAACCGTACTCAGAGAGTTGTTATTAATGGTTCCCAATCCTGCTGGAAAGGCATAACGAGTGGGGTTCCGCAGGGGTCTGTTTTGGGATCGGCTCTGTTCAATATCTTCATCAACGACTTAGATATTGGCATAGAAAGTACACTTATTAAGTTTGCGGATGATACCAAACTGGGAGGGATTGCAACTGCTTTGGAGGACAGGGTCATAATTCAAAATGATCTGGACAAATTGGAGAAATGGTCTGAGTTAAACAGGATGAAGTTTAACAAAGACAAATGCAAAGTGCTCCACTTAGGAAGAAAAAATCAGTTTCACACATACAGAATGGGAAGAGACTGTCTAGGAAGGAGTACGGCAGAAAGGGATCTAGGGGTTATATTGGACCACAAGCTAAATATGAGTCAACAGTGTGATGCTGTTGCAAAAAAAGCAAACATGATTCTGGGATGTATTAACAGGTGTGTTGTGAGCAAGACACGAGAAGTCATTCTTCCGCTCTACTCTGCTCTGGTTAGGCCTCAGCTGGAGTATTGTCTCCAGTTCTGGGCACCGCATTTCAAGAAAGATGTGGAGAAATTGGAAAGGGTCCAGAGAAGAGCAACAAGAATGATTAAAGGTCTTGAGAACATGACCTATGAAGGAAGGCTGAAAGAATTGGATTTGTTTAGTTTGGAAAAGAGAAGACTGAGAGGGGACATGATAGCAGTTTTCAGGTATCTAAAAGGGTGTCATTAGGAGGAGGGAGAAAACTTGTTCACCTTAGCCTCTAAGGATAGAACAAGAAGCAATGGGCTTAAACTGCAGAAAGGGAGGTCTAGGTTGGACCTTAGGAAAAAGTTCCTAACTGTCAGGGTGGTTAAACACTGGAATAAATTGCCTAGGGAGGTTGTGGAATCTCCATCTCTGGAGATATTTAAGAGTAGGTTAGATAAATGTCTATCAGGGATGGTCTAGACAGTATTTGGTCCTGCCATGCGGGCAGGGGACTGGACTCAATGACCTTTCGAGGTCCCTTCCAGTCCTTGAATCTATGAATCTATGAATCTCATGGTGATGTCTTATCACTAGGTCTGAAAATATCTGTGGGAGGAAATAAAAGTGATGGCCAATTTGTATTGAGGGAATCCTTTTACAAAGAGGTATGTCTTGCATTGTGCTCTGACATGAACAATAAATGACTGGCCATGTATGGAGATTAATTTTGCCACTTTTATCCCACTGATGACAATAATATCATAGTACATCAGCCCTGTCAGTATTAGCTTTATAGCAGGCCATTAAAACCAGTACTTTTGGACACTGGGCCTGAATCTCATTTGCATTAAGTCTCCTTCACTGTTCTGGTTGTGTAAAGGGCCTTTAAAGTAGGAGTAAATGTAATTTAATGTAACACCCACTTTATGGTCCATTCATTCTGCAATTTATACCCTCTTGAAGTCCTCTGTATGCTTCTAAAGTGGTGTAAAGGGGCGTTGATATAAATGAGAATCAAGCCCAGTATATCCTATCTGTAAATTATTCCTGCTACCATACTGTAAATGTTCTAACAGCGAGCAATGTAATGTAAGATTTGGTTCTTGCAGTTTGCCCTGGATTTATTTTAAAAAATGGTTGACCTAGTATTCTTTTCCAGTGGTAAAAGAGGACTTTGTTTTCAGGATAGACATTTCAAGAAGGCGGTGGGATGGAAAAATCCTTTGCACCTGCAGGTGCTCAAGATCTCTAACTGGGGATCCCTTTTCTAAAACTGCCTGCACCGTTATTACTGACTGTGTTACCATAGCAATGTGAACTCTTTCTAATATGAACATTCTTCCTGACAATTACTACAGCTGATGAGCACAGTAATTATCATAGCTTCCTAAGGTGCTCTTAAAATAGCAAAGACAAGGGAAAGCATTCTTAGAATCTATAACTCCCTCTTTACAGGCTGCCCTGAAAAAAAATCTCTCAGTGGGAAAGTTCAGCTTGTCTTCTGTAGTTATAGATGAGATGGTTGAGATTTCTCAGGATAAAGGTTATATTGGGACGAGATACAGCAGTAGGTTTAGAAGATACTCAGTTACTGTAACACAACTTGATTTATATTATAGTTTAAATCATCTTAATGTTGCTAGTTCCACTTTTTACTAGAGATGACAGAGCAGGCCCAGGGGCAACGTAAACTAGTTTTACCTTGTGGAGTGACATAGGGAAGGTATATCAACACTAGAGAAATTAGTACCTTCATTACACTGACAGCCAGCAATGGTCCAGCTGTGCCAGTGCTAAGCTGCTAATACAGACAGAGCTCAGGTATTTTATGGTGGTGTTTTTTTTCATGGTATGGTGGTAAAAAAGCCTGCACACTGTCTACATCGCTGCTACCACTAGGGGAGCTGCACTATCGGTGGCAGTTGTGATAGGGGTAATTTTTCTAGTATTGACAAAGACTAGGGGCCAAATCTTCTTCCAGTGTAATTGGGGGTGAACACTATTGAACTCAATTGAGCAGCACCCATTTACCTCAGGAGAAAATTTGGCCCCAGGAATTTCAGTGAGCCACAAAAAATCTGACGCTATTCTGCAGTTGCTAACCTTTATGATAATTTTTTTTTAAATGTAAAGCATCAAGAACAAATTGTGGTACCCCCTGATCCAAAAGAAGAGAAATTTATGATTTAAATGTTCTCATGTGGTTTGTCCTTATTTTAAGTGAAGTTCAGTTCTTGTAAAAGATGTCACACTGACAGGTTTTAGAGTTGTCTGTCTTCTGTTTACTCACAAAATAGATACAACCCAGATGTCAGCAGAACTTGCTTTTCTCTGCTGGCCCATCAATCTGTGGGAGATTTAAGGATAAAGACCCAGTTGTTAAATGAACAGAGGGAGGAGGGAGAGAAGTGACCGGTGATAGAGCTTGGGTTGGGCATATGGGGATATCTACTATATTCAGATTATCAGTGGGCTAACCAGGGGTGCAATAACCAGTTAAGAGTGCAGAAACCATGTGAACTGGATAAGAGAGAAACAGTGGAAATTGTCTAGAGACAAAGGGAGGGATAATTACTATTCCTATGACTAATTGTTACTAATATTTAAAAATCAAGGTATGATAATGCCCCCCATAAGACTTTATGGAATATGCTTATGATTGTATATGTGACATAACTGGAATATGTTTTAGGCTACATACGCCATGTAACATATCTATGTAAAGGTTATGATCTACTGAATGTATTCATCCTATTTGTATGCATGTATCATTTTTTGTATTCGAAGTTATGAATATTGGCTGCGTACTGGCTTGATTTTAACTAGCCTAGTAGAGCATTTGGTCAGCTTCTTGAGAAAAGTGCACATTAAGTGCCCAGTCAAAAACCACTTAAGCCAACAATGAACTTGAAGATGCCAATCCACATCTTAGCCTTCCCAGGAATGTGGCTTGGTTGCTAAAAACGGAGTCATGCATGGACATGTGACTTGCCTATGTGACTCCAAAACTCCATCTTGGAGCTGGACTTTGCATAGGAGTAAGGATGGGGTCTCCACCCACAAGAGTAAGTCTACTTAAACCCCTGGGAGACCCTTCCATTTTATCTTCAGCTGGCTAAAGAGATAGCCTCTCCACCCCCAAGGATACCTGAAAGAAACTGGAACAAAGGACAGTAACTACAGGGGTTGTGAGTGATTGCTGGACCCAGACTAGAAGGAGACTAGTCTGTAAAAGGAAGCTTACTGGAATTGGTGAGGTTTTATTTGTATTCAGTTTCTTAGACATAGACTTGCGTGTTCTATTTTATTTTACTTGGTAATTTACTTTGTTCTATCTGTTACTACTTGGAACCACTTAAATCCTACCTTCTGTATTTAGTAAAATCACTTTTTACTTATTAATTAACCCAGAGTAGGTATTAATACCTGGGGGAGGAGGAGGCAAACAGCTGTGCATATCTCTCTATCAGTGTTATAGAGGGTGCACAATTTATGAGTTCGGATTTATTTGGGGTTTAGACCCCATTGGGAGTTGGGCATTTAAGTGTTAAAGACAGGAATACTTCTGTAAGCTGCGTTCAGGTTAAGTCTGCAGCTTTGGGGCATGTGTGGTTCAGACCCTGGGTCTGTGTTGGAGCAGCCTGGCGCATCTGGCTCAATAAGAGAGGGTGCTGGAGTCCTAAGCTGGCAGGGCAGGAAAGCAGGGGCAGAAGTAGTCTTGGCACATCAGTTGACAGTTCCCAAGGGGGTTTCTGTGATCCAACCCGTCACAAAAGGGTCAGTCATTCCAATAGGCCAGGAATTGTGGAGATGGTCCCCTCTAGCCTGGTGTTTGTGGAAGTTTTCTGGTGAATTTTAGATTATATCAGATAGGAGTATTTCCATTAACAGGCCCTCAAAACTAACAGGTTTCAGATTATTCTTGACAACCTTTATATATTTGCCCAGTATAGCAGCACTTATGATATTCATAGGACTGTTTATCCAAAAAAGTGCAAATCAGTTCTGATCCCTCCACTGAGCATTTAACCACTCACCAGTGATAAACTGTAAAATGTAAACTGAGTTTGTGAGAAGGCACCTAGCAAATTTTGTACTAGAAGCTGTTCTTGGCTCAGTGCAGCTTTTTCAAATTAATAAGTTGTTTAAAAGACAAATATTTATGCATATCAACTGTATAAAGTTATCAAAGGGGTGGCCATATTTGGATTTTGGCAAAACCTCAGCCATCATGTTGTGCCTTTTCAGTGACAAAACCCAAACCCACAGAGTTGGATCAAAAGTGTGAATTGACTGCAGCCAAAGGCTACACCTGCACTGCAAAAAGAGGGGTATTTTTACACTGAGATGACTAAAATTATCCATCATCTCAATGTACAATCCTAGTGGAGACAAAGCACAAGTAGTTTTTATCTCCATTGTAGCTAATTGAGATCAACCCTATCTTCCCCCACCTGGGGTTTACACTGACTAGTTACACTGAGGTAAAAATTACAGTGTCTTGTCTCTACTAGGATTTTAAATGGAGATAGTTATGTCAAAATAGCTATCTCGATGTAAAAACACACCTCTTTGCAATGAAGGCAAAGCCCCAGAGAAAGAAGAATGGTGCAGAGTGCAAGGGACAGCAGGATGAATCACCCACTTAGCCCTGGTCTACACTTAAAATTTAAGTTGACATAGCTATGGCACTCAGAGGTGTGATCTGCATGGCTGAGTGCTGTAGCTCTGCCAATTAACCCCTGGTGTAGCTGCAGGTAGGTAGATGGAAGAATGCTTCTGTTGACCTAGCTACCATTGCTTGGGGCAGTGGTGTTCCTATGGTGATGGGAAAATCCCCTTTATCACTGTAGGCTGAGTCTACACTATGGGGTTATATATAGGGTGCATAGTGATGGCACCATACCTATATAGTGATAGTCCTCATAGTGTAGTAATTAGTAAATGAGGAGGAAAAAGCAAGCCATCAACAGCAGAGCTGATTACATTTAAGGGAAGGACTCTACCTGAGAAAGTAACACTGGGTTTCAGATATTCAAAACCAAGCCATATATCCCCCATCCCCGAGAGTGTTATAAATGCCAATGGTATGGGCATGTAGCAACTGATTGTAAAAGGAAAACAAGATTCGGTAAATGTGGGAGAAAGCATTCCTATGAAAATGGTATAGAAGGGACAGAGGTCAAATGTAGGAATTGCTGTGGTAATCACAGTCCAACGTATAGAGTGCATGGCAGCAATACAAGCTAAATAGATACAAAACCCAAATGCAGAAGCTGTAAGTAGATTCTCAAAGCATCAGGCAGAGAAGGAAGAGACAATCAGCAAAGGGGAACTGCAGACATAGCCTTAATCTGTAAAGCATATGATAAAGGCTGCAGAAGGAGTAGGTGATGATATACTAGTATAAAAAAGAAAGGTTTATTGTGTTTATGATAGAAGTGATAAATTATACATCACAAACTGGGAAAAAATCAGAAAAAAAATAAAAATTATAGCAAGGGCAGTGGAAAAATACTTGTATGTTAGTAATTTGTCAATGGACCATATTCATGCAATTTTCAATGAGGTTAATGGTGAAATATGATTAGTATGAGGATCACAATCTTGCTGGAATGCACACAGTTTGATAGTGTATGGTCATGAACCAAAAGAAAATATCCTGGAAATGAAAACTAAACCAAATGTCATATGTATCAAAGAAACATGGTTGGTTAAAAAGCTTGCTTTTAAAATTCACTGGTACATTGCCTTAGGCAAGACCAAAAACTAGGAAGAGGAGGAAGCGTTTCTACTTTCATAAGGGAAAGATTAAATTACATAGCAGTAGAGAACAAAGAAGTCAGCCTAGCATATAATGCTGTTGAGATACCAATGCAGAAGATAAATATTTCTTTAAGGATTTATTATATCTATAACCCATGTGGGAAATTAGAAAGCTCAGAACTACAAGAAATAGTGAAGAATGCTAAAAGCCCATTTATTATATACAGTGACCTAATAAATTGTGGTGAAGTAAGACAGCTGATAAAAATGGTGCATGCTTAGAAAAGTTCTTTGATGAAAACAATCTAGTGGTTTTAAGTGGTGGCACCACAACTAAATTTAATGCAGCAGATGGTAGTTTTTTCCTGCTTAGACATGGGAATTATATACTGGAAGTAAATGCAACTGGGAAATATATAATGAACTAGGAAATGGGAGTGATCATGTCTCTATACTTATTACTTTTCAAGTGAAAAGTAAGGTTGAAAGTAATGGATAATTACCCATCTGGAATTTTAAGAAAGCTAACTGGGAGCTACTTACAAGTAAATGTACTGAATTTGTGAGAAATCATTATGTGAGTGATGACATAGAGAATTTCAATGCTAATGTAATAAAGGGATTAATAGTAGCAGCTACGGTAGCCATACCTAAGATATTGAAGTACCCCAAAACTAAAAATTCACTTCCATAGTGGAATGAGGAGTGCAAAATGGCAGCTAAAGAAAGGAAAAAAGCCTATAAAAAGTGAAAAAATGCAATGAATAGTGAAGATCTAATGAAGTGTAAAAGTAAGACAATAGCACAAAGAAAAAGAGTTGGAGGAAGTGCTGTGGGTTGATAAATAAAGATATCAAGACATCAGAAATATACAGGCAAATTAGAAGAATGAATGGAATTCAGACTACAAGTTGTTACATCCCAGGTCCTATTAGGACTGAGAACATAGTTAGAAGTTCCGATAATGAGAAAACAGAAGTTTTAGCAGAAACTTTCTAAGGGGTGAGTAAGGATGAAAAACAAAGTGAGGTTTCCACCAGATTAAAAGACAATTCATTGAAGAGAGTCATGATCTATTATGTATTTGGGGTAAACATGAATATACTATACTGAATTAATGGTTTTGTATCTGGGAACTCGAAAAAGCTATTGATATCAGCAAAAATACATTCCCAGGTAAAGATAATTTATATAACATAATGTTTAAATATCTCTCTGAAAGCAGTTTGAGGGTTCTCTTGGAATTATATAACACTATCGGGTGGGGGGAGTAAAGGAATGATACCAATAGGATGAAAACATGGTGTAGTAATTACAATATGAAAACCAGGCAAATTATTCACAAAATGGATGTCTGTAGACCAATTGCCCTTACATACTGTCTGGTTAAAATTATGGAGAGAATGGTGAATGGATGCCTATGTGGAAAACAGTGGCATTATAGATAAGGTGCAGAGTGTTTTTAGGAGAGGAGGATGCACCATTGATAACATTGTTAAATTAAAAACTGAAATACAAAAGAGTATGAGGCACAAGGGTTTCATGATAGCTGTCTTTCTAGATATTGGAAAGAACTATGACATGCTAAGGAAGGCAGGCTTGTACAAAATAGGTGTATTACAGTTAAGGGGAAGACTGTCTTGGTAGATAAGAGAATATTTGAGTTACAGGACCATACAGGTCAGAGTTGGGGAAGTTATGCTGAGTATATATAATATTAAAAATGGTACACCCTGGGGAAGTGTTATCAGCCCAACTTTATTTAATATTATGATAAATGATCTCCCAAAACAAATAAGTGCTAGAGTAGATGTCACTCTATTTGCAGATGATTGTGCTCTGTGGGTTAGGAGCAGAATGGTGGCAGAGAAGAGAATCAACAAAGTCTTACGAAAGATCTCTGACTGGGGAAATGAATGGGGTTTCAAGTTCTCCAGTGCTAAAACCAGAGGACTGATCTTTTACAAAAGGAAAAGTTACAAAGGAACGTAACCTGTATCTGTATGGAGAACAAATAGGTATACGTAAAAGATGTAATTCTTAGGGATAAAATTTATACTAAATTACTTTGGAAGATCATATAAACTATGTTAAAGATAAATATATAGGAAGGATTAACCTGATTAAAAGTCTTGCTGGGACTAATTGGGGGGTGAATAAGAAAACCTTCAAGCAAAAGGATGGACGAGAAAAACAACCTGTGCCCCCAACTCCTTCCTCCTTGCTTCCAGAGCCCTGTAGTCACTACTAACCTGCTCAGGATCAAACCTGTCAGTATTATTAGTACCCATGTGGATGAACAGAATGGGGTAGTGGTCACAGGAATGGATGAGATTAAGCAGCCTTTCCATAATGTCTCAGACATAGGCTCCAGGCAGGCAGCACAGCTCCCAGAACATCACATCAGGTCAGCAGATTGATGCTTCTATCCCCCTTAGAAGGGAGTCTCCATCCACCAGCACCCTGTGCCACCTCCTCGTGGGTGCGGTGGCTGCGAGCCTCCCATCCTTGGGGGTGAATGGCTCCACCTCCTCAGCCATTGATGTCTGCTCCTTACCTCCTGTTGCCAGTACAGCACACCAATTCTTCACCTCAACGAATGGGAGACTTGGGTGGTAGGTGGAGCACTGCCTACTGCATGAGATGGCCAGCAGCCAGTCTCCTCTCCATAGACCAGCTAGTTCTCCTTCCTCTTCTGGTGCTGCTGTAGTCTGTAGTGAGCTAGCATCCTCTGTCCCAGATGCCCTGTGGATGAAATCCTCTGTCCCCAGATGCTACTCAGATGAGCCACCTCCTCCTGCAGCTCTCTTACCTGCTCCCTGACGGACTCCACCAACAGACACTTCTCACACCAGGTGATTCCCCTTGCCTGGCGTTCATCGGTGGTGGGACCATGCAAGCTGCATTCCCAGCAAGTCAAGACCAGGGCCGGGGTGGATGACTCTAGGGTCAAGATGCCTGTCTGGTGGGGGACCCCACCTATGCAGGCAGAGGAAGAACTAGTGACACACTCTTTTCTTCCCATTGCATGTTCTTCTGTGTAGAGTACATGCAAGTTACGGAAAGGAAAAACAAAAAACAACACACAACCCTACCACCATGCTTTTCTTCACTGGCTAACTCCCTTAGTCCCCTAGCCGCCTTTGTCTCACCAGCCACATTTCCCATGATTAGGTTACAGGCCAGGATACTATCTGAGATATAGACCAGTGTCCTACCATAGGCCACAACAGACACGTCTTCTTCCATCCCACTCCTACCAAGTGTAAGTAGACAGCCCCCTCCTCTATTTCCCGGATGCGGGTTGACATCCATGATGAACTGGCTGAGTGTGGGCTGGGAATACTGCAGAAATGAAAATTGATAGTGATGGGACCAAGATATATCCACTTTCCAAGATATGTTGGGAGCAGGCTATGGAATGTAAGGTTCTAAGGAAAATGACACTCTTCGTATCTGACACCGTGGATCAAGCCCTTTCAAATGACCTTGTAAGAAATGTTGAATTCATTCTCAAACTTCATGGCCTTCTACGATTATTGTGGGACAAGACGACAACAACAACTCGCTGAGTCCTGTGTTGCTGCTAACCAAATATTTCTTGTTCCCTCACTAGAGTTATCCTCCCAGTAAATTTAATTGGAGATTTTATTAGATTTCTTAATCATTTCTTTCTAGGTGCAATATTTTTATATTTAGCGACCTCTAGTTAATGGTTACTCAATATGACAAGTACAGATTAAGCAAAACTCATACTCTGGCATTCTTGAGATTCTGGCATCCCTTAAAACATGTTGACACACGGTTCACCATGCCAACACCCTTATTCTTTCTTAGAATTTGTTTGCTCTTTTTCATTAATCTTTGACTCAACAAACATATTAGTGGGGTGGCCTGGCTTAGGGTAGTGCTGTCCATGAGTCTTTCTAGAAGGGCTTGGTAATTCACACAATTGCCTCCTTGGTTTCCACCTGCTTAGAGTTAGACTCATATTGTCTAGGTCCCAGTGGATTGTCTAGGTCATCATGGAGTCACTGCTTCAAATGCCTCTCTGACATGAACAATGTAGAGTTCCATCTGGTGAGAACCTCCTGCTTCAGTTGATGTAATGGCAGGTGACATTTTTCCTGCTGCTCTCATAATTTCCTGAAAACTGTGGCAGAGTGCCTGAAATGCCCACGCACTGTGAGTGTACGGTACATGTTAACGCTCTTCTCCTTATGTGGGAAGTTATGCATGCCCAGATTCAGAATGAGCATGAAACAAAGAAAATTTATCATTTTCCACCTCAGAATAATAGGTAAAATGTTGGCTTCTTTATTCAAAATGATTGAAGTGTGTGAAAAGCCCTTCAAAGTGAGCTGTGTCACTATTTCTTTTTATAGTTCCCCCAGGTCATCTGATAGAAGATTCACTGGAAAGCTCAGTCTGTCTATGAAATGTCTTTGTGAGTGCAAAGAGTATGGTGCAGGAGATGTGAAAATGAGCTGTGTCTGTCATATAGTTGTCTGTTAGATTGCTGAATCACATCTCTCTGGTTAAATGTACAGACCTTAAGGTCCATGTTACTTTGTCACGGAGTTGCTTGTCTATGTTTGAGGTGATGTTTTTGAAAAACAAACAAACAGTGGTGTAATCTAATCCAATATCCTGTCACTGACAGCAGCTAGTGCACAGGCATGTGATGTGCCTTCCATGGCTGAAAAGGGGTTCAAGTGCAATGCAATACCAGTGTCAGCAACTTGAGTCAGTTGCTGTGTGGGATAGTCATATTACTTGCCCCTTTCACTGGTTTCCATAAGAATTAGGTGCTGGATAGTGCTCTGATCTTTATCTGTGTTAGATTTAGTGGATTTATTAGTTCAGGAGGTCACTGAGAATGGTATGTGATGCAGTATTATGGACACTGTCCTGCAGACTGACAGCAGTACAAGTCTTTTGCTCTTTACATAACAAATGTAACAGGAAGGAACCATACAGATACAGTTCTGTCCAAATTACTGTGTTTGCCAATGAAATACAACATGCAAGGCCTAGCTACATATACATACTACTGCTCTGGGATGGTGGCTTCTAAAACAGAAGGTAGTGAGGGCCAATAGAGGGCTCACAAACTATTTAAAGTGATAGTACCCAATCCCTACTACAATAAGCAACAGTATGGTCATCTGCACATGGCCCGTGTCACTGACAAGTGAAGAATGCTCTGATGTCACCATTTATCAAACACTTCACGTGTAGTTCCAACCTCTGCCTCTTCTTCTCCAGTACCACTTGTAAGAGACCTCTTGTACTTTTCCTGTATACTGGTATGCACTCACATCACATGATGGAGTAAAGTGGAAATGCTCAGATGGTTTCTATTTCTCCCCTGCTCAGTGAGTTCTTCCTGAGTGCATGTTGACTGACATTGATCTGAGGAACCTGAATAATAAAAATTACAAGCTGACAAAGAGGCAGCCTTGCTTTTTATGAGTATCAATAATGTGATACATGACATCCATGTTGTAATTGTTCCTGTTTGGCCAAGCCTGTAAATAACTGAGGTAATATGTGTTTGTTTGAACTGTCCTGATGGTTTTGACAGTCAGTGAATCTTGTTGCCATGACCCTGTATTAATAATAGCATTATTTGACTCACTAACTTTTGAAGAAGAGCAGCCATGGAGGCATTCTGTGGTATGGTGGTGGAATTCAATACTTTGAAGCGGCCCCAGCCCCTGGAGTCCTTTCCTTAGTGATTCTCTGGTCCCCATTGACTCTTCCCAGTTCAGGAATAGCCTGCTGTAGGAACATTTCCCCCAGCATTCATTTCTGGGACTGGCCCTTCAAATTTAGCAAAGCCAAGGCTACGCAACCCTAAAGTAGTCAATCTGGAACAAGCTGCTGCTTGCTCTATCTTCCTCCCTTCCAGCCTGTGAGTACTTCTAATGCCTGTTATGTGTCCCCCCACTTTATCGTATTTTTTATCCCTGAGAAGAGGATACATTCTCATACAGCTACATCTATCTGCATCTCTAAGCACTCCTTATTTTCAACAGTTTGGACAATAGAGTTAAATTTATTATTATTTGTATTACAATAGCACACACAGGCCCCAGTGGTCCCACTGTGCTAGACACTGTACATATGCATGGTAAGAGGTAGTCTCTGCTCTGAAAAGCTTATAATATAAATAGATATGAGGTAAGAGAAAGGGATAATTATCATCCCCATTGTACAGCTGGGGAACTATGGCAGTGAGATTAAGTGCTTTGCCAAAAGTCACACAGAAAGTCTGTAACAGAGCTGGGAATTTAACCCAGATCTCCTGAATCACAGTCCTGTGCCTTACCCACAAGACCATTCTTCCGCCTCCAAATTTTATCCTCTCTTATACTAGGACAGGGATCGGCAACCTTTGGCATGCGACCCGCCAGGGTAAGCACCCTGGTGGGCTGGGCCAGTTTGTTTACCTGCTGCGACCGCAGGTTTGGCCAATCGCAGCTCCCACTGGCCGTGGTTCACCGCTCCAGGCCAATGAGGGCTGCGGGAAGCGGTGCGGGCCTAGGGATGTGCTGGCTGCCCCTTCCCACAGCCCCCATTGGCCTGGGACGGCGAACCACAGCCAGTGGGAGCCGCAATCGGTCGAACCTGTGGACGCGGCAGGTAAACAAACCGGCCCAACCTGCCAGGGTGCTTACCCTGGCGGGCCAAAGGTTGCCAATCCCTGTACTAGGATCACTCTTCTTCTTGGCATTCTCTCGTTTTGAAACTCTCCTAATTACATGGACAAGTATTTGGAGTCTGTTGAAACACTAGTACAGCTCTGTGCCACTAGAAGCAATCATTAAGTGTTTGTACTGGCACAGCACAGGGATGTTGAGCAACAACGGACAAGCCACTATGAATGGTAATAGGAAACTTTTTGAGTTTTGCCCCTACCTTTGCTCAGGCAATATTCTTGCTGCGTGCATTGCAAAACTTAAACACAGTGATATAACTTGAGAGGCTAAAATATTTCCACGTAGGGTGAACAGGTGTCTGGTTTTCGACCGGAACACCCAGTTGAAAAGGGATCCTGGCCGCTCCGGTCAGCACTGCTGACTGCGCCATTGACTGTATGGTTGGCGACGCCATGCAGCAGGACTGGCAGGCTCCCTGCTAGTCTCTGCGCCGCACAGCTCCTGGGAAGCAGCGGGCATGTCCCTACTCCAGCTCGTACATGTAGGGGCAGCCATGGGGCTCCACACACTTCCCTCGCCCCAAGTGCTGCCCCTGCAGCTCCCATTGGCCGGGAACCATAGCCAATGGGAGCTGTGGGGGCAGTGCTTGTGGATGGGAAAGTGCGCAGAGCCACCTGGCTGAATCCCCAAGTAGGAGCCAGAGGGGGAACATGCCACTGCTTCCAGGAGCTGCTTGAGGTAAGCACCGGCCAGCGTGCACCCCTGACCCCCTAGTGGGCCTGAATCCTCTGTCCCAGCTCCAGCCCTGATCCCCCTCCCATATTCCGCACCTCTTGATCCCACCCCAGAGCCCGCACCCTCAGCTGGAGCCCTCACTCCCCCCCCCATGCCCAAACCCACTGCCCCATCCCTGATCCCCCTCCTGCACTCCCAACCCTTCAGGCCCAGCCTGGAGCACCCTGCTGCACCCCAACCCTCTCATCCCCATCCCCACCCCAGAGCCCACATCTCCAGCCAGAGCCCTCACCCCTTCTCGCATCCCAACCCACTGCCTCAGTCTGGAGTAGGGTGATCAGACATCCCAAGAAAATTGGTACTGTCCTGATATTTAACTCTTTGTCTCACGTCCTGACCTATGTACAATCTGGACACCATTTGTGCACCCCCAACCTGCAGTTTGCGGCGGGGGCCGGAGCTGGGGTCTTGCACCCCTAACCTGCGGCTTGCAGTGGGGCTGCAGCCGGGGACTCTTGGGGCTGTGCACCCTGACCTGCTTCTTCAGTCTGTGCACCTCCCTCGCCCATGGCTCCGGTGGGAGCTGTGAGCCTGTGACTGCGTCCCTCCCCCCCCCCGATGTATCCCAAAATTTTTTTCTTCTTGCCCTCTGGTCACCCTAGCCTGGAACCCCCTTCCGCACTCTGAACTCCTCATTTCTGGCCCCATCCCAGAGCCCGCACTCCCGGACGGAACCCTCAACCCCTCCAGCCCCCTAGCTCCCTGAGCCAGCCCAGTGAAAATGAGCGAGTGAGTGAGGATGGGGAGAGCAAGCGACAAAAGGAGGAGGGATGGAGTGAGCAGGGGCGGGACCTCAGAGAAGGGGCATGGCCTAGGAGAAGGGCAGGGCAGGGGCAGAGCATGGATGTTCGGTTTTGTGCGAGTAGAAAGTTGGCAACCCTATTTTCACGTGAACTCTTTGAAACTTCAACATTTTTAATGTATGGGGTTTTAGCACACTCCGGGGTCTAGAGAATGATGTTTTTATATTTCTCCATCACAGTTGCACACTTTCAATATCACATTGACATATTTAAGCAGGAAATGTTTTCTATTTCTCTAAGGGCAGAAGTAGTTCACTTATATTCGGTAGTAGGTGGCCAGTTTACATTATCTCTTAAAAAAAAAAAAAAAAACGTTTGCCAACCTGAAATCTTCCAGATCAAAATATGGTGAACCAGGAGGTGTGCAGAAATGCAAACTGCTGCTATGAGCACAACTCAGAAACAATAGACAACCAAATATTTTGGTGATGGAATATTACATAAAAAAGAAATAGGGGAAACTTTGTTTTTGACCTGTTTGTAGATCTGGCTTTTCACTTACCATCTTATTTAGAAATAAAAAAGATATTCATTAATGTACAGCCAATAATCATTTGCTATGATGTGTAACATTTATATTTCATAGCACTTTAAGTACTATACATTGCATATGAGTTCTGTTTTAAAATATAGCTTATACAACAAGCATCATAAAATATCTTGTGGGTCTCTGTCACATTTTCAAGAACTTGATGAATTTAGTTTTGTGACCTAACATAACATGGGAGAAATAAACATTCTGCATTTTCTTAATTTAAGCATAAATAAACAAGCATTGACAGTGACTGGTTGTGGAGACAAAGATCTGAACTCATGCATCTCTAGTAGTTTTACTTTCCTATTGTTCTTTTATAACATAATTATTAGTTTAACTCAGAATTACGTTATGTTACATATAGTTTTGCAAAGAAATTGACAATAGTTTGGTCTTGACAATACTAACCAGCCAAACCCTCTCTGAAGCTATTTTGGCTGAAACTGTGGGTTAAGAATTCAAACTCTATTTTCAAAAATTGTCTAAGCCCATAGTCCATAGAGGCAAAAGAAAATAGAGACGTTATTGAAGTACAGAAGTGATAGTGGTGACCTGGCAGGTAGTGCAAAACTCTTCTCTCTGAGTCAATGCTGCCCCAACATAGTGTTGGTCTGAACAGTGATTCCAGAAGTAATATTTTTCAGATAAGACATTGTGACGGGGCAGCCCCGCCCTGCACTAGTCTCAGCGACGTCAGACCAGTAGCTCTGATAGAGGAAGTCCCACCCCGTTCATACTGGGCATGCTCCAGATGCTCACTGAGTATAAAAGGAGGGAACTCAGCTCAGTCAGGGCTGGCGGCCGCAGGGGAAGGACCTAACTGGAAAGCGCCTACAGAGGACCAGCTGACGCTCTTGAAGCCGCCAGGAACAGAGGCTTCTACAGGCCGGCGCGAACCCCTACTGCGGGAGGAACCAGAGGAGGCGACGGATCCGGAGAATCACGGAGAACCCTGGGATCCGTGGGAGACCCCAAGTCCCCAGCCGTTAGGGAGCGACCCAGGGGAGGTGACGGACTGGTATCTTGACCCCCGGTAAGCCTCAGCATGTTTCGGTAGGACCCCCGCACTGAGCCAGTAGTAAGGTCCTGCAACCAGGGCGCTTGTATGGACTCTGGCCACTAGGCCGCGCTGTCCCGCGACAAGGGTTGATCCTATGGACTCTGGCCACTAGGCCGTGCTGCCCCGTGACAAGGGTTGATCCTCTGGACACTAGGCCATGCTACCCTGCAACAAGGGTTGATCCTATGGACTCTGGCCACTAGGCTGCACTGCCCTGTAAGGAGGGGCGTGAACCCTCACAAACATAAAACAGAGGTCCTGACAACTTGAGGTCATTAAAGATGTCTTTGTCCTTTTTTCAAGAATAAGTGTTGACTCTGAAGTCCTAGGCTCAGATCCACTAAAGGTGCCTTGAAAGCCACTAAAAAGAACAGGAGTACTTGTGGCACCTTAGAGACTAACAAATTTATTAGAGCATAAGCTTTCGTGGACTACAGCCCACTTCTTCAGATGCATAAGAAGAAGTGGGCTGCAGTCCACGAAAGCTTATGCTCTAATAAATTTGTTAGTCTCTAAGGTGCCACAAGTACTCCTGTTCTTTTTGCGGATACAGACTAACACGGCTGCTACTCTGAAACTTGAAAGCCACTGTACTTCACAAAGCCTGAGTTCGGCACCTGTACAGTGGAAGAGGTGCCTAAGAATGTAATTCACAAAGGTCAGCATGCTAGGCAGGGAGCCATCTAAGCTAATCTTTGTGAGATGCTGATGAGAAGGGTGGATGCTAAGCCTCCCCTTCTCACAGAGTTTGGCACCTAAGACCAGGCAGCAGGGAGGAACTTACCTTGGCTAGCGATCCTTAGCTGGAAACCCTCTCTTGGAGGCAGATGGCTTACGTACATAAACCATTTCTTGCAAGAAATGGCTTAGGCGCCTGCCTAACTCCACACAAAATGGCTGAGGTGGGGAGGGGGAGGAGGTCTGCCACCTCTGAGGGGAGTATCCCAACCATTGGGCTATAGAGGGATTCTCACTCTCTCTGGTCCAATTCATATATCATTATTTTAATATGAAGTGGAACAGCTTTGAGAGAGATTGAGAGAGCCTCTGACAGTGTACAAACCCCTCACTGGACAGCAGAGGGTTCAAGAATAGGTCTGGGCTCAGGAGGCCCTGCC
Source organism: Chrysemys picta bellii (assembly GCF_011386835.1). Lineage (NCBI taxonomy): Eukaryota > Metazoa > Chordata > Testudines > Emydidae > Chrysemys > Chrysemys picta. Next base: position 37,920,497 of record NC_088791.1, read on the forward strand.
CCTCTGTCCTTACCGAGCATGCTCCAATTGGAGGCAGAGTTTAAAAGGGAGCCAGCTGGCTCAGCTGGGGCTTGAACAGGAAGGTGTTCCACATCCCAGCTGAGTACCCTAACTACTAGGCTAAAGGTTATAAGGCAGGTCTCTGCCTGCGGCCATTTTGTGTGGAGTTAAACATGCTCACACCATGCTTTCTGGATCTGGCCTCACAGAAGTTTCCCCATTTATCCCTATTTTCCCCTGGTTTGATGCCTAAGCACTGGAGCTTTGCCGGGAAATAGGTAATTCGGTGCCTGCCTGAGGTAGCAGTGTGCATACCCAGAGGCTGAAATTTAAGCATCTAAGGGACTTTTATAGCAAACATTGAGGTGCTACGTGAATTTAGGTGTCTACAGGGTTAGATGGCAGCCGGGCAGGGATTTTGTGGATCACCGTGGTGCCAAAATGTGGGCTTCTGGTGCCAAAGTCCCTTTGTGTATTTGTTCCTTAGTCAACTTCTGATCTCAGTGATAACATTATGCATACTGAATAAAACCTCTAGGCTCTGTTGTTTCAATTGAAATTATTCTTTACTCCCATTCCTATAAAATGTTACTCCTGCTTTTCCCTGCTGTGGGAGAGTATACCGTATATATACTGCATATCCACACTATATATTTTCTCCTGTAGCTTGATGCATGAATAGTCATTCATACCAATTGTGGTATGCTAGTCTGACCTTTGTAATATATGTGTGAGATAGATTATGACTATTGTATACAATTAAGAGGGGCAGCTCTAAGTCAATGTGAAGCCAAAGAATTCCTCATCTTATTGCATTCAGGACAAATGCATAATTTATAGCTGCTTGGAGTCATTTTTAACAAATGCATCACCTATTCATGTGCTTGTTTGCTAGGAGAATATGTGTACATTACTAAGTTTTGGCAATTCTGCTCCTTTTTTGCTTCCATCAGCCCTTTTGTAGTAGGTTATTTCTTGAAAGAGTGAAAAATTTTCAGCAACAACCCCAAGAGTTGTTAGTTTGGAAATTAAAGGAAGAAGAGGATTTTAGTAAAACTGTTAGTATCAATCCTGTCAAACTGAATTTGTTGTAATCTGTGATTCATTCCAGCCATGATGTTAAAGTAATAAAGTTAGACATCATTACCTGAATTAGTCACATCCTTTTCAAACCCATCTGTATTCCAGTGTATATTCACTTAGATTCATAAGTGACTTTCAAGCTTTAGCTTGGCAATATATTTCCCCCTCTCTTTATCAATAGTTTGTCTGAGTATCTAATAACATATGGAGATTAACTTGACAGGCAGAAGACTTTTTTAACATATATTGTATATATCAAACTAAACTGTAATGAAATGTGGATTAAGGAACTCGCTGGTAAAAAGTATAAAGTTTAGAATGGCACCCATGTGATTCTGCAGTACCTTTCTATGCAATATTATCTAAATAGCTGTCTATTTTATTAAACATGGCCAGCCTTCTAATTGAGGCTTTCTTGTATCCCTGATTTCAAAGAGATTTTGCAACTACCAGAGAGCCTCCCACTGAAGAGTTATGCTTTATCTATCTCAATGGGGCATTAAATCTAAAACCTAAAGCCCTGGTCTACACTATGAGGTTAGGTCAAACTTAGTCGCGTTAGGTCGATTTTTATAAGCAATGCGGCTACACAACCAACCCCGTTCCATCGACCTAAAGGGCTCTTAAAATTGACTGCTGTACTCCTCCATGGTGAGGGGAATAGTGCTAAAATCAACCTTCTTGGTTCAAATTTGGGGTAGTGCAGATGCAGCGTAGTGCAATTCTATGGTATTGGCTTCCAGGAACTATCCCAGAGTGCCCCAATGAGACCGCTCTGGACAGCACTTTCAACTTCACCTGAGTAAGGAGGGAAATAGACTTCTAGGAATTTGGGGGAGATGGTTGGGAGATGTCCAGGTAATCTCCACACCGGAATTTAACATTGAGAAGGAAAAAAACAAAGTAAGAAAGGATACAGTCATGGGTATGAGAATGGACGTAAGGAGGAAGGGTTGTGTAGATACCAGTCTAATAGGTGACACTGGCGGTAGAATGTCTGTGCCTAATTGGGTAAAGAATGTCAGTGAAGCCAAAAGGCAAAAATTAAGATGTTGGTACACTAATGCGAGGAGCTTAGGTAACAAAATGGAGTAACTAGAGCTACTGGTGCAGGGGATAACAAAATATCCCAAATATTATAGGGATAACCGAAACATGATGGAATAGTAGTCATGACTGGAGTACAGGTATTGAAGGCTATGTGCTGTTTAGGAAAGACAGAAATAAAGGCAAAGGTGGTGGAGTAGCATTGTATATCAATGATGAGGTAGACTGTAAAGAAACAAGAAGTGATGGAATGGATGAGACAGAGTCTGTCTGGGCAAAAATCACATTGGGAAAGAAAGCTACTAGAGCCTCCCCTGAGATACTGCTTGGAGTGTGCTACAGACCGCCAGGATCCGATTTGGGTATGGATAGAGACCTCTTTAATCTTTTTAATGAAGTAAACACTAATGGGAATTGTGTGATCATGGGAGACTTTAACTTCCCAGATATAGACTGGCAGACAAATATTAGTAATAATAAATAATAGGGCTCACGATTTTCCTGGATGCGATAGCTGATGGATTCCTTCACCAAGTAGTTGAAGAACCAACAAGAGGGGATGCCATTTTAGATTTGGTTTTGGTGAGTAGTGAGGACCTCCTAAAAGAAATGGTTGTAGGGGACAACCTTGGTTCGAGTGATCATGAGCTAATTCAGTTCAAACTAGATGAAAGGATAAACAAAAATAGATCTGGGACTAGGGTTTTTGATTTCAAAAGGGCTAACTTTAAAGAATTACGGAAATTAGTTAGGGAAGTGGATTGGACTGAAGAATTTGTGGATCTAAAGGCGGAGGAGGACTGGAATTACTTCAAGTCAAAGTTGCAGAAACTATCAGAAGCCTGCATCCCAAGAAAGGAGAAAAAATTCATAGGCAGGAGTTGTAGACGAAGCTGGATGAGCAAGCATCTCAGAGAGCTGATTAAGAAAAAGCAGACAGCCTACAAGAAGTGGAAGATGGGAGGGATTAGCAAGGAAAGCTACCTTATTGAGGTCAGAACATGTAGGGATAAAGTAAGAAAGGCCAAAAGCCATATAGATTTGGACCTTGCAAAGGGAATTAAAACCAATAGTAAAAGGTTCTATAGCCATATAAATAAGATGAAAACAAAGAAAGAAGTGGGACCGCTAAACACTGAGGATGGAGTGGAGGTTAAGGATAATCTAGGCATGTCCCAATATCTAAACAAATACTTTGCCTCAGTCTTTAATGAGGAGCTTAGGGATAATGGTAGGATGACGAATGAGGATATGGAGGTAGATATTACCGCATCCGAGGTAGAAGCCAAACTCTAACAGCTTAATGGGACTAAATCGAGGGGCCCAGATAATCTTCATCCAAGAATATTAAAGGAACTGGCACATGAAATTGCAAGCCCATTAGCAAGAATTTTTAATGAATCAGTAAACTCAGGGGTTGTACTGTACAACTGGAGAATTGCTAACATAGTTCCTATTTTTAAGAAAGGGAAAAAAAGTGATCCGAGTAACTATAGACCTGTTAGTTTAACATCTGTAGTATGCAAGGTCTTGGAAAAAAATTAAGGAGAAAGTCGTTAAGGACATTGAGGTCCATGGTAATTGGGACAAAATACAACATGGTTTTACAAAAGGTAGATCATGCCAAACCAACCTGATCTCCTTCTTTGAGAAGGTAACAAAGGAAATGCAGTAGATCTAATTTACCTCGATTTCAGTAAGACATTTGATTTGGTTCCACATGGGGAATTATTAGCTAAATTGGAAAAGATGGGTATCAATATGAAAATTGAAAGGTGGATAAGGAACTGGTTAAAGGGGAGACTACAATGGGTCATACTGAAAGATGAACTGTCAGGCTGGAAGGAGGTTACTAGTGGAATTCCTCAGGGATCGGTTTTGGGACCAATCTTATTTAATCTTTTTATTACTGACCTTGGCACAAAAAGTGGGAATGTGCTAATAAAGTTTGCGGATGACACAAAGCCAGGAGGTATTGCTAATACAGAGAAGGGCCGGGATATCCTACAGGAAGCTCTGGATGACCTTTAAACTGGAGTAATAGGATGAAATTTAATAGTGAAAAGTGCAAGGTCATGCATTTAGGGATTAATAACAAGAATTTTGGTTATAAATCGGGGACAGATCAGTTGGAAGTAACAGAGGAGGAGAAGGCCCTCGGAGTATTGGTTGATCACAGGATGACTCTGAGCCGCCAATGTGATATGGCTGTTAAAAAAGCTAATGCGGTCTGGGGATGCATCAGGCGAGGTATTTTCAGTAAAGATAAGGAGGTGTTAGTACCGTTATACAAGGCACTGGTGAGATCTCATCTGGAATATTGTGTGCAGTTCTGGTCTCCCATGTTTAAGAAGGATGAATTCAAACTGGAACAGGTACAGAGAAGGGCTACTAGGATGATCCGAGGAATGGAAAACCTGTCTTATGAAAGGAGACCCAAAGAGCTTGGCTTGTTTAGCCTAAGCAAAAGAAGGCTGAGGGGAGATATGATTGCGCTTTATAAATATATCAGAGGGATAAATATCAGGGAGGGAGAGGAATTATTCAAGCTTAGTACCAATGAAACATCCCTTGTGATTCACCAGTGCTTGCAGCACCATTGAGAAGTACCCTTGGCGGTTTACGTACTGGTTGGCCAGGTGATCTGGTGCCAAGATAGGGATATGCGTTCTGTCTATCGCCCCACCACAGTTAGGGAACCCCCATTGCCGCAAAACCATCCACTATGACCTGCACATTTCCCAGAGTCACTACCCTTTCTAGCAAGAAGGTTAGTGATTGCCTTGGCTACTTGGATCACAGCAGCCCCCACGGTAGATTTGCCCACTCCGAATTGATTCCCAACTGACTGGTATCAGTCAGGCATTGCAGGCTTCCACAGGGCTATCGCCACTCGCTTCTCAACTGTTAGGGCAGCTCTCATCTTGGTATTCCTGCACTTCAGGGTGGGGGAAAGCAACTCAGAGTTCCAGGAAAGTGTCCTTATGCATGCGAAAGTTTCACAACCACTCAGAATCATCCCATACCTGCAATACTATGCAGTCCCACCAGTCTGTGCTTATTTGCCGGGCCCAGAATTGGCATGCTACTGTATCAACCTGCCCCGCTGCCGCCATGCCGTCCCAATTGCCACAGCCTGTGCTTTCAGGAATGTCTGTGTCCATGTCCTCCTCACAATCGTCCTAGTGCTGGCGTTTCATAGCCAGGTTCTGCACATACTGCAGGATAATGCGCAAGGTGTTTACACTGCTCACAACAGCAGCAGTGAGCTGAGTGGGCTCCATGCTTGCTGTGCTACATGGCGTCTACATGGGTAACCCAGGAAAAAAAGCATGAAACGATTGTTTGCCGTTGCTTTCAAGGAGGGAGGGAGAGAAGAAGAGGAGACTGTTGATATGTACCCAAAACCACCCGCGACAATGTTTTTGTCCCCTCAGGCATTGGGAGCTTACTCCAGAATTCCAATGGGCAGTGGGGACTGTGGGATAGCTACCTACAGTGCACCATTCCGTGAGTCTCTGCTAGCCACAGTATTGAGGATGCACTCCACTGACCTACTGCGCTTAGTGGGGACATACACGATCGACCGTATAAAATCGCTTTCTAAATATCTACTTCTATCAATTTGACCTAATTTCCTAGTGTAGACATACCCAAAGATGACAATTTAAATGTTAACATTTTAATCTATTTCACTGCTGATCATTTTACCAGAAACATTCCAAACTGCCTCTCATACCTTTGACCGGTGTCACTAGCCCCATCTTTCCTCACACAGATCTTCCCTCTGACAGCTTCTACAATACAGTTAGGCATTTTCAATACAAAATTCTACAGCACATCAACAATTGAAAATGCGGGGCAGTTTATAGTAAACTGAATTTCATATCCCCATGGATAGCATGGAAGCTACAGTCCTGATTATATTATTTGTTTTCAAATTTAATTTAATAAAATCCTAATTTTTTTTCAGCTGTCCAGAATTTCCACCTGAATACATGACCCTTTCTACAGAATTTAGATCCATCTTGCTAAGGAACATATACAATTTTAGTAATGGTAAAAAACTGTCAACATTAACTATTTCACTACTGATAATTTTAGCATTGACATCGAGCTAATGTGTGTATCTACTGATGATAGATGCAGGGTGGGCAGTAGCTTCTCCCTGAAGGAGACTGCCCCTGGAGAAGCGCACAGGTGTGCTAGTGTTCTTCTGAAGATCTAGGCACCAGGGAAGATAGCAACCTGACATTAGATCCACAAACTAAAGGTTGGGTGTTTGGGTTGTTCAGAGGTGGGGGGAATTGTGGAGAAGAATACATTCCTAGGGGAGGGGAGCTATTGAAATTGTAGTGAGGCCAGTAAGGAAGGTGATAGGAAGGGCCTTGTGGGAGATATTGTGGTACTCACAAGGCCTGCATAAATGTCTGGGACCTAACTGAAAGCCTATTGGAGCTAAGAAAGTCTTTCCATTGATTTCAACGTGCTTTGGATCAGCCCACAGACATTCAGATGTTTATCCAAACTGACTCTCCAGGTTCAGCTGTCATGAAGCTTTTCTTTTTTCAAGTTTTAAAAGCACACAAACTGTAAACATTAGTGGGAATCTGTCCAAGTGAGGAAGAACATTCTGTTTTATTAGTGTCATTTTTCATGCATAATCACAATATTACCTGAGAAGTACAAGACCTCCAGTATTTGTTGCATTTTGAGAGCCAAGTCTTGTAAAAGACTTTCATTGAGACCTGCGAAATTAATGATTGAACAATGTTATTGCTTTTTTGGCTTATGTGCCATCATTGTGTCCCAATGAAAACATATAAAAGTTTATCTTTTTATTGCATTTGACAATAAGGAAGATGCAGTTTCTTGATTTCAACATATGTTCGGCTGTGGAGATTGTACCTTTCTTGGATTGGCTGGGATTTTAATTGAATGTAAATGTGCTGTTTCAGAACAAGGAGAACTCATAAAAAACTAATGAGACAAATAGAAAATGTTTATGGAAAAGCCTTTCTTTATGTTTCTCTTACAGTTTGGCCACAGGACCAGGAAATGAATGGCTTCTTGTTTTCCAAAACAAAAAGTGGGCTGCTGATGTTGTTAGTCTAACTCATGAGGAGGACACAAGATGACTAGTGATCATGCTGTGTCTGTACATTAGGAAATAGGGTCTTTATATTTCATAAGAAAACCTTTAGCAGGTTTACTTATGAAATATAAAGAGGGTGTGCAAGGGCTTTTAGTTTTTTTAAACTATTTTGTGTGTTTACTTGCTTTTTCTTTGGAAATCAGGAATGTTAAATTTTAGTTTCCCTGCTTTGCTGGAGGTCTCCTTGGAGGACCTAGATATGAGGATTGGAAGATTTCTTAGGCTCCAATCCTGAAAACATTTATGTATATGGTTAGCTTTAAACGCATGAGCAGTACCATTGACTTCACTGGAACTATAGACCCGTTTAAAGCAAAGCATGTGTAAACATTTGCAGCATGGTCTTAGGTATTCACTGAAGGGGTGGACTTACTGAATCTTTAACAAAGAGCTTTTCCTTTAACTCTGTCTCAGGTGTTTGAGTTAAATGACATTAAAATAACAAATACCATCACTTTTAATGATATAATTAAAAAGTACTTTCCTTTTCAATCTGGTTTTAATTGCTTGGCATTTGAAATGACATGAACCTATCAGTTCTCCAATCTCTAGAATTTTCCAGGAGAAAGCAGGATAGAATTTCTACTGTGAAAAACAAGTGTGAACAAAAACAGTTTTTACAGGGTGAAGGTCAAGAGAAGGAGACCTTTCTTTTTACATCCTAAAGAATCAAAAGAGGACACAGACCTAATCTTCTTTTTCCCCTTCAGGTCATCTTGGATGTTTGTAGCCTTAGAGGCATAACAAGACAGAATTTACAATTCAAGTATATTAAATTCTTTAGTGGCTTCACATGGGTTTAACTAGCATGAAAATGTCTTCACATAGCACTTAATTGCTCCAATCTTCTACACCACCCATGTCTGCAACATGTGTATTGCACTATCAGAAGTAGAGATGGTTTAATAATATTTGTCATAAAACTCAGTTGATGAAATGTGTACTGTGCAGGAAATAATTTATTTGGAAAAATATAATTTGTCATTATTTACCAGCTCATAGCTAAGGTTTGATCATTTTAAATATATTAATGGAATAAAATGTATTAATACAGTTGAATTTTATGTTTGAATTTTGTGGGTTTTTTAGCAATCTTTTCTGTTCTTTTAATTTTTCATTGAAATGTATCAAGTACTCCTCTCTTCCCTGTATTGATGGTGTTTTGGGACCACATCCACCTACATCAGCAATGAGATCTAAAGACTGATTGTGCTTAAAGGCTCTGACCAAGAACAACAAGATCAGTAGGGAAATATGCATAGTTGTTGAGTCAAAAGGTCTGAATTGCCCTGTTGCTGGTGGAAATTCCAGGGGTCAAGCCAAGATCCATCATTACCACTTAGGATAAACAATCTTCCTTAATAGCTCTTAAGTAAGGGTATAATCCTTTCAGGAGAGGCCATCAGTAAATGCTGGCCAGTGATTCAGTGCAATTGCCCCAGCTTTTGTCTCTGCCCTCTGAGGCTGCCCCTGATCTCCCTCTGCCTCTGACAGGCCCAAAAATCACAGAGCAGAAGGAAGATGAAGTAGGAAACAGGTGAGAGGAGGAGCAGCTAATGTAATGGAGAACAGCCCCTTACCCAATTGCATATTTATTAGTCCTTCCTGGAGAGAAGGGAAAACCAGTGCAGTCAGAGGTTGCCTGCCTTTCTATTCCCAGGAGGTGCTCCTGGCCAGTCCAGTGGGAATGAGAGGTAGAAATAGGCCAACCATAGGTAGGGCCATGGGGAGGTGATTATAATTGGGGGGGAAGCTGTTAAAGGGATGTGGAAGAAATGAGAAGCCATCAGAGTTGGAGGGGATGGTGAGAGAGAGAGAAAGACAGTAATTTCCCCAGGAATTGAAATGGGGGGGTGGTGGTGTTCGAATTTACAGAGGGAGGTATCGGGGCCGATGAGGGGTGAGACTGTGAGGGTGAAGATGGGCTGTATGGCACCATAGTAAAAACTGAAATGTTTCATGACCATTTTATTAGATTTAACTCATGTTTTAAAATCATCACACAAATTAAAGTTGGCTACTCAAGCCTTCTATGAAGCACTATGTCTACATCCTTCTTGGTTTCTTGTTATAATTTTGCACAACTGTTAATGAACTTCTTGAATGCAATGTGTTCATCTTTGGTGGCTTCTCATGTGTCCGGTACTTCCATTCCTTCAATTGATATGCTCACTAGTTCATTCACATGATCAGGCAGAAGGCGACTTCTTTCAGAACACAATTCTATTCCGTTATGAAAAAGAATGCTCATCTGTTGTGTAGCTATTGTGACTGGGAGTAGCAAGAGATGAATTCCTACTTCTTTCATCCCAGGAAACAGAACATAAAGATCAGGTCGAGCCACTATTGATGATAAAAAAAGAAGTTGAAGTCAAATCTTCATTCATTTGTCGTATGATATTCCACTCTGTGTTCAAATTCTCTATTCTGTCCTGTTCATATGGCAGCCCCATTGCTAGTAGTGCCTCACTCCACTCAAGTGTTGGTGTTTTATAGGACAGGCATCTGTAAAAGCTACGTAGAGGTTGAGTAGAATCTAGAAGTCGCTGTTGTAGATTTTTAAGAATCAAGTCTGTGCACTTTTTCAGTCGTCTTAACAGACACTTCTTGTCTTCTTCACTTAAGGATTCAATATAAATGCCTTCATTAGTCAGCTTCTGGACTGAAGTCTTTGCTTCTTCCAGTACTTTTTCAATGGATAGCTCTCTGATCCAAATGTAGCTTCTATTGCTGGACAAAGATCTACTACTGTTGTAGCAGATGCCTGGATGGCATTGTTTAATGACCCAAGTGGTTTCAACAGTAGACTTATGAGAGAGAGAATGGCAATAGTCTTCTCTGAACATAGTAGCAAAAGTAATCCACCAGCCTCACTACTTAGCAGATACTTTCCAAAGCCAGTAATAACAGCTGGAGTAATTTTAAGACCACAGCCAAGGATCGCTCATAAGAAAGCCAGTGGGTTTTCCCAGGTTGGACTAATTTGAACTTCAGTCCCACTGTATCTTCTATATTTTCCAAGATATTCAGTCTTTTTGGACTCTTGCTGAAAAAAGAATATAATGAAGACATTAAATCTATAGCTTTTAAAATGTCTTTTGAAGATTCTGCAGCTCGTACTACTGCTAGATGGAGAAGATGGCCTCTGCAGTGTGTAGAGGCGAGATTAGGGTTACACTTTTTTCTCTGAGCAAAGCTTGTACTCCACCATGTCTTCCAGAGAAGTTTGCAGCTCCATCAAATGCACAAGCAGCCATCTGTTTGGGATCCAATTGACAAGCATTTAACTCTTCTAAGATGTGGGCTGTCACAGATGCAGCCAATGTGTCTTCTATAACTTGAACATCTAGAAATGCATCTACTGGCCTACCCCAACATCAATATAAAGTACACAATGACTTAATACTTGATGCCCATTTGCATCAGTGCATTCATCAGCCATGTATGCAAATTTTTTGAATGTGGTGAGAGAGTTCTTCACTTTTTCAACTGTTGAGTCTTTTACTGTTGCACCACATGCTTCTAGCCAGTCAGTTGAGTTTCTTGCAGAAAGATAGTGAGCATTTGCTGGTCTTGTTCAGAACCAGTGTGCAACTTCAGGATGAACAAGTGACAATGCACTTAACATTGGCCTCCAGTTTGTAGTGTGTGGTATCTCTTGCTTAAATAGAACATAGGATACCACAGCCATGTTTGTTCACATGAACTGTGTTGTGTCTCCAGCATTCTTAACAGCCTCATTAAGTACTCCTAAAATTGGCTTTGAAAGTGGGCTTATAAGGCTTTCTGCATGTTGATGCACTCCAGAGGCCTGGTGTTTTGCAGCCTTTTCACATAATTTGTCAGCATTGGCTTTGCTGATTGGTTTGACAAACCAAGCTCCTCCACTTTTACCAATTAGAGCATTGGGAAGCTTTCCTTCTTCATAATCTTTTTTAAAAATGTATTTAATTTAAATTGACTTTTGAAAAGTAAGCCATCATGGGATAAGAGGGGAGTCCTCTCATGGATCAGTAACTGGTTAAAAGATGGGAAACAAGGGGTAGGAATAAATTATCTGTTTTCAAACTGGAGAGAGGTAAATAGTGGTATCCCTGAGGGGTCAGTACTGGGACCATTGCTGTTCAACATATTCATAAATGATCTAGAAAAATGGGTAAACAGTGAGGTGGCAAAATTTGCAGATGATACAAAACTATTCAAGATAGTTAAGTCCCAGACAGACTGCGAAGAGTTACAAAGGGATCTCACAAAACTGGGTGACTGGACAACAAAATGGCAGATGAAATTCAATGTTGATAAATGCAAAGTAATGCACATTGGAAAACAATCTCAACTATACATACAAAATGATGGAGTCTGAATTAGCTGTTAACACTCAAGATTTTGCAAAAACAACAAGGAGTCTGGTGGCACCTTAAAGACTAACAGATTTATTTGGGCATAAGCTTTCGTGAGTAAAAACCTCACTTCTTCGGATGCATAGAGTGAAAGTTACAGATGCAGGCATTATATACTGACACATGGAGAGCAGGGAGTTACTTCACAAGTGGAGAACCAGTGTTGACAGGGCCAATTCAATCAGGGTGGATGTAGTCCACTCCCAATAATAGATGAGGAGGTGTCAATTCCAGGAGAGGAAAAGCTGCTTCTGTAATGAGCCAGCCACTCCCAGTCCCTATTCAAGCCCAGATTAATGGTGTTGAATTTGCAAATGAATTTTAGTTCTGCTGTTTCTCTTTGAAGTCTGTTTCTGAAGTTTTTTTGTTCAATGATAGTGACTTTTAAATCTGTAATAGAATGACCAGGGAGATTGAAGTGTTCACTTACTGGCTTGTGTATGTTACCATTCCTGATGTCTGATTTGTGTCCATTTATTCTTTTGCGGAGGGACTGTCCGGTTTGGCCAATGTACATGGCAGAGGGGCATTGCTGGCACATGATGGCATATATGACATTAGTGGATGTGCAGGTGAATGAGCCCTTGATGGTGTGGCTGATGTGGTTGGGTCCTCTGATGCTGTTGCCAGAGTAGATATGGGGACAGAGTAGGCAATGAGGTTTGCTACAGGGATAGGTTCCTAGGTTGGTGTTTCTGTGGTGTGGTGTGTAGTTGCTGGTGAGTATTTGCTTCAGGTTGGGGGGTTGTCTGTAAGCGAGGACTGGCCTGCCTCCCAAGGTCTGTGAGAGTGAGGGATCGTTTTCCAGGATAGGTTGTAGATCGTGGATAATGCGCTGGAGAGGTTTTAGCTGGGGGCTGTATGTGATGGCCAGTGGTGTTGTTGTCCTTGTTGGGCCTGTCCTGTAGTAGGTGATTTCTGGGTACCCGTCTTGCTCTGTCAATCTGTTTCCTCACTTCCCCAGATGGGTATTGTAGTTTTACGAATGCTTGATAAAGATCTTGTAGGTGTTTGTCTCTGTCTGAGGGGTTGGAGCAAATTCGGTTGTATCTTAGGGCTTGGCTGTAGACAATGGATCATGTGATGTGTCTTGGATGGAAGCTGGAGGCATGTAGGTACGTATAGCGGTCAGTAGGTTTCCGGTATAGGGGGGTGTTTGTGACCATCACTTATTTGTACTGTAGTGTCCAGGAAGTGGATCTCTTGTGTGGACTGGTCCAGGCTGAGGTTGATGGTGGGGTGGAAATTGTTGAAGTCCAGGTGGAATTCTTCAAGGGCCTCCTTTCCGTGGGTCCATATGATGAAGATGTCATCAATGTAGCGCAAGTAGAGGAGGGGCACTAGGGGACGAGAGCTGAGGAAGCGTTGTTCTAAGTCAGCCATAAAAATGTTGGTATACTGTGGGGCCATGCGGGTACCCATAGCAGTGCCACTGACTTGAAGGTATAAGTTGTCCCCAAATCTGAAGTGGTTGTGGGTGAGGACAAAGTCACAAAGCTCAGCCACCATCTTAACCCCTTTTCAACCAAATCTGCTAATTTCATGTGGATTCACATCTCCTTAGTTTTGCTTTTAGTTCTGAGTTCAAACAACCAAAAAATCAAAGCAAAGCTCCACCCAAATCACTCTATCAGTCCTCCTTCTTTTCCCTCTAAGTCATAACTAGAACAATGACTAATGCATGATTTCTATCTGAAACTATAGAGTGGCCCACTTTTGCTAAGCCCTGGGCCTTCAATTTCTGGGAAGGATCATAAACCCTAGTTAACATTTTGGAGAACCTGGTTTAAGTTTCAGCTTTGAAACAAAACCCTGTTTTGTTATGAAAGTTTAGCATGGGTCTATTTGTAACATTTTCTTTGTCAGTACAGCTGGACCTTCATGTTTACAGATTTGATTGGTCAGCTTTGTTTTCCATTTCTTTATATTTTGGCGAAGGAGGGGGTTTTACAGAGAATTCCTCATTACTTTTTCTGAATTTTCCCTATTGCACAAAGCCATCTGTTGTGATTCGGTTGTGGGGTTTAATCTGCAGGTGCTGGGTGGTGTTGGCGGCCCGTAATATACAGGAGGTTAGATTAAATGATTGGGTGGTCTTTTCTGGCCTTAAACACTGTGATTCTAACTCTGACTCCTCCTTCAGCTGAAGACATCTGGATGCGACTTCCTCCAGAGTCCATCAATACTAGACCTGCATCATTAGAGGAAGTGTTTGAAGGTGAAATAGATCATTCCCTCTTCCAAGTGACAGATTGGCTATAGAGTTTGCATCTACAATGGACAAATTTGCAATAATTCCTACCAGTGCTATTTCTAGTTAATCTGAACTAATATTTGACCTGGTGGAAGCCCTTGTATAGGTTCTGATGCCTGCACCCACTTGTAACACTGTATTAGTTAAGCCTGATAAACACAAGTCTAATTGCACAGAAGGTAAAAATCAGGTCTGGCTGCAGGGGCCTGGTGTTAGCACCAATTTGCCAAAGCTAGGAATCAGACCTTAATCCATTGTGTAGCACCATGAGGCCTGATCCAAAGCTCATTTAAATTAATATAACTTTTTACATTGCCTTCAAGGGGCATTGGATCAGGCTCACAATACATTGTCACTTCTTTTTTAAGACTTGTTTCTGTAATCTCCTTTGTTTGGACTTTTCCTGAAATTGTCTTTCACTCATGCAATTAGGTTTTAGTTATTTAAGATTTTTGTCATTTTTTTTCATATAATTTTCCAGATTTACAGTTTGCTTTTGGTTTTTGGAAAGATTTTTTGATTTGATTCATTGTATGCAATTATTTCTTTATTGTTCATCTTGTTCTCTTGTATATAAGAGCCAGTCTTAACTTAATGTAAGTTAGTTCCTTTTGGAACTAGAGCAGGGATTGGCAACCTTTGACACGCAGACCATCAGGGAAATCCGCTGGCGGGCTGGGACGGTTTGTTTACCTGGAGTGTCTGCAGGTTCGGCCGATCGCAGTTCCCACTGGCCGCGGTTCGCATTCTAGGCCAAAGGGCGCCATGGGAAGCGGCAGCCAGCACATCCCTTGGCCCGCACCACTTCCCGCAGCCCCCATTGGCCTGAAACAGCGAACCGTGACCAGTGGGAGCTGCAATCGGCCAAACCTGCGGACGCTGAAGGTAAACAAACCGTCCCAGCCCGCCAGCGCATTTCCCTGATGGGCCGTGTGCCAAAGGTTGCCAATCCCTGAACTAGAGTATGGTTGCATTTTAAGTAAATGGAAAAATTGTAAATTAGAAGGGAAGGGGGTCTAGGGGATTGGTGCATTGCAGTGGTGGTAATGCTAACCATGAATAAAATATGTAGGTATAGGGTGTATATGATGTTGCAATACTTAAGTCAATATCCATAATAATTGGTCCACTAAATGGAGACTAAAACCTTGATCCTGCAAAGACTTACACTTGCATTTAATTTTATGAGAGTGTGGTGGGGTATTCACTCCACACCAGCACTGAAAGGATTAAGGAGGCTGCGATAGGGCCAATTAGTGTGATAGGCCACACATGAGGGCAAAGGCTGGAGAAGCATCCCCTGACTGAAAGATGGAGCTCAGCTGAGCAGGTGTGGACTGGACTAGTATAAAGCCAGGGAGCTGACAACAGACATGGCAACTGTGAACAAGTCTGTAGTCACCTTCTGTGCATTCGAGAGGGAAGAAAGGAACCCAGGGAAAGAGTAAGACCCAGAAAGCCTGGCCCTGAGAGAAGGGTGTACCCAGAAAAGAGAAGGGGGAGAAGAGTCTGTAGGAAGTAATCCAGGGAGAGAACAACAAGGTGGAGATTGAGCTGACCTTGGCTGGATGTTGTAGGATCCCTGGGCTGGAACCCAGAGTAGTGGATTGGCCCGGGTTCCCATACCAGCCACTGATGGAGTAGCATTGCCTGGAGAGCTGGTCTGGTGACATCTGATACCTTGGAAGGGGAAACCACATTTGACCTGTCCAGAGGACTGAGTCATGAAGAGGAAGCTGCACCTCTTGGAGTGAGAGAGAAGACAATGGGTTGAGAGACTGCAAGGAAAGGTGTTGGACCTGGAAGAGAGCTATTCCTCAAAGCAACCATGAGGAGACACCATCTGCAGTAAGTGAGTACCCTTTGACAAATAGTTCCATTGCCTTCAAAAGGACATTCCCTGTGCTTAAAGTTAAGCATGTCTTGAGTCCATGACTGCTATTTTTTTGACAAAGAACCATAATGGTAATGTGAACTATTGTAAATATTTCCTTTTCCTCCCTGCACATAAGGCTACAGCATGCTCAAATTTCAAAGTGAACATTTTCTAAGGTTTGCAAATACTCGGCTTCTCTCTCACCCCATTCTTTTTCATTTCCATGCTCCTCTGCACTTTGTGCTTTTGACTGGAATTAGAAGTGCTGAGATTTCATGAGGAAAAACTGTTCTTGGGATAACATGACAAATTAACAACTTTTTCATGAGTGCCATGGTTGGAGGAGGGTTGGAGTTATTTGGGGACATTTCCAGTCCATCTGGCAGAAGATTACTTTTGTAAGAGAGCCCCTCTTATTATAAGATTTTTCAGCCTGGTTTGCAGACTCCATACATTTGAATAAGGTTTGAGTAACCATCCACAGTTCTGAATTTGGAATTCTTATCTGGATCAAACATTTGAAGATGTTATGTTTCACTGAGGGCCTGAACCAAAGGCCATTGAAGTCACGGGAAAGACTCCTGTTGGAGAAATCTTAATTGTCAACCACATTTTGATTGAAGCTTTTCAAAATTTCAGATTCTATTTTTTGTTTTTATAAGTACACCCCATGCTGCTTTAACACAAAAATGCCAGTTTTCCAGAAATTTTATGTAATGTAATTTTTTGCTCCTTGTTTTTTCCAATTGCCTAGCAGGTTTGGGAAGTTACCATGAGTAGGTTAACTTTTTGAGTGAATCACTGATAATTAAATAGTTTTAATGTTTAACTCTTCTATTAAAATTATGCCCTATCTATTAGGCATGAAAGACATTCAAAAAAGCACATACATTCTTCATGAAGGGCCCTAAGAGTAAAGTGTTACATAATAATAATAATAGAGCAGAAATCAAATATGAAAAAGTGCATTTTAAAATCAAGACTTTCCATCTGGGAATTTTACTCTCTTTAAAGACTTCAATAAACTATAGGAGATATCCTATCTCCTAGAGCTGGAGGGGACCTTGAAAGGTCATTGAGTCCAGCCTGCTGCCTTCACTAGTAGGACTGATTTTTGCCCCAGATCTTGAGGTGGCCCCCTCAAGGATTGAACTCACAACCCTGGGTTTAGCAAACCAATGCTCTAAACCACTGAGCTATCCCTGCCCCCTCATGTTTATTCCTTCCTTCCTTCCATCATTCTCTTCTGATTTAAAGAGCTCATTCACCAGCAATTATCAGAAAGGTTTAGTTTATCTGTAGCTTTATATAAGTTGAATTATTGACCACTCTGTTTCAAGGTGGGGAGAGTAGGTAATAGTAAAGCCAACTGCATAAGTCACTCAGTAAGTGGTACATTTCAAGGAGTCTAAATAGAGCTTTAAAGGGCTGAGAAATAAACTACACTTCGTTAGGTTTCTGGGGTTAGTATGTGTAAGAGTTAATCATGTGTTATGACATCTTCATGATTTTAATCTTGATGCTGTTCATCTTATTATTTGACTAATTATTGATTCTATTCCATATCATGGCCCATGATATTCAGGAGGTCAGACTAGATTACCTGGTGGTCCCTTCTGGCCTTATGACTGACTTTATGATTATTTATTGATTTGTTGACTTGTTCAATTCTTAATTAGTTTAGTAAAAGTTATAGCTTTAGCTAGAAGTTTAATTACTTTTACTTTTGTTTATTAACTTAGAATAACCCATAAGAAGCACATAGATCTTTTTTCCTTCAATGTTGCAACAAGGGTCTCTCAATCCCAAAGAACAAAAGTGATTTAAATGAAATGTGTGTGAGCCATTTAGCTCTGCCTCTAGATTAATACCTATGCCCTTCCCATTTGTCTCTGCCCCAGTTACCCATCTGTAAAGTGGGAATAACACCTTATCTCACAAGAGTGTTGTGAAGATAAATTAATTAATATCTGTGAAGAACTAGAGTGCTACAGTGATGAGTGCCATTGAAAAGCCCATGAGACAATGAATCATTCTGTATTCAGAGCAGGATTTGCATAGGCAATTAAGGCATAGGGCCATGCATTGAACAACGAAGGTACCACAAAATATTGAATAGCCGCCCATTCAGTCAGCTTAGTCCATCCTGTGCACTGAATGAGATGAGCTCTGTGTGGAAAAATAGCATATGATTATGTAATTAAAGATAATATTCATAGACAACATGACCCAACCATCCTGAAATCACTAAAAAACATGCAGTGAACTATTGTAAATCACCAGGATATAGGTACACATTTTGTGAGCCTTTTGCTTGACAGTGTCAGAGTTATGGGGAAGAAAACGCTATAACTTAGCTTTTCACATGCTGTTTTGTGTGAGGATCAGGAACAGAAGTTTTTTGTCTGCTCCATGGCAGAAATTCAGATTGCATACATAACAAGACTACATATCACTGCATATGTTTTTACAACACTTTTCCATGTGAAGAAAAATGCATGTTAACGAAAGCCGCTTTCAGTCCACAGACATGTTTAGATCTCAGTAGAGACTGGCTGGAACACTTTTCCAGCTAAATGGTGCTGTATCACTTCAGTGTGTATATTAAAAACAGAGTTCCAGTTTTCATTGCAGAAGTGTGTATTATTGACAAAAGAAAGAGAACCTAATGTACTTTAGAAGTCCTTTGTTGACTGACTTTCATGTAATATATAGCACATTTTATTTACTCTAGTTTGTATGCTTAGATGTGTCCTCATTTGACTTTTGGCTCAAATAAAATTAACTCCAGAAGTGAAGAGTATGCCTGCTGAGATCACTTCCTGCTGAAGTCTGGTTCTTGGCTGGGATACTGGCTTCTCTTGTTCCTGCTGGAAAGCATTTACAATGGAGATGTTGTAATGTAGTGGCAATGTTATTCCAGGACATGTACACAAGCATAAATAGACATTTGAATAATGTTATGCTACAAAATCAGACATGGCCAGTTAAAACAAAACCTCACCATAATTTTATCTATCTAAATTCAAAATGTTCACGTTATGTTTCCTATATGGTATTTGGCATCACTAAAGGCTATAGATATGCCAAGCAGGGAATACCCATTATCTATTTCTACCCATGAACTGTGGGGAAATGCCCACTTTTTGTAAGCAATCTGTTGACTAAATTATTTGAAAAGTTACTCATGGTGATAAATCAAATCCCAGAGTTTACAGGTAACAAAGCCTTTTACACAACAATATTCTTCTGAAGTGCAACATTTTGTCTTTCACATATTTTTAACAGATGTACTCTATTGTGCAGGGTAATATCTATATAACTAGCATGAGTCTTGTGGTACTGTTAGTTGTTAGACTGTTTTACATTCAAAGGCCAATGCAGCAGCATACAACACACACTCAGCTCTCAGAAAAGAAAATTTAGAACAGGGATCGGCAACCTTTGGCACGCAGCCCACCAGGGTAAGCCCCCTGGCGGGCCGAGCTGGTTTGTTTACCTGCCGCGTCCATAGGTTCGGCTGATCACGGCTCCCACTGGGGGCGGCGGGAAGCGGCGGCCAGCACATCCCTCGTTCCGTGCCGCTTCCTGCAGCCCCCATTGGCCTAGGACGGGGAACCGCGGACAGTGGGAGCTGCGATCGGCCGAACCTGCGGACGCGGCAGGTAAACAAACCGGCCCGGCCCGCCAGGGGGCTTACCCTGGTGGGCCGCGTGCCAAAGGTTGCCAATCCCTGATTTAGAAAGAGGAATGCAACAGTAGGACCTAATGGTGCTCACCATTTGCTTTTTCCAACTGCTGCCATTGCTCAAGAAGAAATTGCTATCACCTTCCCTTGCTTCTTTCTATGAATTACAAACTAAGCAGATGAAAAGAAATTCAGGCCTTGCATGGTGTGAAGGCAGCAAAAATAAATAAAGTGCAGAGCTGAAAAGATTAAGATACTGGTACAAAGATCAACAATCATACTTGCATAAGGACTGGATATGCGGTGAAGAGTTTGCTAAAAGCGAAACAGAAAACGGAACAAGGGTCTACCTTCTGGGAGTGACCAAAGTCAGGGCTGCCCAGAGGATTCAGGGGGCCGGAGGCAAAGCAATTTCAGGGGCCCCTTCCATAAAAAAAAGTTGCAATACTACAGTAACATGTATTTGGAAATGTAAAAAATAACCAGTGAAATACAATCAAATTAATTTTTAATAATTTGAAAATACACAAAATACATTATTTAAAAACATTAAACGCTTTAATGGTATGTATACATTTGCAATTACATAATGGGCTGTCGCTGGGTGATGGGAGCTGGAGGGGGTGGGGAGGTGCCCGGCTCAGAGGGGCTGGGCTTGGAGCTGGGGGACGGGGGAGTGCCTGGCTCAGAGGAGCTGGGCTTGGAGCTGGGGGTCAGGGCTGTGGGGGTGCCTGGCTCAGAGGGGCTTACCATCCCACTTACCCCCTCTCCCAGAGCCTCAGCGAGCCGCGTCCAGGAGCTCCTGCCGCTCGGCCGGCCGGAGCTCGCAGCCCCGCCCCCTTACCATGCGGCTCCAAGTGGGAGGACCTCAGGCGCCGCCCAAGCCACGGCGCTGCAGCGCTGTCCAGGGCCGTTCCTGGACGCAGCATGCTGAGGCGCTGGGGGATGGGGGAAGGCGAAGGTGGAGGCGGGGGGAGCCTCTAACATTCTTGTGGGGGCCAGGGGCAAATTGCCCCACTTGCCCCCCCTTTCTGGGCAGCCCTGAACAAAGTACTACAAGTCATTTATTGGAGATTACAGCCTAGAATGAAGAAAAAGAAGCAAAAAACAAAACAAAAAAAATCAAGCTACAACTGAGTCAGCTAGAGAGAGGCAGTTGTCATGCAACCACTGTGCACATGCATTCAGAGAGCAGTGTTTGTCAGTTAGGAAGAGAATGACAAGGTGAGGAGGACAGAAGTAGTCTCTGCAAACTAAAACTATTTCCACTGTCTTCAAAGCTTGTGAGTCATGCATTGCATAGCATAGCCTAAAAAAAAAAAAGACTTAGAAGAAGGAAAGGAAGAGAGAACTTGGTTTCAGCTTAACATTTAAACCTGTCAACAGAGAACATCGAGACCTATCTCAATGTGATTTCACGCCCCTCCTTCCACAACATCACATGTGTACCCTCCATGTCCTGTAGCCTGCTCAACTAGGGATACAAGATTGCCTTGGAGGTGAATTCTTTTTCTTTTTGTTCTTCAATATTGCGCTTCAGCTACACAGCTACTTCTGCCAATAGCTTAAGTTGCAGCCAATCAGAAGGTCACATAACCTTCAGGATAAATGGCTCATACACTTCTATGCAGCTGAAAAAAAGCTGGTTTGCCCAGAGAAGACATTGGCTTGTCCAGTACATTAACTGCAGTAGTCAAAAGAGGAATGGAAAAATAAAAGCCAAGGGTTGTTTAGGTCTCTGACTCAACTTGCCACAGCATATGAAATCATGCCTTGGTTTCAAATTGATCTCAGGCCTCTAGCAATCATTTAGGAAAGAGCCACTTGCACATGATGTACACTCACATTGTGTCTGTGAATGATATATATGTGTGTGTATGTTTAAGAAGTAAACTTTGGTAAATATAAGTATTTTGTATCTCTATATTTACTCAGTGAGAAGGGAAAGACAGTAACAGAAAATGCATCAATGGCTGAAGTGTTAAACTGAAACAAAAAGGCATTTTCACCAAAAAGATTAGCAGTGATCAGACAACTAACCTAGTGAACTTCAGTGTAAATGGGATAGGATCTGAGGCTAAAATAGGAAAAGAACAAGTTAATAATTACTTAGACAAATTAGATGTCTTCAAGCTGGCAAGGCCTGATGAAATACATCCTAGAATACTGAAGGAACTGGCTGAAGAGATCTCTGCGCCATAGTGATTATCTTTGAGACTGGAAATTGCCCATCTATAAAAAAGGGAATAAGGACACTCCAGAAAATTATAGACCAGTCAGCTTAACTTTGGTGAATGGAAAGATGACGGGGCAAATAATCAATTGTAAGCCGCTAGAAGATAAGATGATAACAGTCAATATAGATTTGTCAAGAACAAATCATGTCAAACCAATTTAATATCCTTCTTTGACAGGGTAACAAGCTGGGTGATGGGCTGGGAGGCAAGCAGTAGATGTGATATATCTCAACATTAGTAAGGCTTTTGCTACTGTCTCACATGACCTTCTCATAAACAAATTCAGGAAATACTGTATAGCGTAGATGAACCTACTATAAGGTGGTTGCACAACTGGTTGGAAAACAGTACTCAGAGTACTTATCCATGGTTCACACTCAAGTAGGGCATATCAGATGGGGGTCCCACAAAGATTTGTTCTGGGTCCAGTTCTTTTCAATATCTTTATAAATGGTTTGGATAATGACAGAGAGAAGATACTTATCAAGTGTGTGGATGGTACCAAGATGGGAGGGCTTGCAAGCATTTTGGAGGACAGGATTAGAATTCCAAATGATCGTGTCAAACTGGAGAAATGGTCTGAAATAAATAGGATGAAATTCAATAAGGACAAATGCAAAGTATTACAATTAGAAAGGAATAATCAATTGCACAAAACAAAATGGGAAATGACTGCCTAGGAAAGAGTACAGCAGGAAAGGATCTAGCAGTTATAGTGGCTCACAAACTAAATATGAGTGAACAGTGTAATACACAACAGAGTCCTGTGGCACCTTTAAGACTAACAGATGTATTGGAGCATAAGCCTTCGTGGGTGAATATTCACTTTGTCAGATGCATGTGATACAGTGTACAGTGTAATACAGTA
This sequence comes from Chrysemys picta bellii, assembly GCF_011386835.1. Taxonomy (NCBI): domain Eukaryota; kingdom Metazoa; phylum Chordata; order Testudines; family Emydidae; genus Chrysemys; species Chrysemys picta. The sequence goes on from NC_088791.1 coordinate 37,943,105, forward strand.
ACTCCTCACTTAACATTGTAGTTATGTTCCTGAAAAATGCAAATTTAAGTGAAACGATGTTAAGCTAATCCAATTTCCCCATAAGAATTAATGTAAATGGGGAGGGGGGGTTAGGTTCCAGGGAAATTTTTTTCACCAGACAAAAGACTGTAGTCTGTGTGTGTGTGTCTGTTTGTGTGTATATGTGTGTGTGTATGTATAAATCCAGAGGGCAGCAACAAAAATGATTAAAGGTCTAGAAAACATGACCTATGAGAGAAGACTGAAAAAATTGGGTTTGTTTAGCCTGGAGAAGGGAAGACTGAGTGGGGAAATAAGTCTTCAAGTGTATAAAAGATTGTTATAAAAAGGAGAGTGATAAATTATTCTCCTTATCCATTGAGGACAGGTCAAGAAGCAATGGATTTAAATTGCAGCAAGGGAGATTTAGATTTGACGTACAAAAACTTCCTAACTGTCAGGGTAGTTAAGCAGAGACAAACTCCTGTCAGGAGTGGTCTAGATCAGTGGTTCCCAAATTGGGGTCCCCGCACCCCTGGGGTCCACAAGAGTACTCGAAAGGGTCCACAGGCCCCGCTGATCAGCTCCTCCCTTTCCTCCCAGTTTCTCCTGCATGCCACAGAATAGCTACTCAGCAGCGTGCAGGAGGTGCTGGGAGGGAGCGGGGAGGAGCGGGGAAGGAGCACGTTTGTGGGAGGGAGTGGAAAGAGGCAGGGAAGAGGACGGGCAGGGATGGGGCCTTGGGGAAAGGGGTGGGGCGGGGTCTGGAGCTGAGTGGGGGTTGAATACTGTGGTATTTTGGGAGAAAATAGAAAAATGTGCTTTTTCATTTTAAAAAAGCAATGCTCCTGTGATACTTGACAGGTTTATAGTCAAAATGCTGCTTCCAATGGTATCTGAGCACCCATGTGACTGTGCTTATATGTAAATAATTTAGATTTGAGTGTTATTTTCTAATTAATTAATTTGTATGTGTTTCTTAATAAAAAATACAGTCTGGTTCATTGTTATATAACTCTAGTTGGAGCTGTGCTGTTATTTCAAAGATGTTCAGGTTTAAAATAGCAGCTCGTACAGTAAGCAGCCTACTTTCATATTTGATATGAAGAACTGTGTTGTTAAATTTCACAGCACCTGTTTTGTGTAGTTGACACTGAGTTGACATGTTTACTGAAAAAATGGAAGCAGTTGAACATGAACTTCACTCTAATCCCCCTTATACAGAAATGTTAGTATGGGTTTTCTCATCATCATGGCTCTTTACTACATTCGCCTGGTTGTTCTGACAATTTTAATGTTGTGTTTGCTCCTCTTACGGCTCTGTTGATTGCCAGAAATTGCTCAAATCCAGTTAATAAAAAAACCCTTTTTGATTAAACAAAAAAATTGAGACTTTTTCTTTTGTCATTGAATATTTTAGGGGTTTGGGGGGAATGGGGGGAGGGGGGCTGAAAACCAAATAGATTTCATTTTGGTGGATTTCTGATGAACCCCCCCCCCAAATCAGAGAAAATATTTTACAAAAATGATTTTTGTCAAAATTAATACCTATCTCAATTAGTACTAATAGAAGGTTAAAGTTAATGTTCAGAACTGAGCTTTTGATCTTTCCTTCTGGTAGTATCCCTCTGGCCCCAGAGAGTCCCCCAGAACTCCTGTGTGATCAGTTGGGGAAGGTTGTGCCAAGGAGTTTCTGTTCTCCAACATTTTATCTCTGTTGTTAGCTACATGCCCTTGAAAGTAGGATAATCTAACTGAAGTATGGATGATAATGGTGGGAATGAGTTAGCGGGGTCATATTGTGGGTAAATCCAGACGATGGCTTAAATTGCCTAATATATCTATGAAAATTGGGAAGTCACTCATAGATCTCTCTGTGGCTCCATTCCTTCCTCATATATAAAATGAGGTTACTTCTTCTTGCGTGAAGTCATTGTGAGGATAAATTCATCAGTGTACACGAGGGAGTTGTATAGAAGGGTGATGGCTTACAAACACCTGTAAATAAGTGTAATTCATGCTCATGTCACTGTTGATGACATCACCATCCTCCTTGTCATCTACGCCTCCTAAGCATCTTCTTCAGTTCCTCCCTCTTTCTGGCCTCTCACTCTCAGGAGGTGGTCAAATGTTCATTAAAATGCTAAGATATGTCCCTTTCTCTCTGTCCTTACAGCTACAACTCTTTTCCACCTCTCCCATCCCCTGAATCTTGAATATTGTAACCTCCTCCAGTCAGGCTTCCCTGACACCCTCTTCAACCTCCTCATCATATCCAATCAGAACCTTGCTGCTAAGATCATCTTTCTTGCCCATTGCCCTAACCACACCTCTCCCCTCGCCTTTCATTCCTGTTCCCTGTTTCACAGCATCAGATGCAAGTTTATTGTCCTTCGAGGCCCTTCACCACTCTGCCCCACCCTTCTTTCTTGCTCTCTTCTGTTGTTGTGTTGTCCTTACCTCCTCTGTTCTGGTATCACTCATTCACATGATGGTCAGTTTCTCACACAAAAGTCGGCATGTCTCCTTGGAGGGAATGCCTTCCTTGAATTGATTCATATTACCCCTCTCTTCCACCCAATCCATGTGCCTCCTCTCTTCCACCAAATCCAAAATCCACTGTGCCCATGATCCTATATGCAGTGCTGGCCTCCACTTTCCGCAGCTCCCATAGGCCGGGAAAGGCAAACTGTGGCCACTGGGAGCTGTGGGCAGCTGGGCCTGAGGGCGGTCAATGTAAACAGCCCGCCAGTGGATTACCCTGATGGTCCGCAAGTTGCTGGTCTACCTGGTCCTTATGGATGATCTCGAGTCTGATATTCTGCTTCCCCTATATGCACACCTGAGAGGTCTATTATGTAGGCAGAGCCTGGTATAAGCAATAAAGTGCATTGTGCGGATAAGGAAGGAGAACTTTGTCCTTTATGTAGGTATTCAGCATTAATAAAAATTTGTTCACAGGAGCGAAAAGACCCAGTGAAATGGCACATTTTCAACTGGAAAAATTGTTTCTGACAAATTAAATTGACCTTTTCAAGTACACATTTCTGGGCTGGCGCTAAAACTAACATTTGTTTTTTAGTGTGTGTGTGCATATTTGCGTGTTCAGAAAACACTAAGCAGAGTTTGTGGTGTTACTGAGCTATTGTTTGTGTCCAAACAGGTGGCCCTAACAGGTACACTCTGCATGTGTACTAGTGAATGATTGCACTTCCTTCACTAAACTCTCTTCCAAATCCAGGACACAATGTAGAGTTGTACAATCTGAATAACTAAGGTATTTTAAGCAAGAAGACTTTGAGACTTTCTTTAGTTGTAGATACCAAAAAAACTATATATTTCCTTAAAGAGGTCTATTTTCAAATATTGTTACAGTTAAATGCTCTGTTCTCATTTTTCAAAATGAGCATCTATAAATCAGAAATCTATAATTTTTGTTACTTCAAATTATAATTTGCATTTATATGGGGTATTTCATCTGTGCTCTAAGTGCTTGCACAAGCAGTCATTATTTAAGCCTCACAATGCCTGTGTGAGGCAAGTTAACTCATAAAATGGATATTAGTGTAATTGAGGCCCAGAGAAGCTAAGGGCCAAGTTTTCAAAGAGCTCAGTGCTCCAAAGTAGGGCCAGGTTTTCAAAGGAACTCAGTTTCTGTTTATGGACCAGAATAAGAGTACAACTTTTCAGATCTTAGCACATTAGTTTCTGAGTAGTTTTGAAAATCTGGCCATAAGCATCGCAATGGAAGCTGGTGGGTGTTGAGGGCCAGATTTAAAAAAAAAAAAAGCTATGTGACTTGCCCAAGAGGAGATATCAAAATGTGTCCCTAAACCGTGCTTTCTAATACAAGCTATAAAGATCTGTGGACTCCAAATTCCCTCCTTTCCTTCCATCTGCTTCCATGCCACATTTCCTAGTAATAGGGCTTTTTTTCCCCTGACAGCTGGTGCTGGTGAGATGTTTGTACTGTCTAAGAATGGCACAGATGTGATATGAAAAAAATGATGTAGTGTCTGCAACTATCTTAGAATGGGGAATAAGGTGTACAGAGGTTACATTTTGACATGAGGGACAGAACTACTGCTAAAATGAACATTGCACAAGAGTAGAGTAGCAAATTTTGAAAATTTCATTGTTTGGGATATAATTTTCTTCCTGAGTTCATAAACCCCTGGCACTTTGAGCAAATGTTCAAAGTAGGTATACTCCCTGCATTTGGATTTGAAAATTCTTGAGTTTGCCTAAGTGCCCAAGACTGGGAATTCAAATGGAAGTTGCATGCCCAACAGTGGGCCTTTGAAAATTCCCTTATACACATTTACTATAAAAGGACTTGTGTATATATTTTAGTATGGTTAAGGTATGAGCCTTATTTATTCTGTGCTATGAGTGCCTGGCCTTCTTTGCATTATCATTAGTTGCCGCTAGATACACAAGAATGTGATTGGTTATGAAAAGTCTCTTAGGGTTGCTCCTAGCTTCCTGGGATGTCTATTAATACATTGGAGGTGAGAGAGAACAGGGGTGGGGGGAACTGAAGTTATATAAAACAAAAATTAAATAGATTCTGCTGAAGCACAGCATAGGTTATCCTAGGAAACAGTGAATGTATTACATGATTGGAATGGTGCAATAGAGGCTTCCAAGACAAGTAAATGTTTAAGTACTTTGAAAGCATTACTTTATTAAACCATGTAGCAGTCCTATATGAAGAGAAATATCCCCAATTTATAAACTGGGAAACCAAGGCACAATTATCAAGGGAGTGATTGTCCCAACTAAGTCAGTAGCACTGCCAAAAATAGACTGATCTCCAGTCCCTTGGTCTCTGTTCCATCTTGGTTCAAGGATTTAAAGAAAGACAAAGTATCGGATGGGACGTTTAGTGAAGGAGAGCCCCTTGGAATGTTGTGAACTGAGAGTAGGTCATAGAAGAAATCATTCACTACAGATTCTCCATAAAGAAGTCAAAGGGATGATGCTCCACCATTTGAGGGGGCACACTTTATGAGGGATAATAAATAAGTGTACATTCTCATGATGCTATACTGCTAATCCAGCAGGCATTTGCAGAAGGTAAAGTCAGGTGACTAGTCTAACATCAGACACAGGTAGAAAAGTGCTGAAAACACCTTTACTTTGGGTCCTTTGAGGATACTGTAATCTTAAACCCAAGTGCTCTTCTCCCCCCATCCTGCCCATTACTCATGCTCAGATGTACACATAAGAGAGTACTGATATATTGATGTACAGCGTAGAGCAGCAGTTCTCAAACTTCATTGCACTGTGACCCTGGCTGACAACAAAAATTACTACACAGCCCCAGGAGGGGGAACTGAATCCTGAGCTCCACCACCCCAGGCAGGGGTGCCAAAGCCAAAGCTAGAGCCCTACCACTCTGGGCGGGGGCGGGGGGGGGGGGGCATTGCCAAAGCTCAAGGGCTTCAGCCCCAGGCAGGGGGCCTGTAACCTGAGCCTCGCCACCCAGAGCTGAAGATGAAGCTTGAGCCCCACCACCCAGGGCTGAAGCCCTCGGGCTTCAGCTTTGGGCGGTGAGGCTCGGGCTTTGGCTTCAGCCTTAGGCTCCAGCAAGTCTAACACCAGCCTTGGCGACCCCATTAAAACAGGACCATGATCCACTCCTGGCATAGAGCACACAGACATTTTCAAAAATTGCTGTGTGTCCTCAGTGGGGCATGTTTCTGTGACAAAAGAGAAGTTCAAAGTCAATAGAAGCCCTGTTTTATTTCTACTACAGACCTATTACAACTGATGCATGCTCATGAAGCTGCTAAAATGTCCTCCTTCACTAGGGTACAACCTGAGTATCTCTCCAGAGTGATCTGTTGTTCTAACATCAGTTGCCAAATGAATTAATAATAACAACAAATGCTATTGTTGATCATGCAATGCAATACCATATAAGCCTCGGTAACAGCAAGTCCCAAAACGAAATACAGTTCCACAGGATTTTGTCAGAAGGACTAAGCCAGGATAAAAATACATTTGCATTTATATTTGAGTCAGAATTTCATAACTTCACTAGAAAAAATTTCAGATAGATTATGGTTACACTACAATAAAGGAGAATCCTCCGCTAGTCATTAACATGGTGCGTTGAAATGGTCAAGAGACTAAGTTCATGCAGTGTCTCAAACAATCAGCAGCGTTATAAAAGGCATATACATATAAAAGACTCATATTGATGGAGGCTACAAAACTAGGAATGTACAGTGTCTATCATCTGCAAATGAATGGATGAAAGAATGCAGCCACTCAAATGTGCACAAAATGGGATGAGAAAGGTGACTTAATTCAACCCCAAGAGTATTCAAACTGCCCCGCGGGGTGAGTTTTCGGATTTTCCTTGGGTCCAAGTCTATAACAACCAGACACAAAAGATAGAAAGTCCTCTAAGCTGGGTGTTGCAGATCTGCATAGTCCTATGCCAGGAACTGCACAAGAGGGTTGTATAGGGCTACCTACATTGCACCTGTACTGTGGGAATTCCCATCAGGTCCTTTCACACCCTTTACAGCCATTTGATGCATCATAGTGGCCTAAAAGGGCTCAAGCAGGGGATAGAATCTTTCCTGTAGTTTCCTCTGCACCCCTTTCCCCAAACCCTTGTGCTTCCCACTGGTCCTGGGGGTGCATAGCCTGATCCACAAGCAATGGTTCCATTTCCTCTCAGCCCCATTTGGGGTGTCTTTCTCCATTTCTGTGCCCTTTGGGATGCAGTCTCTACATATACACACCCCCACTCTCTCTCTCCTCTCTCTCAAGTACCCAGACTGCACTTGTAGCTGGCTCTTACGTGGGTTGTGCAAGGTAGGCAAAGATCCTTGGCCCCATCTCCACCCTTCAACTTCTGAACACCAATATGGGGCTAGCTGGGATCTGGCCTTAGATAAGTATGTATAGTGCTCCTATATCAGGGAGTAGCCGTGTTAGCCTGTATCCACAAAAACAACAAGGAGTCTGGTGGCACCTTAAAGACTAACAGATTTATTTGAGCATAAGTTTTCATGGGTAAAAAAACACTTCTTCAGATGCAACTGAAGAAGTGGTTTTTGACCCATGAAAGCTTATGCCCAAATAAATCTGTTAGTCTTTAAGGTGCCACCAGACTCCTTGTTGTTTTAGTGCTCCTATAGTTTATCTGTTTGAAGTCTGCAAAATACTATATCTAGAATCTATATAGTATGAAAGGGCTATCTAAAAATTGACACCATGCTAGTAATTAATGTTTCCTATTTGTACTAGAGCTTCCTACATAGACCGGGGGATGTTGGCCCATTATATCAGATGTAAGTCCATTTAAGTCAGTGGAATTACACCCGGGATTAATTTGGCATGCTAAATATTAATCACAGAAATTTGCATTGCAACATTCAGTCCAAAACGTTTTTTTCAAGGAATAAGTTTTCAAGTTAATATTTGTAAAATGCTTTGAAGATGTAAAGCACTATATAAATGTTATGTATTAGTCATTGTTGTTATTATGGATTGTGATGTTAACTTGATTTAAAGAGCTCCATATGACTATTTTTTTTGTAATTACTGGTGGAATGACAACTGTATGCTGCATGAAAGGAAGCTCAAAACACTAACACAGCACTGTATGCAGCTTTGGGGGGAAGGTTTCTTGAAAACATTGAGATGTAATTTTTGCACATGCCTTTTTCCTATGAATTAAAACATCTGCTTGGAATTTCTGAGAATCTGGAGAGCGAATGGAAATAAGATACAGTATTCCAAGTTTTTGATCTTTGATTAATTGCAGATCAGAATGCAATCCAAACTCCAGGTGGATTGTCTCATTGTATGTATCTATGTTTCTAGCATAAGGCAGAGCCACAGTTTACATCAGAATTCTCTAAGGGTTTTTAGGGGTGTCCTGATCTGAGTTTATTTGGCCTTTTATAGAGCTAGGAGTCAGCTCCAATGATAAAATTCAGAGCTAGACTTCCTTTACTAGGAGGGTTTTCAGATCTGGGATTTAGGTTCAGGCCCATCTTTTTTTCTGCCATGTTTTTCTGCCGTGTAGATCTCAAGACCCTTTCCTTTTAGTTGTCCTTCTAGCTGCTTAATATTTTTTATTGTCCACATCTTTCTGCTAATTGAATGCAAAACTCCACACTGAGTCACCCTAAGGCAGGGGTTCCCAAACTTGGTTCGCGGCTTGTTCAGGGTAAGCCCCTGGCGGGCCATGAGATGCTTTGTTTACCTGAGCGTCCGCAGGTACGGCCACTCGCAGCCCCCTGTGATAGCCCACTGGACAACACTTGCATCCAACTCAAACTGCTTTGTATGATTCCCATTGTTTTTGTCCTCTTAATTTGCATTCAATCAAGCCATTTTGAATTAACATAGAGAGTAAGATTTGTGACACACTCAAGCATTCCCAAATCACGTTCTCTCCACTAACCAAATAATAAATGTAGGGATCTTTTAATTTTTTTATTGTTTTGTTTTTAGGGTTCATATTATCAGATTATTCTTTGTGACTATGAATACCAGAAACTTAGGTTTTTTTCATTCTTAATGAAAGCTGAAATTCTCATGTAATAACATGACTCCAGGTCCCAAGGCTTCGAGGAAAATATCAGGAATGGAATCGTAACCACGTTGAAGTAAAAAATTACAGGAGTTGGCTGGATAGTCTTAAATACAGACACATTATGCCTGTTGCTTTCCTTTCATCCACTAAGTATGTGATACTGTTTAAAAACTTTGTCTATCTGTTCCTTTTACACCCATACTGCTTATCTCACATGGTCCTATTTAAAGCTGGACTAATGCTGAAAAAATATCCCTGAATGTTCTTTTCAATATTTAAATTAATTTACTTTGACTATGTTCTTTTCCGGTTTTTATACTGCTCCCATCACTGTGGTAACTATTTGACTCTCCCTCCCTCCCATTTTTTGTGTTTGCTGTCTGCAAATTTACTAGTAAATGAGGAATATCTATAGAAACAAAAAGGGAATTTTGGAGAACAATCACACACAAAGCAAATTTTAAAATCATATATGTAAATATGTGCACTGAAAGCCTCATTCTGAGGGTGATGATCATCCAGTCAAGGAACAGCAGCACACCATGTGATGTATGCATCCAATCAATGCTAATCACTATAGCTAAAACATTTCCTTTAGAAAATCAAATGCTTATAATAAGCTGCTTGGTGCAATTCAGAGATCAAAATGTATTGGCTGGAATAACCAGCAAATAATTTTGAATAACAAATAAATGTGAGATAATTGTAAACTTCACGACTTGTCCATGAACAGAAAAAAAATAAAATTCACTCAGCTTTGATACCATAAATGTACTAGTCTCTTTTTTCCTTCTGCTGTTTGTTCCATTATTTTAGTAGGGATGAAAGTTAGATTTGTATGGCAGTAATTGTCGGGATCCTCTTTTTTCCATATTTATTTGCTTTTCTTCAATCATCTTGTGGCTCCTCTGTTTTTATAACTTCTCAAATACATTGTCAGTTATTTAAATTCTTTTCAAAAATTCCTTTTAATATTCTAAGATACACAGAGTCTAGACCAGCTATTTTGAAATCTGTCATTTTATAAAGAAATAGTCTAATTTTATAAATTCAATGACAATGATCCTTGATCTTCCCAAGAAGTCCCCAGGAATGACCTTGACTTTAATTTACCTAATCCAAATGGGGTCATATCCACTGACTTCAATGAGCTTTGGATCAAGCTCACAGAGCTGAAAAATAATCCCCACAACAATTTTTTCCTGTATTTCTTTAATGAAATAAAACTAGAAATAAAGCACTAAAGAATAGTGCACTAACTGAAGTAATGTAAGCATTTACTCAACAGTGGACTGCCTGATATTGTAAGCATCTTGATTAAGCACACCTGCTTCTTTATTTTAACATTTGACAGTTCGTCGGAACAAAGTTTAGTTCTTGGTAAGAGAAACTTTGTTGATGTCACAGTGGTAATATTTATCTCTTGATGATCATAGGACTTTCCAAAGTTCACTAGAAGTTCAAATAGTATATTTATAAAGAATTCTTATGTTGGGGAGACTAATCAGAAATGAAAGCCTATCATTCCTACAGCAAACATAGGTCACAGAAGAATTAAGTCTGTAAATAGATCAGAAAAGAAAATACAGCACATAAAATTAAGTGAAGCTTTTGGTGTGGGATGATGAAGATTTCAGAATCCTAGTTCTAGTATGTATGTTCTTTGTTCCAGAGAGAAGTGAATAGTAATTAAATGCAAAAAATTAATATTAATGAGGTTTTAAGGTTGAGAAATCAATCTTGCAAAACAATACTTAAAGTGCTATACAAACATTAACTGTTTAATCTTCACAGCCCCCCTGTGAAGTAATATAATCATAATATTTTCCACTTACATAGAGCTCTTTAGCTGAAGATTGCAAAGGCCTGATTGTGCCCCAAGATTCACATACAGAGGAGACCTTCTGTGCATGGGTCTTTTCTTTCTGTGTGAAAAGAGAGAGCACCGCTGCTTCCATGGCAGCTCTGTCCTCCTTCCTGCAGGCCCCAAAGAGGGCTCTTCACAAGTCTGGGGATCGATACAGAGAGTGTGGAAGGGGAGTGGGTGATGAGCCAAAAGAGGAATGGGAGGCCAGGGAACACATTTTCCCTCTCACAGGTCCTGTGGAGTTTACGTCACATCCCCCTCCTTAGAAGGATCTTCTTTTTAAGTGGGGACAGCCACAGACAGTGGAAGCCTTGGGGACTTTGCTAAACTTCATGGGGTTCAAGAACAGGTCCAGAGAGGTCGTGGGCATCTCCCCTTTCTTTATGACTGGATGGGAGGAGTATTCTGACATTTTTTCTGTAGTGACATGGAGTCACTGTATAGAAAAAAATTGAGAACCACTGGGCTAAAGCCATGCTTACCAGCTACTGTGGGAAGAGGGGGAGCAGCTGAAGACTCAGAGCCAGCTTGGGGGCACAGTGCTTGTGTGTAAATGACCTTGGCCACCTGATGGAACCCTGCAATCCATGTGCAATATGAGGATTAGCCCCACAATGGAACAGCTGCGGAGAAAGCTGTGAATAGAGAAGCTCACAGAGATTTTTGATGGCCTGCACGGGTATTTCTGAAGGAAGGGCAATCCGATTCTGAGTACTTTACAAAGCTCGGAGTATAGGGCATTACTATCACCATTTTAAAGCTGAGTAAAATGAAGTACACACATTCTCAGTGACCAGGGCTAGGGCCAAGCACAGAGTCAGTTTGAGGACCAGGAATAGGTAATATATGTGTTCTTGGCTTCCTGTCCTTTGCTTAGTCCACTGCATACACCTTATGTGCAAAATGGGAAAATTAAAGGTACAGGAAACTAACTTTTATAATTTTGTGATTATTTTTGGGTATCTCCACTTGAATTTGTTTTGCATTTAATTACCTTGATTGATTTTTAATCAAAAGGGGAAAAAGAGAAAGAAAGGAATGAAATGGGGGGGGGGAAAGACACAATAAATAATAATGATGATGATTTATAATTAAATGATGTGTCTCTACTTTAAGAATTATGGTACCTTTAACTGGAACACCCCCAGTAGATTTTTACTGCACACCACATACGTGGTGGTGATAGATATATGATTAATTGTGGACCCATGTAATAAATAAATGCATTTGTTATTAATTTATTATCTGGTTCCTTTGATTTCTTCACCTGCACGCTGCCCACTAATCCATTTCCTATGTGATTTATTTTAACATTCCAAACTCCTAACAGCCACACACAAAGCTAATTCATTCATTCTTAGTGTAAATGAATCTTTTATTTCTGCTCTCTCAGACTTAATTGTGGTTTTTAAAGTAATTATCTGCTACTTTGGGGCCCATAAGAATTGGATTTTTTGTTTCTTATATGTGAAGAGAAAATTCCTAAAATTGTAAAAAAAAATCAATTTTTTTACAAAAATGTTTCATTCCTGTGTACCATTCTCATACTGACTCTAGTGAATATGTCAAGAAAATGTTTTCCATAAGAAGAGAGGATTAAATTTTATTAATCTGCCTAAACTAGAATTAGATGAATATCAAGCATGAAATCTTCAGCTATATGGGTGGGATCAGACACTTCTCTGCGTGCTTGGATCAAGTATGATGAAAACTCTGCTTCAGCAATAAGATCTCTTCCCCAAACAATGATGTTGTTGATGGTAAGTGAAAATGGCAAACAAATGAATAGACATTTGTGGGAAAACCCTGGAAAGCCCTGAGTTTTGCTAGCTTGCTTAAAAGCTGCAAAACAAAGATAGTCTCTAGACCACAATTTGAAGAAAAAAAAAAAGTGGTTGTTTTGTGTGTGTGTGTGTTAACAGCATGAGTGGCACCTAAAGTCATTACAAAAGTGAAATTGAATAGTGCATTAAAGCAGAGAAACGTTACTGCTGGTTACGATGATCCTTCTGTAATAGTATCAACTTGGTCATGTTAAACAAAGGATGGAAAATGCCATGCCCTAATCTCTCTATTTATTATAGTCACTGGGTATAGACATTTATTTTGTCAGTTGAACTTCACTAATGCTCTTTACCTAAAAGAGCAATCCTTGTCATATTGTTTCATTTGCAGCCATGTTTACTTTTTACATCCCCTGCTATATTCTTTATGATTGAAAAATGAGCCATTTCTACATTTATTTGGTAGTGCTAGCTTCCCAGATTACTTTGAGAATGTGCTTATGTGTGTGACATATGTTGGGATCGATATGTACCTGCAGAGAAAACCATAAAAGCAGTGGTTGTAGTGTCTGTTTCTTACTGATAACGTATTTTTTTATGTGCAGCATATATTTAATATTTTTAAGGTAATAAAGCTACCACTTCCATGCAACAGAAAATATCTATCTTGTGCTTGAAGAGAGACCAGATTTATTATTTTAAAGCATGGTGAAATTAATGCTGAGACATAAAAATCCCCAGTCATCATGGACAATGATCGGAATTCATAACTTTAGGGCTAGACTGTGGCTTTTCCAGGAACCTCTTGTAGGGGCAGCATTCTGGTGCACCATCCCAGGAGCAGCGTAGGGCTTCCCTTCCACCTTCCCCTTTGAGCTATACCAGCCACAAATTACTCCTCCCTCTGCACTGTTCAACTGCAATGGCTGATACGTTGAGGGGACCAAGTCACTGCTTACTCCCCATCCATTCTCTGTCCATCTGTTCTGGGGGGTGATTAATGGGCAAACAGCACCAGTTTACTTGCTTGTGCCCAAATCCAAGGACCAGGTAACTCTTGGTGCTCTTACCCTTCCGTATGCCCATGAGCAGACATAAAGTCCAACTCACATTCCAACACTTAGTAATTTTTTTAAACTCTTCAAATTTTTGATCATATACAAATATTCTGAATCAGAGATTGTAGGCTTCTTATTGTTAAAACAAAACATGGCAGTTTGGCATTTAAGTTAGGTAAAAATCACCAAAATTAGATATTAACATCCAGTTACTTTGATATTTGTAAAGTATATGGTTGCTACTATTCTTTGAAACCAAACAAAAAAGACAGTGTGCTCCAGAGAAATTACACCTTTTTCTCATTAGGAGATGCATAAGAACTTGCTAAGGTATCAATGATTAGGTAGCACTGTGACTATTGCTTATCAAAATTATCTCACTGTTATCTTGTGTACTTCTTGCCCTAGTCTTTTTATTGTCTACCTGTTCTTGTCCTGTGCTTAAATTGAAAGGTCTTTGGGGTGGGAGCTGTCTTTTTGTTAACAGTTTGTACTGTAACAAGCAATACAAATAAACAATAGTGTTTTCCTTTGTATATGCTATTTTTATTTTTCTTGCAGCTTAAATTATAGCTTTAAAGTACGGTAACTAAAATTTACTCCCCTCAATATGGGTTTTCATTTACCGCTTTATCTGAAACTGTAGTTTGATTCCCAACAGCATCAACATATGACACCAACTCTTCCCTTGCTCTAACACCTATCTTATCACACCATTCAAAATAATTGACTCATTAGGTTTCATAGAATCATAGAAAGGTAGGGCTAGAAAGGACGTTGAGAAATCATCAAGTACAACCCCCGTGTTGTGTTGTAGACCAAGTGAACCTAGACCATCCCAGACAGGTGTTCAACCTGTTTTTAAAAGCCTCCAATGATGGAGATTCCACAACCTCCCTTGGAAACCTATTCCACAGCTTAACTACCTTTGTAGTTAAAAAGTATTTCCCAATATCTAGCCTAAATCTCTCCTGCTGCAGATTAAGCCCATTTCTTTTTGTCCTACTTTCAGTGGACGTGGAGAATAATTGATGGTCAGCCTCTCTATAACAGCCCTTAACATACATGAAGACTGTTATAAGGTCCTCCTTGGTCTTCTTTTCTCAAGATCAAACATCCCCAGGGTTTTTTTAACTTTTCTTCATAGGTCAGGTTTTCTAAAACTTTTATCATTTTTGTTGCTCTCCTCTGGATTCTCTCCAATTATTAGACACAGTACTCCCTCACCCGTGCCAAGTAGAGTGGGACAGTTACCTCCCATGTTGTACATATGACACTTCTCCTTCTCAGCCACTGGGGTCTGGTCCTCACCTCCAGCTGCCAATACAGCGTATGGTTCTTCACCTCTATGGATAGGTACATGGGCAGGGGATGGAGCAACTGTCTACTGTAGCCAGTCATTTCCTCACAGAGTAGCCAGTTTTTCCTCCTCTGGTGTTGCTGTAGTCCTCTGTAGCTGGCTAGCATCCTCCATCCCACATGTCTCCATATACATCCCGTTGATGAAATCCTTGCGCTCCTGGATGTTATGCACATGAATCACCTCCTCCTGTAGCTCTTACCTGCTTCCTGAGGGACTCCACCAACAAACACCTCTCACACCAGGTGGTTCCCCTGCCCACCTTTCATCAGTGGAGATTTGCAGGCCACATTCCCAGCAAGTCAAGAGCAAGGCCTTGGTGGAAGTCTCTAGGGTCAGGATGCAAATCTGGCAGTGGCCCCAAGAGGTGCAGGCAGAGGAAGAGCTAGCAGTGTTGCTGGTGACATGTCATTTTCCTCCCCTGGTGTGTTCTTCCTTGTAGAGTATGTGCAAATTAAGGAAACAAAAAACAAACACCCAATCCCGTCCCCACTAACCTATCTCCCTGCCTTCCTCCACTGGCAAACTGACTGTCTAACCTTTGTCTCCCAGCTGCCTTCATCTTACCAGCCCCTGGAGGCCTGCATGCTTTTTAAAGTCTGGGCCCTACACTCACAGCTGGAATGGGTGACTCGACCCCTCTCACTCAGGCACCTCTGATCACTGGCCTATTCAATCACAAGCTGCACTGCTCTTGCTTGCTAGAGCCCTTCAAAGCACCACCTGGTAAAAAGCAGGTGCTAATACACCTAACTGCAGGGCAACCTAGCCCAAACAGTCAACATTCAAGCCTAGGTTCCAAAACACAGCACCCAGACCAGAGTCCTACCAGTCTTCATGACAAGTTCCCAGCACAGCACTGAAAGTGGTATTCTTTTGCCCCCCAGAGCTAATCAATAGCAGTAAGACAGAAGTACCCCAGAGATACTTGCCAGCTGGCTAATTCCCTTAGTGTCCCAGCTGCCTTCATCTCAGCCAGCCTCTTTAGTAAAATAAACAAACCATACAAACTTCATCAAATGAATGTTATGGCTCTTACTGAAACTCACCAAAGAAGGACAAAGTTAAAAGTAAGGTAGACTAGACTGTCCTTCCTCAGCACACATTGCTATGTATATTGACATATATGGAACATAAGATCATTCTCTGTGTAAAATAACAAAACAAATATGCAGAGTTTCTAAGCACCAAAATGTCATCATTCTTACCTTTAAAGCTTCCATTAGCACTGATAGTAATTATTCAGGTAAATACTTCATGCTTCATGAGAAGAATAGGCCCTTTAACATAGCTGCATACTTGGTTAAACAGTATAATCAGTGTCCTTGTGGGAGCCCAACTCAATTCAGCAAAGCACTTCGGCTCATCCTTAATGTAGTCTCAGAATATATAGCAGTATGACAGCTCCTCTTCTGGTGTCCTGTGTGAAGGAACAATCTGGCCCCTCACCATGGCCCATCGATCTTGCTCCTTCACAGCAATAGAACTCTGACCCTGTGCAGAGCTCTCTATGGTGTCTGTTCCAAGGGGGGGAGAATGTGATAGAGAAACAGTGCGCGTGCGCACACACACACACACACACACACACACACACATGGGATAGGAATGTTCACACCTGGCTCCCTTTTGCATGGATAATCCTAGATCAAAATAAATAATGTACTGCAGTATGGTGAAAATGTGGAGGGGCTCGCTGTATTTCGGCAGGATTTATACCCATGAAAAGTAAGGGGATTGAAACTAAAGAACCCAGTGGTACATCCTCTTATTCCTTATCACTGCTCCTTTTGTGTAAATGAAAATAAACTATTTCTAGGCACCTAGAGTACTTAGAGAGTGGGTATTGAAGCAGAATTTTGTAAATCTTATTATAAACTTTGATATAAATTCAATGTACTGCATGTACCCCTTTTACAGCAGTGTAGCCTTTGTGATAACAGCTATGGTTCAGGAGGAGGAAAAATGTCATATTGAGAAAATGTGTAGACAGATCCCTCAGATAACAAATAACTGAGTAGAAAGTGAATTGAGAGTGACAGCAGCAGCTCACTGGAGATAACAAGCAAAAAAGGAAACCAGTGAGACATGACAAAGAGAGTAAATGAAATTAATCTTCTTCCTGCTGACAACAAATTTTAGGCCAGTCACAGCCATCCAGTTCTGCATTAGCCACAATTATATTCTGGCTAACTATATTTTCAAATTAACAGAAACTGCTGCAGGGTTCAGTATACTGAATCTGTGATATGCAGAACTAAAAACAGATTCTTTATTCAGTGGGCTTGGAGAGGTGCTCTGTATGAAGTATTATGCTCTTGTTGCATACAATATTTCTATCATCAGATATCGCTGGCACCAAAAATGAAAAGTGTTTGTTGAAAAGACGTGGAGCAGTCACACAGCGTCACAGCTAAAATAAAAATGTATAGCTTTGAAACTCAGGCTTCCTCTTTTCTTCCCTTAAAAATCTTTGATGCAGGTCCTCCGGCCCGATGTCAGCAAGAAAAGCTCACAGAGCTAGAACCTCAGTGTACTTCCCTACAGAAATTCCTGTGAGGTGGTCGCTTTTGCATAGTGGTAAGCAAAGCAAATTAAAACGAAAGGCATGGTTTTCTGTTTCCTTGTGCTATCACTGTCACAACTGATACACAGGGGAACAGAGTCCGGAAGCATCACATAGAATGTAAAAGTCTGACTCTAAACTAGATGTACATTGATTGAATCTAAACTAGGAATGACTGGAAACGATCCCTCGTTCTGACAGGAATAATCGCTTATATTGGTGACCTTCTTCCTCTGCTGACTTTGACTGATAGATAGTATTCTTGATTCAAGATTCTTTCCAAATAGAGAGTGTAAATAATGCAAAGTGCACTGCATAATGTCATGTACACAACTTGCCTTTATAAATGGATATGTTAAATCTCAAAAGGAAATGTTTCATAATATCAAGTCATAATATACCCAAGTAAGTTTCTCTCTGCATACATATAGCCAAACTCTGGGTCAGATCCCTGAGTGATGTAAATGGGTGTAGCTCCATTGACTAGTGTAGACTCGCTGAGGATCTGGCCCATTCTATCTAATCACCACTGCTGCTACTGGTTACTTAGAATCCCAACAAAAGCAGAGATTTGTGTGCCAGCATCCCACATATATTCACTCTTAACACTCACCTCTTTGACGGGTAGTTTAGTCCTTTTATTTTTACTCATTATCTGTTTCATTTACATATAACTATTTTCCAGGGCTTTTAGTAACACAGCAAGTGTGGCCATCTGTTAGAACTACACTTTCTTAATCAATGTTGCTTTCCTAAAAAAAGGTTTTGTAAAGAATGGCTGTTGAATTTCCATGGTGAGTACCAGATACCCATAATACAAACTTTTAGCAGACACATAGATTTTCTCCATTCTTCATGCTCATCTTGGCCTCAGTTATGAGCCCAGCTATATGCCTAGGTGGTAAAAGTGCAGATGTCACTGGTTTGCTACCCTCGCTCCCACAGAGATGGGCAAGAAGAGGGCAGACTGGATGGAAAATATTGGCCTAGATCTTCCAGTTAGAAGATTTTTTTGCAGTATTTTTATTAGCTTTTTTCAAAATAAACAGAGGAGATGGAATCAATACTCATGATGAACTTAGGAAATAATAAAAAACAAATAGTAGAATTTGTTGTGCAAGACAATGCAGGCATTATTTTCCATTGTGTCCTATCCCCCTGCCTCTCACAAGACATAGTCTGATACAACAATTTTTGCTCTCCTTTTCACTCTCATTTCAAAATTACCATTCTTCATGGAACTGAGTAATTACTGATGAATAACAAACACTTCCTATTGCTTGAGGGTAGAAATGAGAAGCAAGTCTTTCAACATCACATACAAGTAATCAGTGTTGGAAAGTGTATGGGGGCTTTGTAGCATATGGTTGATGAAGAATGTGCAAACTAAAATATCTGAAGTATTGATTGGAATAGTATTGTGGGTAGAATAATATTTCTGCAGTCTCACCCTTGACTTTTACTCCTATTGGTTAAGGAAGGATTGTGCACATTTTATGTTCAGGTGTTTTAATTCCCACCCTCTCACTCCCATTTCACCTTTAACAAACAACTTTATAAATGAATAAAAATAATACTTAGCCCTTAAATAGTGATTGCATCTTCAAAGTGCTTTGCAAACAGCTAGTTACTCTCAAAATACCTCTGTGATGCAGATAAGTGACTGGAGGTACATTGGGGTAACCCTGTTTGTGTGTTACACCCCTTCTCCTGCTCTGTATCTGCCTTGTCTGTGTAGACTGTAAGCTCTTTGGAGCAGGAAGTGTCTACTATGCTATTTCTGTACAGTGCTTAGCACAATGGGATGCCATTCTTGGCTGGCCCATAGGCACTACAGTAATCAACATGAATAATAATAATAATTAATAAGAGGGGTCAGATTCTGACCCTAAGTTTCATCTCTATTTTACAGATGAGAGAGTTAATTATGTAATTGTTAATTTTTATTACAGGAGCATCTAAAACACAATGTACAAACACATCATAAGAGAGTTTACAATCTAATTCAACCCGACTGACAAGGGTATGGGGGCGGGGACGGACAAAGAGGTGAAGTAACTTGTTCAAGGCCATAGAGAGAGTTAACCAGTATGAGAACTCCGGTATTCTTGTACTCCGGCAATAAAATATTTCTTAGGGTCTGTCAGTAAAATTATATCCAACAATGTTACAGAATGCAGTTGTTTACACTAGGCCAAGGAGCCGTTGTGTTAGGTTTGTCATATGACTATATCTCAGCCATATCTGAAAGGTGCAAAATTATTTTAGATGTTGGAATGAGGTTTCAGTGATCTGGCAGAGGGGAGTAAACAGCACATGAATGGTATTTGTAGATGATACTAAATTGGGAGGAGCTGCAAATTCCAGCGAGGAATAACCCAAAGGGCTCGAGAGATTAGGAACATAGGCATAAAATGAGGATCACCTTGGAAAAATGCAAGCTAATGCATCTGGGGGGAAACAATCCTGAAACACACAACTTCAGTAGGAGGGGAAATCTGAGAAGCAGTAATGATAGTGAACCTATAGGGAGAGCAGCAAACAAGAGATCGGTGTGTAATGTGATGTGACTTCAGAGAAGATCAATGCAATACTGGGCTACAGGCTTCACCTCACAGGACAGAGGCATTACTCTCTCTGTCTGGTGCAACTACATATGGAATGTTTCATTCAGGTGAAGATATCACACTGCCAGAAATACAATGACTGTGAAACCAGAGCAGAGCAACAAAAGAAGACAGAGGAACTGATTTGTGCTAAGTGCTAAATACATTTTGCCTAAGTGATGACTAAAGGAGGCAGGGAGATATATTTTACCATCAAGGAGGTAGCAGGGACAATAGGATTATGTAAGGAAAAATGTAAATTGAATGTGAAGACAATGAGGGCTATGGAAAAGTCTCCCTAGGAAGGTTGTGAAAACCTCATCACACAAGAATTTTAAAACCAGACTGGACAAAGCCTTAGCAAATGTAATCTAGGGAACAATCCCTGTTCTAGCAGGGAGAAGCACAGGATAATCTAATAGGTATTTCCATATCTAACTGCTCTGAGTCTAGGACTCTCTCTGCCAGTTGGAAAGTAGACAATAAAACATCTACCAACACAATCCAAGCCTGGCTAGGAAACATAAATCTTGTGTTTAGAGACCTCGGGCCAGATTCAGACCTGGTGTGCCTGCTTACATCAGATCTGAAATTGGCTGACCCCTCATCTTCAATTGTGAGGCATATGCTGTAACTGAATCATCAGCGCTAGGCAAATGGCCATGTTTAGTAACTATGCTATGCTATGTAGGTTTAATGGTTTGAGGAATTAATTTAGTAAAGAGGAGAGGGACAGAAAGGAAAGAAAATGCCAGGTGGGTTTTTTTTTTTTGTTCCCTTTTGTTAGAGGCATAGTACAATACTGTATTAATAGTATGTTTTAAAACAAAGCCATATTGAAATATGTTTTCTGAATTGAGCAAACATCTCAGTTCACTCAGAACAAATAGATGTCAGCACTGAAATAACAACAGGAAGAACCCAACTGTGAGCCAGATTGATTTCATTGGAACACTGCTGATTTACACTAGTTGTATTGGATAATCACTAGATTTATACATACAAGGTGACATTCACCTGTAAACAATTGCCACACAAGGACTATGCACCCCATAAATCCTACTTAAGTTCTAGCCTAGGGCGTAAATGGGACTTAAGCGGTACAGACCTTCTGCACGGTTGTGCATCTCATCCACAGGGAACTTTTAAAATGCCTCTTCAATCAAGAAGTAAATCTGGTCAATTAATAATTGTTTTTATGAACAACAGGTGAAAAACTCCTGCTAAATCCCTGTGGCCCCAATCCTGCATGCAGATGCCCCCAATGAATTCCCATACCCATGGATAGGATCAAAGCCCTTTTTTTTTTATGCCAGATTCTTTCAATGCTATTCATAGGCTAAAAAACCTCCTAAATAAATACCTAAGAATGCATGAGCTCAGACCTGAAGAAGAGCTCTGGGTTGCTCAAAAGCTTATCTCTTTCATCAACAGAAGTTGATCCAATAAAAGATGCTACCTCATGTACTTTGTCTCTCTAACAATGCACAATACACAGGGGCAGATTGTAAAAGGACTTTAGAGATGCTGTCTCCTGCACAGGGGCGTGTCCCAACTGCACTCCCTGTACTGAGGAGGTGCAAGGACCCTCAAAGGGACAGAGAGGAGACAGGGACATGGCCTTACCTATCACCTGACTGTCTCACTTTGTCAGCTGCGCCATTACCATTTGCACTGGGTGCTCAGGGAGGTATTGTGCTTGGCTCCTCATCTGTGGTATGGCCCAGTCAAAACCGAGAGCATGATACTGTGGATCAGATCCTCAGTTTGTGTAAATTGGCATAACTCCACCAAAGTCAATCCAGAGACTTCATTGGAGCTCCACTGAATTACAACAGCTGAAGATCTGATCTGGTGAGTAAGGCTTTCTTTTCAATGAGGCATGCTCCTTGCTGAGGTATGCATCTTGGTAAAAGAAGCTTGCAGTTTGTATATGTGATTTACACACAGGTGTATTGTTTTTTCATACATACACAGTATGATAGGTGATGTGCAAATCTGAAAAAGGTTGACCATTCAGTTCAATTGGGTTAAGCACTCAGAAGCACAGAGCCTTCTCTGAGTCTGATCTGAATGCTGTGCACCACTTGAATCTGCAAAACTGGGCTAGAGATACCAAAGATAAATCTTCCAGTGTTGTGATTTTTTTCTATTTCTAGCCCAGATCAGAACCAGGAAGTTCAGGAGGTGAATGAAAATCCCAAAATAATAGGATAGTGGGAGGAAACTATTTTTAACCTCAAAGAAGTTTGACATGTCAATAGTTTAAGTTTTGGGCAAAGGGTGAAATCATGTCCTTTTTTTATCAGAATCCTGAGTTTTATGCACCTATGAAATAATATGCAGTACAAATTAAGTTTGCAATAGTAACTTTTAATGAGTTACACTTGAATTATTTGATAGACTTCATTTATCTCCATAGTGTAGCAGTCACCAATGAAAAAACTACCTATAAAGGAGAGTGGAATTATTTATGTGAACCGAGTTCCGGGAAGTGTCACAATCACAAACCCCACCACATGATCTGAGTGCTGGATTTTGTTTTTACATTTCTAAGCTAGGTGAAAGCTGTATAAATTCCAGGGTAGCCAGAGAGCATGTATTAACTATATAAGAAGATTTGTTCATTGTTTATTCCAGCAAGTACATAGTTTATATTGTGTTCATGCAGCAAACTATTCTGATATAATAATAGTAATAATAATAGATATATATAAAGGCACAAATAGCAGTTATGTGCCTGCCATTGAATTTCAACAGGGGATAGGGGCCTAACTGCCATTTGTGTCTTTGAAAATCTCCCCCTATAAGTTTTACTTTGTATAAAGCTTCCCACCTAGGGATCGCAAAGCTGTTTGTTTCAACAAGGAATATGTGGATAACTAGTGTATAGGGCTAAATTGTCCAATTCTTGGTTTAAACCATGCCCCATTCTGTTTATCTTCTGGTACAAATGCTACAGGCCTCTGAGTTAGAATGTTCTTTGATGAAGAGGAGTATCTCTGGTGGAGTAACAGATTTGTTTTGGGGCTTCTGCTAGATCCCCAAATGCTCAGATTTTAGGGACTGTTCAAGTGCATATCTGAGCTCAGCAAAGAGTCGTTCCTGGGATAGCCCACATGTAGAAAGTTAAGTATATGCATAACTGTTTGCAGGATCAAGGCGTGATTTTCTACTATTTTCTCACCTTTCCCTAATTTTTCTTTCCCCCCCCAAAATGGAAAGAAACTCTATGGGCTGAATTGTAACCCTGCAGTAACAGGCTAAGAAACAGATTGTGACTCTTAGGGTTACAGTTGGGTTCCTGTATAATTCCTTATTCCCCACAGGACATAATCTGTTCCATCCATTTTGCTGGGAAAGATTACTTCTCCTTTTGCAATATCTTTGGCACATTGGGTCAGGCCAGAATAGTGGGATCTGAGGTCCATCCCTCTCTGTGCCTGACTGTCTACTTCCTTCCCACATTCATGGAAAGGGAAGTAGGAGCCCAGAGACAGCTGTTCTCACTCTGTTCAGCCTCTGGGGATGTGGGTAAAGAATTCTCTTATGCCCCTCCCTGGATACAAAGAATTACTCATGGCTGAGCCCAAAGTATTGCAGAAATATTCTCCTGTTTGTATGAAGTAACAATAGGCAGCTACAGTTGAGTTAAACAGGGTTTCAAAAAGAGTTCAGAATATAAACTTTGACTGTTTAATTTTAAACATATTCTCTGCCAAATGTTTTAGCATGACCACCCCATAGCAGACTTCAGCAGATGGAGCTCATTTTTCTTTTCTTTCTTCTCTCTTGCTCTCTCTTTTGTGCAGCAGATGGTAAAGCTGTTTGTAGAATCCACTTATCCATTTATTTAACTTATGTTGTATTGTAAATACTCATGAGCTGAACTTTAAATTGGACCACCCCATAGCCCTGTAATATTTTCATGCAACATATGATAAAGTTGTTCTCAGAAAAAGTTCATACGGTTTTGCTGTTCTCCAAACTTTGGGATTATTTGTATCAGGTGGATGAACAGCTTGCCAAACATGGGGGAAGCAAAGAGAACAAAGCTTTGTGAGCCTTCAATATTTGCATATTATTGCAGAAAAAAATACTGGAGAGTATAGGTTGTGATATTGCCTTCAGAATCTAATATAACCACAGCACTGTATTATAGTTGTCAAGTTCTTACATACGGTATTTTAATGATCTATCACTGTGTAGTGTGGAGATGTATGTAAAATGAGTTTCTTTTACGTTTATCTTCAATTTTTGTTTTTGTGAGTTGTGCGAATTTAAATAGGACCAGTTCATCAGGTCTTTACTCTGTTTCTACTCAATGTTGTACCAAATTTCAAGATTCTAGCTCAGTAGGAATGTGACAATTAATTGTCAATCACCCATTAAAGTGTCTATATAATATACATAATACCATGGAGCTATTTTTCAGATTTATCTCAGTGCTATGTCACAAATTGCAAAGCTGATCTCACCTATCAAATAGCAAAGGTATTTCCTGAAACAAATCAAATTATGGGCCTCAGTCCTATCAAGGGATTCCTACTGAAAATCCACACCGATTCCCACTGAAAACAGTGTGACTCTGTGCTAGAGAACCAGGTCCATAGTCTGACTGTGATTTCTCTAAGGGACTTTCTTTGGGAAGTATTGATATATTTTGCTCTCTCCATGATTGTTCTTTCATTCATGAAAAAGTATAAAATAATGATCCAGAATGTGTCTAAATGTACACACCAAAGGATCCAATCAGCTGTAAGAGGGGTACTGGGTGAAATTCACCCTTGTGCAGAAGGATATCTCAAGGCCTATGTGCAACTACTTCAACTTCAAACTGGGACTTAAATGACTGATAGGCCTTATGTTGCTCCTCCATATAGGGGTGAATTTCACTCTGTATGTACCCAATCAATGGCAAAACATTTTCTGACAGGGTATACAGCTCTGAAATATAGCTATACTATGAAAAATGGTTTGATCCAGCAAACAGTCAAATGTTCAAACACTGTAGAACACAACTTTACTTAGCTCCTGACAGCAAAGAAGGAGATAGATTTTTGTAGCCCAAATACCCATAGTCTGAATGATTATTAGAAGAGAATGAACAAGATAAAAATAAAACTAATTAAATTAGCCATGTTATATCAAATCCCAATTGACTCCCATTTTTCTCCCTAATTAAAAATCAAATCACTACCTAATGTAATGATCACCATCAGTATTCAGCCGGCATTCGGATGATGCCATAGTAAAACATGGAGAGCACAGTAACAATAACAACTCTGGAAAAGAACTCTCCCCTACGCTCACAGGGCCTGATCCTACTCTGATCATGTGAATGGTCCCATTGATTTAAATGGAATTACTCACATGCTTAAAACTAAGCATGTGCATAAATCTTTCCAGGACTGGGGCCAGAGAACCTGCTCCAAAGCCCATTTCATCAATGGGAGCATTAATGGGCTTTGGATCGGGTGCTAAATTTCTTATATGCCACTTTTGATAATAAATCCGGAGATGTTATTTAAACAGTTTTTAAATGTTCTTAATCTAAATGAATTGCTGTTTTCTGGATGTGTTTTTAGTCATTTTTACTACAACTTCTAAAATCAGATGCTCTGGGTAGCCAATTACATTTGGGTATAGCATCATGTAATACTGTGCATTTAGGACCTAATTCCCCCTCAGTGCCCTTCAGAGAAAATGGAGTTACACTGAGATTGATTTGGCCAAATAAATGTACATTTCTTATTTAACTAATATATAGTTCCTTTAAAACCTGATTAATGGTATATTTCATATCGGACACAAAAGTTTATTTCTCTGTTTCAGACCAGGGTGAAATTTTCTAATGGAATATATACACTAATGTAAGTCATCTGGTTCAACATTACTAAAGAGTAAAATCTGAAAGGAATGCAAGGTATCTATCATTAATTACTATAATCAGCTTTCATGTTTCAGGGCATTAGCCATTTGCCAGCATGTGTCAGGGAGGAATATTTTCCCCTGATATCCAACTGGCCAGATCTATTTTGTTCCCCCCCCCCACCACCTCCCTCTGAAGTATCAGTGATTGGCCACAACTGGAGACAGGACATAGCACAGGGTGGACCAGTTCTCTGAGGTGATACAGAGCATGCTCTTTCTTAGATACTTGGTAGGTGTGTCTTGCTCACATGCTTCGGGGTCAAGCTGATCTCCATTTTTGACATTGAGAAGTAATTTTCCCTCCAGGTCAGATTGGCTGGGTTCACCTTCCTTTGCAGCATAGAATGTGGATCATCTGCTAGGATCATAGAATCAGAGAATTGGGACCTCAAGAGGTCATCTAGTCTAGTCCCATGGCAGGACTAAGTATTGTCTAGACCATCCCTGACAGGTGTTTGTCTAACCGGTCTTAAAAAAGTCTCCAGTGATGGAGATTTCATAGCCTCCTCAGGCAATTTATTCCAGTGCTTAATCACCCTGACAAGAAGTTTTTCCTAATGTCCAACCTAAACCAACCGTCCTCCAATTTAAGCCCATTGCTTCTTGTCCTATCCTCAGAGGTTAAGGAGAACAATTTTTCTTCCTCCTCCTTGTAACAACCTTTTATGAACTTGAAAACTGTTATCATGTCCCCGCTCAGTCTTCCCTGCTCCCGACTAAACAAACCCAATTTTTTCAATCTTCCCTCATAGATCATGTTTTCTAGACCTTTAATAATTTTTGTTGCTCTTCTCTGGGCTTTCTCCAATTTGTTCACATCTTTCCAGAAATGTGGCCCCCAGAACTGAACACAATACTCCAGTGGAGGCCTAATCAGCGCGGAGTAGAGTGGAAGAATTACTTCTCGTATCTCACTTACAACATTCCTGAAAATACATCCCAGAATAATGTTTGCTTTTTTTTTGCAACAGTGTTACACTGTTGACTCATATTTAGCTTGTGATCCACTATGACCCCCAGATCCCTTTCCGCTCTACTCCTTCCTAGGCAGTCATTTCCCATTTTGTATGTGTGCAACTGTTCCTTCCTAAGTGGAGTACTTTGCCTTTGTCCTTATGGAATTTCATCCTATTTACTACACACCATTTTTCCAGTTTGTTCAGATCATTTTGAATGTTAATCCTATCCTCTAAAGCACTCGCAGTCCCTCCCAGCTTGGTATCACCACAAACTTCATAAGTGTACTTTCTATGCCATTATCTAAATCATTGATAAGATAGTGAACAGAACCGGGTCCAGAACTGATCCCTGTGGAACTCCACTCGATATGCCCTTCCAGCTTGACTGTGAACTAGTGATAACTACTCTCTGGATATGATTTTCCAACCAGTTATGCATCCACCTTATAGTATCTTCATCTTGGTTGCATTTCCCTAGTTTGTTTATGAGAAGGTCATGCGAGACAGTATCAAAAGCCTTACTAAAGTCAAGATATACCACATTTACCGCTTCCCTCCTATCCACAAGGGTTGTTACCCTGTTAAAGAAAGCTATTGGGTTGGTTTGACATGATTTGTACTTGACCCAAATCCATGCTGACTGTTACTTATCACCTTATCATTTTCTAGATGTTCACAAATTGATCATCTGGGCAGGTTTCACCTAATTGGTTCCCTGCCATTACAGGGGCCTCAGGCTCTCCTGTTCTCTGCCTGTGGCACACAACAATTTAGTCTCCTGGGGACTGAAATGCTTTAGTATAACCCAGGGTATTGGGCTCAATACAAGGGTATGTGCATGAAATTTCTAGTCTGTGGTATACAGGAGGTCAGACTAGATGATCTGGTGGTCTCTTCTGGCCTTAAATTCTATAAAATCTATACATATATTGGCTTAAATGTTTATTATAAGGAATTATAACAAATCCATCATGTTAAAATAATTCACAGGGATTGTGGTAAAAGATATGGCATTGTGTAAAGTATGTTTAGCAAGGTAAAGGATTTTTGGTTAATATTTTTTAGAAACTTGTACATGTTACCTGTTAGTATGTAAATAGACTGGAAAGTTGTCACAGGATAATTGTCTTCTGCTGTTGCATAAAGTGAAACCAGGACATTTCTTTTCAAGGCAGATTCTGTGCTGGTTTTATTATAATGACTTCACTTCCATTACACCAATAGCCTTATGCAGATTTAATCACACAGTCTTGTGACTTTGGGTGCATTGGATTGCCAGGTGCTTGTTGTATAGGTATTGATGAGGGATCATTTGTGCAGAACGTCACTGACTCAATGAAGCGCTGTGCAAGCACATGAGTTCACTGCACAGATGCAGTTGCAGGCTCAGGGCCTATGTGGGTCAGTGGCTTTTCGTCTTTCTAATGTACACTTTATGGATTTGTTATTATTTAAACATCATGACGTCTGAATACAGAGCCTCATTCGCCCCTGTGTTGCACCAGTTTTATGGTAGTATAATTCCATTTATTTCATTGGTGTTACACTAGTGTGGTTGTTGTCATGGAATGGAGAGTCAGGCCCACACATGCTAGGCCTGATCCTGCATTCTATATTTGCCATCCCTTTGAAGTCATTGGCTGTGTGAACGGGAACCCTACAAGTATTCACTTCATAACTCAGTGGGAGGGTTATCCTCACAGAAGCAGCATTTACTACACCTCACGCAGAGGGAGCAGATTCTTAGCTTGTGCAAATCAGTGCAGTTCCATTGACATCCGTTGACATTGATACACACTTGCTGAGGATTTTTTACTCATGTGCTTATGTTTTCTGGAGAATTACACCTGTTTTCTAGAATGGGAGCATATGAGTTTCTTAACATATCACTTTTGGTCATGTCACACTCATTTTCCGAGTTATACCCTCTATCTGTAAGTGTTCTACGCATTCACCTTTTAATCTTCAGTTTTGCCTATCACCAGGGCAGGTCAGAGAAGTTGCATTTTGGTGAGTACACCATGCTGTGCTCCAGTTGCAGTATTTCTGTTTCAAGATTCTTACAGAAGCTCTTTTTCATTTCAGAGCAGAATTTAATCTTTTACAATAGATTGTGTAGTGCATCTGGTTAAGCTCGACAGTGAAATTGATTTTTCACTTTTAATTGCCTAAAGAGAGTACTTTGTACACTACCGAATGGTTAGATGTTACTATAAACTCTCTCAAATTTCATCCTGACCCTATTTTTTCTTAATTCTATGTTCATTAATTGTATATATCACGGATAAAGGACAACATTCTTCCCAACACAATATAGTATCTACACAGGGTTTCTCATACTGGACACAATTCTACAAAGCCCTAGGCACTCGGGCCACAATCCAGCAAAGCATTTAAATGTATGCTTAATTTTAAGTAAGTGAGTTGAAAATCAGAGGGATTGCCCATGTGCTTAAAATTGAGCATTTGCTTAATTGCATGAGGTCCAGGGTGCTCTTCATGTTGCAGGATCAAGCCCTCTTTATATACCTTTTAAATACATTCAGGGTAGAGAATTACTTTTTAAAAGACGCCCAATTGTTTGTCTCCTAAAAGTCACAATTGCAAATGATCATTGCAATGAGAAGATGAAGTAAATAAAGGGATTGCTTTATTAGTCTGCTATAGAGCTCTAAAATATCTTTTGTACCTTTGCTTAAACATAATTTCCTTCTCTTTCTAAAAGAGGGGCCTAGAAGATGGGAGAGTGACAAATTCCATAAAACAGGTTTTATGGGCAAAATATTTAATCAAATAAATGCCTGAAGTGCATTTCATTAAACTGTGTTTAATATTGTCTTTTGTAGCAACAGTACAAAATAATACAATGGTGTAGATTTCACCTTGAGGGCTTTTTCTTATTATTGTTTCCTTGAGTTAAATGGCAACAGTAACTTTCCATACTGGGCAGGGCCGCCCAGAGGCGGGGGGGGGGGCAAGTGGGGCAATTTGCCCCAGGCCCCGGGCCCCGCAGGAGCCCCCACGAGAATGTTGGAGGCTCTCCCTGCCTCCGCCTTTGCCTTCCCCCATCCCCCGGCGCCTCAGTGCGCCGCGTCCAGCAGCAGCCTTGGACAGCACTGCAGCCCCATGGCTCAGGTGGGGCCTGAGGTCCTCCTACTCGGAGCCACGTGGTAAAGGGGCAGGGCTGCGAGCTCCGGCAGGCCGAGCAGCAGGAGCTCCTGGACACGGCTCGATGAGGCTCTGGGAGAGGAGGTAAGCGGCATGGTAAGCCCCTCTGAGCCAGGCAACCCCCGACCCCATGCCCCCCCCAGTCCTGATCCCCAGTTCTGAGCCCAGCCCCTCTGAGCCGGGCACCCCCCTTACCCCATACCCCCCCAGCCCTGACCCCTAGCTCCGAGCCCAGCCCCTCTGAGATGGACACCCCCCGACCCCCAGCTCCGAGCCCAGCCCTTCTGAGCTGGGCACCCCCCCCAGCCCTGACCCCCAGCTTCGAGCCCAGCCCCTCTGAGCCTGGCA
This sequence comes from Chrysemys picta bellii, assembly GCF_011386835.1. NCBI lineage: Eukaryota > Metazoa > Chordata > Testudines > Emydidae > Chrysemys > Chrysemys picta. Next base: position 37,973,318 of record NC_088791.1, read on the forward strand.
CCCCCTCAGCCCTGAGCCTCAGCTCTGAGCCCAGCCCCTCTGAGCTGGGGACCCCCCGACCCCATCCCCCCACAGCCCTGACCCCCAGCTCTGAGCCCAGCCTCTCTGAGCTGGACACCCCTCAACCCCATCCCCCCACAGCCCTGACCCCTAGCTCCGAGCCCAGGCCCTCTGAGCCGGGCACCCCCCAACCCAGAGCCCAGCTCCCCACCCAGCCCTGGGCAACAGTAGCGCCACCCCCAGGCAGCGACAGCCCATTGCACCAACCATCACCATCACCCAGCGACAGCCCATTATGTAATTGCAAATGTATACATACCATTAAAGCATTTAATGTTTTTAAATAATGTATTTTGTGTATTTTCAAATTATTAAAATTAATTTTTGAATGTATTTCACTGGTTATTTTTTACATTTCCAAATACATGTTACTATAGAGTTGCAACATTTTTTTATGGAAGGGGCCCCCAAAATTGCTTTGCCCCAGACCACCTGAATCCTCTGGGTGGCGCTGGATTTCACAGGGGAGACCAGTGTTTCTCAAATTGGGGGGGCCTGACCCAAAATGGAGTTGTGTGTGTGGGGGTGTCAATAAGATTATTTTAGGGGGGATCACAGAAGTTTGTTACTGAAGGGAAGCAACCATCTGACCTCTTGTGAGAGAGAGTCCCAGAGATAACAATATTTATCCTGGAGCACCCAGTCACTGGCTGCAGTCTGGAGGGAGATGGGAAGAGTTGGTTAGCTGTGAGGAGCTGCAGAAATAGAAACTAAAGTTTACACTTTCTATCTTATGCCATCATTCTAGCAGCCAAATGCTTACAAGGTGCCATTGTAACGGCCTCAGTGGACTTTTTGAGGTACTTTGCTCTTCGTATATGATAAAGAAAATGTATATATTTGTGGTCTGTGCCTCAGACTGACCCTTATACTTGTGTGCAATGTGGACAAGGCTCTTCAGGTGAAACATAGAATTGTACCAACATAACATTACTGTGAACACAAGGGGTATATCTTCATCATCATCATCATCATAAATAACAACAATAGTACTTAGTTCTTATATAAATCAAACCCCTTACAAATGAAAGATGCTGTCTTTCTCAAGTTGCAAAACAAAATATTTATTAGGTTATTTCTTCACTTCACAGTTAGCCATCACCTTTCAGTGAGCTAATTACTTACTTTTGCTTATCATAGCAATTGAATTGCTTGCACTTCAACTTTCTTGAAGGATACAAGTACCTTTTATCTTGTGTGAGTCATTTGCAAGTCATGTTTTTAGGCCTCTTCTGCTGCACTGAAATGGATATTTTGGGAAATTATTATGAATTCTCCTAATCTGTGCTATTATATAGAAACTGGAAATGGTGTTGATGAGTTGTCAGGCTTTGCTCAGTATGTGTATTTGGCATCACTTGGCTTTTTTGGTTAAAAAATCTGGGCCTTTCCCCTCTAAAAGTAAGGAAAGTCTAAAACTACAGCTCCAGCCATATGAAATCTACCCTCTGTATCCACAATATTACCCAAAAGGGGTAAAATAAGTGTATTATAATTAACATACAGTTCTCCAGAAATCTTAGGGTAACAGTGTATGTACAATGCTTAGCCCAATGAGGCCCAATCTCTGTTGGCGTCTCCAGCCATTACTGTCATAATAAACAATCAAAATTAATAAATACATATGGACCCAATCTGGCAGCTCGTATTCAAACAACATTCCATTGAGCTTCCTGGGGCATCACTACAGATCTTTAATTAACCCAAGAAGCACATAGATACCACAGTGATGGCTACTATAGAAAACTATCTTGAGTGCTGGTTTACACTAGAAAAGTTATACCAATATAACTATATTGGTCCCGGGTGTGACTTTTTACCAAAATAGTTATCTGGTATGAGACCTAGTGTGGATGCAGTTATACCAGTATATAGGTGCCTTTTACCAGTATAGTTTATTTTGTTCCCAAAATTAGAATAAGCTATGCCAATATAAGTACTTTTATATCTATAAAACTGCATCTGTACTACGGGGGATTATGCCACTCCAATGATACCCATATAGTTAAAGTGGCAGATCTTTCTAGTGTAGATAAGACATGTCACCTTTGTTGCCCTATTTCTGCCACTCCTCCCGGGCAGTCCATGAAAGTTTTGCCAAGTGAGAGCTTGGTGGTCAGACCTTAGGATTGAATTTCAAAATTTTGATGACATTTTTTGTTGAAAATTCTGTTTTCAGCACACATGCACAGACACACAGATAATTATACGTACAGTTGCCTGGAAAAAAAATCTATTCTTGGTTTCACTAAGCAACATACAGGAGGGCATCGATCTCAAATGCAATATTTGTACAAGAAATCATTCTAGCCAATAAAGCAGTGACAAAATGAAATAGCTGAGACAATAACTAAAGGAAATAGAAAAATAATTACAAGCTTAACCTACAGACAATCAGGGGCAGTTTCTGGCTGCTCTGGCTAGACAGTCTCAGGCCAAAATTAGTCATCCCAATTTTGAATATATTTTCAGTCCTATATAACTGGAAAGTGTTTAGTGTTTGCCATTCTTTTGGGGAGCAGATCCTCAGCTGGTGTTAACTGGCCAAGCTTCACTACTGTCAATGGAGCTAAGCGGAGGATCTGGCTCATATCATTTTAAAGTGAGATCGTGGTCATGCACGGTAGAGAAGGTAAGTAAGGGGCCTCTGTACTACCTTGCATGGGCTACCTGTATTGTTGCTCATGAGGTGTGGGGGGGGAGGGGACAGAAAACAAGCTCAGCAGGACTGCTGTGGCCTCCCTGCCCATGTGAGGAGAAAGTGTAGATACGGGGGTGGGGGAGGGAGGAGAGAGAAATTGCCAGGACATGGCACACACCAGTGTGTCACTACCAGTTTGCCAGCGGGTGTACACTAAGCCGAGTCTAGACCCAGTAGAGCTTACTCCCGCCCTGGAACAGAGAGCTGACCAGGAGAGAGATTATGACTTGCTGACAAGGGTAACCTCAGGCAGACCATTAACTCAATTTAACCCTAAATATCTCTCATCATAATGAACTGGAAATATACAGAAGCAATAACTCCATATTGCAACTGCAATATATTTTCCCCAGACATTTTAGTATTGTTTAATATTTGCGAAAATGCAGCCCTATGCCTGCATTTCTCTCTACAGCCTGATTTGCCTGTTTTCTTCCCCATTTATTGCTTAGTTCACTCCTATGCTGACTTTCCTGCCAGGTGGCCATCAGCTTCTTCCTGAGATAGTTCACTGAAAATACCACAAGAACATCTGTGTTGCTAGTATTTTCAAGAGGAAGCTATTCCCCTTTTCACATTCAAACCACAAAGCCAGCATACTTCTGCTGGAAAAAAAAAATAGAAGAAATAAAATGACCAGATGCAAACCCTCAGGCAATGTATTTCCATCTTTTTGTTTTGTTTTGATTTTAATTTTGAAGGGAATCTTGTGCCCATGAAAGATGCTAGATGGACAGCAGAATCCTTTATTTCTCTACAGAACAGGTATAGGATGGGCAGGGGCAATGTAAAGTTCCACACGCTACCAGACAACCCTGCTTTGGCGGGACCATCTGATGTGGGGGAAAGCAGTACATTCCCTGTCTTATCCACATTTGCCAATCCTGGTAGTGGGTTTTATGTCTCCGTGGCACTTTTGATCCATACCAGAAGGGTCAGTTGTGGATAGGAGTTAAGCTCCATGTTTGGTGGGGAGTCTACCAGAACTTTTCTCCTTCTAAGGAGGCAAACCAAGAGGTTCCAAATATCTATCTCTGTGGAGCAGTTGGTGGGCTGGGGGTTCGGCCAGGGCAGATGCACATTGTCCTCCTTCTGCCCTTAGCAGTGTTCCTCATGGAAGATTAATACAGTCCAAAATCAGGGGTGCCAGAACGGAGGGGGGCCCTGGCCCCATCACTTTTAAAGAGGGAAGGCTATGCCCTCCCACTTTTTACCTGCCTTGAGGGTGAATGATGTGGGGGGTGGGACAGAGAGGAGTGAGCAGGGGTAGGGCATCAGGGAAGAGGCAGAGGGAGGGTGAGGTCTTGGGTGAGAAGAGGCAGAGTGACAGCAGGGCCATGGTTCAGGTGCCAGTGCCCCCTCATATTCACACTTCTAGGGAGCTTCTGGCGTGCCTACCCAACATACAGTAGCTGCTGCCCCCATTCCCTTATGCTAATGTCCTTTTAAAAGAGGTGGAAGGGGTTCCAAGGCAGCCATCACCTAGGGTAATGCTCTCAGTGCAGCTCCAAAGAACCCATGCTGTCAGGGAACATGAGATTAAAAGGTAGCACCGGTGACTCAAAGCTAGCATGAAGTCAATGCATGGATGCCTCTGGCCTTCCACTGGTCCCCGTGATCCAGGGGTATGCCAAAGAGCATTGGAGGCATTGGGCAAGGTCTCCGGACCCCTCACTGCTGGAATGCTTGGGAGAAATCATTGTAAGGAAAACCTCTTCACTGAAGGTTTCCGCGCAGGAGGAAATGCTCAGATTCAATGTTTTAAAAGGACTTTTACAAATGTATTTGTAGAATTCATGTCAGTGAGCAAGATGGCTTCTGTGATAATAACCCAGTATCAGGGCCGTCCAGAGGATTCAGAGGGCCTGGGGCAAAGCAATTTCGGGGGTCCCTTCCATAAAAAAAAGTTGCAATACTACAGTAACATGTATTTGGAAATGTAAAAAATAACCAGTGAAATACATTCAAAAATTAATTTTTAATAATTTGAAAATACACAAAATACATTATTTAAAAACATTAAATGCTTTAATGGTACGTATCCATTTGCAATTACATAATGGGCTATCACTGGGTGATGGTGATGGTTGGTGCCAATGGGCTGTCGCTGCCTGGGGGTGGCACTACTGTTGCCCAGGGCTGGGTGGGGAGCTGGGCTCTGGGTTGGAGGGTGCCCAGCTCAGAGGGACTGGGCTCAGAGCTGGGGGTCAGGGCTGTGGGGGGATAGGGTGGGGGGGGTGCCCGGTTCAGAGGGGCTGGGCTCGGAGCTGGGGGTTAGGGCTTTGGGGGGATGGGGTCGGGGGGTGTCGGGCTCAGAGGGGCTGGGGTCGGAGCTGGGGGTCAGGGCGGGGAGGGGGTGTCTGGCTCAGAGGAGCTGGACTCGGAGCTGGGGGTCGGGGGGTGCCCGGCTCAGAGGGGCTTACCATGCCGCTTACCCCCCTCTCCCAGAGTCTCAGCGAGCCATGTCCAGGAGCTCCTGCCATTCGGCCCGCCGGAGCTCGCAGCCCCGCCCCCTTACCACGCTGCTCCGAGCGGGAGGACCTCAGGCCCTGCCCAAGCCACGGGGCTGCAGCGCTGTCCAGGGCCACTCCTGGACGTGGCGCGCTGAGGCACCGGGTGATGGGGGGAAGGCGGAGGCAGGGAGGAGCCTCCGACATTCTTGTGGGGGCCTGGGACAAATTGCCCCACTTGCCCACCCCTCTGGGCAGCCCTGGTGAAAACTGTATAGTATAAAGTAAAAGCACATAAAAGACCAGATTTCACGGGGGGGGAGACCAGATTTCATTATCCGTGATGCATTTTTCATGGCTGTGAATTTGGTAGGGTCCCTAGCTTCTGTTATTGGCAGCAATGATCTCTCTGCCAAATATAATTGTCCTGTTCTGTTTCATGAAGTTTATAATATTTAAATGAAAAAAGAGACAAAAATGTTTGCAGATTAAATGGCAGAATGGCCAAATCCTTGACTAGTGTGAACTGGCATAACCCATTGACTTTACCCCAGCTAAGGATCTGCTCCTATGCTGGCAACTAAATTTTTGCTGTGTGTTTTTCTTTCTCACAGTTGATGATCTATGTACTACCCAGGCATGTTGCTGCTGCTGTAGTTTTCTGTGTTTGTTATTTGTTACTACTCAGTAACACAAAAATTGTTGCATCAAACCTGGGTAAACAGAGCATAAGTTCAAACTGCCCTTTTAGTGTATTTTTTTGTTTGTTTTCATGGATAGGCCTGTTTTTCTCCAGCGGTCTGAGTACTCAGAAACTTTGAACTCAGCTGATTGGTTTATTTCCTTTCTGAAAAAGAAGTGCACCAACACAGGCACAGATTAATAAATTATCCCACTCAACTTGATGTATGACGGGCCTGATTCTCCTCTCTCTTATACCAGCTTTATGCTTGTATAACTCCATTGACATCAGTGGATTAACTACTGTGGAGTAATGAGAAAATAACTGGGCTTCTTTCTCTTCTTATCTTATTACAGAACACCCAGAGATCCCAGTTAGAATCAGGACTTTATTGTGGTAGGGGGCTGCACAACACCCAATACAAGACAGTCACTACACTGGGAGCTTTCTGTCTCAATGTATATATCATTTCAGCAGGAATAAATTTGATCAGTCTTTTTTAGAACAAACTCTTTGTTTTGTTGGCCAGCACAGAATTCCAAAAACATCCCACCTGTGTCAATTTGTCTGTTTGTAACTGCTTCTGTTCAATTACTTCTTTCATTCTGCATTTACTGTGTGGTTTGGTTGTCTGTTTTGGGAGACTGTTTTGGGTTATAGCCACTGCTGGCCTGAGGGCCTCTTGTGTCTGACGCTGCTGTATAGTTCAACCTCTGTTGACACCTTTTCATTGTTTTAAAGACTCAAAGACTGAATGAAATTCTGCTGCCATTTACATTGGTGCAAGCCCACTGGGGATCTGAATTTTAATCCATATCATTTTCAAAAATACCACTATTTAATAAAAGGCTCAGTTCTGCTTGCACTGAAATAAATGGGAGGTTTTCCCATTTTCAATACTAATTAGGAGTAACAAATCATAGAATCATAGACTATCAGGGTTGGAAGGGACCTCAGGAGGTCATCTAGTCCAATCCCCTGCTCAAAGCAGGACCAATTCCCAACTAAATCACATGATACTATGGCCAAAATTTGGAAAACTCTTATTCACTTCAAAGGAAGCAGACTCTGGACCCAAAGTACTCTTAAGCATTTGCTAATTAACCCATCTTATTATTGGGGTGGGATGTAATGGTTTTAACTGTAGGTGTGTTGAACCTGACAGTTTTGGGTCACATGACTTTCAGGAGCCAGTGGGTTTGGGTCACAATAGTTTGTAGACCTAGTGCTCCTTCTTGTTTGCTTGGAGTTACAGCTTTCTACAAACCTGAAACTCCAAGTAAACCTGAAGCAACAGCGAGGAATCTTGCCACCCTCTCTTCCCAGCAGGCTCTGGGAACTCCTTTTATTTTGTAATCTTCTGATGGTGTGGCTTGTTGGTCTACTCCAACTGCCTGATAGATCTTCACCCCTATTTCAATCACAGAAAGTCTTCTGGAAAGCAGGAGGCCAGCCTGTCTACCCCTGCCCCTCCCAGAACTCTGAAAGGCTGCTTCTCCCACTATTCGTGTTTCATCATTAATCTCAGAATTTGGGATGGCCTAGTATTCCTAGCTACTTTGCTCAGTGTGAGGCCAAGTTTCACCTCTTTTCAGATTTTGTTATGAAAGTTTTTTTCAGAGCCAAGGTTAAACCTTTCTGATGGGAGATTTCATTCCATCTCGGCCACAACTTTTTTTTTCAGGTTCAGCATCTGCAGCTACCAAATGGCACAGAGTGTAGCATAAAGTCCTGGGTTAACATAGACCAAGTTCAAACTGCCCTTTTTATCAGATAATTCTGTTTGTTTTTCATAGATAGGCATTAGTACTAAGAAAAAATAGGCCTGACCTTAGGACTTGCTTTCAGGGGGCTAAGGGAGACTAGATTCTTACAGTAACAGTCACATTGTTCTTTAGAAACTGAAAGTTCTATTAGTATTCCTATATTGTATTGATATTCCACCTAGTTTAATAGTATTCCCCCCACCCCATTATTAGTGCCATTGTCAAGATGCTGATATAATCAAAGTGAGCTCTGAAAAACAAATCATGAAACTCAAGTAATGGACTTGTAGTGTAATCAGCAGAATTAAAAAGGAAACAACAAGGTCATCAAAAGTGAGAACCAAATTCTGAGTGTAGTGGGCCAGCCACCTCCCATGCACCAGATGGCATAGGGCCATGCTACAGGTCTCCTACCTCAGTTTCCCCTCTTGAATGCTTCAAGAAACTCAAAAAGACTTTTTGTTCATTCCCATCCCCATCCCCTCTGGAGTTGTGCATTATTAAATTAAACATTCAAAATAAAGTTTTCACATTCATCCAAACAAAACTTTTTCTTCCTCTCCCACACCTTCCTGCCTGGGACCTTTCCTTCTCTGGCAGGCCATTCTCTGTCAGAGTCCATGCCATGGGCAGTACTGCTTAGAGCCAGAGCCCCAAACCAGGAGCCAAGCCCAAGGTCAGAGCTGGAGCCAGAAGCCAGGCAAGGGAGTAGAGATAGAGCAAGATTGCGAACGAGGCAAGCACAGGAGATGTAGCTGCTGGTACAAGCATTGTGCAGCTGGTGAGCTGCCACCTCTGCTGAGGTTAAATGCAGTCTGTTGGTTCCTTCCAGACCCTTGGGTGGGCTGCTAATCAGGCACTTCTGTCATAGCCCTGTTAGGTTCATTAGCTGGCCTGAGGACTGAGCCAGCTGGCCCCAGCCTTAGCAGGGCAGGAGCTAAAGCCCATAGTTCCTGACACTCACAAACCCTACCTGGCTAGATACTCAGTTCTTACTTCCAGGGCTGTTTGCTAGAGTCTGCTCACCCACCCCTTGCAATCTCTGAGCATTCCCCCTCATTGCAGCCCCCTGCTGGTCTTTATAAGGCATTCATCCTGCATGACTCATTCTGTAATTAGGTATGGCTAACTCTTAAGGGACAAGCAACCCTCCCTGTTCTACTGATTGTTACAAAGAGTAGTGGGTGAATGGGAGTAGTAGTGTCTGAATAGAGGGTCTCTGAGCCATGCTGCCTGCTCAGAGCAGGTGCAGGAAGAATGGCTACAGAGAGCTGAGATAGTGTGTTCAACAGTGGGCTTTCCTGCTCCTGCAGAAAATGAGTAGCATGCCCTCAACCCCAACAATTTAGGCAGACACTTGCAAGCATGGTGTGTGTGAGACCCTCTCCACATCCCAACATAGTTGATTGGCTCTACATGTGTGCTCCCCCCCCCACACACACTCCCTCTCTCCACTCTCAGTTTTCTGGGAGCACACATAGCATCACTGCCCAGGTCCTGTACAGGTGCATGAGGAGGAGGAAGAGGCTGCCTGTGCTCTTTTCCCTACTTGGCACATCCTGTACAACAAGCCAGAATTTTGCCCTGAGCCTCCATTCGAACTGAGGATCTCATGCAAATAAAAGCAAAGTCTTTCATTCCATCATGTCATTAAATAATAATCCTGAGGTAGAAATTATGTACAGCATCTGTGAGATTTATTCTTTATATTAAACTCGCTGTTTTTAATGTTCACTTATAAACCCTCTGGCTTTCTTTGCAATAAAACTAATCTTCAAAGTTTTTAAGCAATACGAAGTTTCCCAACACTGCTTTAAACACCTCACTCATTTTGGAAGGTGTCAGATTTCAGAAGCTGATTAGTTGGCTGAATAATTCTTTACTTGCCTATTCAAATTATAAACTTGCATCATGCTCAAATCCACATGTCCAACTCTGAATGACCATACTTGCACATAAGTATTTTGTCTATGTATTCAATGAATTATTGGGAAGAGAAGATAAAAATTAGTTGCACTGAATGATGTACAGCAGTGGTCTCCAAACTTTTTATACCCAAGATCACTTTTTGAATTTAAGGGCAAGCCAGAATCTACCCTGCCCCTTTCCTGATGCCTCGCCCCTTCCCTGAGGCCCCACCCCACTCACTCCATCCCTCGCTCTCTCCATTGCTCACTCTCCCCTCTCCCACCCTCACTCACTTTCCCCGGGCTGGGGCAAGGGGTTGGGGTTCGGGAGGGGGTGCGGGCTCTGGGCTGGGGCCAAAGGGTTCACAGTATGGGAGTGGGATCCAGGCTGAGCCTGGGGCAGGGGGTTGGGGTACAGGAGGGGGCTCTGGGCTCAGGCAGAGTGTTGGGGTGCAGGAGGGGGGTGTGGGTGTGGGCTCTGGGAGGGAATATGGGTGCAGGAGGGGGCTCCAGGCTAGAGCAGAGTGTTGGTGTGCATGAGGGGATATGGGGTGCTGACTCTGGGAGGGGGCTCAGGGCTGGGGCAGGAGTTTGAGGTGCAGTAGGACATTCGGTGTGCAGGAGGGGGTTAGGCGTGCTGGCTCTAGGAGGGGGCTCAGGGCTGAGGTATGAGGTGCTGGCTCTGGGAGGAGGGCACTTATCTTGGGCAGCTCACGGGCAGTGGCGCAGCAGAGTTTGGCCCCACTCAGGCATATCTGCACCTTCTCCCCATCACAAGCCGGGCCACCTCCCCCCACCGCACCCTGCCAGCTAGTAGTGCACCACGTGGCCACGCCACTCCCAGAAGGGGCCAACATGTCTTTGCGGCTCCTGTGGGAGGCATGTGGCTCTGCAGGCACTGCCCCCGCAGCTCCCATTGGCCACAGCTCCCCATTCCTGGCCAATGGGAGCAGTGGGGGATGGTGCTTGCAGGCAGGAGACCCCTGCCCCCCTTACCCATGCGGGGCCATGCTGGCCACTTCCAGGAGCAGCGTGGGGCTGCGTCAGGCAGTGGCAGGCAGCCCCGCTCCGCCACCGTGGCTGGAGATACCCATTGACTAGGAGAGTCTCCAGGATCCACCAGTCGATCGCGATTGACAGGTTGGTGACCACTGATGTACAGAAAATAACATTTTGTTTTGCTCATTTTTCTGCATATCATTATTATTGTTCTCGTTTGTATCATGGTAGCGCCCAATCAAGATTAGGGCCCAGTTACACAATGTCTTGTGCAAACCCATTCAAAGGCATGGTTCCTTCCCTGAAGAGCTTACCGTCTATTTTCAGACATGACACAAGAAGTGGCTGCAACAAAATAGGGCTGGGAGGATGAAGATAAGTAAGATGATGCAGCTGCATAGGCTAGCTAGTTTACAACTTGATGATTCTGATTAACATTAATTTGTTTTTAATTAGTTATATAACCTTGGCTCAACTCTCCCACATTGTGTTTGCTAGCTTGGCAGTTAGAAAAAAAATCATCCTCTTTGTATACTGAGCAAATTTCATCTGGAAATCATTTAGAGACAATAAACATGGAACCGTATAATGCCATTTTCTGCAGAGTAACTTTTTCTCAGCAGTGTAGGACTGCACATTACTATTACTCTCTTTTCTAGCCCACACATCTGGCAACTCATAAAAAATAATAGCCACTAGTCATACTTTTATTCTGCCAATGTAAGGGAACATAAGTTAACTAACAAGCTGTGTTTTAAGAGCATTGTGACCCCCAGGATGATGCTAAATATAAACAAGGTACAGCCAGGTTGGCTTGTGTTCCCTAAAAGTACACAATAGGAAAGAAATCAGTGTTTGTCATATGGGAAAAGACAAGACCACAAGAAAAAGAAATGTTATGGTTAGTACTGTAAGATAGCACCCCAAAAAATGGAGAGTAAAACCATACATAAAGTATTTAAAGTGTCCTTTTAAATGCCCAATTTTGCAAGATATGTAAGCACATGGATAGTCATGTTTAAATCAATGGGAATGATTACGTGCTTAAAGTTATTAGCATGCTTAAGTGGTCTGTTGAACTGAGGCCTAAAAGAAGACTGGTGAGTAACACTGATATATTTTATCAGGATCAAGGATCTTAACCATCTGTCTTTATTTGGTTTAAAATGTCAGACTGAAAAACACATTGTTTACAGGTTTCAGAGTAACAGCCGTGTTAGTCTGTATCCGCAAAAAGAAGAACAGGAGTACTTGTGGCACCTTAGAGACTAACAAATTTATTAGAGCATAAGCTTTCGTGGACTACAGCCCACTTCTTCGGATGCATCCGAAGAAGTGGGCTGTAGTCCACGAAAGCTTATGCTCTAATAAATTTGTTAGTCTCTAAGGTGCCACAAGTACTCCTGTTCTTCTTTTTACATTGTTTACAATCATTTCTGACAACTCTCCCACTCTCTGCCTCTAACTTTTCCTTGCCTTGGGCACCCTGAATAGTTAATATTGGAGTAATATACATTACACACCATTTTAAGCTATTTTCCTCTCTCTAGTATGCTACAAACTAATCTGTTTAACAGAGGGTGTTTAAAAAACAAAAGACATTCACATTTGCTTTGGGAAGAAGCCAGTGTCAACGTGACCAGTGATGGGAACGTTGCAGATATGTTGGGTGCGTCTCTGAAACTCTGGAACGTGTAAGAGCCTGTTCAACGGAGCTGAGAGAGCTTGATAAAACAGCTCACCTGGCAAGCAAACCCACTTCAGGGGATAAGGGAAAAAAAGTCAAGCTTTCGAATTCCATGCATTTTGCACAGGTTCCAAATCAGAGTATCAGAAGTAGCAGGGCATAGTGAATGCTGCAGGCATTGATTTAGTGACAGAGGGCCAGGGGGGCATTCTTCCTCAATTATATCAAAAAATATTATTTGACAAGTTTTAGTTTATTGGTGTTTTTTTCTTATATATAAATCTCATATGGCTTCCACTGTTTATTTGCAATTAAGAATAAGCAGATCAGAGATGAATTTGTACTCACTTTGGGGTGAATTTAGCAGTCCTGAACAATGACCGTCAGCACAATGGACCAAGATCCTATGTCTGTTCACAGATAAGCCACAGCAAGGTCATATTCTATGTTGGGAGCTGCATGGATGAGTTATCCTGATAGATTTATTTTTTCCAGTGCTTTTAGGAGTAGTGATGGTGCAAGGGATCACCAGACTGTCCTGCCTGCAGTAATAGACATACTAAAAATATTTGCAACTGGCATAGAAGAAACAACAGGGATTTGATATCAGACATCATTGATTCAACACCTGGAATACATCAAACATCGTAAAAGGCAATGGTAGAGCTGTAATGTAATAAATATCTCTGTTGTGTTTTACCTCTTTGGAAATAATCCAATGCTACCATGCCTGCCTTTGTTAATCAATGATCTTCAAGTTAGAGAAGCTAGGGAATTTATGCTATATACTGCCATGGTTCCATGGATTCCTTGTTGCTGCAGTTCTGGAGCTTTACAATTCAACCTATCCTGCAGGATGAATTCCACCGAATAACGTTAAGTTCTTTTTTGAGTGATGGCCCCATGTGTGTTCCACTCAAGGCACACATACACTCCATGTACCTAACAGTGAAAGATTTTTCATTAGCAGTGTCCATTGGTCCATGCCTACAGCCTTCTCCTCCCTATGCTCTGAACTGAGGGCATAAGGGGCATCATAGACCATTTGCTTCTCTACTTCATTTCTGGTAGCCTGTAGTCTGAGATGGAACTTTTCAGTGTCCACTGCTTTACTAGCCTTTCTTTTTTCAACTTCCAGGTTTTCTGTAACTAATTTACCTTTTCTAGTGAGTTAGTTAGTTTAGTTTGAGAGAGAGCATTAGTAGGGATCTGGGGATTCCCCCGACCCTGCTGCCTCCATTATTTGGGTTATCTATTATGTCCAAGATCCAAAGTGCCAAGACCTGTGTGGCCTCCCCTGGGCCTTCCCAGTTAGTGACTTCCACGGTGTTGGTATTGCCTGGGGGAGTCTCTCATTCCCTTAAAAAGCAATATCTGCTGTTCTCTCCCCCCTCCCCCTCTGAACCCATTGATCCTGGGAGTTCCAGCTCAGAAGATTCCTGATGGAATGCTCAGTGATGCTCCAGTCTGACCTTGGGTTGTACATAGGTGAGAGGCACTGAGAAGTGCCCCTGAAAGCATGATATTCTCTGGTTTCAGAACAGCAGAGGGCAGAACTAAGGACCCCTGCAAGCAGAGCAGGTGGGAGGAGAGAAGGAATAAGCACTCTACAGAAAGTGAGAGAAATCCCCACCTAAGTCCTCATTTAGGAAGAGGACTTTTTCCCCTACGGCCCCCAAGTTGGGTGAGATTCTGCTCCCCAGTACAGGAGCTCAGAGGGAGCATGAATCTGGCTTGTCAGTACTGAGAGCCAAGAGTGCTCCAAAACGGCCCATCATTGAAGGGGTAGGACCACCCCAGTACTAGTAAGGGGGGAAATGGAGCAGTCGCCGCCTGCACAAATGGTATTGAACCGTGACAAGAAACACCATCTAACCCAAACAAGCACTGTCAGCTATACCAAGAAGCAGAAGCCCTCCCCACTCTCCAACCTCAAGGGTTGGATATACTATCCTCAACAGCCTAGATGTATACTAATCTGGAGTTGCTGATACTTTTGGAGCTGGTAGTCATCAGAGAGGTTCCCACACTTCAGCACTATCAGTCAGCTGGGGCATTACAAGACAACTGGTATCAGTGGCTTTGCCTATTGAGTCAGAGGACTTGCGCTCCTTCAGCGAGCTCAAGGCTGAAACAGTGGCTCCACTGGCCATACCAAGGTGTGAGATTAGTCCCAAAAGAGGCTCCAGAATATTTTAGGAGCCCTCCTGCTCCTGTTTGGGACCAGTGGTACCCTCCCCCCATGGGGTCCATCTCCTTACCTGTATGATCCCTCACACGGGCCCGATTAGGGCTCCTGGGATCCATAGGTGAAACCTTCCAAATACAGAGGATCACAGAGAGAGTTCAAACAGGTGTCACCTCATCGGAAAGAACCCCAGCCCACTCTGTCATTCTTAATCCACTGCATTTAGTGGTTAAGTAGCAATGTGGGCTTGGGATATGCTGTATCCCTGGTCTTTGATCCAGTGAATCTGGAGACCCAATGATTTGGCAGTTAATGCTTTCATTGTTTTTCTCCTTTCTGTTTGCAGACTTTGCCAAGTCAGAATAAATGAAATAGGTACAGACTGTGCAAGAAGATGCTTAGTGACAAACATCATAATTAATCTGAAAATCATGGACCAGTAGGTGCAGACAGTCTGTACACCATGTATAGTATGTGTGTTAATTTGCCATCTTGTATTCTGTTGTATTTAAAACATTGTCTTCATTGTCAAGGATATTAAAACCAAGTGTAGAAGTTAAGCCACTTTCATATATAATATGGTGTTTAAGTCTTGCCAGTGTATTGGCTGCCGATCCTCCTTCCTTCTGGGTCTCAGTTTTTATGTAAAAGCACTCTGAGACTTGCAAAATGTGAAATAAGTCTTCACAATTCTGAGCTAAACAATTTTTAGTTTGATCTGTGTGATTTGGTTTGAAAACCTGTTTTTAAATATAACATGACATTGTGGTGCTGAAACGGGGGGATCAGGGGGTGATGTCCCTCCCACTTTTTGAAAATGGATGGGACTAGCTTTTTTTGCCACAGGCCCAACTCCCACCCAGTGCCAGGGTTTCAGTGGTGCCAGAGGTGCCATGAAGCCAGGCCCATGCTCAGAGGGGGCCCTGTCCTGCTCTGCTTGCACTGCGCCCCTGCCCGCTGGTCGGCCAAGGGCTCCTCTCCACCTCCAGGCCTCACCCTCTGGCTTCTCTCTGCCTTATGGCCGGACCCCAGTGCACCTCCGGCTTTGGGAAGTCTCTGCTTCCCACCACCTGTGGGGCCCCACCTGTCTCCCTGGAGCTGAGCCACCTGGGGCTGGTGCAGAAGCCTGGCCAGGCTCGGTCAGTTTTTGGGGGAGCAGTGTGGGGGGCTTGGTTGGGCCCCTCCAGGCAAGTGGGTCCTGAGGGAACCCAGCTGGGGCAGGCACTGGCCTGGCTAATCGCACCACTCCTGAGGGGCCAGGACGATTCCCTGCCCTGGTACCAGCCCTGGCTGCACTGCCGGCTCAGCCTGGCAGACATAGTCACCTCCCAGCAGGGCAGGTGAATGCAGCCTGGAGGCAGACCTTGGGGGAGTGGATCTCTGGAGGGCATGTGGGTGAGGGTGCTGGGCTGTGAGGGGGCAGGGAAGATCTCTGTGTGTTGGGGCACTAGGGAGTGAGGGTTCTGTGGGGGGTGCTGGGCAGTTGTGGTGGGGCTGTGGGCAGGGGGGCGCTGGGAAGGGGTGGTGTTGTGCAGGGCACTGTGCATTTGTGGCAGGGTCTGGCGGGGCTGATGGGTACAGTAGGTCCGGGGAGGGAATTGGGGGGGGGGTGTTTCGGTGTTGGGGGATGTGTGGCGCGGCATGGGACATGCTGGCAGAACAGGGCCGGGTGGACCATTGTGCTTCTGGCAACTTCCGGTGTGTAAATAGTGCCCTCACACTGGGCTGGGTGGATTGGGGCCACCCCTGCCATGCCATTGCCTCTGGCTGGCCCCAGGCTCCGGGGACCGATTCCCCCCCCCCCCCCCCCCGGCACCATGCTCCATTGCCCCTATAGGGGCCCAAAAATATGTTTGGCACCGGGCCCACAGAAGGTTAATCCGGCCCTGCCCCCACCCCTCCTCTTCCCCCCAAGGCCCCACCCTCCCCTCCAGCCTGGTCGGGGAGCCTGGGCAGCATGGGGCTCCGCACCATGGACCCTCCACCTACCTGGGATGGGGGGTCCAAGAGCAGCCCCCAGCCCGTGTCCCCACCCCATGGGCCACCCACCCAGGGCAAATGGAGGGTCCATAGATCCTACACAGTTTCTTGTATGGCCAGGCTGCAGCTCCGAGACTTCCCTTTCTGAATTTGCTTTAATAGATATTTTCTTTAGCTCACCCTATTCTATTCAAGTTTTGCTGAAATGAACTTTAGTTTCTTACATCATAGTACAGATTTGTGAGGGGGAAAATCCTGCTCCTGGTGAAAATGCTAAAAAAAGAAATCAATGTTCACTTTTTTGATGAAAAGTTTAAATTTTCCCTGGGAAACCATCACTTCTGATTCAAAGTTTCATTTAGTTGAAAACACAATTTTCAGTTGAAAGCCAGCTTTGATGGGAACTTTACGATCAACGTAGGGTTAATGCACCATTGGCTTTTCAGGATGGGTGCAAGAAACTGGCCAATCTATTTGACACAGTCCACAGACCAGAGATTTCCACATACTTAAAACAGTATTAACTCCTACTGAATCCCTCTGTTGGTCTTACTCCAATGGGAGATTCAGCCAATAGAAACATAGTACCTACTTGAGCCACGCTGTTACTAAAGAGGAGAGCCACATTGGTGGGGGGCAGGGAGGAAGGATCAGGGGTACTCTTTGCAGTAGAGATCCACACATGTTCGGAGGAGAAGGTCATCCCAGTTGATCCTGAGGGACTGGAGGCTTTACTTCTACATGCTCCACCAGAGCTTTTATTCACATGATTTTCTGTGGCATGGGGTGATCTGGCCTTCTCCATTTTGGTTTGGGGCAAATTCATTCTTCCTTTTTCCCCCTTAAAGGGATAGATTTTCACATTTTTTGCAACAAAAAGCAGCATTTGTTTGTCAAAGAGGTGACATTTCCTTTGAATTAGCTAATTCCTTTGAATTAGCTAATTCTTGTAAAGTTCTCAGCTATTGCATGTAAGAATGAAAATGATTTTGCAAAGTTTTTACTTGCAGTACTTGCAATAGAAAGTGTGACTCAAAACAGCTAATTTAGCTATTGGTAAGGCACCTATCACCACTGTATCTAGAATATATGTGATCATATTTCAGTACAGTTGCTTGTGGGTTTGTATTTTTTTGTACAATCTCCTATACCACATATGACCCTAACATCGCCTTTTGAACTCTCTTTCCGCTTCAGGCTAAAATATAGTCTGCCATCTGCTACTGTAGGTTAATCAAATCAGTTTTTTTTCCAGACTGAGTTTAATTGTTCCACAACCAGCTCGTATGCACAATGCCATCCTCCCCATAGCCATATACATTTATATAAATTGCTTCTGAAGGTGATAGTGATATGACAATAATGTGTTTGAGCTGGTCAGCAGAACAACAAGTACAAGCAGTGCAACCATCTGGGCAAAACATTCAGCTAAGCAAGTTGTCAGGAAGATCTGGGTTTAAGCATCTAGAACACTGGTTCTCAAAGTCGGGCCGCCGCTTGTTCAGGGAAAGCCCCTGGCAGGCCGAGCCGGTTTGTTTACCTACTGTGTCTGCAGGTTTGGCTGATCGCGGCTCCCACTGGCCGTGGTTCACTGCTTCAGGCCAATGGGGGCTGCAGGAAGTGGCATGGGCCGAGGGACGTGCTGGCCGTCCTTTCTGCAGCCCCCATTGGCCTGGAGCAGCAAACTGCGGCCAGTGGGAGCCGCGATCGGCCAAACTTGCAGACGCAGCAGGTAAACAAAGCGGCCCGGCCCGCCAGAGGCTTTCCCTGAACAAGCGGCGGCCCGACTTTGAGAACCACTGATCTAGAATACAATCAGTTTAAGTGCTGAACTCTAAATAATGCTTTGATTAGGAGGTTCTTATAAACTAAATAGAAAAATACCATTTACGACTGGAAATACTGCACTGATTGGTGTGATTTTAATTTTGTCTAGTTAATAAAATAAATGCTCCTGTTTATCCTAATTACTGGTAGATTTGGATGGGAATACATTTAGGAGGGCTTCCTTTAAAATGAGGCGACAGTCTGTTTGTAAAGAGAGAATGTAAGAGGTGACTTCTGTTGCTGAATAAAAATGTCTGTCATGCACATTTTAGGAACTCAAAAGTCCTGTTTAAGAATATACTAAGAAAAGATTGTGTAACCGTTACTGACATTGGTGAGCACTTATATACTTAGGCCTCTATATTGCATGTTACTTAAGCAAGTGCTTAAAGTTACACACACACTGTATAGCACCAAGATATTTAATACTCCTGTTAAAACCAACGAAACTACTCATGTGAACAAGTGCTTGCTTGTGATGATTGCACAACTTGGCTCAACATATTTTTTTTCTGCAGAATTGCTGGATCTATGGTTATTTGCATCTTCAAAGTTCCCATAATTGTCTCCTACTGTTCATCTGCATAGTTTCAGGAGCTTAGTTTCTCTGAAGTGATGCCCATTGTGACATCACCCTTATCCATTAAATTTCTTCTGTGCTGTAAGCCTCCCTGCAGCAAAAACTATGCTAGCCTTATTCCAGAGATGTGTGTGTTGGCTCCATGGCTTTTACTTCCTCTGTCTCCTTTATGCCCTAGGCAACCAGTCCACATGTAACTTTCTTGCTTGGCATGGCAGTATCCCACAATTCATAGTAATCACTGCTAATTACTAAGGCTGTGTGGTATTGCCTGTGAAATTGTGAATAGTGGGAATGTTCTTTTTCCTGAAAATGCAAGGTTTAGGGAGGAAAACACCTGTTCGAGTAATTGCAAATGGGACAGAGTTACTGGAAATTTCTGATTATAGGAGCACAGAATCCCTGCACAATGTGTGAAATATGCATGGACAATAATGGTAGTGCTACAGATGCTAAATGGCTATACTGGGCAGGCATCGTTCTTAGGCCTTCCGAGTGAGATAGAATGGACTGCTCTAACCCACCCCGATCCAATTCTCTATCCAAGCGGTTACTCTAACCCAGCTCTGCCCTGCCCTGACTTTCCACCAATCCTGGAAATGACAAGTGAAAAGTAATTCCTGTTCTGGAGTAGTGAACACAGGAGTTACACCCAACTTATGTGTTATACTTCCCTATGTCAGATATGGGCAAGAGCTTAAGCTTCATCAAGGTGCACCCACTGAACTGAAAAATAGTAATAATGAAAAAGATTTCTATGTAAGCTGAAACAGTTCCCAACATGACTCACCCTTAATGAAAACAGGGATTCTGATCCCTGGAAGCTGCTTATTGTGCCAGAATTAAAAAGCTGAGCTCTCTCAACCCCACTGCATAGCAGTTTACAGAGGTTAATCACGGCATCTCTCTACCCTGAACATAAAATAAAGTGAAGTGAGCCTGAGATTAGACGAGGGAATTCTGCTAACCTGTGGCAAAAAAAGAATGAGACTGAATAAAGGAGTCACTTTGCACGTAAGCAAGTTTCTCTAATCTTCTCAGGAAAGACAAATGATTTTGCCAAGTTACTGATTTGTCCATTGTGATGTATGCTAGGAAAAGGCATCGCCTCTGAGCCATCAGTGCAGCTTGAACTCAGCATTTATTTATTATTATTATTTTACTGTCCAGATCAGTTGTGTGTCGAAATGCTTGCACATGGAAGCCAAGTTTTAATGGCAGAAATGCTTTAATGATGCATATGTGCACTCCCTTGAAGATTTCTTGAAATTAGATTAAAGTGATAGCATTATCTCCAAGGAACAAAATAATTTATTTTAATAATCACTTCAAATAAATAGAATGAAAATGTAACAGGTCAGCAATTTCGGGAACCTACAGCTGTTCCAACATGCAAACGGCTCTTTGGAGGCTACAGAGAGATGCAGACATCTGGGTCTCAGTGCTTTGGTATTGAGGCATTACTTTGCATTTTACCTTGACCTTTGTTTGGGAGCATGAGGCTGGTGAGCATGTGACAAACACGTCTGAAGAGAGTCAGGAGCGTGAGTCAACAGCTTGACAAGTGCTGAGGAAGAGGCTAAGATTTGCGTCATACTGAGAGAAACGTTGTTTCACAAGCAGGTCAAGACTGTTCTTGAGATTTTCTCAAGGACCCAGCTTGCCATAGTTAAAAGAAGCAAGATAAATATTTGCTACAGTGTAGTACATGCATTTTGTGTGTCTTTGGAATTTAATAAAAAACAAAACAGAACAATACATTCTTATAGCAGGGACATTAGTGTTTTTTTAAGCTCGTGTTTACTGGGAAACAATTGAGATTTTACTATAAAGTGAAAGTTTCTCACAAGAGTATTCACGTACCCTCATAAAAAGCAATATGAATAAGCACCTTTTGTCATCCTGTATGGAGTGGTTTGTAGTGATACAAGATAGTAATTTATAATTGGCAGTTGTACTTAGTTGACTCTTCTGGGCCTGATCCAGCACATACTGAAGTGAGCTACAGCTCTAACTGACCTCAATGGGCTTGGATCAGGCCGTTTGTGCTTACAAACAGCAGTGAGCAAACACAGATACAGAAATAAAATAATAACATAGTGACGTGATAAAGTAAAATATTCTCTCAAAAATGCATCAGAAATATTTTCTGAGGGATGGCCCTGAAAGTGGTATCTGGTGGCCTTTGTGGAATGAGCTGTTGGCCACAGTGCAGTCCCTAGTGGATGGATGTCCTTATAACAAAACCACAGTTACAAAGAGCAGCACTAATGGGTACCTTTTGGGGCAGGATCAGCAGAGAGGCCAAGTACTGAACAGAGACATTGACTGACTTATCTTCTCAGCTTTAGAAGTGGTCCATCTCAGTGAGAGACTTGCTTTCCTGATGTTCACCTGTTTTGTGGGTAAATCAAGGACTGGAACTTTTCACAGGCTCTGAATCCTCTTTAAAATATGTAACATTAAGAAAAATAAATAAAAATTGCTTGGGGTGACTGGTTTGTATTGTAGCTTGGGGCTATTTTGAGGAGGGGCTCTGCACTGATAGCAGCTGCTGAAGGCTTTGTGTTTGAGGAAACCATTGTGCCTGCACAAGGGCTGCAGAAGCACGACTGCATCCTTTCACAGCACAGCCTATACCACCATCATGCACCGCATCTTCTCATCCCTGCTAGGCAATGCAGATGGGATATGGGTCATAGTGTTGCCCCTTCAGAACTTCCAACACTGGTGGCAGTGCTAGACCTTCATGGTCCTTAGGTGTGGGAAACATAAGGACTGGGACTGTGTGTGGCAACTGCAATGGAAGGCTTTGGAAGTTTGATTTGGAAAGCTTATCTTGAGCTCCACTTGAGCAAGCTTCCTGGGTTTAATCTAGTGTTTCTGCTTCTGGTGCCATCTGTGTTACGGACGAGGTCAGACTAGATGATCATAATGGTCCCTTCGAGCCTTAACATCTATGAAACCTAGAGGACATCACTAATAAATAAGAATAGATTTGGTCTCAGTAAGTTTTGGGCAAGTGTGTGCCTTTTCTTATTGTAATCACACCGATTTAGCTATCTAGCACAGCAAAAGCTTTCTTCTGTTTTTAATTAATCTGACAAACTAACTCTTAGATGGCCATATGATACAACATTTCCCACCAGCATAAACAAATTAGACCCCCAAGGCCCTAGTTCAGCAAGGTACTTAAGCATGTGCCAAACTTCAACCTCAGGAGCACCAGCTTACAGAGCACCACTCAGGAGTACAAAGTGGCTGAGAACTAGTCCCAAAATCTGTACCAGAGAATTCCCCTAGTATAGGTTAGCTGCCTTCTGGCCTGCCCTCCTAACATAGGCAGTGTCGAGGATAGGAGGCGGCATGGAGGAGCTCTGCTCCACTCTGCTAATCCTCCACTGGTCTATCAAGGAACCCACACTAGTGGGGCAAATTAGAGCTGCCCAAAAGCACCTATAAGGCTATGTCTATACAGTAGTTGGACATGTGATAGCAGTTTGTGTAGACATGCCCGCGCTAGTCTTACCCATGGAAGCATTGCTAAACATAGCAGTATCACCATGGGGACATAGGGTTCAGTGCAAGTTAGCAATATGAATATTTACCCAGCATCCCTGGTGTGCTGGTACAGCCCACACTGAAGCCTGTGCCACCATGTTTTCAGTGCTGTCTTTAGTCATGCTTGTGCGGGTAAAGCTAGTGCAGATATGTCTACCCCAACTGGAATCACACCTTCAGTGTAGATATACCGTATGTGGCCTCGAGACCTGGTAACTGGTAGCCAGCTCCCTATTGCCCAATCCAAACTGATCAAAGCTCTGGTGCAGGAGAGATCTGGCCCTTAAATTTAAAATTTGATTCATAGTTCATTTCAAGTACCTTATTGAACTGGGGCCGTAAACCTTCAATAGCCTTCTTACATATTTTTAAAACACAAGAGGATGGTAAAACCTTTTGAGAACATTACCCGCTAGGGGAGTTTCTGACCAACTTGCATTCCTGAGCTCTATTTGCAGTAATACAGGCCCCAATCCTGCAAACACTTGCATATATGGGTAACTTTACTCACATTCAGTGAAATGGGACTGCTCCCATGTGAAAAGTTATTCATGTGTATAAGTATTTGCAGGATTGAGTCTATAATCAGAACTCAAAGTTCACACTTCAGAGCTTTGAATCTCATTAAAAAAATATAGATCTGTGACCTGCCAATCAAACATACAAATTGATAAGAGAAGTGTCTTTGACCAAGAAGGCAGGAAGAGAAGGAAGTGATCATTAGTGATTGTAACCCACTTGAGAGGTTTACCTCAAGGCAAAGCCTGAGGGCATATGAAATTTTCAGTAGACCAACATCAACAACTGTCTACTTTCCAGAGATCATTATTGCTGTTAGATCACAGTTTGTGAGTCTGAAATTGAAAAAGGTCACATCATATGCACAAAATCCACAATTCCTTGAAGTACAGTGTGGTTAGTGTAAAGCTCAGCTTCGAGATTGACCTATAAAATATAAATGAAAGTCTGGATACATCACATGTCATTAAAAAAACCCAGATGTGGGATTTTTTTATTATTATTATTTTTGTCTCTTGCACAATAGAGCTGTTTGAAATATAAATATTTTTAAAGCCAGGAGTTAGTGACGGAAACAACATGAAACATCTCAGAAAATATACTGTATCTTCTGCCTCATCATCAAATTTCTGAACACTGTGATCATTTCCCTAAGGAACTGGGGGGGACACCTATCCCTAGAATAATTTAAATCTGGATTGGACAAAATACCTGAGAATTTCAGATTGTTGAACCTTGTGAGATTTTGAAGTTTTACCAACCTTTCAATCTACTAGTTTGAATTTGTGACATTTCTTTTAAATTCCTTGTGATTTGAAATAAATTTTTTTCCCTCAGGGTGATTCAACATTCAGGGAATATTTTCTAGCTGGTGCTGTGCGTTAAAGATAGAAGAGTGCCAAGCCCCAAGCACTAGATTGGCACAAGTGGCTTCTTTGTATATGGTTTATACACTGTCTTTATAATACTGGCCCTTTGCTGAGCAATAGCAGATTTGGGGTTCTGGCAGGTCAATTTCCCATTTGGAGCATGTATCAGTGATGTGGAATCAGGTATCTTCTTAGTGTAATTTGTTTATTTACAAAATATACACAAGTCCTGTTCCCTTGAGCAGGGTTGTCACAACTGCACTCGGGCAGCAGCTTTGGGCCTCTGTCTTCTCTGTGAGACAAAATTCAAACAGATCCAACTGTTTAAATGCAATCTCTACCCCTCTGCCCTCAGACCCTGCACTTTATACTTGGGAAACCCACGAGCAAGATACCTAGATACTGCATGATTTGGAAATAAAAGGTAGCCTAGCTATTAACCTTCCTTTTGTGTAGCTGCTCTGCAGCACAAAGGAAGCTCAGAAAGGTCTAATGGCCCAGACAAAGTGGAGTGGGATGCTTTAATCCAGGGGTTCCCCCCAAAATTTCCCTGAGGTTCATCTGTGCAGCAGCAATAGGCGATGCAGCCCACTATTAACACACATCTGTCAGTGAGAGGACCCCGTGGGGCCTGCGTGACCCCTCGCCTCAGTAGGATCGGGGCCAGTGAGAGGGCAAAGGAGGCAGGCAGGTGCCACAGCCAGCTCCTGCCGATACCATCTACCTCAGCAGCCTGCTGAGTGCCTTGAGCTCATCACCTGGTAGCCCTGCCCCAGTCACCCACCCAGTACCCTGGTATGCCTCACTGGCACACCCTGCCCGGGAATGAGGGAAAGACTCAAGGGCCGCCAATGCTGGGCAGAGGCAGGCGCTTGGGTTGGGCCTGATTGTTACCTTGATGGTCCCAATCACAGCATTGTCCAGGCAGAAACAGAGCAGCACTGATACTTCAGGGGGCCCGACAGCCATAGATTGTGGGGTGTGGTGGCTCGGAACAGGAACGACTGTGAACCATCCAGCCTTCTCTAGCTGCCCTGGGAGCTGCTGCCTCTTAGGGTTAGCCCCTTCTCCTCACCCTTAAGGCACTTCCCAGAGGCCCCACTTCACCCTCTGCTGCCTGCTGGGGGCACTGGGCTCCTCCAGCCATGGGCAGAGGTCATCTGGCTGCCACTTTGCCAATGTATACAGTCTTGGGGGGGGCAACTCTGCCCATGCTGGGCCACCAGGACTGTGTCACAGCCCACCTTTGGGAACCTCTGCTTTAACCCACACAGTTCTCATAACAGCTCTCTGGTTGTGGTTGCTGCTTGGCCTCTTTCTATAGAGAATATCATCCTGGGAGCTTATCCATCAGTGATCCCTGAGGTGCTGGCCAGAGCACCTTTTACCATAAAAATATTTTTATGAGTACTTTCTTTATCTCTCTGCTCCTTGTTCACTCTCTCTGTATTTTTTGTTTCTGCTCTATACTTCTTTTTTTACTGGAAGATCGATTCCCTTTTCTCCTCTACTCCCCATTCCTCCCTCTCTTCCCACATTGTACTGTAAGGAATTGTGGATTTAGTGCAAATGATGTGACCTTCTTGTATTTCTGACTCTGTCTCTTCCCTCTCCCTTCTCTGTCTTCATGTCCCTGCTCCCACCACACAGTCTCTTCTTAAGGAGAACGTTTACCCCAGAACTGTCAGATTGAACTATGGCATCCCTAGGGCTGGATTCTCAATTGCACCGGAGCAGATCTCAGCCACAGTGGAAGGGCAGCAGAGAATCTGTTATGGCTTCCGAGCCTGCACTGCCTGTCCTTGGCATTCAGGTATAGTAGCTGAGGAGCTGCTCTAATTATCACCACCGGTATCTCTAAGTAACCTACACTAGTGGAAGACCGCCTCTCAACCACCAACATAGCCCTCCCTTTTATTACACTGGAGGGGGGGAGGGAGAGGGAAGAGATGCAGTAGGTAGCACTGCTTTATGCCAGAGGAGAATTTCCCTGCATGAGTGGGATCTCCAATGGCCTTCTACAGCCATAATATGACCACTGTGCACTGGCCAAAGTGGCTATGGCAGACTAGATTGGGCCCACAGTGTTCAAGCTAGTTTGAGATTGGGCAAATCAAAAGCACTCGTTCCTATTGAGATTATGTATTAGGGACTAGTTCCATATCGGCTAGATGACCTTGTCGATTTTTTCCATCTCTATTTTTTTTTTATTCTGGGGCTTGTTTATTTCTGCTTATTTCCACAAGTTGAAGACAATGAATAATTTGATAGATGCAAGGATGTGTAAAAGTTTGACAGGAAATGAGTTTTGGTGGTCTTTAGTTACTGAGAGTTTTGCCATTGATCTAACTGGATGCAGCACCAGGCTGTAACTGTAAAGTAATTGTACATTGATCCAAAAAATGATGTTAAAAGAGCATTAAGGTTGCGCAGTCAAGTTCTCAAAAGTTAGACTATGACTAACTGAAGCTTGCCCATGCACCCTTAATTTGGCCCCCTCGTGCAGAAGCATGATGATGTCTTTAATTACATGCTCACATACTATTTTTTCACTATATTTTTCAAATTAAAAAGTATCTGGCATTAGTTAGTTCCATGGCACTGGCAGTAATAGGAGGCGGTTATCCTCTGCATGGAGCAGGCAGTGGAAGGGAATGAGATATACTTTGCAGGTATTTGCTGACAGAAGAGGAATAAAGTTTGCGGATGACACAAAGCTGGGAGGTATTGCCAATACAGAAAAGGACCGGGATATCATACAGGAAGATCTGGATGACCCTGTAAACTGGAGTAATCGTAATAGGATGAAATGTAATAGTGAAAAGTGCAAGGTCATGCATTTAGGGATTAATAACAAGAATTTTTATTATAAGCTGGGGACTCATCAGTTACAAGTAACACAGGAGGAGAAGGACCTCAGAGTATTGGTTGATCACAGAATGACTATGAGCCATCAATGTGATATGGCCGTGAAAAAAGCCAATGCGGTCCTGGGATGCATTAGGCAAGGTATTTCCAGTAGAGATAAGGAGGTATTAGTACCGTTATACAAGGCACTGGTGAGACCTCATCTGGAATACTGTGTGCAGTTCTGGTCTCCCATGTTTAAGAAGGATGAATTCAAACTGGAACAGGTACAGAGAAGGGCTACTAGGATGATCCGAGGAATGGAAAACCTGTTTTATGAAAGGAGACTCAAAGAGCTTGGCTTGTTTAGCCTAACCAAAAGAAGGCTGAGGGGAGATATGATTGCTCTCTATAAATATATCAGAGGGATAAATACTAGGGAGGGAGAGGAATTACTTAAGCTCAGTACCAATGTGGACACAAGAACAAATGGATATAAACTGGCCATCAGGAAGTTTAGACTTGAAATTAGACGGAATTTTCTAACCATCAGAGGACTGAGTTCTGGAACAGCTTTCCAAGGGGAGCAGTGGGGGCAAAAGACATATTTGGCTTCAAGACTAAGCTTGATAAGTTTATGGAGGGGATGGTATGATGGGATAGCCTAATTTGGGCAATTAATTGATCTTTGACTATTAGCGGTAAATATGCCAATAGCCTGTGATGGGGTGGGATCTGAGTTACTACAGAGAATTCTTTCCTGAATGTCTGGCTGGAGAGTCTTGCCCACAAGCTCAGGGTTTAGCTTATCACCATATTTGGGTCGGGAAGGAATTTTCCTTCAGGGCAGATTGGCAGAGGCCCTGGGAGTTTTTCACCTTCCTCTGCAGCGTGGGGCACGGGTCACTTGCTGGGGATTCTCTCCACCTTGAAGTCTTTAAACCATGATTTGAGGACTTCAATGGCTCAGACATAAGTTAGGTTAGGGGTTTGTTGCGGGAGTGGGTGGGTGAGATTCTGCGGCCTGCGTTGTGCAGGAGGTCAGGGTAGATGATCATATTGGTCCCTTCTGACCTTAAAGTCTACGACTCTATGAATCCCGGGACTCAGGATTTCTGGGTTCTGTTCCTGGTTATAGATCCCTCAGCCCTTGTCCCTCCACCCTCCATAAGTCTGCCTCTGTTCACCTCTCCTATTTCCCCCCTCCATCTCTGCTCCATCCTCCCCCCACCTCCAGCTCCTGTCCCTCCCCCTTTGCTCCTATCCATCCTCCCCTAGACCTCCCCTCCCTCTGTTCTTATTCAACTCCTTACCCCAGTTCCTGTCTCCCTCCCCTCTGCTGCCACCACAGCTCCTGTCTCACTCTGCTTTCCTCTCATCTGGCTACTGTACCCTCTTCTGCACTGCTTGTCCCCACCCTCTCTCTCTTCGAACATCCTTTCCTTATGTCCCTCCACCCATTCCTCACTGCTCTGTATTCTGAGCCAGGCTGTTTCCCCCTTCTCCTCAGTGCCTGGGCTCCAGAGATAGGAGCATTGAGAGCAGAGGAGATACAGTCACCCTGCTCTCACTTGTGGTGCTCAGCATCACAATAGCCCAGAGAAGCAGGAGCAGAGAGATTCCAGGTTGAGGTGAGTCCCATTCTTCCCACAATTTCCCCCCATAATGTTCAACTTGGCCAAGCTAATCAAGGTCAAACTGCCCCTTGCACTGTCTACACAAGAATTTTATGAAGCATTAGCTATCATGTTATAATAATACTCCTTTTCCTGGGGCAGCCAAACCAACTGAGTCTCCAGACAGGGATCAGCCTGTGTGCAGTCAGGGCCTTAGTGATTAGATTTTATTTCATACCAATGAATATATTTCCATTGGCCATTGAGTTTGGAAGCCAGCTGTACTATTACCTAGACCATATATGCTTTGAACTATTTTTAAAATTCTTAGTGGAGAAATAAATCATGTTCATCAGATACAAAGGAGACGATAGTTTCATACTGTTATAGTTGGGTAAGAGCCAGATTCTGCCACGTTTATTCCTGTTGAGTAGCCCCTTAATTCACAAGTACTGTTATTAATTTGAAGGGGGCAACACACAGAACAAGGTACTCCTTTGCATGAAAAAATATGACAGAGTCTGTTCTTACAAAATTAAGGGTGTCAGAATTGAATAGTGTAGCTGTCATAGGAGACAGGACTTTGGGAACAGATGCAGGATTTCACAGCCTGAGCGTATCTCAAAAACTACCTGTACAGGTTGAGGATTTGGGACCTGGGCAGTAATTGGCCACACCATATATCATCACCTCCTGCCACATAGTCTAAGATAAGCATATGTATGCAACCAGGCTTTGAAGCTAAGTGTTGATCTGACTTCTTGGTGAGAAAATATTAAGGGCTACAATAGGAAGTTACTTGCATTTAGCAAGGAATAGAGAAAAAAATAGCAGATAAGATTGTGTTAATCTGGTGTATTTCTCCCAATTTGACAGGCAAATCGCTTTTATTTTTAACACAAGTATTTTATGCTAGAAATATTTTAAAATCATGCAGAGAACAAGAGAACATTTTAAAAAAATTCAAACCTCCAATAAAGAAGTCATTAGAAATCAGTGGGATGTGTGATACGGAATCATTACTGCTGCATACTGCAGGATACAAACAGACTAACAGTAATTATAGCGCTACAGGAAAAAAATCAATAACTGTTTCTATTTCCTTTCTGATCAAGATTGTAGCATGATACTATCAATCTGTGAGCCAATGTGTCCATTTAATCTTACTCATGAGTATGTAACCTTGGTGAACTCAGTCATGTTTGCTGTGCTTGCAAACTTTTCAGTCTTCTCTTGTGATAGAATCCTGGAGGAATCACATTCACATTATAATTCAATTAAAATAAAACCTAAGTAAAGGGAGTGCTAGGGTTACACAGTTAAGCATTCAAGAGTCACACAATGATAAAGTTAAGGCTGTCTCTCTGTATATTACATCACTAGGTCTAATTCTCCTCTCTCTTGATTTTGTGTAAATTAGGAGTAATTCTAAAGTTGTAAAGCAACACCAGGATCAATCTGGTGTGAGATCAGAATCAGGCCTGAAGGACTTGACTGTCCATTGCCTTGATTAACAGTTAAGCACAGGCTTAACCATTCTGCCTGAATAGGGATGCTTTCCTGAGTTGGGGCTATAACACCTGCTCACCATTCCCACTATAATGAACATTTGCAATGGCTCAGTCTCATAGTAGTACTTAGCTGTCAGCTCACAACTTTTAAATAAATATCGTCATTCCTTCTAGGAAAGAAGCCTCTCCTCCCCTTCAGAATGAGCTACTTGTTTATGAGAGGAGTGCTTATTTCCAAAGCATGGAGCCTTATAAGAAGCACACTACAAAAATGCAAGTATCGTATGGCCCTAGGTACATAATGTCATCATTCTGTGACTAATATTATTTTGCTATAGGCTTCCTTACCATTACAGGGCATTGCAGTATGGAATAGCATTCACTTCCAATCCTGCAGCTCTTGCCCATTCTATTAACTCTTAGAGTGGGTATCGTAATAAATACATAAGAACCATATGCAGACACAGTATATTGGCAAAGACCACGCAGTCACCCATTTTTTAGGTCCTGGTCCAGCAAAGCATTAGTCATATTTTTAACTTTAAGCATATGCTTAAATCCCTCCCCATGTCAATGGAACTTAACTTTAATCTTAACTTTGCTGAATCAGGGTCTTCTTTCCCGGTAGTGCATATTTTCTTTCCATAGGATGATGTCCAAAATGGTTATCTAGAAAGCATCAAACTGGTATTTTATCTTGTGCTAAAACTGGAAAAAAAAATTGTCCACAGATCAATGTGTTCATGATCTTAAGTATAAAGGGAAAATATTAAGGTCGAATTATCATTCACTACATTTAAACTTCATTTCATCTGTAAAACCCATTAAGAATTATTGAAATTTCAATACAATGAAACACTGTAAATTGCCATCAATAAAGGAGGTCACTGCTTGCTTAGCTTTCTATTTGTTTACCTGAACCAGATTCTGAGGGACCTCTCTGCTTAAACCATACCAAAGACAAATCACGCACTTCAAAATTACCTATTCTAAAATAATTTTGACAAAAATGGGTAGAGCAAAAAAGGATTATAGCAGCTATACATCTTTAAAAAATCAATTTTTTAAATGATAGTCTCTGATTCAGGAAAGTTATCAAGCATTTGCTTAACTTTAAGCATCTGCTTAAGTCCCATTGATGTCCCATTAACTTTAAGTATGTGCTTAAATTCTTTCTTAAGGGGCTAAATGAGGAAATGTCAGGAAGCCCTATAGTATTCTTATGTGTTCAGCTGCCAATACATCCTTATTATACAACCCCGTGACAGAGTGAGAGTAGCCTAAGGCTGATGCATCATTCTGTGGAAGCATCCCCACATGGGATAAATTGATGAGGTAATAGTTTAAGTACTCAGTGATTAACTAATTAATAGGGTTATTCAGCTTACCAGCTAGAAACAATTTAAAAAGAGGCAGAGACAGTAGACGCACAAGATCCTGTGGTAGATAAAGACTTGGGGAAAAACCTTCTGATTGGGGAAAACATGTTTATAAAGCACATTGTAAATAAAGCATTTGATGCTGAGCTTGCCGCAGGTGTGCATGAGGACTACTTGCAGTAAGAACCCAGGGAGCGGGAGCTCTGCTCTGTGACAAACCCACTGCATCAGACAAACAGGAATTTCTTACTTCACTGCAGACCTGAGCCATTATTTTTAGGTGACATATCTGAGGAACTGTCCCAGGTTGAGGTGTCAATAGAGGAGGTTTGGGAACAAATTGTTAAAGTAAACATTAATAAGTCACCAGGATCAGATGGTATTCACCCAAGAATTCTGAAGGAACTCAAATATGAAATTGAGAACTACTGACTGTAGTAAGTAACCTATTGCTTAAATCAGCTTCTGTACCAGATGACTGGAGGAAAAGGCTCCAGAGACAATACTGGCAATTACAGGCTGGTAAGTCTGACTTCAGTACCAGGCATATTGCTTGAAACTACAGTTAAGAACACAATTATCAGACACATAGATGAACATGACTTGTTCAGGAAGAGTTGACACGGCTTTGTAAAGGGAAATCATGCCTCACAAATTAGAATTCTGTGAGGAGTTCAAGAAACAAGTGAACAAGGGTGATCCAGTGGACATAGTGTACTTGGCGTATCAGAAAGCCTTTGGCATGGTCCCTCTCTAATCCGTTTTAAGCAAAGTAAGCAGTCATAAAAGGATAAGAGGGAAGGTCTTCTCGTAGATCAGTAACTGGTTAAAAGACAGTAAACATAGGGTAGGAATAAATGGTCATTTTTCAGAATGGAGAGAGGTAAATAACAGTATCCACCAGAGATCTGTACTGGGACCAGTGCTGTTCAACATTTTCATAAATGATCTGAAAAAAGGGATCAACAGTGAGGTGGCAAAGATAATTTCTCAAGATAGTTAAGTCCAAAGCTTAATGCAAGGTTACAAAGGGATCTCACAAAAGTGGGTGACTGAGAACAAAATGGCAAATGAAATTCACTGTTGATAATTACGAAGTAATGCATATTGGAAAACATCCCAGGGATTGGCAACCTTTGGCACGCAGCCTGCCAGGGTAAGCACCTGGTGGGCTGGGCCGGTTTGTTTACCTGCTGCATCTGCAGGTTCGGCTGATTGTGGCTCCCACTGGCCACGGTTCACTGCTCCAGGCCAATGGGGGCTGCGGGAAGCGACGCGGGCTGAGGGATGTGCTGGTCGCCGCTTCCCGCAGCCCACATTGGCCTGGAGCAGTGAACCGCGGCCAGTGGGAGCCGCAATCGGCCGAACCTGTGGATGCAGCAGGTAAACAAACCGACCCGGCCCGCCAGGGTGCTTACCCTGGTGAGCCGCGTGCCAAAGGTTGCCGATCCCTGCATTATCCCAAATATACATACAAAATGGTGGGGTCTAAATTAGCTATTACCACTCAAGCAAAAGAACTTGGAGTCATTGTGATCATTCTCTGAAAACATCTGTTCAATGTGCAGTGGCAGTCAAAAAAGCTAACAGAATGTTAAGAACAATTAGGAAAGGGATAGATAATAAGAAAGTAAATATCATAATACCACTACATAAATCCATGGTACGACCACATGTTGAAGACTGTTTGCAGTTCTGGTCACCCCATCTCAAAAAAGTTCTGGTCACCCCATCTATTAAAAATGGAAAAGGTACAGAGACTGGCAACAAAAATTATTGAAGGTATGAAACAGCTTCCATACGAGGAGAAATTAAAAACACTGGGACTGTTCGACTTGGAAAAGAGACAACTAAGGGGGGTATATGATAGAGGTCTATAAAATCATGACTGGTGTGGAGAAAGTGAATAGGGCAAATGCTATTTACCCCTTTACCTACCACACAAACCAGGGGTCACCCAATGTAATTCATGGGTAACAGGTATAAAACAAACAAAAGGAAGCACTTCTTCACACAATGCAGAGTCAACCTGTGGAACTCATTGCCAAGAGATGTTGTGAAGGCCAAAAGTATAACTGGGTTCAAAAAAGAATTGGACAAGTTCATGGAGAGTAGGTCCATCAATGGCTATTGGTGGTCAGGGATGCAACACCATGCTCTGGGCATCTGCAAGCCTCTGACTGCCAGAAGTTGGGTACTAGATGGTGGGATGAATCACTTGATAATTGCCCTGTTCTGTTCATGCCTGAAGCATCTGGCACTGGCCACTGTTAGAGACAGGATACTGGGTGAGATGGACCATTGGTCTAATCCAGTATGGCTGTTCTTATGAGCATTAAAAAAAAGTACATCTGATACCCTCACTTAGAACAAACTTAAATATGTACATGTTTAGCCTCAAAACATGTCCCATGAGGCCATTATAAAATCATAAGGCCATAAATCAGAACAAAATAGATTTCTTTCTTGGCTGATATGCAATGTGTTAGTTCGGTGCATGTGCATACATGACTAGAAAAACAGACAACAATTTCTTCACATTAAGTTGCTCAGTGTCAGTATGTAAAATAAACCTGTAAATCTGCTGCATAGATTTCTGCCCCAATAAAGTGGGCTGTAGTCCACGAAAGCTTATGCTCTAATAAATTTGTTAGTCTCTAAGGTGCCACAAGTACTCCTGTTCTTCTTTTTGCGGATACAGACTAACACGGCTGCTACTCTGAAACCTGCCCCAATAAATGTTATATATCCCATAAAACATGTTATACCAATAGAATAAAAACCAGCAGGATCTTATTAAGCACCTGGTGGGCTGGGCCGGTTTGTTTACCTGCTGCGTCTGCAGGTTCGGCCGATTGTGGATTCCACATTTATTGTAAATATAATGATAAAGCAAAAGATAAAAGTAAACAACATTGTTTGACTACTTATTCTTATCACTACTTATTCCTTATACACACACATGTGTGTATATATATATATAGATAGATAGATAGATTCGTTCACACAATCACTCATTCAAGTTCTGTATAGGTGTTATAGTTACCAGCCTAGAAGTTGCTCATGCCAAGTTACTGGCCAGGTATCTTGGTCATGAGGATGGAGCCGAGTCTGTGTCAGGTGCACCTGATGCTCCTGGAGGCTGGCAGCAGAACCAGAGACTCAAAATCCCCAGTCTTGAGAGTCCATTCTTATAGGAATTAATTCCTATGTTAGTCTATGGGAGCGGTTTCATTCTGCTGTTGCTGACTCAATCAGCAGATGGCACATTCCTGGTGGCTCCAAACTGTCCAAAGTTTGTTTTTCTCATCCTTCCAGGTGATGGGGTGGATCCCAGTTTACCCTCCGGGGGTTCTGGTGGTCCACTTTACACATTCTTTGGCCGATGGATACTCCCTTTCTAGGCTGGCACCTCCCTAACTATTCATGTACATCAAGCATTCATCAATATACATTCCATAACTTAACCATATTTTAATTTACTGTCTCCACCACTTTCAGGGTGTGTGCTAATTCATTTGAGACTCCCGGCCCTTTAATCACAGAGGGTGGGGGTCTAGGAGCCGTTGCTGTTACAATGAAGTGAAAGTCACTTAACGGCTTATAGTGTTTGTTTACATTGTATCAATTACTTCAAGAACAAAGTCAATTAACTCAGTTTGTAAGTTTTACATAGTAGTAAAGTATCTTTCACAGGACAGATACAATCAATGGTTTCTACAGACAGTAGCTTACAAGTTTTAACAGAAGACCCAAGTGATTTTTGTACTTGGTGAAACTGTTGGATTTTAAAGTGTGGGGGACAAATTATTGGGGGGGTCACTGTCACTTGGGGGAATCACTGTTAGTACCTTCTTTAATATCCCTACAAACATTCCTACTCTGGCTGGGGTTCTTAACTTTAATTATGGGATTACACTACAGTTTAATCTCTACAAATATATGCCTACTAACTTTTATTGGCCAGGTTTTCATAGGTACTAAGTACCTGCATCTCCCATTGGCTTCAGTAGAAATTATGGACATTCAGTACTTTTGCAAATCAAGCTAAGTGCTTAAATGTATTAACAATATTTACCTCACCATTCACAGCTGCCATTTGTTATTACACAAAAAAGAAGTAAACTTCAGTCACAGCAGTTTATGAAAATAACAAACCATTAGGCCCAACAAATATCCAGACCCTGACATGCAGCTCAGTTCCCTACCATCATGTTTTACACCTCAGGTCTTCACAGTTCATTGTAATGGATATATTGAGCCACAGATTTGGGGTATGGCAACACTGCAAGAAGACACCTATGGGTGGCTCATGCCAGCTGACTTGGGCTGTGGGACGTGGACTAGGGAGCTGTGTAATTCTGGTGTAGATGTTTGGGCTCTGGCTGGAGCCAGAGCTCTGGGATCCTTCCACCTTGCAGGATCTGAGATCCTGGGCTCGAGCCTGAACGTCTACACCACAATTAAACAGTCCCTTAGTCTGACCCACACAAGCAGTGAGAATGGACCATTATGATCATCTAGTTTGCCCTTCCGCATAATGAAGGCCAAAGGACCTCACCCAGTAATTCCTGCAGAAAGTCCATAAATTCTGTTTGAGCTATGGCATATCTTTTAGAAAGAAATCCAGTAAAGACTGCAGGTGATTGATAATGACAGCATCATCATGCATGGTGCACCTAACTTGCATGCAGGCTTGCACAAACATTGTTGGGTCACTGACATTACCCATGCTAGTCCGTCACAAGAGAAGTTGCTTCATTTACCTTAAAGCCATCACATAATTACATTATGTGTGGAGGAGTAACCCACTGCTGACAACGTTCCCTGATACACCCTTCCGATTACCTGTGCGATATTCCTCTCCACTCACGTAATCCTTTCTCTGCAATTCTTTGGTAATACGTTTTCATGCGTCGAT
Organism: Chrysemys picta bellii; assembly: GCF_011386835.1. NCBI lineage: Eukaryota > Metazoa > Chordata > Testudines > Emydidae > Chrysemys > Chrysemys picta. The sequence goes on from NC_088791.1 coordinate 38,009,368, forward strand.
AAATAGTCATGTGCACTTCAATCTACAACTATCCAGAAACTTGTTTCACATCCTTCAGATAAACATAGTAGTCAATATTAAACAACCTAATGCACTCCCCCATAGTAAATCTGTGCCACCAACTTTGTAAAGCAATCGATTCACTGTCCAGTGGTGATAGATGTTCCATTCTCTATGCAATCATAGCTACATAAATAAATATGTTCTTGCTTCAAGTCTATATGCTTATTCTTTTGCACAAATAGCATTACGTAAGTTATTGGATAAAATTCAACAGCTAACACATCAAAGCCAAACATTATAGTAAGATATCTCAAGACAAAATTCTTACACGGTAATGGCAAAACAATGATCTGCATAACTTACACCAGACACACTAAGGCCACGTAAAGATCAAAATTAAAAATAAACATCTCTCTTCATAGCTAAGGACACGCATGCAAATCCATGAATGACGTTGCTAAGAACCAAACAATTAAATCTGGAATATACAGTCAGGTAACAGACTGGCTATTGGGCAGTTCACTGAAGGCAATGGGGGAGATTTTCAAAAGCTCTTAAGGCATCTAGGAACACAGGTAACACAGAAAGTCAGTGGGATTTGTGCTCCATAACCCTTAAGTACTTTTTGAAAATCTCCCTTAGCATCATAAATATCTCCTCCTGATTAGCTGCTGTGCCAAAAGAGGTATCAGCTACATGTCTGCAAATGAGCTGGCAACACATGTTCATTATCAATGTCATTTTCCTCCAATCAGAGTCACATTATTCCCATTTTGAAAGGGCAGATTTTGTTGCACAGCATTGCGTTCAAAGGGGAAAAAGTTTTCTAGCATGAGTGCCTGCTTGAGTGCAGTTTGTTCTGGCCAGGCATCAAGCGCTTGCTTTACAAAGCACCCATCGAACATAATTAAATCATGTTTTCATGCAGGATAGGCAGCAAAATCATCTATAATAATGTGAGCATTGCATACATGTGGACATTAATGCTATGACATTTTTACCTACATAAATATCACTGCACTGGAATCAAAGTTCCTTTGACACATTTTAACATAATCATCGTCCTTGGTACTGGATACTGAGGACAAAGTACATGGGAAGTTGACAAAGCAGTAAATACAGATTACACACGGCATGATTCAGACTGTTGTGACTTGCAAATCACTCTCCTTGAAGAGACCCCAGCATCATACAGCATGAAGCTACCAAAAACTTTCACAGGCATTATAAGTCTATAGTGCTGTTTGATCATGAGTCTATGTCTGCATGCATTGCCTGAAATCCTGGCCCTGCTGAAGCCTATGGGAGTTTTGCCATTGACTGAATGGGACCAGAATTTCACCTAGTAAATTGCAAAGGTCAGTAATGGATCACCATTGTAGGTGAAAACAACTGGGAGTCCTTGTGGCACCTTAGAGACTAACAAATTTATTTGGGCATAAGCTTTCATGGGCTAAAACTGGAAGTGGGTTTTAGCCCACGAAAGCTTATGCCCAAATAAATTTGTTAGTCTCTAAGGTGCCACAAGGACTCCTTGTTGTTTACGCTGATACAGATTAACACGGCTACTCCTCTGAAACCTGTCATTCTAGGTGAAATCTCCTTGCAGAGTTTCATCACCAGACATGTTTAGAAATCTAATTTGGAGTCTGTATATTCTAGTGTAGGCGTTCCCTTGTCATCTCCTCCCACTTCCAGAGAGCATTATGAGAGTTGCCAGAGACCAAAAACAATTTGGCATTGTTTTGGTAGAGAGACAGAAGACCATGCAGCTCAGCATGGCTCCTCGACATCTAGTAGTCAAATATTCAATCAAGGCTATTTGTAGCTTCACACATCATTAACTTTGCATACATACGCAACCGAGTCACATCATCCATCCTGTTATCCTTGAGCCAAAGCAACTTTGTATTATGTCGTGCCCTAGACTTTCCTGTGAGTTAAATGTGCACATTGTTGCTCTCATTATCCAAAAACAGTGCAAGATAGGTATTCATGGAAATAATACCCAACTATCCAGTGTCTCACTATTCATCTACAGTTATTTGTGCTACTCTAGCAATGCTTTTTAAAAATGCAGTTACAGATGGGGGTGTGACACAGGTAGGTCGTACTTTACAATGCAAACTGTGAAAAGATAAATCTTTGAAATGTAACTATTATGATTTGTTTTCATTCTGAAATAGATCTTAGATGCACTCAAAATATTTGAAAACTCATGGTAAGCACTACACGTTTAATTGGCACAACATATAGGAAAATCAGTATTCTAAACCACTCTGATAACATGTGTCACCAACTGATTAACATAAAGTAATCAGCTCCACCTACAGTCACTTAAAGTTGTCCAGTGCCCAGTTCTTAAGGCACGGGAGTGATAAGCACAGTCTTTAACTCTGTGGACAGACCAGAGCAGCATCTTTTGAAAAGGTAATCTAAACGTATACTGCAACAGAGAGTCCTGTGGCACCTTTAAGACTAACAGATGTATTGGAGCATAAGCTTTCGTGGGTGAATACCCACTTCGTCAGACGCATGTAATGGAAATTTCCAGAGGCAGGTATAAATATGCAGGCAAGAATCAGTCTGGAGATAATGAGGTTAGTTCAATCAGGGAGGGTGAGGCCCTCTGCTAGCAGTTGAGGTGTGAACACCAAGGGAGGAGAAACTGCTTTTGTAATTGGGTAGCACCTCTACCCCGATATAACGCTGTCCTCGGGAGCCAAAAAATCTTACCGCGTTATAGGTGAAACCACGTTATATCGAACTTGCTTTGATCTGCCAGAGAGCGCAGCCCCGCCCCCCATAGCGCTGCTTTACCGCGTTATATCCGAATTGGTGTTCTATCAGGTCACGTTATATCGGGGTAGAGGTGAATCTGTCAAAAAAACACCTTGAGTCCTTTTGGGGCCAATGGCAGCTCTGCTAATGGCAGCCAAACATCAGCAGCCTCTGTAAATGGATCACAGAAGCAAAATTTCAGAGCTTATGAAATTTGATTGTTAACGGGATACATCCTGCTTATCAGAGAGCCCATGATCACAGGTCTCGGCTTTCCACGCCCCATGATTTCAGAAAAACGGTGAGTTAACAGTCAGCATTAGCTCCCTTGTGTCCTGATTCACCAAGATACTGAAGGTACATGCTTAGGTTTAAGCATGTGCGTAATCTCTTTGACTTACATTAGGCATGTGCTTACACACCTCGCTGAATAGAGGCTTGGTTGTGAGCAATGTGAAAATTTGATATAAAGATCATATTTAAAACACCCCATCAAATAACTAGGCACATCATTCATCAACATGCAATGGCACTGAAAGAAGGCCAGCTCCATACTTAATCCTGACACCAGTAAAGGAGAGAATCAACACAGTGTAACCTTATGAGCAGGTACACGGTGCCACAAAGTCTTTGCGGCTAAATATATGTAAGTGCCAGTGTCTGTAAAGCTTCACAGTAAGTGCCAGTGTCTCAAGTGATTCACATTGAGCAAGTTCTGTGCTCATATGACAGTTACAAGAAGTTCAGGTACTTGGTATTGTATCAAGAGATAAATACTTGCCTTATTTCTAACACATTTGGATTGTCATGTTACCTAAAGCGGTTTATTGAAAAATACTTGATTGCTTGTCAAATTATCAATTAAGGGCGCTCTACTTGCTCCCGTTAAAAATCCATATCAGTTCATGTATTAAGGCACGGCTTACGCTTATGGCAAGTAATGGATGTAAACATCACTCTCATTTGTCATGAAACTTGATACGTGTGGTTCCCCAGCAACTCTTTGCAAAATCAAAATAAGTTGAACAAGAAGTTGCATATAGTTTAGCATTACTATTATCAATATATACTGCCCTAGCACCTACAGGCTAAGAGTATGTCTGCACAGCCGCTGGGAAGTGACGCACATGTGCTAGCTCTGCTTGAGCTAGCCACCCAAGGATCTATCGGGGTTTTGGTGTGATTGTATTGGGTGACTAACCCAAGCCGCTGAATGTGCCAGTGCACACTGCTAGTTTTAGGCACTAGCTTGAACAGAGCTAGCGTGTATATGTCTACCTGACCTGAGAGTCACAGTTCCCAGCCACTGTTTTACCTTAAGACCAGGTCAGTGTCCTATTGTGCTAGGCACTGTAATCATATAGTAAATGACTGCCTTTGCTCCAAAGATGTTATTGCCTAAAAGATGAGACATAACAGCTGGGTGAGAAACAGTCGGGCAGGAGGAATGATCTTTTAGTATAGACTAGCTGTGTGAATTTTCAGTATAATTTTTACCATGTTCAGCACATCTCTCACATTAGTTAAAGAAAAGCAATAATAAAAACAATAATATAATATATAAATAATATATAAAACAAAAATAAATAATATAATATATAAATAATATATAAAACAAAAATAAAAACATTAACCAATTCAAAATACCATCAAAGGAATTGCCACACGGTTTTCTAGATTTTAAGGCCATAAAGAACCATTGCAATCATCTAGTCTGACTTCCAGCATAACACAAGCCATGGAATTTCACCCAGTAATTTGTGCTCAAGCCCATATCTTGTGGCTGAGCTACAGCGATAGACCAACATTAGGCCGGGCCTCTTGTAAACGCCCAAATTTATTCATTTGTACCCAGATCCCAATAGGATTTAGGGGCCTAAATATCTTTGAGGATCTGGGCCTTAGTAACTTAGACATTTTTAAGATCCAGATGGAACAGCTTTAAGTATACTTTTATACTGAACAGAAAATCAACTGTAAAAGCTTATCTATTTGGTGAAGAGTTGGCCTATTGCTATTTTTTTTCCACATCATGTACTATGAAAAGCCCAATAACAAGGCAGATTAAGCTTGACTGACATCTGCACATCAAAGTTGACACTCTGCACGTATATGCAATGATTTCCTTCCAAATCTAATGTCTCTATTATATGTTTCTAAAAGCAACACACACACACGTATGTCTGGATTAGAGACAGCAAGCCAGAGTCACGTGTCAGTTACCACAGGTAGCACTTGCCCATGAACAGCACACAAGAAAGAATTCATTTCATAGAAATACTGGATGCTGTAAAATAACTTCCATGGGGTGCTATTCCCATCAGAGAATATTGAACCTGGAAAGCAGAGGTCATGAATTGTGTGTCTCCTAAGCTGTACAGTGCAGGAGTGATGAGCCATGATGTACATATAGAGAACAAAAGTGTTTGGAAGTGTAGTATAACAGTGTGCATGTCACTACTGCACAAGTACCTGTGACTACTCAGGTGAGTGGGCAAATCACATCCCCGAGGCACGAATGAAGAGGAAACTCTGTGAGTGGAAATAAACCATCTAGGGAACCAGGAGCACTATAACTTTCTGTGTTTTATTGTGATGGAAAGGGGAAAGACAAGTTTCTTAAAAGCCTCTGTTGAACCCCCTTGTTTTCTGGACAAGAGAATACATTCTTCAGCAGTGGTATGGCCCGAGTTTCTGTGCTTATATATCATTATAAATATTGTGATTTCTAGGATGCCCTACTTCATATTGGCTGGCCATTAGAGATCAATCTTTCCTGCTACTTTGGTATTTCCACTGCTGGCTGTGACTAGAACTAGGAAGTGCACAGACATATAAAAATGGGAGGTAATAATGTTAGCCATATATATTTATATTTAGAGAGACATGGTTGAAGATTTGGATCACTTCAAACTAATTCTCCCATTCTAGGATTAGTACAGATCATTTAATAGGACACTTGAGTATGGACCAGAATGCCTACGGTATACTTTAATACAAGGGTGCTGCTGCATTTTTTAGAAGTTTCATCTTTGAAAAGAGACATTAAACGGAGACCCTTTCTGTCCATCCCTAGTGCCAGCCTATTCATTGTAGAGTTAATGAGCTCACTGAATATCTTTTTAAAAGTAGAAGATAATCCTAGTATCAGGCTATCACATCTCTCAACAAAACAGGTTTCAGTGGCCAGGAGTTTCTGTCAGAGATATAAAGGAGCTTAATAGCTGTAGCTGTATGCTGTATACCATTACAGGATTATTTAGGATATTAGGTTGTAAAGTGCTTTGGATACCTTGATTATGAAAGGAGCTATTAAAAAAAAAGATTATATCGTACTTCAATTTTGGACTAGGTTGTGATTTAACAATCTACCCTGAGTCAGGGGCAACATTTGTAGTTGTTGCCTCAGAAATAGATCAGAGGACAAAGGAGAGTGGGTCACAATATGGTTCTTGGTTTCCTTTTCCTTCCAAGGGGGGAATTATCTGCTATTGGTATAGACCAGTAAACAAGTTACTTGTTGTGCTGCACCAGCTCAGCTCTGCCAGCCAGAGCATCAGGGGATAGAGTCAAGGCTGCTCTTTCCCTTGTTCTGCTACTGGTGATGTGTGTTGCCAATGCTGGGAAGTAAGAGGGTACCTTATGTCCCTTATTTCCATGCATAATTCTATATGTAGAAGTGGGGCTATTTCAATGCCCCAGACACACATGACTGCGGGGAGACACAAACCATGGAACATCTGTTTGTCTGCAGGCTCCTGGAGGAACCACACACTATGGAAGATCTCACTAGGGCTACAGACTGGGCCATATCACGTGCCCAACACTGGAAAAATCCATGATTGTGATGGAAGGACACAAGAATAAGATGTGTGGATACAAAGGGCAATTGAAAAATCTCATGGCTAATTTTATTCACTGAAAAGTGATAAATTGAGATGGAGATGAAGGGGGTTCCCACAAATATCAAAAGGAGACATTTTTACCTTTGCACTGTCGGGAAAGCCTTCACATTGTTTCAATAAGTAGCAAAGAGTATCTGCAGGATATAGAACAGTCTTTACATTGGTCCAACTCTTCTATTTAGTTTAGTTTGTAGCCCTTTCTCTCTTTAGCCACTGGCTGCATCACACAACTGCACAATTAAAGCTGAAAATCTGGAAAGAAAAGGCTTGAGAAACAAAGAAATAATCAAATGCAAACATTTTTGATTGTAGAAAAAATCCCTTTGCTTTTGGGGCTTGATGAAGCGTGTTTTGGAGTTGGGCAAAAGACCCTCATTAATTTCATTGAACACTGTATTTGGGGCACTTTGACCTGATCCAACAAAGCTCTTAAACATATGCTTAACTTTAAGAAAATGAGCAATCCCATTGATTTAAGGGGAACTACTTACATGCTTTAAATTAAGCACATGCTTACATTTTTTGTAGGATTGGGACCAGAATGCCTTAGAGGATTGAGCCTTTGGAAAGTAAATACATTGCTATGTTTCCATCAATTTAACCCCTACTCCATCAACTACTAGCCCATGTAATGGAATAATCAATAATTCTATTTAAAGCACTACCCAAGTTAATCATTGAATATTTAGAAACCAGTCTCAGGTTAAGCCAAGTGCCTACTTGAGGTATGTGTCTGTTCTTTTCACACAACTAAAGATAAACCTTTAACTGTGACATTTAAATGCAAAATTAATGAACCTATGCTGAGAATAAGCAGATCAGTAAGTGGAAAGCTTGTCCTTGAAAAAAAAACAAAGGTTATCATATATAGGCAATAAATACCCACGTTATCTTTTTCCTCTTAAAAGATCTTACCATCTCTAGTCACAGGTTTTGCATCCATAGATGGCCACATCAAATTACTTTCAAAGCTGCAGTAAGGCAAATTCAGTGTGTATCCACCTTTATATTCCAATCATTGTCCAAGGTATTCATACTATTTCCTTTTTTCATCATGTTCATTGTTCAAAATCAAGTGTCCTGACTAGGAAAGTCTCCTTTTCATTATTCTGTAGTATGATTTCTGGCCATTCATGTCTTTCCTTGTTTACTGCTTCCTTAAATTCTATGGAAGAGAGAAAATAACATGCCAGTAAAATCTTCAGTACTAGTATTGAGAATATCCATATAACACCACATTACAATCCTTTATAGAATTCACCGTAAATCAAGCACTGAAATCCTGATAGCAATTCTCAGGACCAAGATTATATTAGTTAATTGAACAACGTGAATTGGTTTTGATGAAAATAGTTTTATTGTGAGTGGCTGATTGAATAAAACTAATCTATTCTTGATACAATCTTCAGATTATGATTTAGTGCTTAGCACCCTGTAGATGTTTTACCAGGTTTGGAATGTGCTGTTTTTCAATGTATATGTTATGAAAGGGAAAGCAAGTGCTAACATATAGAAAACTCATACAATTGGGACCTAGGGCTTTCCAGTTTAATGCATTGGTGTTAGCAGTCCTTTTATTTTCTAAACCGCACTGTGATCTGCAGATACAATGGGCTGGGCACCTGCAACTGTCATTGAAATCAGCGGGAACTGCAGATGCTCAGAAACTCTCAGGTTTTGGCCATTTAAATGCAGATAGCTGAGAGGGAGTGATGCCCTTAGATCTATTCAGGGAGTGGCCCCTGTGTGCCTGGATTTCCTCTCTCCTGTCTGGAAGTTGGGCTGAGCCACCTTTGTGGAATGATCTCTTTTTTTGGACAGAACTGGGGATTGGAACCAGGCAGAGAGAGGGCAGGGGCTAGTGGGTTGAAGAAGGAATGGATGAACCTCAGGCAGAGCCAGGAAGGGAAGGTGCCAACTAAAAATCAATACTGTCTGGGACTGTATGCTTTTCCTCCCCCATGGAACATCTAATGGGGCTAGGGGCAGACACCTGGTGCAGCGGTGGCCAGAGGAAATCCCTAGTTGCATTGCTGCAATTGAGTCATGCTACCAAGGAGCAAGCCAAGCACCAGTGTGGATAGAGAGTGGCTAATTCAGAGATACAGGGACTGTATACAGATAGTCCTTGCCTCCCACTGGTCCCTGGGGATCGTCTAAGGTTGGCGGTGGTTTTCATGGCCTATTTTGTGTGCAAGTAGAGCAAATTAAACCCCTTATGGTGTTTTCCTTTCCCACCAGCTTTTCTCCTGTGGATTTAACCATTAAAGGGAAGTAGTATCACTCTTTAGTTTTTACTTGCAAAGGTACATAAGACTGGCATATTTAGAAACAGTGTGTGGAATTTTCGAAAGTACTCAGCATTGGCCAAACTTTTCTCTCATTGAGCTCAAAGGAAGTTGCACTGATGCTTTCAGAGGGAGCAGATTCCTGATTGCTTTTGAAATCCCTTCCATAGAGGATGCAGATATTTTTCAGTGATTCCAACATAACTTTTTGTTCTTTCTGGCTTTTGATACATTCTGTTCTCAGGAGGTCATCTGCATGCCTGTATGACAGAGAATGAGAAAGCTTCGAAAGCCACCTTCTTCACTGCTCATAGCTGCTGCTCAGCAAACTAGTACCAAGGCAATGTGTGAAATGCAGCAATTAAAATATCAAACTTTCTGGATTCCTGCTGGGGCCCACGCACGCATTCTCCAAGTATTTTGACAGGGCTAATAAAAACATTCATATTAGTTAATGAAAACAAGAGACGTACCATTCTTCTTCAGAAAAGGGGGTCCTGTGAGTTCTGCAAAGGATGCCCATGAGGCTGTTCATTCAGCTGCTTACCAGCAATAACATCTGGCATGCAGAAATGTAACTCAGATCCTTGTTGGAGGTTTCAGAGATCCCTAAACAAAGACACTTACGAAAGATAATTTGAGCCAACTTAAATTTTGGAAAGCACAATAAAATCAGTGGCTGAATGGATAGGGCATTGGACAGGAACTTAGGAGAGCAGGGTTTGATTCCTAACTCTGCTGTTGAGTGACCTTGGGCAAGACATCACACCTCTTTGTGCTTCAGTTTTCCCATCTGTAAAATGAGGATAATGATACTGGCCTCCTTTATAATGTGCTTTGAGATCTAACGATGGAAAGCACTGTATCAGAGCTAGGTATTGTTGCCATTTTCAGCAAATCATATTTCTGTTGAATTTCCTGGCCTTGATGTACTAGTGTCATGGTACCCCAACATTTTTTGCTGGCATGTATGCTATTCTCATATGTTAAAGCCTTGAGGTATTGGTCCCTTACAAAATATCAAATCTTGGAAATTCAAAAAACTGCAGCTTCCCAATCATATTTGTTCCACTGTCTTCATTGCCATCATGTGACATATTCATCCCGGGGCACTCTGCCATGGTCCTCCTCCTCCTTTGAGACCATGTTAATTGAGACAGAAGGGCGTGCTCTAAGAACCACAAAGTTGACATACTCTGACTTTATACTTAAAGGATTAAGTACATCATTTTGACATCTCCACCTGTCTTCATAACCCAAGCTTTCAGACACCAGCCTAAGGCCCTAAGTACCAATGCGCTATTATAAATGTAATTAAATATACTCACTGAGGTACCTTCCCTTTGCAGTATGCACATACGTAACACTCATTATCATGAATAGGAATTACCTATTCGCATGGAGAAGAAACACTCTCCCTTTATAGAGGAAGTAGATTATTCCTGGGTATATGTGATAACTAATGCCCCAATCCTTCAAGCTGCTCTATGTGAGCCAACCCCTGCAGAGTCCTATTGCCTACAATGGAGCTCCAGGTGGGTTTAAGGGTCCATGGGCAGGATCAGAGCCAAAATTGGGTTGGACACCAGAAAAAAATGATTCCTAACAAATTATTGAATGATTTTTTGTTGTTTTTCTTCAATCAAACTACTGAATGGAGCGCAGACAATTAGCTAAGGCAGAATATGGCACAGATTGTTTGTTGAATAGTGAATAAGTGCAGAATTCACCAAAGTATGAATTTAGCAAAAAATATTCAGTGAGTTCTACTGGTAACCCTTTTTTTTTTCATACCTCTGTGTTTTGGCCATGTGCCAACGCTGCTTGGAGTTTGAAGAGTTGCCTCCACTCCATGTTTCGTAATTATATGGCTACTGGTTCATCTGAGTTCCCTGATTTGCTTCTCACAAAGCTGCCGCAATTTGTATCTCTCACAAGTGTAATAAGGAAGTACGGTAGTTTATGCACAGCAGATACGTAGTTTGAGACCCAGCTATCAGTAAATTAGATGAACTTAATATAAGGACACTAGATTACTGTTTCTTTTCCAATAGTACATATTTACATGGATATTGGTGTATCTTTCCTGAATATGGCAAAATATAAACATTAGTGATTGTGTGATGTAACCAACATTTTTTATATTCTGTACAGTCAACTTTATATTTACAGCAGTTTGGGTGCCTTTCGTAACTTACCTTGAAACAATTTTCAACACAACTGATGTTTTTTTTAAAATTTGAAACTATGAAATCATAGTATATGCAAGAACTGTGTGCTACTTAATGTTAAAACAAGAGTCCAAGAGTGAAGAACTTCACTTCTAATCCACTTTTGCAACTGATTAGTTTTGCATTGTTACGGTTGATAAGTTGCTCATTACTAGTATTGTTATTTTACTAGTATTTACTAGTATAGTATTATTAGTTAGATTACAATACCACCAGCGCCTCAGTCAGTGCTCCACTATGTGAGACACTGAACAAACACATACTAAGTGAGAGTGATTGCTGCAAGAGTTTACCATCTGATTTAATCTCTCTGTACTTCAGTATCCCTGTCTATAAAATGGGGATATCAATACCTTTTCACCTTTTTTAAGTGCTTTGAGAGCCTGGGAGGAAAGTTTAAATGTGAAGTATTAGTATTATTAGAACCAAGGGTAGAATTCGACACAGGGATTAGCAATGAAAAGAATTATGAGGTCATAAATTCTAATCTGACCCTCCGGTCAGGAGGCCACATCTTCATCTGGTGTAAATAGGCATAGCTCCACAGAGCAGCTCACCAGTTGATCAAATGGGGATCTGGCCTAGTTAGTTATATTTTTCTACAGATGAGATGACCTAGTGGTGTCTGGATTCAAGTTCTACCTAAATTAGAATTCAGGCTTGGGATTTCTATCCAAATATTGAAAACATTCCAGAGCTTTATTCAAATCTGGCATTCAGAGCAAAATGCCAGAAATCTCATGAAAACTTGTGTTTCCAGGATATTTCCATGGCTTTTGCCTGGTGCCCATATTACTCTACTTCTCTCAGCACAATTCTCCTCTATGGACAGGGCCACCCAGAGGATTCAGGGGGCCTGGGGCAAAGCAATTTCAGGGGCCCCTTCCATAAAAAAGAGTTGCAACACTATAGTAACATGTATTTGGAAATGTAAAAAATAACCAGTGAAATACATTCAAAAATTAATTTTTAATAATTTGAAAATACAGGAAATACATTATTTAAAAACATTAAATGCTTTAATGGTATGTATACATTTGCAATTACATAATGGGCTGTCGCTGGGTGATGGTTGGTGCCAATGGGCTGTCGCTGCCTGGGGGTGGCACTACTGTTGCCCAGGACTGGGTGGGGAGCTGGGCTCTGGGTTGGGGGGTGGGCTTGGAGCTGGGGGTCAGGGCTGTCGGGGGGATGGGGTCAGGGGGTGCCCAGTTCAGAGGGGCTGGGCTCGGAGCTGGGGGGTCAGGGCTGTGGGGGGATGGGGTCAGAGGGTGCCTGGCTCAGAGGAGCTGGGCTCAAAGCTGGGGGTCAGAGCTGGGGGGGTGCCTGGCTCAGAGGGACTGGGCTCAGAGCTGGGGATAGGGGGGTGCCCGGCTCAGAGGGGCTTACCATGCCGCTTACCCCCCTCTCCCAGAGCCTCAGCGAGCCGCGTCCAGGAGCTTGTGCCGCTCGGCCCGCCGGAGCTCGCAGCCCCGCCCCCTTACCATGCGGCTCCGAGCGGGAGGACTTCAGGCCCCACCCGAGCCACGGCGCTGCAGTGCTGTCCAGGGCCACTCCTGGACGTGGCACGCTGAGGCGGGGGATGGGAGAAGGCGAAGGCGGAGGTGGGGGGGAGCCTCTGACATTCTCGGGGGGCCCCTGAGGGGCCCGGGGCAAATTGCCCCACTTGCTCCCCTCCCCCCCCCCGGCGGCCCTGCCCATGGATTATACTCATCATTGCTATTTCCTTGCAAGCAGCCTACAGGTCTTTATCTCCTTCTAACACTCTTCAGGGGGTATTACTGGATAGTTCCATATCACTGTCTCTTTGGAGGTTGCCATGTCAGGCTGCCAATCCCACAAGTCCAACAGGGTATTCCAAGGTTAGCAGCTGGCCTAACCCAAACTGTGAAACTGGAAGCACTGCTTGTGCCTACTGGAACTACAAATCCCAGAAGTCCTTTCTCAATTCCATAGGACCGGGATAAGGTGTTTAGTTTTATGCTTTAATAAATCTCACTACATCAAAGTAGACTTGTGTGTGTTATAGTGCGTGTCATTGCTTCAAACATTTGCCATGTGGATCCCAGGCAAACTGTTCCATCACAGAGCTGGTCTTTTTAGGTATAGAACCCAGCTTCCATGTGGTCAGTGGGCACGATTCCCAACGGCTTTACATGATTTACATGAGCTCGCCTTTGGCTCAGTATGTTCAGAAATGATCTTTATTAGCATCTCTGCTTGATATCAAGGAACTTCTGTGAAATAGCCTGTTCTTACTGCAACCCTTTATATTTTTATTCCATTAATGCACATGATAAAAAGCTGTACACAATAATTTTAATATGTTAAGGATATTTTTAGGAGCTAAATTCTTTTTTTTTAATTACTGCATGTATAACTAATTTACTAGTGGTATTGATCAAACTGATTACCCTATCTAAGTAATTGGTGCTTTTTGAAATTAATCTTTCATTTGGTATGCCAAAAGTAATGTTAATTCATTTGCCAGAGAGTTGCTGCATAGGTGACATATTACAGGTTTATTATATCTTCAGCATTAATACTATGGTCCTTTACATGCAGCTCATGGTGAAGGAACAGAACACATTTTTCTGAATTGTACATAATAATTAAAACTCATTTAGGATGATATAGACATTCCTAACTCAATTGCTGTCTTGTAAATTATACAAATACCTCATTCTTCCAGGCAACTGCTCTTGTTGAATTATTGTACATTGCTCTCTGACACTAGCTTTAGAGGAGAGAATGATACAGCAGCCTAGGACTGCGTTTTCTACATAATTATTGTCACAACAACCAGTCCATGTCACGTTACATTACTTGCCCTCATTATATTTGTCTCGAGAGTGTAAAACAAATTAGAATATGAATGGCTCACATATTCTGTGAAATATGTTGTAATTTCTATTGTTTTAACCTGTTGACTATTCTGTTCGTTGACTAGATGGCTCCTCCCGTATCTACAGTCTCCTTTAACCTCCAAGGAAAAAGAAAAAGGGCCAGATGCTGAAAATACAAAACCCTGAGGATGAAATCCTGATTCCATTGAAGTCAATGAGAGTTTTCCCATTGACTTGAATGGGGCCTGAATTTTGCCTTGAAAGTATAGAGTCTCCTTATGCTCTACATCTTGTTGTCCCTTAGCAAATGGCTGTTGAAATAACTAGGAACCCAATATTTCAGAGAAGGAAGATGCTGAGTTACTGAGTAATGCAACTTTGGGGGCTGGTATTCGATTGTTCCAATTGCTTGCCCACCAGTAGTACAGTGATGACTTTATTCCATCAGTGACAGATAGGACTGGGGAAAATAACAATATGCAACACATCAGTGGCAGAATTAAGAGGATCAATTTCCCAATGGCCATTGCTCATGGGTTGGTAGCGTAGCCTCCATGAACTCACCTAATCTCCATCCCTAGCAGCTGTCAAGGTGAGCGTCAGTGACCCAACTTCATGATCAGTCAGAACCCAATCTATACTCAACATAAGCTCGCTAGTGACCCAAATTTGTGATAAATATTGCAACAGGACCAGGTGATAGCTCAAATTGGAACTATTCTGGTGGAAGAGTTGTTAAAGAGAATACATAATGACATGATATAAATGTGTTATGACACTAATTTCAATAAGAATGGAAAGTTGTACTTGAACCCAATTTGGTTACCATTTTATTATTCTAATCTGATTATAATTGTGTTGTTTCTCCTAAAGCATGATGGGCAAGAGTCTCAGCTGGTATAAATTGGTATAGTTACTGTATTTGTTCAGCCATGCTAAAAAAACCTCTTTGTTCAAGAAAAACGAGTAATTATTCATTGGAAGTAAAAGGAAGACAATGTTTATTGACGTTTGTCCATCCATCCATATTTTGTTCATCTCTATCCAGAGATTAAAAAGTATGCGATAGCAAGGAAAGGTAACATATTGCATTTATAACTATTTACTCTGCATATTACACAATCTGTTGAGTACATTTAACAACATCTGGGAACAGTCCAAATGCTTATAAAAAATTGCTGTAACTCTCATTAGCATTTTGAAGCTGTCAGCCATTTTTATATAGGTCAGTAGAATGTAACATGCCAAGGGAACCAGTTGGCATATTGTTTTGTGTCAGAACAAATGTGATTAACACTGTGCCAGATGTGTGTCCTCATGAACTTCCAGTAGAGATCAGAGAATTAGACCGTGGAGTCAATTAATGCAATTGAAAGTGCTGCATACCACAGATTTGTGTGCCCGAACAAGTACCGTGCATATAGGTCTATGAGGACCACTGAATGTGTGTGTATATAATGTAATTGAACAGATATATTCCCATTAAAGATTTTGAATGACTTAGATGCTACAGAGACATTCCTATGATAGAAAGAATTAAAATATTATTATTATTATTACTATTATATTATAAATTATAAATAATGTGTATGTGTTTACATGCACAAAATATTCTTTATAGGTATGTCTAAATATACATTTACTATGATAAGGAATTAAAAATATTTAAATTAAATGAAGAAATACACCTGGCATTTAAATGTAGGTTCAACATCAAAATGGCATATAGATAGATAAATATAGTTATATAAAAGGTTTTAGGTTCAACATCAAAATGACATATATATAGATAGATATAGTTATATAAAACTTTTATCTCATTTTTATTTCATTTTTCCAAAACAATCCTTTAACAAAGTCTGATAATAAAGGTGTTAGACAAATACAGCATCAAAAGACTCTGCAGAGGTTATCCACTGTGTGCATATTTTGTGAGAGCCTCGTCACCTGTGGTATTTCAGATTCTTTAGATCTTTCCTACTGTTTGATTTTCCACTCTCCTCTTAGCTGTTCCAAGTCCAGCTGTTAGAGTCTGATCAGGTGTAGCTCTCATAGCCCAGGTGGCAACAAACTGGAGAGTGACCATAGAAACAGAATATGGTGGAAAGCCAGTTAGGATTTGGTTTTGTTTGCTCATTTGTTTTATAAATAATAAAATATTTTGAAAAATCTTAGAGGAGATTAAGGCCTTGGTTACACTTGGATTTTGGCCACTGTGGGGCAAGATACAGTGCTGAAAATCATTCTACACCAGTGTTATGTGTCTATGCTGGCGGTTTGAGTTGATGCAGCTATGCCAGTGGCTAAAATCCTATTGTAGACAAGGTCTTAGAAAACAGATTATTATTGAACTAGCTCCCCAACTTGTTCAAAAGTGTGCTTAAATACTTTAAATGAGAGAAAAGGAAAAGTATAATATTCTGGTCCCTTTCAGGTTGTTGGAAGGCTAGGGAGTAAGAAAGATTTTCTTGAGCTCCATTTGGACAGTTTGATGGGCTGAAAACTCACAAATATGATTGGATTAGGGGTGTGTGAATCTCATGGAGTCTGAGGTTCCAGAGCCCGGAAAGGAACCCAAGATTCCTGAAACTCACCATTCCTCTGCTATCAGCAAATATCTGTGAAACTGGCAAAGTATGTGTCTATTCCCCTCTAGTGCTGGTCCATTGAGAGGATGACAATCATCTATTACTAACACTTACAGACCTCTGCCATGTGAGCTAATGGAGTGTGATTGATCTAAAGGTTCCATCCCTGCTGATGATCCAGATGGGTGTCAATATGAGCCACATGACAAACTTTCTGTGTTTAAAGTTAGTTGTTTTGTTTTTTAAAGCTAGGAAAATGCACACAATTTTTTTTTAAAATACCATTATCCAGGATGTAAAATCAATGACTTAAAAGTTAGGAAATGCCAGAATTAAGGTTGTCTGTGCAACCTTAATATTGTCACCTTGTACATATGCATAGATACAACCTTTAATTATCTGATTACAAGCCCCCTACTTTATTCAGTGCACAGTATGGACTTTGGGGATGAATCATGGTTGTATAGTTATGGAGGCTGTTGTCTGTAGGAGCCCTCTCTCATTTATTTGAGAAGTTGGAAGGTGGGTAATGAATGAGACAGGGGTTGCAGGAAGAGAAAGGATGATCTCATGGTTGAGGCACTTGAATGCTGCCCTGGAGACCTGGATTCTATTCCTGCTTCAGCCACAGAGTTCCTGTGTAATACTAGGTGCATCACTTAAACCAAATTTTTCACAGGTGGTCACTAAATGAGATCATGGGGCCTGATTTACAGAAGTGCTGAGCACTCATAGCTGTAAGTGAAGTCAATGGGAGCTGTACTTGAATATGTAGAGTGCTCTATACTACGTACCCAGAAAGTTAGATCCTAAGTGTCTCAAATTGAGCATCCAAAATTAATGGATATTTTTGACATTGATCTCTCTGTGTCTGTTTCCCATCTGTAAAACGGGAATAACACCATCCCCTCACCGGGGTTTTGTAAAGATACATTAATTAATGTTTGTGAAGCACTCGGATACTAAAATTATGAGCATCATAGAAAAACCTATGAGGAAATGAATAATTCTGTCTTCAGAGCAAGGTTTGAACAGTGTGCAGGAAATAAGGCCTAGGGCCACACCCCGAGCAATGAAAATGAAACAAAATACTGAATAGCTGCTCATTAACTGAGTACCAGCCACCCTGTGCTCTGAATGAGACAGGGATCCTGTGGAAAAAAACAATATATGATCATGTAACTAAAGACTCATAAGAGGGCCAAATTAAGGTTGCACAGGCAAGTTTAATTTTGGCATATCCTAACTCCTGAGTGATTCACTTTGAAACTTCAATAAAGGTCTTTTAAAAATATTTTTTGTGTGTAATTGGGGCTAGACGAGACTATTAAAAGCTACACAGGCAGTTGCCCTATATTTGCGTTGTGCTGCAGCTGCATTTTCCTTCGTCTGTTATACTCTTTCCTTCCTCCCTGCTCCATTTCTCATTGTGTCACCTAAGCAGGAAGTGAGTGAACTCACTAATGCTTTATGTGAGCTTTTGAACCCAAGGGCAAGATCCTCTGCTGGTGTAACTCAGGTAGAGGACCCAGGATTTCTGAATGGGTGTGAAATGAAGCAAAACAAGTTATTGCATCCCTGAAATGCAATCTTTTAACTTAATTCCAGTGTGTACTTCTGGATACTGTGCACTTACTAAATTGTTTGTTTTTCCAGTCTCTAATCTTTAAAGGGGTTATAGTGTATGTGGTGGCAACCTCTGTGAAAATCAAAAGTATACCTGCTGTCAAGAAAACACATGATAGCATTTTTATAATATAGCCTAATTGTTTTCCTGATGGCGAGATTACCTAGAAATACTTGGTTTGCTTAAACCTCCTACTGTAATGGACAGTGTGTTAGATTAAATGACTGGCACCTATTGAATTCTGTCAGCATAAGACAATATTCAAACAACAAAGCTCACGTTACATGTAGATTATCAAGAGCTAGTATTCTTCTTTGGGAAACTATTTAACCTCTCTGTGTTTGGAATTATTCAGAACCCCATAAGATTCCTACCCTGTCTTGTGGGTGTGAATTATAAATAGGGTGACCAGATGTCCAGTTTTTAAAGGGACAGTCCCGTTTTGGGGGACTTTTTCTTATATAGGCGCCTATTGTCCCCCACCCTCGTCCCGTTTTTTCACAGTTGCCATCTGGTAACCCTAATTATAATTATCTATAAGTTATAGAGGGACTAAAGGAGCACTGGGTAAAAATAAAAGAAAGTACTATTTTAGGGCTAGATCCTGCCTAGCATTTACCCAGGTGTGCAGTGGAGCAAGAGGTCACAGAAACCTCCTCGCTTGGCATGTGTAAAGGGCCAGGCAGAACTGCAGTCACTTCACAAAGTCCCCTCCCTCTCTACACCTCTGGGGGCACACAGCTGCCTAAAATGGGCAGGGAAGGTCAGACAATAATTGGGGCCAGTAGTCTGCACTCCCACCCCTACGTGAGGCTACACAAAGGGGAATGTGCTGCACACCTGGAAGGGTTATAGCAGTGTGTGGGTTGGGAGTTCTGCAAGGCAGAATGACTCCCAGCTGCAGAAACGCTCCTTGTGATCCCTCTGGATCAGCGCATCTCCACATTGTACCCAACACAGGAGTGTGTTAAATGGTACAACTGAGGCCTTAGAAAGCCAAGTATGGAGTAGACTCTCTCAACACACTCACTGTTAAGTAAACCCCAGATCAATTTATCAACCTTTGTTAGAAAATTGGAGATTGTTTCCCTTCTAATCTCTAAATGACCAACCATTAATGTAACTGCGAGCAAAAACAGAAAGAAAAACTGTCATTTGAGTAAAATTTTTATGAAGAGCGTGAATCAAGTACAATTTCATATAACAAGCCTAATGAGCTTAGAAAGGTTTTTGTCCAGTTAGTGCTGTAATTTAGAAGGCCATGCACTGCTGATCCTCCATATGGAAACAGATATATTGATTAGCTGTACTACACTAATTGAAAAAGCAAACAAAATGGTCTCAAAGTTAAAGGCTTCTGCAAGGTCAAGATAATAGGAATAAATTAAATATTCTAATTAGATTTTTTTAAAATATTTTCAATTAAACCTGTTGGTAATTAATAATTTCTTTTTATAGCTAAGGCATGAACACATTGCACCTCTAGATAATTATCCAAATAGCGTGGCGCAAATCAAAATTGTTCAATAAAGACCACAATTTATTGTTGACTTTACTAACAGGTAACATGGGTGCAACCTCAAATGAAATTTTATTTGAAGAAGATTAATTTAAAACATACAAATGAGGTCCCAGAATAGTACTATGGTATGTTCCTATCAAACTGATCTTATGTTCTTGAAAATACATTTCGGTTTCAAGCCGTCATAGTCTTTCATTTAGCCAATACATTTTGCTGACTGTAGACCTGAAGTAGCTAGTGTATCTACTAATTTAATATGTTTGCCATTACAAAAAGGATCTGTGGGGTAGTGTCCAGTGGCTCTCCCCCCAGTATGGTGCCACACACAGTTGCTTTTTCAGTTACTTGTTAGAATGTGGTAGGGGTAATTTAAAAGTCACTATTTAAAATGTCAGTTTCCTACGCAATAGATCCACTCCTTGATTTTCTTAATGATGTCTATATTCTTTATAAGTTTTCATTTTCACCAGAGCCAATCTAATCTACAAATATGATTAGTCATTTTGGGTGCCTCAACCTGAGTGAAAAATCCACATTCTGAGTTGGAGGAGACAGTATTTATTAATTCCAAAATGCTGATGAGTGAGGTGGGTCTAGATTTTGTTACTGGTTGTTGTACATGCAGGGGCACATTTAAGAAAATACATAAAATTAGGAGACAGGCCTTGGAATCTCTAAACTGCTTGGCTTTGGCTGTTACAGAGCCACAATGATGTGTGGGAATGTTCAGAGAAGCCCCCAACTCAACCCTTAGGCGAATTTGTGCAGAGGAGGAATTCTCCGCCTGTAAGAGCTGTTCAGAGTAGTTTCCAGCTATTGAATATCACTGTTCAGGCTCCCAGTGCACAGGGTGTGAGATCAGGGGCGCTGGAACCAGGGATGCCACGGGGGCCATAGCCCTCCCACTTTTTGCCAGGGCAGACCCACCCCATTCCCCTTCTCTTCCCTTAGGGGCCCCCCAGCTACACCAGCATGGAGCCCGGCCGGGGAGCCCCGGCAGATGTGGGAGGGAGCCATGCGGCCCCTCCACCTTCCCGTGGTGAGGATGAGGGGGCAGAGAGCCGCCTCCAGCCTGTGTCCCCACACTCAGGCTCCCTGCCTGGCTCAGGGCAGGTGGAGGTTAAGTGTCTGCAACTCCGTGCCGGCTCCCCACAGCTGCCCACACGGCTCTCCCCAACTCAGCTCTGGTTGTAGGGGGGGGGGGGGCTTGGAGCCACAGACTGGCCATGGTAAGAGCTGCGTGGGCAGCTAGGGGGATGCTGGGTCCCTCCACTTGCCTTGGGCAGGGAGCCCGGGGGGTGGGGATACAGGCAGGGGGCCGCTTTCAGCCCAGCCCAGCTCCAACTTCCAGGTTGGCCAAGGGTGGGGCCTCTGGGGGAAAAGGACAGGTGGGGAGGGAGTCCTGGGGGAAGGGGAGGGACTCAGGGGCAGGGCCTGGGGGAAGAAGAGGGGCAGGGCCTCGGGCACTTTTGGGAAAGCTCCGGTGCCCTTGTGTGAGATTATTTCCTTTGTGCTGTACTTTTGTCCTGATCTGTGCTTTCAATTTCCTGGTGCACTTCCCCTGTGGATCTGAGGGAGTTGAATGGTTGTCATGTGAGTGTCACTCTGAATATCAATGGGAGTGCTGTTGCACTCGAGGCAATGGAGCTGGAGTGACAGGCCAGAAATTAGCATTCTAAATTTGATTTGTGTCCCAGGAGAGTCAAGCCAGCTGGCTCCTTTTCTCATCTCAGTTCTGGTCCTTGACTTGCCTAGTGTGACATTCCCCGGGGTACATTCTGGACTGTTGGACAGCTGTGTCCCCTCAACTCTCCAGTTGGGGTGCCTTTTACACTGCTTCTATGTGAGAACAACCACTCTTGGTCTGTTTACATACAGCCACTAGCATGCCAAATCACTCCCAGCTGAATCAAATGAGTGCTTCTAGGCAAACACTCCTGAATTATATTGCAGAGTGACACAAGCAAAGTCCCAGTCACAGATTTGTCCCCAGAAATGAGCATCTTGTACTGCCCAGCAATTTCCTTCTGTGCAGTACAAGCTCATAGAAAGTCCATCGTTTCATTAATAGAAAATGATATGCATAAACCCTGTTATCTCAAATGGAGATTCCAGACACTTCAATTCAAACACACACTAGATTAGATAAAACAGCTGGGGTTCTGGTGACAGCAAGTCTATTTTCCAAGATGTAAATTTATCACTCACACCCTTCGTCTTGCCAAAGAATGGCTGCTCAACCTGGTAATAATCCACTTGACTATGTTGACATCTGGCTGAAGTGCTGGCTAATCTTGTCTCTCAGGAACTGGTTTGAGCTGATTTTCTACACTTGGAGCATGTCTCAGCAATGTCATATAGTAAAATCTTATAACTTTACATACAATATCGCTACACATATTTTACCAGGACAATAATGTTCAGTGGATTATGAGTTTTCAAATGATATTTCACAAGGCATACTTTGTACAACATTTATCATAAAAGATGTGAACATACGGGTACAGTCCGTCACACCTAGCAAATCTCACTACTCACCAATGCTATTCACGTAATTAGGTTTTTCAAACTGACTAAGAAGAATTGGAAGGTTGCTTACCTATGGACTATTCATGTATCTTTTAAATGTTCTAATTGTTAGTATCCATATAGGAGGAGAAGAAAGACTGCCCTCTATCAGGTCTTACCAGAACAACTGATGAATGGATGATGGACACAGTCCTGTGACCACACTCCTTACTATCATCTGTCATTCAGCAGTTAATATCATGCACCCATGTTAGATACTAGCAACAAGTAGATCTAGTGGCAAGATGGAAGGCTCTGAGTGTAAAAAGTCATGTGCAGCTTTGCTCCTTTGAGTGAAATGTTCAAATCTTCCTCCAATCCTTTAGATTTATTTACTTACTTTGCAATGATGTCACGCTCATTTTTAAAATATATCGCAAGATACAAGAAAATAAGCCTGTAGTAGCTCAGGCCATGGCTAATATACTATACTCCTCACCAATAGTATAGTTATATGCCCATCTTTTGTTCTGGGGGTAGGCGAGTGATGCTACTTACTTGCTAAGTGCAATAGTAGCCATTTAAATCTGCATCTAACCCAAGTGGGAATAACACAAAATGGGAATTAGAGTTATGTGATTTGAAGATCTGATATATCATAACTATAAATACAGTATTTTCCAGGGGCTAACAAAATGCACCCGTTGGCCCCACATTTCAAAGTCCTGTTGCAAACCACAGAGGCAAAATGGTCAGAAGAATTTTGTTTGTAATGGAATGTATCATAAAACCATATTATAGGAATTTCTCTCTTGCTCAACCCACTTTCTCACCTTCTCCTCCCAGGGCATACAAAGAAGGAGAGTGTAAGTGATATGGAAAGCACTTCACAACTGAGGAATTACTTTATACCGCCTAAGTGGCAGAGGAATTCTAGGCCGTATATGGTTTATGTTATTTCTGCAAGTTTTAGCCTGGTTGCAAAAGTTCCCAGTCTTGTTGGCATTCTTTTTTATGTTATTTTATTTTGTAATGAAAATAATGCAATATGAGCCAAAAATTGGGCCCACCCACCAGTGAAATTCATGGGAGCCATGGGATTTGTTACCTTGTTGCAGAAGACATAAAGTAATGTTGAGAACAAGATAATTGTGTCATAATCAGAGCTTCTGGTGGTTGGGATTTTTCACCTATGTTCCTTTTATTTCTTCTGTCACTGAAAACTTTCACTCTCATCTTTGGTCATAAATTTCTTATACTTGCTCTCTCATCCACATATATGGGCCTGATTCTGCATTGTCTTGCACTGGATGTCATCGTCTGTATCAGTACAAAGTAGGTATAAAATGGTACCATATCAGAATGGTAGTATTTTAAATCCACTTTGCACTGATGTAAATGAATACACAAGGTTCAGGCTAGGGAGAATCAGGACCATATATGTGTACAAGAAGCAGTTACTCTTGCTGTGCACACAGAAATCATATTTGTCCTTGTGCGGTGCCAGAATTGCCTTCTTCATCATAAGGACTGCCATTAATTTGCCCTTCTTCTCTTTTTTTCCTTTTCCACTCCGAAAATCAAGTAAAATTTCAATTAAGCCCAATATCTCTGTAATTTAGAATGGAGTTGTTTTGTATAACTTCAGAGTGGATGTCTTATCGTTCGGAGGATGTCTCTGACTGTTGTAATAGTACCTATTTGTTTAGATTTCAACTGCAGTAAAAAGGGGTACCTATGCCAGACTGTAAACAAAAAAATAAAGTAAACACCCAGAAGAACATAAAACTCCCATCCATCCCCCCAGGTCCAATCACCATTAAAACACCCCTTACAAAGCAGCTCATGCAAATAGACACACATTGCAGTAGATATTGACATTTTCCGTTTCATATCACCTGTATTTTTAACTCCGCATTTGATATGATGTTGGCCTTGATTTTCAGTGTGGCCAAATTTGGAACTGAAGGCTTATCTATATGGGGATGTTAATTCATGTTATTTTGTTCGTGCTAATTACATCAAATTAACTATATCAAACTGAATTGCATCCACTCATCTTTGTTATACCAGTTTAACGTACATCCCTTGTTAATCACAACATCTACACAGCTCTGCACTTGTTTGAATTAACTCCACAGCATTCTAGGCAGATATCCCATGGTGCAATGTTTTGCCTCTTGCATCTATACATTCTGGATTTTTTCTCATGGTGGATTGTGAGATGCCTGTCAGAGCCTACAGGAATTCTGGGACTTGGGATCAAACTAACCAACTCCCATGATTCCACTCTTTGCATCCCAAAGTTCCTCTGTATTTTGCTAGCACCATTTTCAAAGTGCTCTGGCAGTACCATGTTCATTACAGTCATTAATATGAACAGGCTGACGCACAGGTATTGGCAGTTGTGCAGCCAGATGGGTTGCTTGGCAGCTTTGGAGGGTTTTGGAAACTTCAGCAATACAGCTACAGGTGGAGGAGGAGCAGGAGGATGAAACTGAGCAGTTATTTCCATGGGGCTTTTGTCTGGAGAAGCGTCACAAGATGGAGCACTGTTTCTGGGCTCAATCAACTAGCAATGTCAGGTGGGCGAGGATAGGGATGAAGAACTGTGAGAACCTCCAGTGGCGATGTGGGAGGCTACTTTCCTAGAAATCTGTGCAGGGCTCACTCCAGAGCTGCAGTGGCAGGAAACTAACATGAGAATTCCCCTCAGTATAGAGAAGTGTGTTGCCATCACCAACTGGAAGCTCATCAACCCTAGTTGCTACTGGTCAGTAGCTAAACAATCTGGTGTTGGTCCATCAACTGTTGAGGCTGTTTTCATGGAGGTTTGTAATGCTCCTCAGAGGGTGCTGCTGTACCAAGTCATAGAGCTTGGCAATGCACAGGTTGACAGCTTTGCACAAGTGGGGTTCCTGAACTGCACAGCGGCTACTGATAGGGCCCACGTGCCTATTCTTATCTAATCACAGTTTGTTCTTTATTTAATAACATTATATAATCCCAGGCATCACAGGCAATCAGGTAAGTTTCACCATTAAATTGTACTGGAATTCTCTTCATGAATGTGATCCTGTTTATAAATTCATTCCAGAAAGGACCATTGTGATTATGTAGTTTGAACTCCTGTATAACACAGGCCAGAGAAATTCACCAAAATCATTCCTAGAGCAGATCTTTTAGAAAAACATCCAATCTAGATTTAAAATGGTCAGTGATGGAGAATTCACCATGACACTTGGTAAATTTGTAAGCAGGGGAATGGTCCTGCAGTTGTGGGGACTTTTCCTGGCTTCTGTACTTGACCTTGAGGACTTGTCTTCCTCTCCCCCATGTGTCAGAGTCCTCGTAACCCTGATAAGGCTGGGCCCAGGATCCCTGGGGGGCTTAACCCCCAATCTCATCATGGGTCACTCAGGACAGTGTCCCCACACTGGGGCACACTCTGCTCACTAGCCCTTTCCCCAACCCAGTGATCCTATATTGAATTTAAGTCACATACAATTTATTAAACAGCAACTGCAAAGAAATAAGGGAAAAATGGACAAGGTTGAAGGACCCAGGAACCCTGCGCTGTAAGCATGGGGATACCACACACAAGAGGCCCTGGCACTCAAGAAAATGGTCTGGCTGTTCCATACACGTCCCAGGCGCCGCGGTGATACTGTGGGCAAGGCACCTGCTCTGGTGGTTGCTACATGCCCTCAGGCTCTAGGTGGTGGGACCCTTTTCCTCAGCATTGGCCCTCCCATCAGGTCATGTCCTCCGTCTGAGTCAGGCCTTCAAGTCCTCAAGGTCAGGCAGGCATACGGGTAAAGGCATTTGGGGTGGGGACTCAGATCCTTTCCCTATCTGATTTCACCAGGGAAGTATAGAAGCCAGGAAAATTCCCCTCTTGTCTGGTGACATCTCTCTGCACAGGCCCTCCTTCCCTCTGCACTCCCCAGCTGCTCACCATGCACAGCTCCAGTATTACATCTACTGTTCGGCTCTGGCCCCATGGCTCTCACTGAAGCTCAGGCCTGGCTTACGGCTGGCGTGGCTGGTCTGTGTTGCTCTGGCTCCCAGCTTCGGGCTGCTGCTTTCTCCCTGGCTCCATCTACTCTGCCCTGGCAACCCCAGCTCGCATAGAGGACAGGCCCTTGTCTGTTGACTACCTCACTGGCCCCAGCTGATGTGGAGAGCTGGTCTCCCCATTGGCCCTAGGGATTCTCAGTCTCAGTATCCTGACTCCTTTTCTGCCCTTCCTCTTTCTCCTGGTATTAGGAGAGAGCCAACCCCAAACCCCACCAAGTTTCATTAAGGGGCCAACAGCCCCCTTGAAAATTGTTTGAGTGGTTAATTGCTCTCACTGTTGAATAATTCATCCTGTAACTCTCTTTCTGTCTTTTTCATTCATGTTGTAAAGCTCTATTTTCCAGCCACTGCTTAGCAGCTAGCAAACCCCATGGCAATAGCAAACATCCAGGCATTCTGGGCCACAGTGAATGGCCAGAATGTGTGAAACGCCAATGCAACAAGTCAGAAAATCAAGAGCTCAGAACATAAATGTTGTTGTGCAATTATTTTACTTAATGCTGGAGGAAGAGAGAGAACCCTACCTTGAATTATCTGCTGCTCTGGAGAGAGACTCACACCAAGGGTTTTCCATTGAGCAGAGGAGGTAACTTGAGTAGCCAGAGTGCCATAGGAACCCTGCTTGCGAAAGCTCCTGGCAATCTTCACAGACTTCTATTCCCATCCCCACCTTGAGTGGATGAAAGGGTATAATTATTCCTGCTGTTGCAACCTCATCTCTATGGCATTTCTTCTTCCTCCTGTAGGGTTTATGCCAGCACAGAGCTCCCCTATAGAGGGAGCAAATGTTAACCCTGGGTGAATTTGGCCCAAGGTGGACTAAATATTTTAGGAGAAAAGGAGTACAGGAAAGGTGTGATTCTTCCCCAAACTCTCTCAGCTCTAATTAGAGCCTGTTTTCTTTTTATCCTATATGCTGCAAATATTAATTAGGCAGTAATCCCTATCAGAAGTGACACATGGGGAAGGCATGTGGGGTCACTTGCCCCCATCCTGATTTCCTGCTTGGCTTGGACTGGGCATGCTCACACGGACTAAGCATGTTCAATTACTCTGCTGAAGCCAGCTGCCTTCACTCTGACCCCCCACTATTGGCAGGCCTGGATCATCTCTGCTAGAGACTGTCTTTTACTCTATCTGCAAAGTGCCTAACATGATGGGGGTGCAGTCAGGATTGGGCCCTCTAGGTGCTACTGCAATAAAATTATTATTATTACTTATTAATACATACACGTGTGTGTTTCAAATTTTTAAAAAACATGCTTATATTAGTAGAAAACGGAAGTAGCAAGCAGCTCAAGTTATACAATTGAAAATATAGGTTCAAATTTATTCTTAGATTATAAATTCTTCTTAACCCTAGGACAAAATCAATCAACTTCCCTTAATCCCTATAAATGCTTTTCCTTTTAAATTGTTCCTTCAATTTTTCAAGTCTTCAGTTCACAAAAGGATGGGAATTAGTTCTGCAGACATAACAAATTAGTCATATTGATCCTGCCAAAGGCCCTAAATTATTAATAATCAGCCCATCCCTATACAACCAGCTTTAGACTTGTAAGAAAGCCTTTGTGAAATGTGTGATACCACATATAGGCAACCTAGGAAACCCCTCTTGTTTTCAAGTCTGTTACATACTTTAATCTTTTACACTGATTCATGCTGCTTGGTGTGTAAATGGAGTAAAATATAAAAATAGGTTTTGTCAATTTTGCTTTCATGTTTTGGGAGGTGACTAGAATCTTTAAAGGCACTAAAATTTCACCACAGGGAAGATTAAAAAATAGACAAGAAAGTCAATATTCTTTAGTGGCGTTCCAGCTGTCTTCGTTCTGAGAGCCTTGTTTGCAGACAGCTATGTCAGCATTCTAAGTGAAATAAACTTTATTGGCCTGAAGTGCCAATAGTCAATGGCTACATTACAATTGCTGGTATGCACTGTGTTGCCAGAGATTGCTTAGACAGAATGAATATTGCTGTTATAAATTACTCCTCAGAGCAGAGAAAAAAAGAAAGCAAACACCTGCCTGTCATTCTTTGACAAGTGGCTTGTGCTTAGGGTTATGTCGGTTTAATTTACATTTTGGATTAATTGTGTTCCTTTCTATACAGGTTCAGGAACGTTATTAGGGGAGGGACTCTTTTAACATTTCATTTCTGTGTTTCTATCACATCAATCCAGTCACCACTATGTATCCTTATCCCCACGCGGATGGATGGTAGTTTTTATAGGGTTTGTATAGGGTTTATTCCCCTGTTATAGTGAGGGTTCTGCCCCTCTAACTCACATGGAGTATTGTCTTATTCTGCAGATAGTCCCATTAATTTAAATGGGGCTATTCAATGACAGCAAGATTTGATACTGTCACAGGGAAAAGCACCCATGCAATGAGCAAACTCACGAGAGGCAATAGTCACATTGTTATTAGTCAGTTTCTCTCTTCCTATCCCTCCCCCCCCACCCCATCTCCGTAGGCTCTTTGCCCCAGTTCCAATTTTTATAGTTGGGGTGCTGAGAGCCACTGAACCAAAGTGTAAATCCTGTATATGACAGAAACCACTTCAAGCAAGGAGGGTGGGGGGTGGGGTGCAACAGCACCCCAACACCCCTAATTCCAGCACTTATGCAATTCCCTATCTACTCTTTTCCCTTCCCTTGATCTGTCCTTCTGCATTCAAGTTAGGCAGCTTCCTCCTCCATGTTGTTTGGGTACAAGCGGGGGTTACTGATCGTTCAGGAGAGACAGGCTCCTTGATTTCAGTTCCGGTCAGTTTTCAGAATGGAGAGATGTAAATAGTGGTGTCCCCCAGGGATATGTACTGGGCCCAGTCCTAATTATCATACTGTAATAGGTCCGTGCCGGGGCTCGACCCTCCTGGCCAGGAGGGGAGCCACACCGACTCACTACTGCTTGAATAAACAGTCAGTTAGTTCCGAACTCTGACCCTCTGGCACAGGGGCGGAGCGAAAACCACCAGCTAGCTCAGGGCTCAGGCCCTCTGGTGCAGGGACTGAGCAGGCAATAGTTAGTTCAAGGCTCAGGCCCTCTGGTGCAGGGACTGAGCAGACAACAGTTCGTTCGGGGCTCAGGCCCTCGGGTGCAGGGGCTGAGCCGACAACCGTTAATTCAGGGCTCAGGCCCTCGGGTGCAGGGACTGAGCTGACAGCAGTTAGCTCCCGCCTCAGGCCCTCTGGTGCAGGGACTGAGCAAGCAAGCAAGCAGTCAAAGAGCCCAGGTCCTGGATCAGGGCGGAGCACACACAGGGATAGCTCAGGCCCTTGGTTGCAGGGGCTGAGCAAGCAAGCAGTCAAAGAGCCCAGGCCCTGGATCAGGGCGGGGTACACCCAGGGATAGCTCAGGCCCTTGGTTGCAGGGGCTGAGCAAGCAAACAGTTAGGGAGCCCAGGCCCTGGATCAGGGCGGGGCACACACAGAGATAGCTCAGGCCCTTGGTTGCAGGGGCTGAGCAAGCAAGCAGGTAAGGCACGCCTAGGCTCCTGTAGCCGAGCGTTGGGTGAGGGGGAAGCCTGCCACCCGTGAGCGAGGGTGGCAGGGGGGAACGCAGGCCCACCCACTCCACTGCGTTCCAGCCCGGGGCCCTAGCAGCGGTTACTGTCGCTGCTGGTCAGTGGGGTATCCAGACCGCAACACACTGACATTGGCTCACATTCCTCTGCAGCCTGACCGGGGTCGGCTACCCCTGGGCTACTTCCAGGATCCCCCTCAGAGCCTACCTCATTCGTCGCACCGGGCTCGGGCCAGTCCATCTGCCTGGGCTCCTCTCGGCCAGGGCTTGGTGGCAGGTCCGGTAGCTCTGCCGGGAAATCAGGCCAACTGCACTCGGGCGGCTCCTCCGGGTCGCAGCAGGGGCGGAGGGGTTCTGGTGCAGTCTCGCCTTCAGGGTTAGTGTGGGGGGGCTCCCAGGGTTTCTCCCAGCGACAGGAGCGGACGGGCTCCGGCGGCTCCTCCTCGTAGCGGGCCCGGGGTAGCTCCAGCCAGTTAGGGCTCGGGCCTCGGAGGTCTCCTGGCCGGGAGCTCCCGGCCGCACGTCTGCTCCCTGTGGTGGCTGGCCACTGACTGAGCTCTGGTGGCCGGCCTTTATACTTCTTGTCCCGCCCCTTGACTTCCGGGGGGCGGGGACAGGCGGCGGTGGCTCCACCCACTCTGGTGCCTGCACGGGGGCTCCCTCTTCTGGGCAGGAGGGGAGCCACACCGACTCACTACACATACTCATAAACGATCTGGAAAAAGGGGTAAACAGTGAGGTAGCAAAATTTGCAGATGATACAAAACTACTCAAGATAGTTAAGTTCCAGGCAGACTGCGAAGAGCTACAAAAGGATCTCACAAAACTGATTGACTGGGCAAAAAAATGGCAGATGAAATTTAATGTTGATAAATGCAAAGAAATGCATATTGGAAAACATAATGCTAACTATAGATATACAATGATGGGATCGAAATTAGCTGTTACCACTCAAAAAAGAGATCTTGGAGTCATTGTGGATAGTTCTCTGAAATCATCCACTTAATGTGTAGTGGCAGTCAAAAAAGCAAACAGAATGTTGGGAATCATCAAGAAAGGGATAAATAATAAGACAGAAAATATCATATTGCCTCTATATAAATCCATGGTACACCCACACCTTGAATACTGCATGCAGCTGTGGTTGCCCCATCTCAAAAAAAGATATATTGGAATTGGAAAAGGTACAGAAAAGGGCAACAAAAATGATTAGGGGTATAGAACGGCTTCCATATGAGGAGTAATAAGACTGGGACTTTTCAGCTTGGAAAAGAGGCGACTAAGGGGGGATATGATAGAGGTCTATAAAATCATGAGTGGTATAGAGAAAGTAAATAAGGAAGTGTTATTTACTCTTTCTCATAATACAAGAACAAGGGGCCACCAAATGAAATTAATAGGTAGCAGGTTTAAAACAAACACAAGAAAGTATTTTTTCACGCAACGCACTGTCAACCTCTGGAACTCCTTGCCAGAGGGTGTTATGAAGGCCAATACTACAAAGGGGTTCAAAAGGGAGCTAGATAGATTCATGGGAGATAGGTCCATCAATGGCTATTAGCCAGGATGGGCAGGAATGGTGTCCCTAGCCTCTGTTTGCCAGAAGCTGGGATTGGGTGACAGGGCATGGATCATTTGATGATAACCTGTCTATTCATTCCCTTTGGGGCACCTGCCATTGGCCACTGTCAGAAGACAGGATACTGGGCTTGATGGACCTTTGGTCTGACCCAGTATGGCCATTCTTATGTTCTTATGTATCCTGCCCTGAGTATCTGAGATCCTGCAATTACAAAAGTCTGTTTTCACCTCTCTTGTCCTGGGTGGAGCATGCAGAGTCTGGTCACACGTAGGAACTGTGAGGTGCTGGAGCACGAGAAGTTCACATTGAGTCTTTGGAGATTTAACTGCAAAACTCTAAGGCTCTACTGGGCATGTGTAAATTCTGAGTTTTTAATGGCTTATAACTTGGCCAAATTGGAGCAGATTTTCACAGGCACAGCAAAAGGCTCATCCCTGATACAAAACCCTACCCCACACCCCCTGACACACACACACACACACCAAATTTCAAGTCCCTACTCTAAAACTTGGGAGTACTAGGAATAGGTCACTAGAATGTTTATAACATTATAAAACAATGTATTTTACCCTAACCTTGTTCTCAGCCAACCCGTTTTGGCTGAAACTTTCCAAAACAATACATTATTAGGCTGACACCTGCCATGGAAAATTTTGGCCCAAACATTCAAGTTTGGCAAAGTTATAAGCAACTGAAAAAAGGTCTTATGATGGGAAGTGTCAGGCTACCTTTTATAATACGTGGTGCTAGGTACATGGAATTCCTACATTTTTAATAGTAGTTATTATTCATAATAATATGCATTTAGCATTTCTATATTGTCTTCCATCCTAGGGTCCCAAAATGCTTCACAAACATTAATTAATTAAGTCTCTTGACACTCCTGTGAAGTAGGGTATTAATAGTCACCCTTTTTACAGACAGGGAAACTGCGTTACAGAAAGGTTAATTGAGTTGCCCAAAGTCAAGCAGTTAGTTAGTGTCAGAGCCAGTCACCTGATTCACACCATGCTGTGTCTCTGGAAACCCTTTAAAATGTGTACTGGTTGGAGAAAAGTCATATGAGGGAAAGGGGAGAAGAAACATACAAAAAAGAGGAAAATGTATTGGTTCCATTTCAACCTGAAGTGCTCATGGGGTAGTTAAAATTAGCAGTGTCCTTAGGATAGGAATAGATGCAGGAACACCTGAGAATACCTGAAACACATTCAGACATTGAGGGGAGTCTAAATTTCCTCTCAGAAATTTTCTGTCCTCTCTGAAATAAAACTTCTTTACATTTGAAGGATCAATAGCCCTCCAGTAACATGTTTGTATGCACTGGAACAGCCTGTCTACACAGGGAAATTGACCAGCAGAACTTGTGTATTGTAGGACTCCAGGAATAATTATTCCAAAATAAAGTCACTTTTCTACCAGAATAGAGTGTACACACGGGAGTTATACTGGCACAGCTATAGCAGGACAACTAGACCTCTATAGTTCTGCTGATCAATTTTCCCATGAAGACACTAGTACTACTATCATCCTAGGTGTACCTGGAAATTCCCTTGGATGAATGGGAATATAAAACATTGGGTCTGATTCTCATTTATATGGAGGACCCTTTACACTGTTCTGACAGCAAAAAGAAGTGTTAAAGTGGACATAAAAGATTTTTATACTCATTTTAAGACCCCTTTACATTGCCAGAGTGGTGTAAAAGGACCGCAGTATAAATAAGAATAAAGTCCATTATGTATCTTGCTGAAAGATGTGGAATAAGTGGAAAAGTAGGGACTACTGGCAAAGGGCTAGAGAGCTAGTTCTTCCTAAGGGATTAGCGTGTTTAACAAATTTGAATTTTCCAGACTAATGGGTTTTTGAGATAAGCAATTATAAAAATACAATGTTCAAAAAAGAGGACTCTCATGTTTAAAAAGTGAATTATCACTGGAATGCCTTGTCTTCTTAAATTCAAACTTCAAAAAATACAAACAACCCCCCCCAAATCCCAAATTCTTCTGTGGCAGGACACCAGACAGGCAATGTTTCAGGTAGAATAGAGTTCTTTTGAAAAAATAAATACAAGTTTGGAGAGATCAAAATTGGCTGTATGCTTCCATCTTAAGAGTCACTACAGCTCCGTAATATTTTGATTACGTTTGCTGAGTGCACTGTTTTGGTTCTTTACTTTGCATTTGAACAATCAGTTTCACACATACAAAATGGGAAATGACTGTCTAGGAAGGAGTACTGCAGAAAGGGATCTGGGGTCATAGTGGATCACAAGCTAAATATAAGTCAGTGTAACGCTGTTGCAAAAAAAGCAAACATCATTCTGCTATGTATTAGCAGGAGTATTGTAAGCAAGACATGAGAAGTAATTCTTCCGCTCTACTCTGTGCTGATTAGGCCTCAGTTGGAGTATTGTGTCCAGTTCTGGAAATATGTAGACAAATTGGAGAAAGTCCAGAAAAGAGCAACAAAAATGATTAAAGGTCTAGAAAACATGACCTATGAGGGAAGATAGAAAAAATTGGGTTTCTTTAGTGTGCAGAAAAGCCTGAGGGGGGGACATGATAACAGTTTTCAAGAACATAAAAGGTTGTTACAAGGAGGAGGGAGAAAAATTGTTCTTCTTAACCTCTGAGGATAGGACAAGAAGCAATGGGCTTAAATTGCAACAAGGTTGGTTTCGGTTGTACATTAGGAAAAACTTCCTAACTGTCAGAGTGGTTAAGCACTGGAATAAATTGCCTAGGGAGGTTGTGGAATCTCCATCATTGGGGATTTTTAAGAGCAGGTTAAACAAACACCTGTCAGGGATGGTCTAGATAATATTTAGTCCTGCCTTGAGTGCAGGGGACTGGACTAGATGACCTCTCAAGGTCCCTTCCAGTTCTATGATTCTATTATTTCAATTATTTCCTTCCTGTCTAGCATATCTGTTATGCTATAAGATGGACATATTGGTTCTGTAGCATATACTAAAAAGAACTACCAAAATATATTACTGTAGCTACATTGCTCTACAGCCAAAATGCTTCTGAAATAAATGTAGTCAAACTTTACTAATTCTGGGTCACTGAGAACGAAAATGATGCTTAAAATTGTTGATTGGCTCTAGTTTTCAAGATATGCTATTGGGTCAGTATATACGACCGTTGACCTGGGAATGGCGGAGGATAAGTGAGTTATAAAGGGAAGGGATCTCAATTTAAACCAGAAATGACTAAAATACATCTTTGACTGGATCGATGAATAAATCTATGACTGGGTTTGGACAGTACTTGCTTTTTAGGCAAAACAATGAATGATGCAATCTGAAGCTGGTATTGCGTCATACATGATATGAATTGCATCATGTTATTCCTAGAAGTCATGGATGATGCAATCATAACGAAGCTTACATCATTCTGCTGAACAAATTGCCCTATATCAGCTCTAGAAATCATACAGTGTCGTGCTCTCTTATTTGTCAGTGTTTGATTTTGCAAAGGGACACATTTCTGTTTAGCCAAAGTGAGCAGAGATGCCTCGTACTTGTGTGAACAGTGCAGATAACTTCTGCTATGTTTGTGGTGAAGTGACTTTTGCATCACAAAAGCGCAGTATAACCACTATGGTTAAGAAAGCCTACCACCTTTATTTTGGCTGCAAAATTGGAGATCAGGACAAGAGGTGGGCACCACACATATGCTGCAACACTTGTGCAACAAATCTTCGCCAGTGGCTGAACAGGAAAAGGAAATCTATGCCTTTTGCAGTGCCAATGATTTGGAGAGAGCCAACAGATCATACCAGCAATTGTTACTTCTGCATGGTGCCTCCAGTTGGGAAAGGTGTGTCAAAGAAGAAAAAGTGGACTGTGCATTATCCAAACATTCCATCAGCTATATGCCCAGTACCCCACGGAGAAGGACTGCCGGTTCCTGATGCACCAGAATCATTCTCACTTGAGTAAGATGAGGAAGAGGAAGAGGATGAAACTTCTGGTCCTGAACTATCAATGTCACAGGACCCACATTTTCTCCCATCCTCCTCCTCTGAACCACACCTCATAACTCAAGGTGAACTGAATGACCTTGTCAGGGATTTGGAACTACCCAAGAGTAAGGCAGAGCTGTTGGGCTCCAGACTACAGCAGTGGAATCTCCTGGCAGGTGATGTTAGGGTTTCCATGTTCCGTGACCGTCAAAAGGATCTTGTCCCATTCTTCTTCATGGAAGGTGATCTTGTAGCCTGCAACAATATTGATGGTGTGATGGCAGCCCTCAACATCATTCACGATCCAGATGAGTGGAGACTGTTCATTGATTCATTGAAGACGAGTCTTAAAGCTGTTTTCCTGCATAATGGCAATGTTTTGCTATCAATTCCAGTTGGTCATGCAGTCCATATGAAGGAAACCTATGACAACATGAAACAACTTTTGAGGTGCATAAACTATGACTAACATCAGTGGCAGCTTTGTGTTGATTTGAAGGTTGTTGCTCTCTTGCTTGGTCTGCAGACTGGATACACAAAGTACTGCTGTTTTCTCTGCGAATGGGATAGTCGTGCAAGAGATTCCCACTACATCAAGAAAGATTGGCCACTCCGACAGTCATTGGAGCCTTGGAGAAAAAGTGTTCGGCATCCACCACTTGTTGAATCAAGGAAGATTTTGTTACCACCCTTACACATCAAGCTGGGTCTGATGAAGAACTTTGTCAAGGCCATTGACAAAACACAAGCAGCTTTCAAGTACCTCCGTGGAAAATTTCCAAGGTTAAGTGAAGCTAAGATAAAGGAAGGTGTCTTTGTTGGTCCTCGGATTCGTGAACTTCTTCGAGATGATGCATTTGACCATGCACTGTGTGGCAAGGAAAAGACGACATGGAAAGCCTTCCAGTTAGTGGCAATAAATTTTCTCGGAAACAACAAGGCAGACAACTACAGGTTGTTGGTGGAAAACCTCCTCAAGGCATACAAAAGCCTTGGTTGCAACATGTCACTAAGGCCTTGGTTACACTTGTGGATTCACAGCGCTGCCGGCAGCGCTGTGAAGCGCGAGTGTAGTCGCACCGCTAGCGCTGCGAGAGCTCTCTCGCAGCGCTGCAAGTACTCCAGCTCTCCAAGGGGAATAGCTTGCAGTGCTGCGAGCAAGTGTGCAGTGCTGCAGGCGCTGATTACACTGGCGCTTTACAGCGCTGCACTCGCTGCGCTCAGGGGGGGTGTTTTTTCACACCCCTGAGCGCAGCGAATGCAGCGCTGTGAATTGCCAGTGTAGCCAAGGCCTCAAGATACATTTTTTGCACTCTCATCTAGATTTTTTGCCACCAAACTGCAGAGCAGTGAGCGACGAGCACGGCAAACGATTTCACCAGGACATTGCAACAATGGAGAAACGTTATCAGGGCAAATGGAGCCCATCAATGCCTGCAGACTATTGCTGGACAGTGACAAGAGATGCTCCATTTAATGAATACAAGAGACAAGCCAAGAAGCGCCGAGTAGACACTGAATAGGACTAAACTATGAACATAATTGTTTTTTGCCTTTTGTTTCATAATAAATTTGATTTATATAACCCTTTTGCTGATTTTTAAAGTGTTACATAAACAGGACAGGTGAAATATTATCATGTAAAGCAACCATAAACACATGAAAAGACCTAGGTTTACAATTTATGATTAAAACTCTACTATCTACACAATATACATAGACATAAAATGTAAAAACTTAAATATCTTAGAAACAGTAGCCAATCAGTTGTTTTAATTGTCATATTTGAATTCAGCACATCAAAATACATAATAAATAGCACATTTTATCTCTGAAGCAGACGACTTCTCAAAAACTGTAGACCAGTGCTATTGGGTGGGATTTAACAGAATTTGTAATGGACAAAAATACCCCTTTACAGCATAGTGCCATGCACCATCTATATCCTCCTTAAGCCATATTTTCACGCAGTATGGGCAAAGAGAATTTTTACTTTTAATCTTTGGTGACAAATTTTCAACCGGGTCTGTTGATGTTCTTGCTGAACAATGTTCTATAACTAATTATACACATTGTTTGCTGCATTTGTTGTTTGTATTGGAAATGCTATTGAGCCAAATAATGATAGTTGACCCTTCTGGGTAAGAACATTATTTTCTTCTCTAAAAGATTGAAGGAATTTGAAAAAATAAATAATTTCCTATCCTATCAATGTAATTTATTATTCCTTCAATATTAGGGAGTGCTATGAATTATGGGGCATGCATTACTGGTGGCCCTTTGAATCTTTCAAAAATAATTTGTTTTCTCTTTGAGAACTGCAGTACTATATCTTTGCTATTCAGACCATTTCATCTCTTCCCTTCCGTTCCCCCTCCCAGATCTATGCTCTTCAGAGGTATGATTCCCTCTGGTTTCTACTTCCTTGTGCATTAACAAAGTATCTCAGAATCAAGGCAAGTGAAAACTATTTACCATAAACTAGAGGGACTTACATTCTGCTACTCTTTTAATTTAAATTAAATAGAATTCACTCATTACAATCCATAAAGTCATGCACTGTGTTACAGAAAGGCAACATGCATAATCAATTACAGAAACAGAACAAAAGTGGAAATGGTATGAAACAACACAATGTTGATTAGGTGGCTACCAAATAATCCTGAAGTTCATATTTTAAATTACCAGGTGAGGATCAGCCCCCTAATATTTTTATGATTATTCTGCTACTGGAAATGTTTGCACATGGCTGGACAAATTTCCTAAAAAAATTGCATTCAATATAGCTTCCCAAAAGCCTAGAGCTTCATTCTGGACTTCTATTTTGTTTCTCCTTATGCTATTTATGGACATTAACTTATGCAGAAGTTTTAAAATGTCGTAAAATTGATAGCTTCTGAACTCAAACATGGGAATGTCAACCCAGCTTGGGTTTAGCTCAAACACAACAAACCTTTGAAGTTTACATCTGCTTAGATTTTGTTCCCAACGGGAGAATACAATGATATAAATAGCTTGGCAGCATCATGTAAACCTAAACCATCTACACCCAATTTAAGTAAATTTTCTGTCTCTGCTGATTAGTAGTTTTGGACCCTTGCCATAGTGTACAGTTAAACCGATGCGGTCCTACCAGTAAGAAAGTCATTTTAAACAGTGAAACCAGCATCTGCAACATTTGAAAAGCACACTTGCTCCTTGAATCACATAAACTGCAGTTTCTTTTCAGGCAGCTGCAGTATAAAATTTAAGATTTAGCTTTTTGTTCTGGAAGCGGAAGAGGGAACACAGAATTGTAAAATAACAAATGGCCTCCAACCTCCCATGCTTAACATGAAAAACACAGTGCTCCCTTGTTCATCTAACTTTGGCAATAAAAAACTAATTAGCAGCTTTAAAAAAATAATTTAAAACAATAGTGGGCAACTTGCAGCCTGTCATGGTAATCTGCTGGCAGGCCGTAAGATAGTGTTTACATTGACTGTCCACAGGCACGGCCGCCCGCATCTCCCGGTGGCCACGGTTCACCATTCCTGGCCAATGGGAGCTATGGGAAGTGGCGGCCAGCACGTCCCTGTGTCCCGCGCTGCTACCCACAGCTCCCATTGGCCGGGAACGGCGAATTGCGGCCACTGGGAGCTGTGGGCGGCCATGCCTGCGGACGGTCAATGTAAACACTGTCTCGCGGCCCGCCCGCGGATTACCCTGATGGGCTGCGTGCGGCCTGTGGGCTGCAGGTTGCCCACCACTGATTTAAAATCTTCTATTAAACAGCCTTAGTCTCCAAGTGCTAACCAAAGAATAATGCAAACTCTACAGGTACTTTTAATATATATCATTTGTATTTCACATATTGATGATTATAATTCTATTGTAATACTGCCCAAAGGCCGCAGTCAGGACAGGAGTTCCCATGCTCTAGGTGCTGTACAGGTACATAGCAGGACATAGTTTTCTGCCCCACAGATCTTACAATTCTTGCAAAGCCAGCATTTTTATCCAATTGAGCTGTGCACTGTTGTGTGTAAATGTACAAATGAGCCTACTATTAACTAGACATTTGTGTGTGCAGCTACATGATTTATAGCATTTATGAATGTAAATTAGGCAGGCAATTACACGGTAATCAATGAAGCTCTACCAGTTTATACCAACAGAGGAGATGGCATGAACTCTGCCCAGTTTGTATCCTCATCAGATTCCCATCCCATAAACTGGACACTGTGCAGCTTTAAAATACCTATGAAATAGAAAATAATTACATTTGCAAATCTTTCACCAGGTAAATGTATGGAGATTTCATACACAAGCTGACCTGGGGCAAAAAAACCAGCAGTACACTTTTAAAATGGACACTTCAATTACAATTACACAGCAGTGCTAAAGGAATATTGTCCAGGTAAGTCAACATTTTGATCTACTTTTCTTCTTATGCCTTTAGGCAGAGTCCTTTTTATGTGTTCTAAAGTGAATCTACTGCTTGGGAAAGGTATTAGATTGAGAGCACTGGAAATTGAACTACTAGGTACCAATAGAGCATGACCAGAGCAAGATAAGCACCCCGTGATTTCCTGGCAATATAGTTCAGCTATGACCCAGAGGGGCCATTTATGAGTGTTTGAGGTGATCGCTCCATCTTCATGCACATTCAATCCTTGGCCTTTCCACTCAGATATCCAACATGAGGTGCCAAATGTAATGGTAGATTTTTGTTATGTGTCCATCTGTCAACTAGAAACTAGACTGAGCACATCAACTCATTTTCCATAGACCACAGAACAACAGAATAACAGTTATATATCGCAGACACTACTGTATTCCATTATTAAGCTTTTTCATTTGTCATTTCTAATTTTTATTCTTAAAAGCAAAAAGCCAGATCTTCACTTGGTGAAAATGACTTTAGCTGCATGAACTGGCCCAAATCATGCAATTATCTTTTTCTTACTACTGCAAGATATCTAGATAGACAGACAGATTAGCTAGATAGATAAAGAGTGATTAAATTGGAAATTGAGGCCACTCCTACCCAGCCTTTTGGCATCTTATACGCTTACAAGAAGCAGATACATACAGATGTTGTGTAATCAAATTAATAAGCATGGAGAGAGCGTTGGCTGACAGTGTGCTCAGTGCTGTCTGTCTGCCAGCTGCCAACTTCCAGGTACTGAGGAGAGTAGTCTATCTTGTTCATGCTCTTTTTTTTGGGGGGGGGGGGGAGGGGCTCCCCTCCTGGTTTATCAGCTGCAGCCTCAACTCCACAAAGCATTTGTACACATGCAAAGCACTTGGGCCCAGATCCACAAAGGAACTTGGGCACCTAGTCCCCAGCTGTAATGCCTACAGTCCCATTTTTAGGAGCCACTGTGACCCCCACTTGGCCACTTCACACAGTGCCTGAATTTTCAGGATAAAAGTTTCCTAGGTGTCTATGTTTCTGCCTCTGGGCATATGTGCTGCTGCCTCACTCTAGGCACTTATCTCCTGCCTAAGCCCCAAGTGATCAGGATCCAGGAGAAAATAGCAGGACTGCCAACCTCAAGTGATCAAAAATTGTGAGTTGGATTCCCCAAAGATCATGAGATTAATCCCACAAATCATGAGATTTTAATATAATCAAACCATATTTTTTAGTTTGTCTTTTGACTTTTTAACTCCGCTCTACTCCTCTGGCTGTGTTTGATCATTTCAGTTTGAAATGTCATCCTTTAACACACCCAAAATCCACACGTCTCCCTGGCTACTCAGGTGGAGACTCCTCTTTCCTTCTCTACACCCCCCTGAGATAGGAAGCTGCCATTGATTTCCTGTGATTACCTTGACTCCTCTCCTCCCCTTCCCTTTGCTCAGCAGCACCCCCTCCATCACTCCTGTCTTCCCTGCCTGGCTGCCCCCACAAGGTTCCTGGATCCCAAGTAGGGAAAAAATCCCAAGGCAGCAGGAGGTAGGGAAGTGTTGCTATAGGGTCCAGAGTGCAACAGCTTTTCCCTGACTCCCCTGCCTACTGCTGCCTCAGGTTCCTCTCTCTGCTCGAGGGCCAGACATGAAAGTAAGGCTCAGTGGCAATGCATGTTTTGTCCTTAGCCCAGGGGCTCTCGCAAACAGCTCTGCCCTTGTGACTAGAACTGAAAATCACAGGATTGGAGGAGCTTCTCATATCAATGCGACAGCTCCTCCTGCGGGTGCCAAAATCCCATAAATTCTCAAGAATTAGCAACAATGCAGTGCTGCTTTCCCCTGGCTGCTGGGAGGGGACTCCCATGACCCACCACTACCCCCAGGCTGGGAGCTTCCATTCTATCCTCCCATCTCCCATCAGCATCACTGTCCTCTGCATTCCCATCAGCCTGCCGCCGGTCCCTACAGCCTTCAGTTCCCCATTCCCCTGAAGCCCCTAAATCTGCCTCCTGCTCCCCATCACTCTCCCCATCCACCTTTCACTGTGTCTCTGCTGCTCCTCACAGTCTCTGTGTCTCATCTAGCCCACTGAACTATAGAGTGGCAGCCATTTTTTTCTCTGGGCCTGGCTTCAATCTCATTGAAAACAGTGTGATGTGGCGGTCAACTTTATTAAGGGCAGCCTCACTTCTACCTGTAGATTATAGGAAAATGGTGGCCATCTCAATGACTTCAGTACCATTGGCAGAAATAAGAGATGGTAAGTAAGTAAGTAAGCAAGTAAAGTCCATTTATTCATGTCTGAACTTTGGTGCATCATAGCAGAATGTTTGGAAGCCTTTTTGATCCATTGCTAAATCACACCCTCAGCAGCTGACCTCCCAGTGATCTGTCGAACATTATCTATCCATCTGAAGACCCTCCACTATTCCTTCCATGAGAACTGTCTCAAGGCTATTGACATCTCTATGCCTGATGTGAAAAGGTACATAAATTTGCACCTGCTGATTTCAGAGATCAGTGTCTCTCCAATAATGTTTCTAACAAAAGTATTCATCTTCTTTTCTGTCCAGAAGGCACACAAGTCTTCACCAGCACTACATCTCAAAGACATCAATTTTCCTCTTGTTAGCCGCGTTAGTTTCCTGGGATTCACATCAATAAGTCACTATGGAAAAAATTAAGCTTTTCACCAGTTGATTCCAGATAATAAAATTCAGCTGCTGTCTCCCAGCTTGCATCCTGTTATTATTGATGATAACCTACGTGAACTTCATTTTTGCCATATTCAGGGTAATCCATATTCCTCATTAACTTTTTTACAGTCTCAAAAATTCATTGCATTGCATCAGTGGTTGCGGTGAAGAGCATCGTATCATTAGCATACCTGAGGTCAACATTGGACACCCCAGGTCCTTCCACTTTATTAGGGTTGCCATCCCTCCAGGAGTCTCCAGAAACTAAAGATTAATTTTTAATTAAAGATTATGTCATGTGATGAAATCTCCAGGAATACATTAAATCAAAATTTGCAACCCTATACTTTATAGGAGATGGTGGGCCTTTTTTGAATAAAGGAAAATTTGTGACAGCCTTTCATCATGTGTTCATGATACAGGTAAAAATACCTCAAACTCACTAGAGCTGTGATAAAATCACAAGAATTTGCAATACCTGGCTAGGCGTTTCTCTGCATAACTTGCCAGTGGGGCCTGGCATGGTCTAGTAGGAGTGCTTAGAGGCCACCTAACTCCACCCAAAACAGCAGCAGCAGCCCTCCCTTATAATGTTTAGCCCAATGGTTAGGATATTCACCTGGGATATGGGTGACATTCACCTCTGTCTGATGAGGAGAAGGGATCTGAACAGGGATCTGCCTCCTCTCAGGTAAGGGCTATGGGATATTCTGATGTGGGTATCCCGCAGTCTCTCCTATTGAAGTTGTTCCACTTTAACTGAATAATTAAATATTAATTGGGCCAGAGACAGTGAGAATCACTTTATAGCCCAGTGGTTGGAGCGCTCACCTGCAAGGTGGCAGATCTCTGTTCAAATCCCTTCTCTTCATCAGGTAGAGAAGGGACTTGAACCAGGCTCTCCCACATGAGTACCCTAAACACTGGGCTAAATATTATAAGGGAGAGCTGCCTCCTCCACATGGGTGGCATGTGACCTGCCGATTGGGGGAGGTTAGCCCCCAGCCCCTCCCTTTTCACTCCCCTCCTGGAGCCCAGAGGGCCCCGTCCCAGTGGCATAGCCCCATCCCAGAGTGCCGGGTGGGCGGGCAGCACAGCCCCAGCCCCCACCAGCCTCAGAGTACTGGGTGGGCAGCGCAGCCCCGGGACCCCCAGTCCCAGAGTGATGGGTGGGCAGGTGATGCGGCCTCATCCTCCCCAGCCCCGGAGCACCAGGCGGGCAGGTAACGTGGCCCCAGTCCCAGCTCAGGCCACAGCACTGGGGAAGATCCACAGAGCAGGAAACAGGAGGGAGCCATGCCTGGCTATTTGGGGAGGCTCAGCCTCCCCCAGCCTCTGATACCCGCTGCCCATACTCCTCTACTCCTTTCAGCTACTTTGTGTGGAGTTTGGTGGCCTCGGAGCATGCTTTCCTCACTTTATGGATTACTGAACAGAGATGCGTGCCTTTGTGAAGCTTGGATTTAGCTGCCTAAGTCCATGAGAGGCATGAGGCTTAGGACACACCTCTCTCGTGGGCATCTCCCAGTGGCTAGCTTCATGGCTGGCAGATATCATAGGTTGGGGGAGGTTCTGTCTCCCCAAACAGCCAGGTGTGGCCCTGCACACACTGCCCCCAGTCCCCCCACTCCTGCTTCCCACTCTGCGACTGCGTGCGACTCCAGTCCCCCAGCCTACGGTTCATGCGCTGCCAATGACTAGCTTAGACAGGCCCTCGTCTAGAATGCTGGCTTTTGTGGATGTCATTCTAAGGTACCTATCTCTCCCAACATAGGGAGCCTAGGAGTCTAACCCAGGTTTTATGGATTGCATCATCGTTCTTGTGATTTTCTAAGCACTGTGATGCTAAGCGTCACAACACCTGAGTCCCTTTATGGACGTGGGTCTTAGGCACATGAAGTCAATGGAACTATACTTGTGCTTTACCTCTTTGAGTTAAAACCTATCTGAAATTAACCGGTCTCCGGGGGAGGGGAAATCACATGATTTCAATGTAAATAATAAAATCACTGGCAGTTTTCTGAATAGAGCATATAATAGAGTACAATTCTCCTTCTCTACTTCTTGCCCCTCCATCTTTGCATCTGTCATACCTCTCCTTCTCTTTTTTCTTAGGAGTAGCAGGCAACATGCTAACATCATCTTTGCTCTCAGAAAAGGAAAATAAATAAACCATGACACATGTCACCCACAAATGAAACACTTTCCCACTTACATTGACGTGATTTGCATCATCCTGTGAGTAGTCAACAACCTGTGTAATCAAAAGGAGAACAATCCCCAACTGCTTTTACCTGTAAGGAGTACAAAAC
Organism: Chrysemys picta bellii; assembly: GCF_011386835.1. Taxonomy (NCBI): domain Eukaryota; kingdom Metazoa; phylum Chordata; order Testudines; family Emydidae; genus Chrysemys; species Chrysemys picta. The sequence continues at coordinate 38,054,231 of NC_088791.1, forward strand.
AGATAATATTTCTGTGCCGCAGACCTCTAGAGCAGAGGAGCCAGGTCATGAGGACAAAGCTATTATTGTGGTGCCAATTTTAGAATTGTCCCCTGGCACCACAACAGGGCATAAATGTGGCGTTTTGGCACAACCCCTTTCATTCTTCCACTGCTACCCATTTGTTCATTGTGTGTGCTGAAGGCCAGTAAATGCAGCTACAAATAAGACACTGCTTAATTAACACAATACATTTCAACTTGTTGAAATACTCCCCAGGCCCCTAGCCAGAGCGCTGACACAGAAGCTATTGTTAAGATATAGCTGCATCCTTCTTAGCTTAGACTATGCCCAGTGATGGCTTGTGGTGAAGAGTGGTACGTGCGTCAAGTGACAGAAAACTGGAAACCAGTAAATTCAGTACTTTTACTTGGTAGATATATTTATGAACTGTTGTATACGGAGTGGGATAGAATATAAAAAAGTTCTTTCATACATATATCATAGACAAAAAAATGCAGACATACATAAGGTATTTTGCAACAAATAAGTGGCCAACTATCATTGTTCCTGGTACAAAAGTTATAACAAAGACATTTTAACACCTGTGAAAAATATCTGAACTGCCTGCTGTGGCAGGCAGGACTCACCTTTCCAATTTTTAATTGTCTCAGTATTGTTATGGAAGAGGTGTTAATGGCCTGCCATTAGGATTCTTGGAAGCAAACCTGATCCAAGACCTTATTACAGAAAATGGGTGAGTTAAGCTTTCAAGGGAAGTTCATTATGTAGTATGTGGACCTGCAGGATTGGTCGATGCTACACACGGCTCATGCGGCGCCTCATGGTCTCAGACACCATCCGATGGTCCAGAGACATCTACATCGAACACATCACCAGCCACCGACAGTACCAGGAGGCATGAGCCGGAGTACATCATTCTTTGACTATGAGAAAGGGACCAAGAGACTTTGTCCATTGGACCATATGAACTGGAACCATAAATGCACTGAACATTGAATCTCACCAAATGAGGGTCAACCCATCCTCATCATCATATCCACTTATTATACTCCACACCCGAACATAGCCATTATATGAACTTCATACCCTCATATCTCAATGTCTGCACTTTGACCCATCAACCTTTTACCCCCAGTTGGGGATATTGCAGATTATGTTGTATTCCTTATGCCACCTGATTTTAAACCAAACTTCGCACCCCTTGATAATCTGTATGTTATTCCTTGATAACCAGAAACTTCTATGCTTAAACTCTGTACTGTTCACTTTTTTTTTAAACATCATCTTAATAAAATTTTTAAATCTGAAAAAATGCTTAGACCTCGATCTGTTGACAAGACTATGCAGCCCAGAGGGGAGTGTGTAATTAACTCCTACATCTCAGATTCAGGGGCTGGGACAAATCTGTTGTGCGGGGTGTCAGCTTGGAGTTTGTATAGTCTAGGTGGGTCCCTGAAGACAGACAGAGAGAAGAGAGCTGTTTCTTAAGATAAGACAGAATAGTCTGGTCCAAGGTTTGTAGAAGAGGGTTGCCTGTATTCAGTGTTGTTCCTACCACTGTTCAGAGAAGCAGGACGTGTACATTTTGTGAATAAATAAATTACACTAAGAGAATACACTGACTCTGTGTCACCGATTTCTCATCCAAAAGGAAACAACCCTGCAAGACCCCAAATTTCAGCTATTACTTGGCCACAGGGGCCAACAATATATACAGTGAGCATTCTTAATGTTGAGCTATCTCTCCTGGCCCTTACACTTAGGCCTGGTCTACACTATGAGTTTAATTCGAATTTAGCAGCGTTAAATCGAATTAACCTTGCACCCATCCACACAATGAAGCAATTTATTTAGAAATAAAGGGCTCTTAAAATCGATTTCTGTACTCCTCCCCGACGAGCGGAGTAGCGCCAAAGTCGATATTGTCATTTCGAATTAGGGTTAGTGTGGCCGCAATTCGATGGTATTGGCCTCCGGGAGCTATCCCACAGTGCACCATTGTGACCGCTCTGGACAGCAAACTGAACTCGGATGCACTGGCCAGGTAGACAGGAAAAGCCCCGCGAACATTTGAATTTCATTTCCTGTTTGCCCAGCACAGGAGACCATAGGGGACCACAGAGAGCTCATCAGCACAGATAAACATGCAGGCCGATAATCGAAAAAGAGCACCAGCATGGACCCTACGGGAGGTACTGGATCTGATCACTATATGGGGAGAGGATTCAGTGCTAGCAGAACTTCGTTCGAAAAGACGAAATGCCAAAACTTTTGAAAAAATCTCCAAGGGCATGATGGAGAGAGGCCACAGTAGGGACTCAGAGCAGTGCCACGTGAAAGTCAAGGAGACAAGCCTATCAGAAAACAAAGGAGGCAAATGGTCGCTCCGGGTCAGAGCCGCAGACATGCCGCTTCTACGCTGAGCTGCATGCAATTCTAGGGGGAGGCCGCCACCACTACCCCACCTCTGACCGTGGATTCCGAGGCGGGGGTAATCTCATCAGCCACACCTGAGGATTCTGCAGACAGGGAAGAGAAGGAGGAGGAGGAGGAGGACAAGCTTGCGAAGAGCACACAGCACTCCGTTCTCCCCAACAGCCAGGATCTTTTTCTCAGCCTGACTGAAATACCCTCCCAAGCCTCCTAAGCCAGTATCAAAGACCATGACTCCATGGAAGGGACCTCAGGTGAGTTTACCTTTTAAAATATAAAACATGGTTTAAAAGCAAGCGTTTTTTAATGACTAATTTGCCCTGAGGACTTGGGATGCATTTGCGGCCAGTACAGCTTCTGGAAAAGTCTGTTAACGTGTCTGGGGATGGAGCGGAAATCCTCCAGGGACATCTCCATGAAGCTCTCCTGGAGGTACTCCAAAAGCCTTTCCACAAGGTTTCTGGGCAGTGCAGCCTTATTCCGTCCTCCATAGTAGGACACTTGACCACGCCATGCTAGTAGCAAGTAATCTGGTATCATTGCATGACAAAGCCTGGCAGCGTATGGTCCCGGTGTTTGCTGGCATTCAAGCAATATCCGTTCTTTATCTCGCTGTGTAATCCTCTGGAGAGTGATATCGCTCATGGTAATCTGTTGAAATACGGGACTTTAATTCAGGGAACAGAGGTGGCCCTTCCTACTGGGCTGTTTGCCTGTGGCTGAAAAGAAATCCTTCCCTGCAGTTAGCCAAGCGCGGGGCGGGGAGAACGGGGGGATTGGCGCTGAGCTTTTCACCTTTGGCTAGCAGGGATCTTCCCTGATGCCAGCCACGCGGTGGGGTGAGAGGTACAGCGATCAGACCAAATAATTCATGGCAGGTTGGAGAGGCGGGGGGTTAGTTTGGTTTCTGCAGGGATCTTCCCTGATACCAGCCACATGGTGGGGGGAGGGATAAAGCAATCATCCCAGAGAATTGGAGGGGGGGTGATTAGTTTGTTTTCTGCTGCTGAAAGTTAACAGGAAAACTGCAGCAGTCAACGGGCTTTGCTTGGTATGTGGGAAAGGAGGGCGCAGAAGCCGAAAGACAATGGCTTACCATGGCCGCATGCAAGCCGAATTCTGTTGCCCGGACCTGTGTCTGTGATCTTTAACACCAAAGCCACAGGCACTCAATATTAAGATGGAAAATGCGACCTTGTACTGATATCACATGTGCTATGTAATGTGAATAGTGTTTTTCACCGTGAAAGAGTATAAGCATTGTTCTGTAAAATGTATCTTTTTAAAAACTTCTCTCCCTTTTTCCATCCCTCCAGCAGCTGCAAATTTTTCAAGCCTCCCTCCTCCGTCCCAAAGGCTATCTCAGATAAGGCGGCGGAGAAAGAGGATGCGAGACGAGATGTTCTCGGAAATAATGGAATGCACCTGCAATGAAAGAGCTCATTTGAATGAGTGGAAGGACACGGTATCTAAGTACAGGAAAGATGCCAGTGAATGTGAGGTCATGAGGGACACTCGAGATGAGAGGTGGCAGGCTGCAACGCTGGGGCTGCTGCGTGATCAAACGGACATGCTCCGGCGTCTAGTGGAGTTTCAGGTACAGCAGCAGGATAACAGAGTGCCGCTGCAGCCGCTGTATAACCTCCCTCCCCCCTCACCATGTTCCATATCCTCCTCACCCAGATGTGTAAGAACGCGGGGGGAAGGAGGGAAGACTCCGTGCACCCTCCCACTCCACCCCAGTAGACAGCCCAACCAAAAGGCTGTCATTATATTGAATTTTTTCAATGGCCTTTTACTTCCCTCCTATCCTCTTCCCAAACCTCATCCGGGTTACCTTGTCGGTTCTCTCCCTATGTTTATAATCAATTAATAAAGAATACATGATTTTTAAATGATAGTGACTTTATTTCGTTTAAAAGCAAGCTGTGATTTAAGGGGGGAGGGTGGTTTGCTTACAGGGAATGAGTCAATCAAGGGGGCGGGTTTTCAACTAACAGAACTTTCACACCGTAGCCTGACCAGTCATGAAACTGGTTTTCAAAGCTTCTCTGATGCACAGCGCTTCCTGCTGTGATCTTCTAATCGCCCTGGTGTCTGGCTGTGCATAATCAGCAGCCAGGCAATTTGCCTCAGCCTCCCACCCCGCCATAAGGGTCTCCTCCTTACTCTCAAAGAGATTGTGGAGCACACAGCAAGCAGCAATAACAATGGGGATATTGGTTTGGCTGAGGTCTGACCGTGTCAGTAACGAGCGCCAGCGACCTTTTAAACGGCCAAATGCACATTCTACCACCATTCTGCACTTGCTCAGCCTGTAGTTGAACAGCTCCTGACTCCTGTCCAGGCTGCCTGTGTATGGCTTCATGAGCCATGGCATTAAGGTGTAGGCTGGGTCCCCAAGGATAACTATAGGCATTTCAACATCCCCAACAGTTATTTTCTGGTCCGGGAAGTAAGTCCCTTGCTGCAGCCGTTTAAACAGAGTAGTGTTCCTGAAGACGCGAGCATCATGAACTCTTCCCAGCCAGCCCACGTTGATGTTGGTGAAACGTCCCTTGTGAGCCACAAGTGCTTGCAGCACCATTGAAAAGGACCCCTTGCGGTTCATGTATTGGGTACCCTGGTGCTCCGGTGCCAAGATAGGGATATGGGTTCCATCTATCGCCCCACCACAGTTAGGGAATCCCATTGCAGCAAAGCCATCCACTATGACCTGCACATTTCCCAGAATCACTACCTTTCATAGCAGCAGCTCAGTGATTGCGTTGGCTACTTGCATCACAGCAGCCCCCACAGTAGATTTGACCACTCCAAATTGATTCCCGACTGACCGGTAGCTGTCTGGCATTGCAAGCTTCCACAGGGCTATCGCCACTCACTTCTCAACTGTGAGGGCTGCTCTCATCTTGGTATTCTGGTGCTTCAGGGAAGGGGAAAGCAAGTCACAAAGTTCCACGAAAGTGCCCTTACGCATGCGAAAGTTTTGCAGCCACTGGGAATCGTCCCACACCTGCAACACTATGCGGTCCCACCAGTCTGTGCTTGTTTCCCGGCCCAGAAGTGGCATTCCACGAACCTGCCCCATTAACAGCATGATCTCCAAAGCACTGGGGCCTGCGGTTTGATAGAATTCCATGTCCATGTCCTCATCACTCTCTCCGCCGTGCTGCCTTCGCCTACTCCTCGCCGCCTGGTTTTGCAGGTTCTGGTTCAGCATAAACTGCATGATAACGCGCGAGGTGTTTAGAATGTTCATGACTGCTGTCTTGAGCTGAGTGGTCTCCATGCTTGCCGTGGTATGGCGTCTGCACTGTTCACCCAGGAAAAAGGCTCGAAATGGTTGTCTGCCGTTGCTTCCCTGGAGAGGGGGGAGGATGTACCCAGAACCACCTGCGACAATGTTTTTGGCCCCATCAGGCATTGGGATCTCAACCCAGAATTCCAATGGGCAGTGGAGACTGCGGGAACTATGGGATAACTATGGGATAGCTACCCACAGTGCAACGCTCCGGAAATTGACGCTAGCCCCGGTACACGGACGCACACCGCCGAATTAATGTGCTTAGTGTGGCCACATACATTCGACTTTATACAATCTGTTTCCAAAATTCAAATTATATAAATTCGGATTAATCCCGTAGTGTAGACATACCCTTACAGATTTGAGTCCTTCCAGGACACAGAAGAGCAATTGACTTACTATGTTTACATTTGAACAATGGTTTACATTTGTCCATCTGTAAAAATGGGGATCATTATATTGACCTCCTTTGTAAAATGATTTGAGATCTACTGATGAGAAGTGCTATATGAGATCTGGGTATTTATTATTATTATTAATATTATTTTTTGTTATTATACCTGTCCATTTTCATGTTAAGAAACCTCTCTCCCAGAAAGATGTTTCAATACAATCTTTAATTTAAAAAAATCTAGAAGGCTTGTTTGCACAAATATGTGTGGAAAAATGGAAGCACTTCTTTGTAATAAATGTAGCAGCATAGTCTGGGAAAGCAGTTATTCCTACTCTGATTTCAGTAGATATTTGCTAAGAGAAGGGAATTTTATGTTTTCCATATTGTCCCTTACTTCAGAGAATAAGATTATCAGCTGTTTGAAACAGAGAACAATCCTTCATGCACGTTTGTATAGCAGCTACCTCAATGGGGCCTCTGGACACTATTGTAATATATATCTATATATCATTAGAATAAGAATACACCACATCCCTATATAATATTAGATCTTCAAAGCGCTTTAATAATAGGAACTCAATAACCCCAATGACAACCTGTGAGCTAAACAAGTATTCATTATAATTATTCCTATTTTACAGATGGGGAAACTGAGACAGACTGGCATGCCTAAAGCCATCTGGTGGATCAGTGGCAGAGCCAGCATTACACTTGGCACTTGTGCCTCCCAGTCTGATTCCTATTAACTAGACCATGCTGCCTCTCTGGGAAGTTTACTAGTGTACGTTGTACTTTGTGGTGCTTTCGCATGAAATACTCAATGAATTATGACTGGGCTGGTGTTGGTGACATGTTCTTCCTTGAGCATGTCACACTTGGCACTCTGACAGGGAGAAACAAAGATAAAGCTGACACAAAGAGAGAGCTAAGAATGTTCTACCATGTAGCGGATCTAGTAAATCCTATACAGATTCTGCAAATTGTTTATAGTGTCAGTTTACAGGGTTTTATTGGTAATTCCATATTAACGGCTGATTTCTGCCTTTTGCAGACAGAGATGTGCTAGAAGGTGTGCTCAGGGACTGCTGTTTAGCCAGACTTCTAGGAGGGACTCAGCCAAAATTCTTGGGGCTCCCTGAAAGGGTTTGCCAGAGTGGCAGCTTGACTTCTCTTCCAGAGCCTGTAGTGTGCACTCACCTCTGCACCTGAAGGTGTGCTAGCAGGAGCCAGGGCTTGCATTCTGCTCACACTTATTGGTTGCCTGGCTCCTGCATGAATGTACAAGAGGGATAAGGTTTCTTTTTCCCTCCCTTCTGCACCCCATCGTGTGCACCCACAGGGCCCAGCCTCAGTCAGGCAGCAAGTGAGTTATTCTTTAATTAATTTTTATTTTCTGTTTTCTCTCTCTAGTCTGTAGAATCCTAATAAATATCCTTTTGTTGATTCTCATCTGACCTTGGTTGTATTTGGGGTCCGTACTAGCAGATACTCTCAAAGGGAACCTCTCAATTACTCTTCAAGAGGCAGTGAAAGGTGGAAGGGTTCTTCACTGTGCAGGTGAAGTCACTGTGTGTCTTCCTCTGGAGCAGTGCCAAAGAATGGTTATTGGGTACAGTTGAACGAACAAGAGGGACAATTCACACCCAGCCAGATCTGATTAACCAATATCGGACATATGCACAAGATCTGAAGCAAATCCAGCAAGTGCAAATAAATCAAAGTACATACTGTCCATTGATAACAAACAATTGCATACATGAATGAGTTTTTCCTACAATAATCTTACGGGGAGGTCTTTCATTCATTGTTCACACGTCAGAGCTCTGAGAATTCTATTAAAGTTCAATGACCTTCTATGCAAACACTGTCCTTAATAAGCCCTTGAAGAGAGCTTTTGTTTGCCAGTTGCTGTTCACATGTCACTTTAAGATGTAACAGATAGCAGCGTTATAATTTGGCGTAGATAGTAAGCATTTTAAGCACCTCTGTTATTGCTCTACATATTGCCTGAATAACACACACGTGGCAAAATCTGGGGGAGCAAGAGGACAGCTGTCACAAAAGGGAAATGTATTTATCAGAGCATTTGAGGTCTGCTTTGGATCCTAATGGGATTTATTTATCACTAATGCTGCTGTTCTGCCTTTGTAAAGAAAGGGAATAACATTTCACCTCTTTTGGCAATTATTTAGAAAGTTGAGTTCATTGGGCCTTATTGTACTTGACAAGATTCTAAAATTTGCATAGGACAAAAGTAAAGGCAGTAATGTTTGTGGAATGTAAGTGACTGCAGAGATTATAAAAATTTTCCTTTTTCCGGTGAGGAGCAAATATGCTAATTATGTATGTTTTTTAGATGCTGTTGGATGCCTGGGATCCCAATTTGTAAGTCAGCATAATATGATGCAACTTGACAAGCAATATGGTTGTAGCAGCTAACATCCAGATAGATCTGCAGTATCTGTGAACTAGCAGGTACTCAGATTCTCTGACTGTATAAAAGATTTTCAGATAATTTGGCACAACTCTAGATAAAAGCAGACAAACAAGGTCGGAGAGTGTTGTTAATTCAATTTTTCCAGAAGAAAAAGAACTAGCACTCCAGAACCTTTTGATTAGATGTCCATTTTTCTTAGAAGAGCTTGTTGTGTTCTTTGGCTTTTACTATTTTATATTAAATGGTTACTGTTGTATTTATTTGTTGTTATTATTATTTATACTTTTTTTTTACTATGAAAAGCCAGTAATTACAACAGGGATTTCAAGGACTTCCTTAGATTCTTCTCCAGCTCATTTTCTGTAGTTCTAATTTTAAAAAGAAAACTGCAGTAGCTTCCTCTGCCTTCTCTCAACCCTGACAGCTCTATTTCCCTACCTCTCCAGAACAATTTGTTATTCAGGGTCACACATGAAATCCTTACATAAACTCAGTGTGCTGAGTGGGGACTCAGGAGGCAAGATTCCGGGTGGCTGCCCCTCTCCTGCTGAGCTCCCAGTGGGGAGCAGGGAATAAAGAGCAGGAGGGGTTGGGCTGCGGGGAGCCGGGAGCCCATGGGGCAGCTCCCCACACTGCCCCCATAGGTCTGTAGAAGCGCTTCTGGTGAGGACGCGCACCACTGACTGTAGGTGGGTAGTGTGGACATGAACCACAGCAGTAGTTACTGAGATGGCTGTAAGTTGCTCTAATATAGGTTGACTTAAGTTTTTAATGTAGAGATGCCTCATTCTAAGGTTTGCAAGGGACTTCTTTAGCCACCCAGGATTGGGAGGGTGTGAGGATGGTTTACTGCCACATTAACCATCAGTACCCTCCCCTAGGTTGTGAGTTCTGGACAGTACGTCTTAGAGGAACAGCACAGAATGTCACCCCTTACCTTTTGTTTCTGTATAGCTCCTCAGAAGCACTTTGCATAACTCTGGCTTACACACCAATATGCAGCACTCTTCAACAAGTTACATATTTATTGGTCTCCACAGCACTGATAATGGTGCCCTGTCAATGTCTAAGGGGGAAAAAACACTCCTCCACAGAGCCAAATCCTAACTTGGACAGTGCTTTTAGAAGTAACAAGGATGCTGGTGAGAGACATCCTCTTCTCCTCTGACTTCTAAGCCCATTGTGACAATCCAGGTCCAGCCATGCCCAGGGGAGAACAGAGAGGTCTAAACCTCCCAAAATAAGCAATTGAATCACCTAGTTGTGGACAATGACATTGTGATATAAAATATGTCAAGTAAGGTCTTTTATGAAAGCTTGTAATGTGATGAACTTGATGGTTCTTAGGAGATGGGTGACAGGTTATGGTTATGAATGTGTAGGCATGTATACAATGGAGTTGTATCATAGGCGATTTTAACTATACACGCTCGGCAAAACAAAAAAAAAGAGAAAAATAACAATTTAAATACTGTACCTGTACCTGTAGTGTGGGCGATTCCGCCCGCCATTCCACTCAATGAGTGTTTGACAATACGCGATTTTCATCTTACACTCTGACTTCAGAACCTAACCCCCCGTGTAAGATGCGACTCCCCTGTATATGTGTAGAAAATTGTAATTGTCACTATAATGCAACCACAGCATCACCTCACAGCAGTGTGTGAGGCAATCAGGGAGGCAGGGCACCTCCCAGGACAGGTGTTTACATGAAACCGGCTCCAATCACCTAGCATTGTCCAGTTAGGAAGAGACAATGGAGAACCATTAAAGTTCAATGGGAACACATTGAAACAACTTGAAAGTGAAAAGGAAAGTCCAGTCTGGGACACACCCCTGTTCTGTGTAACCATAAATTACCATAGTCTGAGAAAAAGTAAAAACACATGCGAACCCTGTTAAAAGGCAAGGGATTTGAAGTGAATGCTATCTGGAAACTGAGGGCCAGAATCTAATCAGGGTGCTCAGTCTGTTAAACACTGGCTCCCCTCTAGGACAGTATAGAAGTGTACAGCCTGCGATTCCATGTTTATGTTCATGTTTATTTTCTGTGTAACTTGTATGTATTTGTTTTTCCTTATTTATTTTATCTTTGAATCTACGATTTTTCTATTACAAACTTTCGGTTTATTTTTATCGCAAGTCTGTTGTGCGAACTGTGTGGAGGGTGTGTGCCAAAGTGGACTGACAGTTGCAGGCAGGTTTCATGCCTTCGAGGGTGATGAACCAGAGGGGGAAAGTCCAAGTGTCTGGTAGTTAGGGTGACCAGATGTCCCGATTTTATAGGGACAGTCCTGATTTTTGGGTCTTTTTCTTATATAGGCTCCTATTATCCCCCACCCCCGTCCCGATTTTTCACACTTGCTGTCTGGTCACCCTACTGGTAGTTAAGAACTCGGGGAGACTTGAACCAGAACCAGAACCAGAAGGGATTGTTGAGTCACCGTGCAAGAAATAGCGAGGCTGGTGAAAGCCAGGGTGGGACCCTATGCTTGTTGGATGACCACTGGTGTCAGAGTGCTGAACCATAGCATCATAGTATAAAGAAACCCAAAGTTACAATGCAGGTGGTGATAGAACCACTTACTGGTCTGGGTGATCCCCCAAATGTTCCATCCATGTTTCATGAGGAAGGTAGGGGCAGGAATGTCTGGTGACAACACACTTTGAAAAGGAGTGTGGTCTAGCTAACATGTGCTGCAAAGTACTGCATACTTCCTAGCTGCGGGAGGCAAAGTAGAACTGGATTTGACACCTCCCCGGTAACACCACTGGCTTCCCTCACACATACATATTTAGGGCCATGGTGTTCAGGCTAATATAGGAGATTTTTAGACTTATCACCCGCTAGTTTTGAAGCATGTGGCAGATACTCCTGTCTTCGTTTATTCGATTTTCCCCTTAGAGAGATAGAGAGACACAGAGAGAGATAGGAACTGATTGTGGTGTGACTGGGACTAGAGTGAGTGAGTGCTATTCAGCATTAGCAAAGGTTGTAGGAAATGGCCCAATTGGATTTGTGGGGATAGTGAACAAAAATTAAACCAGCTTAAAGAAAATCAGAGAATTATTATTGTTATGTTCCAGGTTTTCTTTTTATTTCTTTTATATAAGTTGCTACTTATTTGAATACAAGGGAATGTGAAACACGCTGGTAACATTTCCAAGCTGAAAGTAGGGAAGTGAATAACGGTGGACTGGAACTGCAATGCTCAGCAGACCCTTGAACTGCACTGTGAAATCTGGCAAGTACTCGACAGCCTTTATTTGTCTGGATAATGGATGGAGGCAGAAGGTATGATCCAACTTTGAAAAGCAGAGAAAAAATAAGCCATAAGCACCAACACAGATAGCGCATAACTCTTTCAATCAGACTCTACATTCTCCTGGGAGTCTGCATTCTTTTGGGTTGGTGATAACAACCATATAGTATTTACCCCAAGAACACATGCCAATAACATCAAAGGATTCTTCTAATTGACTTCAAATAGAATAAAGGGAGTGAGTGCTTTCTATGCACACCACAGCAGTATGTTTTAACTCTCCACTAATAGTATATCACTGGCCTCACATGAGATCTTTAAAGGGGCTGAGTTGATTCATTATTTGCCAAAAATGACAGACATTGGTACAATCTGGCATTGCTGCCAACTGTGTGGCACCACCCTATTCTTTTTGTTTTATCATGAGGTCAGAGAAAGGTTTTTTGATTTGTATTTGACTGTCATATTACATATAGTCCAAAAGGCCACAATTCAAGTAAATTCATTATTGTTACTGTCTCCTAGTATTACGGGTCAGTTAGCAATATTAAGGCAGAACTCGAAGTACCTGATTTTCAGCTGGGCCTTATTTCTATGACCGTAATTGCATCTCCTTTGTTGCTCCTATATCACTGTGAGCACAAATATGAGTAGTTAGATTTCTTCATTTGTGAGTGCAAAAAAGGCAGGCACAACTGTTTGCAGGCATGGTTTTATGCTTTCCAAAAGAAAAATCAGGCACATAACATGACTACTTCTGTGTTATCAAGACTATACATTTATTTCCACTCAAACCAGAGGACATGGGAGGCGGGTAAACCCCAGGATCAGATAGGCTAGCCCCCGGCCTGGCCTGCCCCTCGTGCTGGAGCCCAGAGCTCCCCCCCCCACTCCCCCGGTGGCTGCCAGCCACCTCCCAGCCCTGGGCCGCCCAAGAGCCCCAGCCCAGGAGCACCTGGCAAGTGAGTGGATGGCACCTCCACCCCAGCCCTGAAGCACCAGACAGGAGGGCAGGTGGTGTGTATCCCCCAGCATCAGAACACCCTCCCCCCGGCCCCAGTGCACTGGGTGTGCATTGCGGCCCCCCCCCGCCCCCAGCCCCGGAGCGTCGGGTGGGTGAGCGGGCAATGCGCCACCTCCCCCAGCCCCGTAGCACCCACCCAGACCTGGCCCATGTCTTTGCAGAGCTCATTTCTTCTCCTCTCACCCTCACCCCCTGTGGCTGGAAGCAGCTTGTCCCTTCCTGCCTGCACACTCGCACAGTGTCAAAAGGCAGCTAACACCTCCAGGCTGCTGCTGGCTACTGACATAATCCAGCCACCTCCTGTCCCCCTGCTACAGTGCAGGCAGGAAGGGTTTAAGCTCTAAGGATGCATTGTGCACCAGGGCCTAGGGAACCTGACTGCAGGGGCTTCAGCAAACCTGGCCAGAGGGGTGGCTCAGGAGGGGAGGGTGCCTAGGGGACGGGGAGCAGATCTCGTGCTCCCTTGGGGCAGGACCCAGGGCACGGGGATGGAGGGTAAAGAGGGTGCTAAGCTTCTGCCTGGGGGGCTGCTGTGGAGCCTTCAGCTTCTGGGCGTGAACAGCTTTCCCCCACCACTCCAGAGCTTAGCTGAGGGGCGGAGAGGCTTCCCTGTGCCAGCGCTGTGGGGGGCTTGGCACATATGGGGCTTGGCTCCTCCTGACCAGCACCCCGAGCAGGAGGGTCTTGGGCTTTCCTGGGGCAGCAGCCCAGCCAGAGGCAGTGGGGGAAGGAAGGAGCCTGCCAGCCAGGCTGTTGGTGAGCTGAGCGCTCCAACCAGGGGCTGGTTCTCCGCACAGTGCTGGGAGCAGGATGCACTCCACTATGGGGCGATATGGCAAAGCAGCAGGATTGGGGGGTGAAGAGGCAAAGCAGGGAGAAGATAGCGAGTAGGGAAGCACGTAAAGGGTGGATGGGTGGGCAACAGAGGTGACACGTAACTGGCCACTGCCTGGCACCTGCCCACACACACTAGCCACCGCAGCTCACATTGCACAGCCAGCGCCGGCCAGAAATGGAATGGGGGGCAGGGCCCTGCTGGCCGAGAGCTGACATGCAGCAGAGGTTGAGCTGATGGACCCATGCACTGCAGCTTTATTTATTTATTTATTATTATTAGAATAGGTTTATTCCTGGCGGTTCCCAATGCATGCCATTGAGTGTGTACAGGGGCCAGAGTGGTGGAGGCACCCCCAATTTTTAATTCCTTTGGGAATAAAGGGACTGCAGCAGAGGGGTGGACAGAGGATTCCCACCTATCCAATGTCACCATTGGGATACATCAGGCATCCAGGCACCCAGGTGAGTGTTGCTCGCTCCCGAGTAACCCATGGAGGGGGATACTGAAACATTATTGGGAGGTCTCTTAGGAATACTAAATCATTACAGGGCCCTCTCGGTGGCACTTTAATAAATAGATACTATTCCTTTGGAGTTTCACTAAGCATTCAGGAGTTTCCTATTCACTGTGTGAAATTTTGATGGAATTTGTTTTGAATATTACTTAGTACTTTCTAAATGTTAGCTATTTTACAGTATTTGTACTAGTGGGTAGAGTGTTAAAAGATTCAGAGATTCAGTTTACTTTATAACAACCCTAAACACCACATGCTTATCTGAAAATTAGTAGAAGAATCTAAACCATTTCTGTGACATAGCTCTGGTAGACACAATACAAAACCACTTTCCTTAACAACTTCCTAGTCTCTACTAACTCTCTCCAGAGGAGTTCTTACAGGAACTTTTCTCCCAGCATGCCTTTCTGGGTCTGACCCTTTAAATTTGTCAGAGCCAAGCAGCTACACTCTTAAAGTAGCCATTTTGGAACAGGCTGCTGCTGGCTGCATCTTCCATCTTCCAGCTGGTTAGTAGTACCTGTTATGTTTTTTTACCTACTCTTAAGGCTAAGTCAGGCCTCAGAGGTGCTGGCCTCTGTTTGGGTGTGGAGTGGAATGTCACCTTAAAGAGGAGCCATATACTCTCCCTTGAGTAGCCACTAGGGTTACCATATTTAGTGCCTCCGAAAGGAGGACACTCCACGGGGCCCCGGCCCTTCCCCCAGCCCCGCCCACACCCCCTCCCCAACTCCGCCCCCTCCCCAAAGTCTCCGCCCCCTCCCCTGCTTCCCACGAACATTTGATTCGCGGGAAGCCTGAAGCAGGTAAGGAGGGGTGTGGGGGGAGGAGGCGCGGCCCAGGCTGGCCCCCCCGGCGTTTCCAGCCTGGGTCGGCTCGGGCCCTGGGTTGCCGGCCCCGGGCCCGGCTGAGCACCCCCGGCCCGCCCAGCACTGCCAGTCCCCGGCCCGGCCCCCGGGCCCCCGGCCGAGCACCCCCGGCACCGCACCGCTGGTCCCCAGCCCGTCCCTCAGCACCGCACCGCCGGCCCGTCCCCCGAGCCCCCGGCCCGTCCCGGCCTGGCACCGCCGGCCCGTCCCCCGAGCCCCCGGCCCGGACCGGCTTGGCACCGCCGGCCCGTCCCCCGAGCCCCCGGCCCGGACCGGCACCGCCGGCCCGTCCCCCGAGCCCCCGAGCCCCCGGCCCGGCACCGCCGGCCCATCCCCCGAGCCCCCGGCCTGGCACCGCTCCGCCGGCCCGGTCCCCGAGCCCCCGGCCCGGCACCGCACCGCCGGCCCGGCCCCCGAGCACCCGCACCGCCGGCCCCACATGTCCCGATTTTCCGGACATGTCCGGCTTTTTGGGATTTCCCCCCGGACGGGGATTTGGAGCGCAAAAAGCCGGACATGTCCGGGAAAATCCGGACATATGGTAACCCTAGTAGCCACTCAACTCAGTGAGCAAACAGGGGGAGTGCATAGGCCAACAGGGAGCTGCAGTTGTATCCAGCTGCTACACAAAGGCACAAGAGAGGAGGGAGGCTTCTTGTGCCTTCCATCCCTCCCTGTGCCTCTGCAGAGCCCCTGGGGCCAAACTGGCCTGCAGAGAAGAAATTCTGCTTGAAATCCTTGTAAGCTAGTCTGTGCTTCACCTCCAGTCCATGACTCCTTATTCTGAAATGGTAAAAACTTATTTGCATGTGGCAAAGGGGTTACTATGCAAAAAACTAGCAGTGTCCCTAGTTAAGAAGTTTGGAGTGTGAGAGGCATCTGCTACTTTGCTGCCCCCATGCAAAGTAACTGGAAAGTGGTAGCATATGCATCCTTTGCTTTTTCCAAGCTTTTTCTGGTACATTTTTCTTACAACACAGATAAATTCATACCCATAAAAATAATGGAGTTTAAATATAGAAAATCACCTTAAAAAGATGAGATTCAAACCAGTAACAAGTAACACTCAATTAATATTGCCACACTGTCCTTAATTCATCCCCTTTGCTTAAGTAGTGCAACACTTGTGGGTCTGGATCATCCTCTCTAGAGGAAATACCTGCAGGAGGGAGTTCTTGGGGAAGAAATCTCAGTGAATATCCCCTTGTGGAGTTCCTCCCCTATCATTCCATTGGGGATGGGGTTTGCCTCCTTGAGGAATATACCATGGATATGCCACCAAATCTGGTGGATTCCTGGGTACAGAGATGTTTCTTTAAATCTGTGGCAGGGAGCCAGAAGTGAGGGTAAGAGGTTGGCAGAAGCTCCACACCAAACAGACACATTTAAAGTAGAGTTAGGGCTAATATTGTTTCGTTTTTTTCTAATAAAGTTCCTTGTTCAGTGTCCGAAGAAAACAACTCTTTCCATGATTCTTTAGCACTGTCCTATAATACCAATGATCTGTGGGGAAATGGTGCTGTATGTGCAAAGGCTCCACGTCTCTGATCCAGCTCTAGCCCCCAAAATCCTTCCCCTAACTCCGAGCTGCTGAGAGCTTCCCAGGTCACAGAGGCTCTCAGGAAAGGGAGTATTCTGTAGTTATAATATACGCCAGCCTCCATCTATATTATATTTTCTAGGGGATCTCCTGGGTGTCCCTCAGTTCTGTCCTCAGCCTAGACTTTACTTCCCAACTCCATGAACCAGACCTATGGCAAAGCAGAGATGCAAAAGGGGCAGCCTTTGCAGAGCCCAAAGGAGGCCTAGATTCCCTTTTCCTGCCTTTATTGCAGGGGAGGGGAGATCTGCATGCAGAGATTCCCCCCTGTGCATGGACCTGCTGGGAGGGAGGATACAGGCAATGATTATTCATGAAGGATCTTAGAACAGTAAGTGATTTTAAATAGCACTGTGTACTGTAATGTCTAGGCACCCCAGCGTAAGTTAAGTGTGATACGAGAGGATTAACTCATCTATTCTTTTGCTTGTATTGTTCTGCTTTTCAAAACTTTTAACTATTAATAGTGGCCAGAAGAAATGCATGAGACGGTTTGTTATACTTTTAATACATAAAAAGGTTTTTGGAGTTGAGAGAACACATTACTGTGAATTTGCTCTTCATTAACCTAATGATATACTTCAAATTATGCCTGGCTTCCTAAGAAAGTTATCCCTGTATACCCAAGGAGTTTACACAAGGTAAATACTCTCAGTAAATAATTACAGCTACAGTTCATCTGAGAACCCAGCAAAGGATTAATAAGCATTTGTATTAGGGAGGATTGCAGTAGTTTCTGTTCTGCCCTCCCCGGTGGAGAAACAAGGTGGGTGAGGTAATATCTTTTATTGGCATTACTTGAAAGAATCAGCTGTGATCTCTGTTCTGATAATTGGTCTGTCTTACCAGATGCAAACTATTGTAGTAGTGATGAGTGTTGTTTACCCTATTTCACCCAAGCATGCAATATTAGCTAACCTGAGTTGTTGTATCCTTTATTTTAAGCAAAGCTTTTCTTCTTGATGACTGCATTGTTCACTAACTAGAAAATAATCAGCATGTTCAGATTCCTTGATATGAACATTCCTTAACTAATCGCCAGAATTGTAAATCAATAATCAGATTAGGAGCTTCCTGCAGAAAGCAAGGGATTTGGTCTCCCTGATTGACAGCAGTAATGTGGTTCATTATTAGGATTAGTTCTTTCAAAAAACTCTTCACATTACAATATGTGCACTAGGACATTTTTCTCCTTAGGTATCTCTTCCAGCCCTTTAGTCCAACTTGTGCGGTGGTGTATTACTTAGTGTGTCTTTTCTCCAGATCACTGGACAAACCAAAGATAGCATGATATTTGCTTTTTAAATAGATAGAATTTGGCATTTTGAAAGAAGCTCCCAGCAGGATGGCCTCCACTGCTGAAATATGTCAGTAGCCATCTCTCCTCATTATCCAAATGGCCTTTTTGATGAATGGCAGCAGCAGTCTTTCCTTGTTAGTGCTAGTTAGCTGAATGCTCATCACTATTGTTTTAGCATAATTATCTTCAGGGTTAGATGGAGGCCAGACTGTTTCCTATTAATGCTACTTGCTGGAGTTGATTTTTGTTCATAACTGTTAGCGCTAAGGCACGGAAATAAATCATGAATACTAAAAAGCAATACATCCCTTACCCACATGGAATATGCAAGAACATTTTTTTTATTTTCTTTTTAGCAGACATCACTTTAAAAATTCTCTGAAGTGTATAAAGCTACAGTCATGTCAAATCAAATCATTTTTGTCTGTCTAGCAGGGAGGTAGAAATGAGTATATTCCCAGGAATGTTTGTAGCTCTTGACTTGATTGAACTAAACATAATCTCTTTTTGTCATTGCATGCCTGAGAGAGAGAGAGAGAGAGAGAGATGTATTGTTCAAAATTTAAGAAATCTGCAATGATTATGTTGATGAAAGGTTATAACAATGGAAATGTTTTGCTAGCTGCAAGCTGTGCCTCAAATAAAGGGGAGGGAGAAAAAAACCCTACTCTTAATCTCTTAATGAGATAACATATTACATATCCACTTACTGTAAGATTCCAGTCCACCACTGCTGGCTGCAGTCAGGTTGGTTATGTAATGATGTTATTAGTATTATGAAATACAGTGCTGATTGCAATTAATTCATAGGGTTATGAGCTCTGCAGAGTCCATTCAACTTCTCCCAAGAAAGAATCTATTTGTATTGTTCCAATACATTTTGACATTTCCTTTTTAGGTCAACTGGTAAAAAATGTGTTGATAAAAGCATGTACTTTAAGGATGAGATTTAACTTTAAAGAGAGTGATTATTTAATAAATCAATTTAATTATGCAATGCCTTCCCAGCAATTAAAATACACAATTTAAAAACGAAGGCTCTGATTCTGCAATATGCCCCATGCAGGGACTGCCCATGGAGAGCTCATTACAGGATCACAGCCTCAGGTACTTATAAGCGTAAAGAGAGGGAACATGATAAAATCAGTCACAATTGCTTTGCTGTGGGTGAGCTTTTACAAAGGAAAAGGTCTTCATATCTTAAAAAGGAGCCCCAGCTATAGCATTGTTTAGGTACAATGGCAGGCCAATTTAGAGGCTAGGGGCAGCAGAGGCAAAGATATGATTGGTGCCAGTGTGGGGAATAAGGGCCTGCAGCAGAGCCAATCTCCAAGCAACCTAATGAGCAGGGTGGGCCTTTAGTAGGCTAATTGGCTGTGCCTCCTGATTGGGTGGCAGAGTCAGCAGACCGTCTCTTAAGCCCAGCAGCAGTGGCAAAGTGGCTGTTCAAAACATTTGCCCACTGCTGCGATAGCTCCTGCGCCCACTTGCTCCTGCTTTGTTCCAGCCTTGGACTCAGCCCTGCTCCTGTCTGGCCTCACTCCAAGTAACCCAGTTCTGACCCTCAACTCCAATTCCTAACTTCTGACTTTGGGTTTGACATCTGGCCTCTGACTCTGGTCCTGATTCTGGGCTCTGGCATCTGGCCTCTGACTTCAGTCCTGATCCTGGGTTCTGACTTCTGGCTCTGGACTCCGATTTGTGGCTACAGATGTCAGATCCAGCCACTAGGCAAGACTGCCCATGTTCTGGGTCAATGACAGTTTGAGCAGTCCCAACACCAAAAATAAGGGAACTAGAGCTGATACAGCAAGCATGAATTCTACTCAGACAAATCACTCTCTGATGGAAAGTAGGAGCCCTACAGACCTTGCCCAGGTTGATACCCTGCAAGTACAGAAAGCAGTCCTATAAACTCAAGCCAGACTGCCTTCAGCTCTGACTCCCTCCAAGCCCAACAATCCCAAGCTCCTCCTGCCTGACAAGTTTAATGACGACTGTGACAAATTTTGTGGATTCTTAAATCAGTGTCTGCTCCTGTTTCTGCTATGCCCACACACATACCCCACAGACCAAGCCTGAGTGTGAATAATTATCAGCCTGGTTACCTGGGAGGCCATGGCTTGGGCATCTCCACTCCTGGAAAAATCAAGCCCACTTCCGGGACAATTTGAGGACTTTGTGAGAGCTATGGTGGTGATCTTTGATGACCCAAGTTGGCCTAAGCCATGCTTCAGGTACTGTGGCAGGGACACTGGGCAGTTGCTAAATATGCAGTGACATTTTAATGCTTGGTAGCAGACATTGAGTGGAACAAGGTTGCCCAGTGTTAACATTTCTGGCTCAGCTTAAACAACAATATTAATGATGAATTGGCATGAGTGGAATCCCTGTCTGGCCTAGAAGTCTTAGTTGACCTATGCATCAAGATCGATGACAGTTTGACCGAACACGACCAAGAACAAAGATGGTCCTGCTGACTCCTGCCAGCTCTGCAATTGCTGACGCCTCCCCCCATCACCAGTTCCTTCTCCATCACCTAAACCCATGTAATGCCACTCCAACACAGAGAAGAATTAATGCTGGGCATTGGACCTCTGCCTTGACTGTGGGTAACTGGAACACTTTGCATCAAGCTACACTGGTAAGGTCTGATCTGTGCCCAGTCAGGAAGTGCCAAGCTCGAGCCCCAATAGTGGGGTACAGGCTGAGTTGGTGCTCTTCCCCTCTCCCCAGCAGCTCATTCCCACACTCATTTGCCCATACCCTGGTGAGGGCCAATCAGCACCTAACATCTCTCTACCTTCCTCTCCTGCTTCATCACCCTGTGATGCCTGACATCAACCTATTCAGGCTGGTGGACTCAAGTGTCTCAGGCAATTTCGTAGATCTGGAGTTCACCCGAGCACACAATATCCCCATCGAGTGCAAAGGACTCCCCACCTAGATAAGTCCCTCCTTTCTTTGGGATCAGTCACCCACCAGAGGGCTCCCCTAGAGGCCACAGAGAAACTCTCCAGTTTGGGCTAATTTGTGCATTACATTCACCAATTATCCTTGGCATCTCCTAGCTCATTGCCCATTCACTGTGTATCCATTGACAGTCAGGCATGATACACTTTGACTCCCCATCTTATTGATAATCCTGTTTCCCAAGAGCCAACCCAGGACCAGCAACCCATTGTAGCTTACTCAGTCTTCCAAAGAATTCAGAGATGTGACGCAAAGGTGATCTCAGCAACCCCCACCACCTCCCCAGTGACTCCAGGGATTCCTGTTAAATATCAACACTATGCCAACATGTTTGACAAAAAGAAAGCCAAATCCTATCACCTCGTTGCACCTACGCCTGCCCCATCAATCTTTATCTGGGAGCAGAGGTTCCCTTCAGGTGCATTTACTCCCTCTCTGAACTCGAACTACAAGCATTCCGGAGATGTATCAAGGAAAACCTGCAGAAAGGGTTCATTTGTCCCTCCGTGTCCCCAGTCAGGGACCCGATCTTCTTTGTGGTGAAGAAAGACAGCTCCCTCTGGTTTTGTTTGGACTACCAAGTACTGAACAAGATTTCACTCTGAAACTGGCACCCCCTACCACTTATTTATGAACTGTTTGAAAGACTCCATTCTGCCAGGATCTTCACAAAGTTGGATCACTGCGGAGCTCATAACCTGGTGAGGATCCAGGAAGGAAATGAATAGAAGATTGCCTTCCTTATCAGGTATGACTACTTTGAATATTTGGTCATAGTGTTTGGGTTGTGCAATGCCCCGGTGACCTTCCAACATTTCATAAATGACATCATTAATGACACGTTGGATCCAATTTGTTGTCATTTATCTGGATGGCATCCTCCTTTTCTCCAAAAGTCAGGCTCTCCACAATTATCACATGTGCACTGTTTTGGAGAGACTCCTCCAAAACCACTTCTTCATGAAGCCCGAGAACTATGAGTTAGATAAGGACACTGTGGAATTCTTGGGATATATGATCTTGCTTGAGAGACTCATCATGGACTCTCATAATGTGGCGGCAATATCCGACAGGGCTGAACCCAAGGATGTACAGGTGATGCAGCGATTCCTAGAATTCGCCAGTTTCTATGGGCAATCTATTAAAGGATTATCTAGCCTCATTGCATCCATAACTGCACTTCTGCAAAAGGGGACCTGGTTTACCTGGTGCACAGAGGCTCATTCAGCCTGTGATTCACCTCACACACATCCTGATTTACCCAGTGCCCACTGAACCATTTATAACTGAGGCAATCATCTTGAATTTTGCATATGTGCAATTTTATCTCAACATGCAGGCACCTGCAATCAACTCCACCCCTTTGTTTGGATTCTCAGAAGCTAAAAAAATTATGATATTTGGAACAATCAGCTACTGGCTATAAAGGCAACTTTCAAAGAGTGGCACCACCTCTGAGAAGCCCGATTCCCAGTCCAAACCTGATGGACCACAAGAACTTGGAATTATCTATGGATTGCTAGATGCCTTAACTAATGACAAATCCACTGGATTCTCTTTTCACTTGCTTCAACTTTGTGGTCAGCTATCATCCATGGACAAGAAACAAGAAAGCAGATATCCTATCCCACAAGGGGAATATCTCGAACCTGGCAAAGAGCCCTCTGCCACAATGCTAATGGGGACAATTGTCAGCAGAATGACATCAGCTTCCTGCTCCCTAATGACCCAGATCCATATAACCTGAATGATGCAGGTACCCAACATGACTGCAAGTTCCAATTACAGAATGACCTCCTGTATCACAAGTGTTGTATTTATGTTCCAGAAGGACAGACTAGGCTTCAAGTGTTGAAACTACTGGTATGCCATCATTCACCACTTGTGGGTCATTTTGGCCAGTTTAAGACCTGAAATCTGGTCTCAAGAAGCTTCTGGTGGTCAGGCCTATGAGCTTATAGCAAAGATTATATAAGTTCCCACAACCTGTGCAACTCTGAGAGCTCCATGATCTCCTCCAGCCTCTTCCCACTCTTCTGCAACCTAGGTCTTCAGTATCAATGAACTTGATTGTAGAACTGTCATATCCAAGGGACCCACAGTAATCCTGGTTGCCATCGGCTTCCTAACAAAAATGGCACACTTGATCCCATGCGTTACTGTTCTTAGCACATGGGAGACAGCAAGGCTATTCCTGGAAATCATTGCCATGAGATACCAATAGTCATTGTATCAGACCACGGATTCCAGTTCATCTCCTGATTCTGGCAGAAATTTCTCCAACTCCTTGGCAATGAATCACTCACAAATTAATGGGCAAACAGGGACAATCAATATCTTCATAGCTTTCCAAGTTACCACCAGGGTGACTGGCTCCCTTTTCTGGGCTGCGCTGAATATGCATATAACAATGCAATCCATGCTTTGTCCCAACATAGTCCATTCTTTGCGAACTATGGCTTTCATCCCCCTCTTTCACCCAGATTTACCCATGATTTTTAAGGCCCGGCTTGACAAAGCCCTGGCTGGGATGATTTAGTTGGTGTTGGTCCTGCTTTGAGCAGGGGGTTGAGCAGGGATGACCTCCTGAGGTCTCTTCCAACCCTAATCTTCTATGATTCTATGATTTCCCCAGTACGAACCACCATAGATTTACCCTCCCATATAAACCACATGCACCAAGAGATAAAGGAAGACTTGCAGTCCTCCAAAAGAAGCCTACAAACACCATGAGAACCAAGACTGTCAGGCTGCCCCAGTGTGGTTAATAGGGACAAGGTGTGGCTCTCTGTCCAGAACCTTAAATTAAGCTGGCCATCTCCCATTCTAGGCTACCAATATCTGGGCACTTTCAAGATTATAGAATGAGTAAACTCAGTGGGCTACAGCTGCCCAAGTTCTTAAAGATCCACCCTGTCTTTACATCTCACTTTTAAAACCCTACACTGAGAACTCATACCTAAACAGCTCCATACCACTACCGCCACGCATAACAGTCCGTTGAATCCTCAATGCTCATTGAGTTAGGGGAAGGGTCCATGACGTGGTGGAGTGGGAAGGCTATGGTCCAGCAAGCACTCTTGAGAACTGGTAGAAAACATCCATGCTTTGGACCTACTGAGAGTTCCATCAGAAATACCCTGAGAATCCAGGCCCGAGGCCTGTAGCAGGGGCCAATGGGGGGGAGGGGTGTTACTGTCAAGAATCAGGGCTTGTATCACAGACAGGCTGGAAGCAGAGCCTGCATCAGAGCCAATAGCTGGGCAACCTAACAAGCGCAGCTGGTCTGTAACAGGCTGCCTAATTGGCTACGCTGCCTGATTGGTGGGAAGAGTTAGCATACCTGCTCTTAAACCCAGGAACAGCAGCAGTTCAGTGACTGGTGGATCAAAGTATTCACCCACAGCTGCAATATTTCCTGCCTTGCGCTAGCCCTGCTCCTGCCTTTGCCCCAGCCTTGCCTCACTCCAGATAACCTGGTTCTGACCTTCAACTCAGATTCCTGACTTCAGCTCTGATCCTTCACTTTTGCATCTGGCCTCTGACTCTGACCATAGGTGCCTATTCCTGGCTGCCAGTGACTGCTTCTACCATTAGGCAAGATGACCCATGTCTCAGTCTCTGATGCTACCATCCTTTTGCAAACAATGATTTGACTATTTAATAGAATATCTTTAGTTTTAGTAGGCAATTTTTATGCATTATTCAAATGACAGTTAAGGTAATTTATTCAGGCTCAACAGCCCTTTAAATGGATTTTAAAACCATCAGCAGCAGAAAAAAATGAAATGAGTGGGAGCATGAACTGGCTTATAAGATACATACACAAATAATTGTATATTTTACATCTTAGTAGATTTATATTTTGTGATCCCCAATGTACCACTTTCAAGAACATAACTTAGCCTTGAGATTTACTTTAATTAAGCATGTCTTGGACTCATAAACTGGGTGAATATCAAGTTGCTCATCAGGAAGATTTTTTCAAGTACACTTAATAGAAATTAAATTCCTACGGAAGTATATTATTTCAGACCTCACATAATGCATGTCACACTGCTATTCTAGGATTTTTGAAAGTTGAACTGTAATCCAGTGAGGCTATCATGCAACCCACATTATTACTAAAATTATGTTGCATCGTTATTGTCATTGAGGAATAGCTTTTCCGATAGGAGTCTGTCCTTCTGTATACATTTGATTTTCCCCAGCCACTTATACTAGGAACATCTTTGAGTGCCAGATAACTGAACCTGGCTCTAATCTGTAACTGATTTACTGCTCTTGCCTTCAGGGTCATCATCTGTTTACTTAGTGGCACCAGTAGACGTACCAGCTTTGACAGACTATATGAAGTTTTGTATATAAAGCTCAGGCTCTGCCCAAACCCTGAGGATCAAGCAAACTCCCATTGATTCTTGAACAAGGAGTAAGAGCCTCAGGATTTGGCCCAATGTGTCTGTACTACGAGGAAATGACATGCTTTTTTTTAGATGATAAAAAAAGGGGGAGAATCGTCTCAAGCTCAAAGAGCAGTTAAGCATATGGTTACTTTTAAGTATGTGAGTAGTCCCACTGATTCTAATCGGACTATTTTGTGAGAGTAAAACTATGTGTAGTGGGTGATCTGAGGCTTGGGGAAAAGAGGATACCATTACTATCATTTTGGAGCGGGGAATCCATATAAAATAATTTCTTTTTCTGGGACCCTGAGATCCTACCTGGGAGCCCCTTTGCTTTCCACAAGAGCAAAATTAACTAAGGGCTTGTCTTTAGTACCGAGGTAAGTCAACCTAAATTAAGCTACTCCAGCTACATTATTCTGTTGATTTATCCCAGTGTCTTCACTCTGGGAGATGCTTTCCGGTCGACTTACCTTACTCTTCTCGGGGAGCTGGAGTACCGGAGTCGACCAGAGAGTTGATTTAGCAGGTCTTCACTAGATGCTAAATTGACACCCACTGCATCGATTCCAGCAGTGTCGATCTCCCCAGTAGTGAAGACAAGCCCTAGTATTGAGTCCACATTCAGTGACTAGCATTGATTGGCTTGAATCTCCTCTCATTTACACAGCTGCTTCAATTGAGTTTCTCTTGACTTACCCTGGTGTAAATCAAAGGGCTGATGTGTTAATCTGGCCTACACCTAAGTCTGAGATTCAGACAGGAACCTCCTGTTGTGTATGCAGCAACTTTGTCATATGGATCAACAGAGAGCTTCTCATTTGTCTATCTGGTAAGGGCTATGCCAAGCTTGTCTCTTGTGAAGTGGATCTTACTGCTGTCATATAACAATAAGTAAAATATTTTCCACATAAAGCACATTTTTAAGGCAAAATAATTAATGAGAAGACCCGAAAACAAAATTGCCCAATAGCCTCCTACCCCAGCCTTTAATAGAGTAAACATTCTAGAATAAACATCCCATACAAATGGGAAAATGAGAGAATTAGACCATCTTTGGTAAAGAAAATAATGATCCATTTATCTTAGAGATTTTTGCTGCTGCCCATTACCGTGGTATCTTCGTGCCATCCATGTAGAATAGACTTGGCAATGCCAGATTTTCTAGTGGACTTCACAGTGATGAAAAGGGAGTTGGAAAGGAGCGTGGGTCAGAGAGAGGATAGAACACAACCTATTTTTATTTAAAAATGAAGAAAAGTGACATTCACATTTATAAGGTACTACATTTTATTGCAACATTTATTTAGTTTGTGGTTTCTCATTAAATCATGTAAGTGGCACCTTTGCAATATGGTGCATGGAGACCAAAGCAGCCTTATTCAGACTTTCTGAAGGCCATTTTCTAGTCATTCACATTTTGTCCAGTTAATTGTAGCATTTCTATATAGTTTTCTGCTGTAAAAGATTATGGATAAAATTCTGTTTCCATTTATGTCAATGGTTTTCAATGGATTTCATTCCATGATGTTTCTTTCTAATGGCTTGTCTAACCGTTTGGTGCCCCATGCAGCTATATGTGCTGCTTGCCTCTTAAAAAAAAGTAAAGAAAAGAAAAAAAAAACAATAGCTGAGTTTATTGTAAACCAGATTACACATATTGTGTGTGTTACATGATGGAACAAAGGTGTGTGATGCAATGGAGTTAGACCCTTGTGATGTGAAATAGTGAAAAATTAATTGTTTTGATCTTTTTTTAGGTGAACCAAATTTGATATTTGGCCATCTCCCAAAACCAGGAGGATTACTATATGGGAAAGTAGCATGTTACACTTGGGAGGAGGTGGATAATTGGTGCTGTAGATGTTAGAACACCAAGGTGTTTATTATTTGCCCCCTTCCTTTTTTTTTTTTTTTCCCCTAGTAACCCTTCTCATCTCAGCTAACTTGACAAATCTCTGTGCTTCACCCCATCTGTATTATGTATTATGTACAGAGTGGTGAAATTTCACTAGCAAGCTCGTCAATTGCTGAATACTGGCAGCCCTTGAATGTTTTGATCTGGGTAGTGTCAGTGCAGGAACAAGGCAGAATGCAAACCCTTGTGTTTTCTATAGCATAGGGATTCCTGAAGCAATCACTGTTGTTTGGCGACGTACTCTTTAGCCAAATGATCACCAGCAGTGAAGCAAGTCCACCCAGCAAGCTGGCTGGTGGCTAAGGCCTTGGCTACACTGGCGCTGTACAGCGCTGCAACTTGCTGCGCTCAGGGGTGTGAAAACGCCCCCCCCCCCCCGAGCACAGCGAGTACAGCGCTGTAAAGCGCCAGTGTAATCAGAGCCTGCAGCGCTGCACGCTATTCCCCTCGGAGAGGTGGAGTACACACAGCACTGCGAGACTACACTCGCGCTTCACAGCTGCCATGGCAGCGCTGTGAAGTCCCGAGTGTAGTCAAGGCCTAAGACACTGTCTGGTGGCAAGGGGAGCTAAGATAGTGAGCAGTTGCTGAAAAAGTGGAACAGAGCCTTACGGTGCCACTAGCTGACAGGTAACCAAGAAGCTCCATGGCCTTTGGGAATCAACTATTTTCTCCAAAGCTCTTTTTTCTTAGTTCAGTTTAATTTGTCTGTACAATCCCAGCAATAGAGATTTTTATTATAAATCAGCTAAAACCCTTCTTTATAATGGCATTTTTGAAAAGATCCAATCAATTTTAAACTATATGTAAAAGGCATTTTAGGACACCCTGTGATGTTTATCCAAGCGGTAGTTGCTATTTTTAGTGGAGGTTTTTTGTAAATCTCTTAAATTTAAAATTTATTGTTTCAATCAATTAATAGATAGTAAATACAGCACAGTTGCAGACTATATCTAAAAATCCAAATCTAAACATCTATTTTAGGTCTGTGTGAGCTCTCGTAGACATTTTTTGCTATCACAAAATGTATACACCCCTATTTACAGTGTGGAAGTTAACAGAGAATGGGAGCTCAAGATTGGACACAGCAGGGCCCCAGTTCAGCAAAGAAATGCACCAGCTTGGACCTCTGTGCCCATGTGGAATCCCATTTTTACTCCCAATGGAATTCCATGCTCATTCCAGGTCTCCATGCAGGGGAATTTATTTGTATTTTAGTAGCACCCAGATTTCAACATAATTGACCTATTCAAACCAAGTCAGCTGGAAGCATAAACAAAGAGTGCAGGGAATGAATCTTAGCCTGAGGCAGCCAGGCCCACTGACAGGAATTCTGGGCCCCAGGGCCATCCTTAGGGGGGAATGGGGCCCAGGGTGGAAGTAGGACACCCCAAAGCGTGAGGTCTGGCCCCGGAGTGGTCGCGTGTGCCTAGGAGCCCTGCGGCCCGCCCGGGCAATTTAAAAGGGCCCCTGGAGGCAGCATATGTATAGAATAAAGTACAATAGTTTAGGCTGCTGTTTGTTGGGGGAGCAGAAGTGGGCAAACTTATCTAAGAGTTGCTACACTCTGTCTGCTTCCTATGACCCATAAGCAATGGCAAGTAGAGCCTAAGGGTTTGTCTACACAGCAACTTACTGCATGGCAAGCCACAGTGTGTATCTACTATTTGTAGTAAGACGAGCCACATTCTGGGACTTCTCTGGGGGGTAGCAATATCCACATGGGATGTTGCTGAGTGGCAAGCTGGTGTGCTGTAGAGTCACACCATGGCTTTCTGCACAGAAACTTGCCTTGTAGACAAGCCCTTAGAGTAGCACTGAAACGGGGTCCAGAAGATGGGGTTTGAAATATACTGGGACCTCCATCAAGGGCCCATAATTTGAGGAGTGCATACGTAGCTTAGAGCCATCTTTCTACATCCCCTCTGTGAGTACAGGAAGGGAGAATCAAGCCCAGTATTTCTTAGATGAGCATACTTTACTTAAAAAACTATTTAAATTTGAAGTAATTTTGATGAGATCTCAGTTTGATGGGTAATACTTTGGTATTAGCACTGACTCCGGAATGTCTGTATTTTGAAAGAGCATTACATAATTTAAGAAAAAATTATATAGGTACTTTGGAGAACTGGTGGGGCAAGACTAGCTCATTCACATTTAAAAAAGAAACTCCTACAGTGCTTTTTACTTAAGATTAGTCAGCCAGCATACGCAATGTCTTGTCACTTAATAACTTTTGAACCATATTACTAAATTAATATCATGAGAGAATAAAATCATATCCAGATAGGTATGAGTATTCAACAAGTCTCAGCAGCTGTGTGCAAGTTTCCAGTAGTTTTCCATTCTTTTTTAATGAAACATATATTCATACCTATTAACAGGTGTATACAGTAATTTTGCAGACCGTGTCAAGGATGTCAGTGATAGGGGTGGAAATGCATCTCATTCATATCTTCTCTAGTACAAACTACTACTAAAAAGAGAAATATAGAAAAGAAAACAACTTCTACAAACTGCTTTGCATGGAAACAACACTCTCTCAAGAACTGTATTCCCTTCCATTGTTTAGTGTTGTCTTTCCATCTTTCGTAATCTACCTATTATGGTGTGTTGTCATTGGTAGTTAGTGCTCTAATTTTGCCAGTAAGTTCTTCGAGGCAGGGACTTAGACATATAAAATGTCAATGTTGCCTGACCCTTTTTAAGGTTAATGATGTTTGGATTGATGATCAATTAATCTGACTGCAACAAGGTTCTTACTGCAGAATCAGGCTATGCAGAAATAAAACTACGGAGTTCAATATCTTGTGAGGAGCCTCGGGGTGGATGACAAAGATGGTCACACCGAGGTCAAAGTAAAACCTTAGATATCTTTATTAAAATAATGAAAGCTAGAAAGGACCTAAGTCACACGATAACCCTGATATATTATCTCTACCTTATCTGAGGTAGTATTCTTTGCATAAGCTCTTAGAATTGCATACTCACACTCTTTCTTGAGGACCTGGTGGTCAGAGACAAAGGCCAGCCCTGTGTCTGGCATGCCATGGTGTTCAATGCCAAGTTCCTCAATGAGTTGAAGGGTCAAATAATAGAAAGCAGACAGTGATGGAAGAAGCCTAGAAAAGAACTCTAGACCACATGGTGGCTGCCCTGTTATAGGGCCTGAACATTATCTGCTCATGCTCAATCTTTCATGCCCAAATTTATCCTTTTCATCCACATAATACTGAGGTGCACTTATTCTATAGGTTAACATATTGCTATGTGTAACTGCCATCTTAGCTCATTCTCATACCCTTCACCCCTTGCTTAAGCGGATTTGCAATTAGCACTTCTCTGTTCCTGATTGTAGCATATACTGGTACATTCTAACTCCTATCGTTGAGCGAGCTCTCCTTAGTTCCCCAAATCTAAAGGTAACTGTTAGGCCATTTATCTATGCCCAGGGTTACAGCCTACTTAACCACACTTATGCTAACTTATGCTTAAGCTAATGTCTTACAAGTTTCTTGCATTACAGCTACAGCTGAATATAATGAAAGCAGCTAAATATCATGAAGGCAAGCCAGTGAATATAATATGGGCTACACCTATAAAGTGCTATGCACACCAATAGCACAGCAGAAATAATAATTGCATGGAATCTGTTCCTTGGCATATATCCCAATTATAAATATAAAAACCAAACAACCTATGTTAAAAGAACATTATGGTTGCATAGCTGAACACTCAAAAGTTAGGAAACTGAATGAGGCAGGGGCCTGAGGAAAAACAGTATATTTTCATGGAAGACTGTATCATAATGCATACGCACAAGGGATCTGAATTAAGATTGCTCAGGCAATCTTAAGGGCAAGAAATAGCGTGAATAAGGTTCTCTCCCTTTGGGGCCTGCACAGGGAGCACACAGTTCAAAGTGTAGGGGAGTCCATAACACCACCCACAGCTTCAGATACCCCACAAGAGAGATAGTGGGGTGGGACAAGATCACAGCCATGGCCCCACATCCCCTGTACACTGCCTAGCAGTCCAGTGATGGCCCTGAGGAAGGCACACAAATTAACAGGGATGCTCCATTTGGCCTCAAAAGCATATGCCCAGCCCGCCTCTGTCTTCTCCAAGCAGAATGCTGTTAGCAACACGACACCTGCCTCAGCCCACCCTTACAATGTGTCAGTGGCTGGCACAACTGTGATCTGTAGAAAAAAAGAAAGAGCATTAACCTAAAAAGTTTTCAATCGGGAAAAACTAGCAATCAGTTAATGCCATTGCTTCTTTTTTTAACTATTATCCTGTTAAAAATACTGAATATTTCCTAAACAACAAGGAGTCTGGTGGCACCTTAAAGACTAACAGATTTATTTGGGCATAAGCTTTCGTGAGTAAAAACCTCACTTCTTCGGATGCATCCGAAGAAGTGAGGTTTTTACTCACGAAAGCTTATGCCCAAATAAATCTGTTAGTCTTTAAGGTGCCACCAGACTCCTTGTTGTTTTTGTAGATACAGACTAACACGGCTACCCCCTGATACTTGAATATTTCCTGAGCATTTCATCACATCCCAAGGTTACAAATGAATAGCTAGAAACTTGGGTAGTTTAAAATACCTGGCCTTCAATGAGTTTCTCTGCTTAAACTGTTCTCTGAGAAAAAACTATGTTTAGGTATTTTTTGTCTCTGGTGGAGATCACTCGTGATCAGCATGTACATATGTCCCTAATGGAAATGTGTTGTAACTGCATACGCTGTATAGGCACTCAAATAGCTTGAAGCTGGCCCCTTAGAGTTCTCTAAAACTTCCTTAGATTCAGGTGCTTCATAAGACAGGGATGATCAATAACCTGAAAGTATAAGACCACTTGCTGTGCTCTGTATCACAATACATATAAGGTGGCAAAACTGAAGTAGAGAACTTTTTGAAGGTAGAGTAATTAAAAGCGAATTTACTCAGAAGAGGGAAAATTTCCATCTCTTTAACCACAGCCTTAGACTGAAATACAGATTGTAGGACAATACTCTTTACCATGTCAGTTGTATGGTAAAGAATTTTCTGTGTGACAGGCTAGCAGCTGAATTCTGGCATATCTGATGCCCTTTCATGCAAGTTGGTCTTTGTGGGTAGACCAGTAGGCCTGTGTACAGCCACCTGAAGTTCTCTGAGGTTGTGTGCCACAGGGTGATCCTGCCTGTTTAGGAGGGAAGAGGGACAGAGCACCTATGACTGGTCAGTAAACTTCAAATTAGGCTTAAAAGAGAGCACCTGGGCCATAGAGAAGAAGGTCCCTCAAGGAAGTCAGAAGGGGCAGGAGACAGGAAGGAGGAAACCTGAGGACCAGCAGCAGCAGATGGTGATGAAAGTCAGTACAGAGAACCACTGGGAAGAGCAAAACGTTTATGGTAAGGATTGGCCAGAGCTGGGGACTCCCTGCCGAACTGAAGGAGAGCTTGGGCTCAGGCCCTTAGGAACAAGGGGAAGAATCAGCCTAGTTAGGAGAAGCTGAGCTCAGAACAAAAAGGTTGATGCTGGAGGATGGATCCCAGGAGCAGGTGTAGGACTCAAGGGTAGGGAGGCCTGGGTAAGTGGAACACTGTGGGCAGCCCCTTGCAGCAGGCCTGAGTGGAGGACTGCAGGAAGCTGAGCCCAGAGGGGTCAGCCATGGTGGGATCCCTAGTGAGGGTAGGACTCATGGGCAGAAAGCCTGGTCTGAGTGGAACGCTGCAGGGAGTTCCATTATAGGAGACCTGATTTAGGATTACAGGAGACAACTTGTGGGTAAGGAGTGGGTCTTGGAACTGTCAGGGAGGAGGCTTGGAGTCAAGGGTCCTGGAACATGGGCTAAAGGAATGAGATAGAGTGGTTAATGGCTCTCAGGTGGGTGACCTTGGAACGTTGATCTTTGAATGGGATTGAGAAGCTGCTGCATTGTAACCTGGTTTTCTTCAGGGTTTTGAGAAGAATGGTTTTACTATGAGGAATCTGTGGAGTGTGGCACTCTATATGAATAAAAGGGTTTGAATTTGCCACTCAGAGAGACAATATTCTATTGCATGGGTCATATAGAAGGGAGACTGAGACAGGTGCACTGGTTGTGCCACAGCCTACCAGAGTAGGGCGCTACAAGGAGGGGTGCCTTGTCACAATGAGGGGACAGAGGGCTTCCTGATTAAAGCATTTTGCAGGATTGAGGCCTGGAAGAAGATTAGTGATATCATCAAGCCTCTCATATGTTACTGACATTTGAGGAAGGCAGACTTAGTCAGGAGTAGAGTTAAAATTACAGATGGACCCTCTTACAATTTTCCATGCATAAGAATAATTTTATACTTTCAGTCTGAATGACATTTTAGATCATGGAAAATAGCCATAAAAAACAAAAGTATATTCTACATGCAAGAGCAGTGTGTAGGCCTCATTGTCCTCTCACTGACATCATTTTATATAGGTATAATTCCACAGACCTCCATGGAATCATTCCTGATTTATACCAGATTAAATGAGAGGAGAATTAGGCCCTGTGTTTCTGTGCTGTAACAGGCTGCAATAAAACAGCTGTGATCTCATCACACAGGCCGGGTTTTTAGAGATTTAAAGGCACAGTACACAGACAAAGTCATCACAGCTTCATAACTAGATATGTGTCAGGATCACACCTTAAAGTTTGATTTCAGATCCAAATCTTTCTAATGTCCAGGGATATTTGGAAATGGAGTTATGATTTGGACCCATTTCTAATTAAACTCAAGCCAAAGGCCTTTTGTTGTCTCCCATTTTATCAGGAGTGACAGTCTCTCATCTACATTTTATATGATCTAGCAGACAGATTCTAAATTATTTTTCTTGCATCAGGAAAAATGTAAAAACCTATTGGAGACTATCCCTTCCTTTGTTCCCCTTAGGTCTCCTTTCATGTACGTGTTGTGCTAGCAGGCATTCTTAGAGAATCAAACAGCTCGAGGCTGTTTTCAGTTTATTAAAGCAAAGCGAGAGGAGTGAGATAAATAACCACCTGAAGAATAGGTAAGGGCATTGAGTGCTTTGCCATTAGAATTATGTATCTATGCTACGGAAGTATCACTTAAGATTTTTCAGAAAACTCTGCCTGTGGCATTCCACATACAGTACATTTTTGCCAGAGTTTCAGAGTAAGCCCAAGTTTCTCAAAGAACAGCTGCAAACTAAAAGATCCGGGTTCTGAAGTTTTTAAAAAATGGCATGTATAACCTTCTTAATAAGAAGTTCTTATAGCACACTACCTACTTGTCTAAAGCAGTGTTCTCAAAGTAGTAGCTAATCGGCAGGCAATTCACCTATGAACCAAATTATCGATTGCAAATTGTTTTACTGGTCATATCTGTAGTTTTACAATCCATATTGCTTTAACATATGATAGTTTTCCAAGAACAAGGACTGTAATTACTTTCTTTTTATTACGTTCACTCATACCTATAGAAGTGACACAAAAACATTTAAAATGTATGTTTCTTATGTCAAAGACATAGAAAAGTGACAAATAATTTCTTAAATCACATGACAATAGCATTGCGCTCACTTTTCTATTTATTGACAGAGAAAATAATAGTTTTACATTTTTGTTTAACTATCTAGAGTAGATAGATTACAAAATCACTGGATATGAGTCTGAACCAAAACACTGGTTTAAAATATCCTCACACTTCTAGGGAAAGGGGCTAAGGACCTGCACTAGATATGAATTTCACAGGTACTAGGGTTACCATATCTCATAAATAAAAAAAGAGGACCCTCCACGGGCTCTGGCCCCGCCCATTTCCCCACCATTAGCCCCGCCCCAACTCCGCCCCTTCCCTGCCCTAACTCCGCCCCCTCCTCCCTCCCACTCCCAGCCAGGGGGAAAGGGCTGCCCCAGCGCTACCGGCTTCAGGGTTTGCCGGTCAGACCCTGCGCCCCCAACCGGCGCTTCCCCAGCGCAGCTGGAGCCCGGGAGGGGAAGCGCCCAGCCGGGGGCGCAGGGTCTGGAGGCTGCCCGGCAAACCGTGAAGCCAGTAGCGCTCGGGTTTTGGGCAGCCCCTATGCCTCCGGACCCTGCGCCCCCAGCCGGGCACTTCCCCTCCCGGGCTCCGGCGGCGCAGGGTCCGAAGGCACAGGGGCTGCCCGAAGCCGGTAGCGCTCGGGCAGCCCGGCTCTTAAACAGAGCCGAAGAGGAGCAGAGCCTCCAGCCGCGGCGGCTCTGCTCCTCCCCGACCCGCTTCGGGCAGCCCCCGTGCCTCCGGACCCTGTGCCGCCGGAGCCCGGGAGGGGAAGTGCCCACTGGTGGCTGGGGTCCGGAGGCATGGGGGCTGCCCGAAGCCGGTAGCGCTCGGGCAGCTCGGCTCTTAAACAGAGCCGAAGAGTCAGGGGAGGAGCAGAGCCGCCATTTTCCCGGACATGTTCGGCAATTCCCCCCGGACGGGGGTTTGACTGCCGAAAAGCCGGGAAATGTCCGGGAAAAAGAGGACGTATGGTAACCCTAACAGGTTTGGGAATGGGTCAAACAAAAGCCGCAAATCCAATGCCCCTCTCCACCAAGCGTTAAAAGTTTACTGTTCAGGCTCATTTCAAGTGGTCACTTTTTCAGTCCTTAAGGAAATATGTCCCTCCATTTCTGTCACTAGACTTGTCCCCATGTCCAAAACACTTCTTACGTTCAACTTAGCTACAGGTGAATGTGAATGACCTTTTAATTCACTAACTAGCTAGTGGGGAATGAGAGAGACAAGGTGGGTGAGTGAAGTAATATCTTTTATTGGACCAACTTCAGTTGGTGAGAGAGACAAGCTTTTGAGCTACACAGAGGGTCATACCTGCAGAACAGCTTTGTGTAGCTTGAAAGTTTGTCTCTCTCACCAACTGAAGTTGGTACAATGAAAGATATTACCCCACTCACATTGTGTCTCTAATATCCTGGGACCGACACGCAGGGCCGGCTTTAGGCCGATTCCCCCGATTCGGGCCCAGCGCCTAAGAGGGACCCGCGCCCGGGCCTTCTTGGTCCACTCCGGGTCTTTGGCACCATTTCGGTGGCAGGGGGTCCTTCAGTGCCGCGGAACATCCAGAGCCGAGTGAAGGACCCACCGCCGCCGGGTATTCGAATTGGGCCCCACAGGTCCTAAAGCCGGCCCTGCCGACATGACTACAGCAACACTGCATACAATAGTGGGCAGTGAGGCAGATACATGTATTTTTATTCAATTATTTTATTTATCTGGTCTCCAGGGATCACATGAATAGTTTTAAGTGATCCATTACCTACTGTATGTAGAATTAAAAATAACCAGAGGTTTACACACTTAACATCCTTTATAGACCAGATATGTGTAACCATTTTTGCTGAAATTATTAGCCAATATTTTTATTATTTATTCCAGTAGAGGGGAAAATCACAGTCATTCCCTCCTAAACCTTCAACATAGCAATAAATATGTCCAGCTACAGCCTGATCCTGCTCTCATTGAAATCAATGGGAGTTTTGCTACTGACTTCAATAGGAGCAAGATCAGACTCATAATTGCACAGAAAAGCAAATACTAGTATTCTTCAAAGTGATTTTCTACTCCTGGAATTCAAGTGTGTGATCATCAAGGAGGTGCAGACTCTCTGGGGAGGTGCAGGGTGTTCACAGAATGACATGCCTGGAGTCGCCATCTGGTGTGAGGCCAGAAGGTAGTTTGATGGTGGAGGACAGGTGGGGGGAAGGGGTTGGATCGTGTTGGAGTCCAGAGACAGATGGGAGAGATTTAGTTAAGAAGGCATTTTGCCCTGAAAGGTAATTTCATTGGGTTGAGGAATATTCATTGGAATATTCTGTACAGATGAAGTACACATTTTGGAAAGAGAGGTGTGCAAGACAACTAAATGACTGTGTGACCCTTAATTTTGCAGTCCTCATCTGTCTATTCTGTTACCACACCTATTGTTGGTAACTCTGACTTGTTGCATCATGTCTCTCATTAGTCTGTAAATTCTTCAGGACTTGGAATATGCCTGTCTTTATATTCCATGAGGCCCCGAACACATTCGGAGCACTATGAACAAATATAAATTAATGTATTTTTCTCACTACATGTCTGACCCAAACTATATCTCCTCTCTCTCCAGAACACAATTACTGAACACGCATGCCATTCTCTCTTATCTGAGATGCATGACAAGATCCCTTTCAAGCTGGATAGATTTGTAGTCACCTCAGCTGTCAGTAAATAGTTAGAATTCCTCTGGAGCATTAACCTGCCACACCAGCATTCCATACAAACACACACTCTCTTTTGAACTTCTAAATTAGGCATTCTAAATATTAGGAGGCAGCAGCTGCCTTTCAAAAGTATGGACAAAACTCATCCTACAAGAAACCGAAACTATGCAAACAATTTAAAAAATTGGACTGGAAACCAAAGCATGCAATAAGACTCAAATGCTTTAGTTCCACCCAGAAACAATGCAAAATATCACAAAACAGGCAATAAAAAGACTTGTGTAAACTAAATAATCAAAAATATCCTGCTGAAATCTATACTGACACTGCTGGAAATTTAATGTACTCTTTTAAGACATATGTAGTGCTCTCATTACTTCCACAGCTATTTGTACACACTTTAAAACCAAAATGTAAATAGTAAAAGAAACACTCATACTTCCTCAGTGTTTATAATTATACACACAGTATACATTATGGATGAAATCCAGGCTCCATTGAAGTCAATGAGACTTTTGCCTTTGACATTAATGGAGCCAAGTTTTCACCCGACTGCAGTGGAAAGGTTGTAAAATAGTGCCAGAGTCTGGCCACGGGACAAGAATAGCCCAAAGTTAAATCATTCTGTCATCACAATGGGCATTGTTTTGCAATAGAAAGACATGAACTCTAATCATTGATTTGACTGGTTTATTGTTTTCATTATCTTTTAATAGTGCATATGAAAGTAAAAGAACAACTTGATGCCCTTCTGCAAAACAATCCCCATGTGATCCTAGAAGATTTAACTTTGAGCTATTCCTGCCATGTGTGGGCAGACTTTGGTACTATTTTACAACCTTTCCAGCAGTGGTCTGGTGAAGTATTACATATCTTGCTTTAATCTGTGCAGATGAACATAAACTGCTGCTGTGTTATAAAATGCGAGGAGCACCTAGAAATCTTACTGTTTTGACTTAGTAATGTGTGAATAAAACTGCAATAAATATTTACAAACTTTGAAATTCATGTATGGAAAGTCAGCTCATGGATTCTTTGAGTGATAATGTAAATGCTTGGTTGCAATCACAGCTACTTTGGAAACTTGCTGTCTTTGGTGGAGCTCTGCCCTCCTTCCCTGCATTATGTGCTGAACCCCTCAAAAAGAGGGGAGTTAGCAGTTACTAATTCTAGAAGCCAATTGTGTGGCAAAAATCCTCAGGGTAAGAAATAAAGCATGTTATGGAAAGGGGTCTACCAAATTCACAGTCATGAAAAATGCATCATGGACCATGAAATCTGGTCTCCCCACTGAAATCTGGTCTTTTGTGTGCTTTTACCCTATACTATACAGATTTCACAGGGGAGACCAGCGTTTCTCAAACTGGGAGTCCTGACCCAAAAGGGAGTTGCAGGAGGGTCACAAAGTTATTTTAGGGAGGGTCACAGTATTACCACTCTTGCTTCCGCGCTGCCTTCAGATCTGGATGGCTGGAGAGCAGCGGCTGTTAGCCAGGCACCCAGCTCTGGAGGCAGTGCCCTGCCAGCAGCAGTGCAGAAGTAAGGGTGGCAATACCATGCCACCTTTACTTCTGTGCTGCTGCCTTCAGAGCTGGGTGGCCAGAGAGTGGTAGCTGCTGACTGAGGGCTCAGCTCTGCAGGCCGCAGCACAGAAGTAAGGTTGGCAGCCAGGGGCGGCGAGCTGTATGGGTTCGTGGTGCCCGCGCTCCAGCAATATTCAGGGCCTGGGGGCCCAGCTCCACCAATGTTTGGGGCTGGGTCTCTCCCCCAGCCCCATCTGCCGCCCCAACGTGCCTGCCCCGAGTGTCCCCCGGCCCCCACTTGCTGCCCCCGCGTACCTCCCCCGGAGCCTGCAGCTTTACACTGACTGCTCTGCCGCCTCCCGGCATCAACTGCTGCTGCAGGGTTCTAGTGCCCCCCAACCAGGAGTGACAGGGCAGGTTGCCCTTACCCTGCCCTTCTGCCTCTTTTCCCTTTTCTTTTTGACCCTTCCCTTTTCCGGCAACAC
Source organism: Chrysemys picta bellii (assembly GCF_011386835.1). NCBI lineage: Eukaryota > Metazoa > Chordata > Testudines > Emydidae > Chrysemys > Chrysemys picta. The sequence continues at coordinate 38,093,726 of NC_088791.1, forward strand.
CCTCCACCAGCACAGGGGGTCCCTCCCGCCCACAGTCACTGCTCCTGCCCCACGCTGGGCAGGGGGCAGCCCCATCCCCCACCCCCAGTGTGGCTCCCGTGAGGGGCAGGAACAGGGGAGGAGGTGCACCTGTGATGGCAGCCCCCCCCCCTACCCCCAGCACCCACTACAGGGGAGGCGAGGGGGCTTCCTGGACCTGAGAGGGGCCCTAGGAGCACGTGCAGTGACAATGGTGCAGGGTGAGTGTGCTGGGGGCGGGGGGGAGAGGGAGAAGGGGCCCCTCCCCCAGAGCTCACTGCTGCAGGTGGAGAGAGGGCTGGGGGGAGTCCTCCTCTCTGGTCCCAGCCCCAGGGAAGCCTGCCTGCACCCCAAACTCATCTCCAGCCCTGCCCCACCCCAGAGCTTGCACCCCCAGTCAGAGCCCTCACCTCCTCTGCACCCCAACCCTTTGCCCTAGCCCTGAGCCTCTCCAATGCCCTCACCCCCAGCCCCAGACAGAGCCCTCACCCCCTGCACTCCACCCTCTGCCCTAGCCCTGAACCCCTCCCATACCCCAAACCCCTCATCCCCCTGCACCCTAACCCTCTGCCCCAGCCCTGAGCCCCCTCCTGCATCATGAACCCCTCATCCCCAGCCCCATCCCACAGCCCTCATCCCACACTCGAACCCTCTGCCCTATCCAAGCCCCCTCCCACACCCCAAACCCCTCATCTCCAGCCCCACCCCACAGCCCTCACCCCTGCACCCCCTCCCTTCCCCAAACTCCCTCCCAGAGCTGCACCCCCTCCCCGTTCCCATACACACCCCCTCCTGCCCCCAAACTCCCTCCCAGAGCCTGCACCCCTCATTCCCTCCTACACCCCCACCCCCAGCCCAGAGCCTGCACCCAAACTCTGTCCCAGAGCCTGCACCTCTCACCCCCTCCTGCTCACCCACCCCCTCCCCCAGCCAGGAGCCTGCACCCAAATTCCATCCCAGAGCCTGCATCCCCACCCCCTTCCCACACACCCTTTCCTACCCCCAAACTCCCTCCCAGAGCCTGCATCTCAGCCCTCCACACTCCCTCCCAGAGCCTGCACCCAAACTCCCTCCCAGAGCCTGCATCCCTCAGCCCCCCTGCACCCCCACCCCTTGCCCCAGCCCAAAGCCTACACCCAAACTCCATCCCAGAACCTGCACCCCTCACCCCCTCCTGCACCCCTGCCCCAGCCTGGAGCCTGCACCCAGCACCCAAACTCCATCCCAGAGCCTGTACCCCAGACCCCCTCCCCCACCCAAACTCCCTCCCAGAGCCTAACCTCTCACCCCTTCTGCACCCAAACTCCATCCCAGAGCCTGCACCCCTCCTGCACCCTAATCCCCAGCCCCAGCCTAGGGCCTGAACCCCAGACCTCCTCCCCCCACCCAAACTCCCTCCCAGAGCCTTAGGCAGGTGAGGGACAGAGTTGGGGTGGGGGGCAGGTTCTGGGCACCACCAAAATTTCTACAAACCTGCCAGCCAGCAGCGCAGAAGTAAGAGTAGCAGTAACACATCCGCCCCTACAATAACCTTGTGACCTCTCCCCCCAAAAACTCCTTTTTGGGTCAAGACCCCTACAATTACAATACTGTGAAATTTCAGATTTAAATAGCTGATATGAAATTTACTATTTTTAAAATCCTATGATCATGAAATTGACCAAAACAGAATGTGAATTTGGTAGGGTCCTAATTATGGAGAATAGCTATTTCCAGCTTCTCTCCATCCTGTCCAAGCAATGCCCCTTCTGACTTGTGAACCCCAAACTAAGAGTTGCAGAGAGGAAGTTTATGTGGTCCCTATGGAAAGGGGGGGGGCATGCTATTTTATTTACATATAAGGAGAAAGAGGGAGCACTGGATCCTGTGTTTATAAGCCTATTCCAAATGAGGTTGCGGGAAGTCAAGCATGCATGTTTGACTCAAATATCTCCTCATGATTTAAATGTATTATCTTGTAATTTGCATTCTGATTTATTACATAAAGAGACAAAGGCTCATGTCCTCCAATGTGCCATAACTCTACTCAGTGCATTGGGCAGCAAAGGTGGCTTAGGCCACATTACATCTACACTACAAATGAAGGTGCAGTTGTAGTATGGGTAGGCATAACTGGGCTAGCTTTCATCTAACTGGTGTGGATATAAAAGCAATGAAGACACAGTAGCATGGACCCTAGTGTGGCCCAGCTGTCTGAGTATGTACCAAGGTCTGCAGCAGGCTTGTATTCAGGCAGTTAGCCTGCACTGAAGCATGCACCACCATGTACTCACTACTGTTCCCTGTGCCAGCTAAATTAAAACGTACCTGTACTGCAATCAGAGCTTTATTTGTAGTGTATATGTATCCTTAACGACATCCATACACTGCCCCAGGCTATGAGATACCTGGGGGCCTCTTTGTTCCCTGGCAGAAGTCAGGGCAGCCTCCATGCTGCTTTAACTTGCACTGGCTTGAAACAGTCTCCTGTGGGGCATTAATCTGGCAGGGTTCATGGGAGCAAAGCACTCTCCATTATGCTCCCTCACACCTCTGGAAGATGCCCTGTGCTGGGGAGGGATTGGAAGGGGAGCATGGAAGTAGCTATGCAGGCTCTGTGCCAGTCAGGTATTCCCCTACAGAGGGGGAATCCTAGCAGTCATTATATCGGTTGGAATGTCCCTTTGTGCTGCTCTGGTGGTGCAAAGTAGCTATAGCTTGGGCTGGGTCTTATCCAAAAACACATCTGTCTTATATGGCTTCAGGGAAGAATCAAACTATTGAGTATGGCTTAAGATAAGAAATATATTAATGCAGTAATATATTGTTGCAGTAATTGTTAATGTTATTTCTTAAAGAAAAAACAATAAATCAATCAATACTTATATTGCAGAAAGGCCAAAAGAGCAGCATAAATTACCATTTTCACAGAACCCCTCTTACTTTAAAACCGTATTGCCACAACACATAATATTCTAAACCACAAATATTGTTTGCTAATCTTCTTGGTAGTTTGCATGTGGTTGGACACTGGTACTGCTCTTGATTCAGCTAGTCGATTATTAACTCTTCTGAAAACTGAGGCTAGAGACTTTGCATTGCAAACGAATTCCCAGGAAGGCTCTTAGATGCCAAAATACATAGACATAAAAAGAACAGGAGTACTTGTGGCACCTTAGAGACTAACAAATTTATTAGACCATAAGCTTTCGTGGGCTACAGCCCACTTCTTCGCATGCATATAGAATGGAACATATATTGAGGAGATGTATATACACACATACAGAGAGCATGAACAGGTGGGAGTTGTCTTACCAACTCTGAGAGGCCAATTAAGTAAGAGAAAAAAAAACCTTTTGAAGTGATAATCAAGCTAGCCCAGTACAGACAGTTTGTTAAGAAGTGTGAGAATACTTACAAGGGGAGATAGATTCAATGTTTGTAATGGCTCAGCCATTCCCAGTCCTTATAGTTTGCAAACTAGATACAATCAATTTAGGCTTGAATAAGGACTGGGAATGGCTGAACCATTACAAACATTGAATCTATCTCCCCTTGTAAGTATTCTCACACTTCTTATCAAACTGTCTGTACTGGGCTAGCTTGATTATCACTTCAAAAGGGTTTTTTTTCTTCCCTCTTAATTGGCCTCTCAGAGTTGGTAAGACAACTCCCACCTGTTCATGCTCTCTGTATGTGTGTATATATATCTCCTCAATATATGTTCCATTCTATATGCATCCGAAGAAGTGGGCTGTAGCCCATGAAAGCTTATGGTCTAATAAATTTGTTAGTCTCTAAGGTGCCACAAGTACTCCTGTTCTTTTTGCGGATACAGACTAACACGGCTGCTACTCTGATATATAGACATACTTTTCCTCAGAATCCTTCTCATTTGTTTTTATGGCTGTTATTCCTATTAATAGTGCTGCATCACTATCATTTATTTATTTGTTTAGCACTAACAATGTGTTTGCCATCACAGAGAACCGAAAAAAAATAATGCTGATGATTAAAAGCTGGCATTATTGGTGCAATTGGAGAAAATGTATACGTATTTGACACTTCAAAGTGTTTTACTTAAGCCTCACAATGCTGTGGTGAGAGAATATTCCCATTTTACAAATGGGTAAAATGAGACACAAGAGATTAAATAACCCAAGATCACACAGCTCAGATGGCAAAGCTGTAAGTAGAATGTAGGCTGTATCTACACTATGAGCACTTTACTGGTATAGGTATATTGGTACACTATGTTGCATTCCTTCTGTGAATGGAGCTATAACAGTAAAGCTGCACTTTGTATTGGTCAAGTAAAACACCCCCATAAGTGAAACAATCTATACCAGTAAAGGCACAGATTTGCTGGTATATGCTAGGGGTTTCTGCCAGCATAGCGGTGTCTGTCAGGGATAACTCCTTTTCACACCCCTGACTGACATAGCTATGCCAGCAGAAGAATGTAGTGTGGACATAGCCTTAGTGACTGACTCTCAGCCCTCTGCTTTGGCAACAGTACACACTTCTTTCCAAGTGTTTAGATCCCATTGTAAAGGAAGTACAGAGCGGCCAAGGCAGCTCATCTCTAGACACACAAGTATCTGTAGCTACCATATCAGGTTTAGTGATTGGGAGTTTACCCACTCAAGTGGTAAATTATTAGTTACCAAGACAAGCAGGAATTCTCAATGCCCAAAAGTAGGAGTCAATAAAGCATGAAAAGTATTTAATATGAGATAGAAAAGATTACATCCGAAAATATCTCCTAACAAAGTAATTTTTGCAGTGTAACTGTAGAAAAAATACTTTTGTAAAAAGCAACTACTAGCATTAGAACTTCCTATATGAGGAAATATGGGTGTATTTTTCACGTGTCAAGACGTATTTCATTTGCAAGACAACTTGCTCAAGCTATCGCTTCAGATATATGCTATGTTTAACCACTAAGCTAACTGCCTGAGGATTCTTCTGGCATGGGGAGCATTCAGATGATATAGGGCCAGCAAAGGGGGTATAGCTTAGGAAAAGGGGGCATGACTGGGGAACTGCTACATCTGGTCAATCACCAGCTGCCATAATGACCCCATTCGCAGCTGGTGTAATTTAGAGTAATTCAGAGTTAAGCCAAGTGCTGTTTGGATGTGGGCCTCTTTTTATGCAACCCCCCAGTGTTCAAAGTGTTGAGATAAGTGCTTTGGGTTTTGGTCTATCTCTGTTTAAGACACAAAAGATCACAGTTCACTGTAATAAGAGAGTAAGAGTTATTGTGGTATTAACAAGTTTGAAATATATATTATAAAACTTGTCAGAGATGTGATACATTTAGTTTTTTTATCCTTAGGTTTAATGCTGTTTTTTCAAACTTGTATAAATATATGTGCACCTTATTTCTAGTCCTCAGTATATAGCATTAGTGAGAACATTACTGGAACACTGTTTCCAGTTCTGGTGTCCACATTTTTTAAAAGTATGTTGACAAATTGTAAGGGGTTTAAAGAAGAACTACCAGAGCATGAGACTAACAAAGTTCAGTCTATTGAGTGTATCCAGGACAGGGATCGGCAACCTTTGGCATGCGGCTCGCCAGGGTAAGCACCCTGGCGGGCTGCGCTGGTTTGTTTACCTGCCGTGTCCGCAGGTTCAGCCGATCGTGGCTCCCACTGGCCGTGGTTTGCCGCTCCAGGCCAATGGGGGCTGCAGGAAGCAGTGGCCAGCACATCCTTTGGCCCGCACCGCTTCCCTGGCAAGCCGTGTGCCAAAGGTTGCCAATCCCTCATCCAGGAGAAGGATAAGAGGTGACTGGATCATAGTCTTTGAGTGCCTATATGCGGGGGAAGATTTATGATTGTAGACAAAAGCATCTCAAGATTTTAATCTGGCAGACAGAGGCATACCAAGATCCAGTTTCTGGAAGATGCCACTGGAAAAATCCAGACTAGAAACAAGGTAGACATTTTTAACAATCAGGATAACTAGTCATTGTAACAATTTATTTAGAGATGTGGTGGATTTTATGTCACTGGAAGTCTTTCAATTGAAATTGGATTTTTTTCCCCCTCTAAAAGATAACTTCTGATTGGGGCAGAGCATATGGGCTTGATGCAAAAATTACTGTTCTGTGCTATGCAGGTCAGACTGGATGATCATAATGGTCCTTTCTGGCCTTAACATCTATGAATCTTAGAAGTGCAAAACTCATCAACTGAAGCACAATAATAAGTTGACAAGTTACAAAGCAAAAATACCATTCTTTTAATATAAGGAGCAACTAGTGGTCCGTGTAATGAAACTATTTATTTCACTGTAGACAACTATCTTGAGAAATTTCTTTTCCTATGTGATATTTTGATATACTCCTGCTGTAGAAAAGGAATCTAAGAACATTGATGGTTATGGAGAAATATAAGGTACAAGAGGTATAATATTCCTGTTGCATGTGTGTGTTCATGGGGTGGGTTATACCATTGACTCTATCTCACAATACAATATCTCTCTCATAGATGCATAGGGAAACACCTCCATTCATTTTCAAATATTGGTCTTATCACATAAAGTGCTGAGGACACAAGATACTGAGCAAGATCGACTCCTACTGAAGTCCTACTCCTCCAGTCGTAGGGTGGGGGGAGGACTCGGGGCTCCAGCGTGCGGGGGTGGGGCCTTGGGTGGAAGGAGCAGTGCCAGCACGCTAAACTTCTGGAAGTGGGAGTGGGGGTTCACCTGCTGCCCATGGAGAAAAGGAATGAAGATAAGACAATATTATGATGATCAACTGATGGCTCAGGCAGTGGTGCTATAAGGAAGGCTTTAGGAGGGTTGACCACTGGGAGGCATTCATGGACAGAGGACAGTTCTCATGGGATGGACTCCACATGAGTAGGGAGGGAAATAGATGTTTAGGATGGAGGTTGGCACATTAAATGGGCTTTAAACTAGTAACTTGGTGGAGAGAGTTGGGAGATGCTCATGTAATCTCCACGCCTGATTTTAACATTGAGAGGGAGGAAAATCAAGTGAGAAAGGATACAGGAATGGAGAAAGGAACAGCAGTGGGTAAGAGAATGGAAATTAAGAGGAAGGATAATGCTGATACCAGTCAGATAGGCAACTCTGGCAGTAGAATGACCGTACCCAATTGGGCGAGGAATGTGGGTGAGCCAAGCAGCAACAATTAAGATATTTGTACACCAATGCAAGAAATCTGGGTAACAAAATGGAGAAACTAGAACTACTGGTGCAGGAAGTAAAACCAAATATTATAGGCATAACAGAAACATGGTGGAATAGTATTCATGACTGGAGTACAGGTATTGAAGGGTATGCTATTCAGGAAAGACAAAAATAAAGGCAAATGTGGTGGAATAGCACTGGATATTAATGATGAGGTAGACTGTAAAGAGAAGTGATGGAATGGATAAGACAGAATCTGTTGGGGCCAAAATCACTTTGGGAAAGAAAGCTATTAGAGGTTCCCCTAGGATTGTGCTGGGGTGTGCTTCATACCATCAGGATCTGATTTGGATATGGATAGAGACCTCTTTACTGTTTTTAATAAAATAAATATTACTGGGGATTGTGTGATTATGAGAGACTTTAACTTCCCAGATAGAGATTGGATGACAAGTGCTATTAATAACAGTAGGGCCCAGATTTTCCTGGATGTGATAACTGACAGATTTCTTCACCAGACAGTTGCTGAACCAACAGGAGGTGATGCCATTTTAGATTTGGTATTGGTGAATAGTTAGGCCCTCATAGAAGAATTGGTTGTAGAGGACAACTTCGGTTCGAGTGATCATGCACTAAATGGAAGAATAAAATAGATCTACAACAAGGGTCCTTCATTTCAAAAGAACTACCTTTAAACAATTAAGGGAATTAGTTAGGGAAGTGGCCTGGACTGAAGAACTTAAGGATCTGAAGGTGAAGGAGGCTTGGAATTATTTTAAGTCAAAGTTGCAGAAGCTATCTGAATCCTGTACCTCAAGCAAGGGGGGAAATGTATAGGGAAGGGTGGCAGACCAAGCTAGATGAGTAAGCATCTCAAACAGATTATTAAGAGAAAGCAGAAAGCCTACAAGAAACGGACAGTGGGAGGGATAAAAAAGGAAAGCTACCTCTTGGTGGCCAGAAAGTGTAGGGGAAAAGTGAGAACTGCCAAAAGCCAAGCAGAGATGGACCCTGCAAAAGGAATTAAAACCAGTAGTAAAAGGTTCTATAGCCATACAAATAAGAAGAAAACAAGGAAAGAAGAAATGAGACTACTAAACACTGAGGATGTGGTGGAGATTAATGATTGTCTAGGCATGGCCCAATACCTGAACAAATACTTTGCCTCAGTTTGTAATGAGGCTAATGAAGAATTTAGGGGTAGTAGCAGGGTGATTAATGGGAATAAGGATATGAAAGTTGAAATGACCACATCTGACGTGGAAGTCAAACTCAAACAGTTTAATGGGGGGCCTGGATAATCTTCATCCAAGAATATTAAAGGAGTTGGCGCATGGAATTGTAAGCCCAACAGCAAGGATTTTTAATGAATCTGTAAACTCAGGGATCATATCCTATGACTGGAGAATGGCTAATATAATGGCTAATTTTAAGAAAGGGGAAAAAAAGTGATCCAGGAAACTACAGGCCTGTTAGTTTGACCTCAGTTGTATGCAAGGTCTTGCAACAAATTTTGAAAGAGATAGTAAGGACATAAAGGTGAACGATAATTGGGACAAAATACAGCATGGTTTTACAAAAGGCAGATTGTGCCAGACCAACCTGGTCTCATTCTTTGAGAAGACAACTGATTTTTCAGAAACAAGAAATGCAGTAGATCTAATCTGCCTGGATTTCAGTAAGGCATTTGATACAGTTCCACATGAAAAATCATTAGTTAAATTGGAGAAGATGGGGTTTAATATGTGAATTGAAAGGTGGATAAGGAACTGGTTAAAGGGGAGATTACAACAGATCATACTGAAAGGTGAACTGTCAGGCTGGAAGGAGATTACTAGTGGAGATCCGCAGGGATTGGTCTTGGGATCAACTTTATTTAACATTTTTATTACTGACCTTGCCACAAAAAAGCAGAGTATATAATAAAATGTGTGGATGACCCAAAGTTGGGAGGTATTGCCAATACGGAAGAGTACCAGAATATCATACAAGAAGATCCGGATGACCTTTAAACTGGAGTAATAGAAACAAGATGAAATTTAAAAGTGCAAAGTGCAAGGTCATGCATTTAGGGACTAACAACAAGAATTTTTGCTATAAGCTAGGGACTTATCAGCTGGAAGTGACAGAGGAGGAGAAAGAATTGGGTGTATTGGTTGATCACAGGATGACTATGAACCATCAATGTGATGCAGCCATGAAAATGGCTAGTGCAATGTTAAGATGCATCAGGTGAGGTATTTCCAGTAGAGATAGGGAAGTTATACAAGGCACTGGTGAGACTTCATCTGAAATACTGTGTACAATTCTGGTCTCCCATGTTTAAGAGGATGAATTCAAACTGGAACAGGTGCAGAGAAGGGCAACTAGTGTGATCTGAGGAATGGAAAACTTACCTTATGAGAGGAGATTCAAAGAGCTTGGCTTGTTTAGCCTAACCAAGAGAAGGCTGAGGGGAGATATGATTGCTCTCTATAAATACATCAGAGGGATAAATACCAGGGAGGGAGAGGAGTTATTTAAATTGAGCGCCAATGTAAATATAAACTGGCCATCAACAAGTTTAGGCTTGAAATTAGATGAAGGTTTCTAACCATCAGAGGAGTGAAGTTCTGGAACAGCCTTCCAAGGGGAGCAGTGGGGGCAAAAAACCATTGGCCACAAGACTGAGCTTGATAAATGTATGGAGGGGAAGGTATGATGGGACTTCCTACAATGGCATGTGGCCCATCTGCAACTGCCAATTTCAAGAAACCCCAGTGACAGGAGACAGAACACTAGATGGGGAGGGCTCAGAGTTACTACAGAGAATTATTTCCCAGGTATCTGCCTTGAGGGTCTTGCCCACATACTATGGGTCTAACTGATCACCATATTTGGTGTTGGGAAGGATTTTCCCCTGGGTCAGATTTGCAGAGACTCTGGGGGTTTTTCCTGTTCCTTTGCAGCATGGAGTGCGGGTTACTTGCAGGTTTAAACTAGTGTAAATGGTGAATTCTCTGTAACTTGAAGTCTTTAAACCATGATTTGAGGACTTCAGTAACTCAGCCAGAGGTTAGGTGTCTATTACAGGTGTTGGTGGGTGAGGTTCTGTGGCCTACAACGTGCAGGAGGTCAGACTAGATGAGCACAATGGTCCCCTCTGACCTTAAAGTCTATGAGTCTAAATAAATCATGCTAGTAATCGTTTAATTATGTATTTGGTATTGTACAGCCAATGACTGGAGATTTTTCTGTGTTAAAATTAGTGTTAAAGGAACCAGAAACAAGTAAACAATAATAATACAAAGCTAAGCATTGACCTAGCCCATTTGGGTCTGTGATGGGGTTAATAGAGACCTTGGGAGGCTGTGCAAGAGGCGGCCAATCAGGGCCAGGCTGACCCATATAAGGAGGTCTGCAGAACAGAGCAGTTTCAGTAACTCCCTGGAGCTTGAGGAGGGAGATGGACTAGCAGCCTTGCAGGCTGAAGGCAGCAAGCACCCTGGACAGCGTAGTGCTGCAGGCAGAGACCCAGGGAGCTAAAGGCAGCTCCTGGTGGGCTGCAGGGATTTGCAGGCTGAGGCCCTGAGGCAAGGGGAAAGAGGGTGCTGGGGCCACAGGGAAGTGGCCCGGGGAAATCTACTGAGAAGTTGGAGGGGGCACTGCAAGCAGGGGCCATCTACAGGGGGCCATCTACAGGGTTCCTGGGCTGGAAACCGGGAGTAATGGGCGGGCCTGAGTCCTCCTCCCTGTCCCCCAACACACACTTGCCACTGAGGAAATGGCTGGACTGAGGAACTGTGACACTGTCCCTCGGAATGAGGGAAAACTGAGTGTGGCACAGCCAGAGGATTGTGTCATGAAGAGGACGCTGCAGTCCTGGGAGTGATGTGGGTCCCTGGAGTAGAAATGACAGTTGTGAGATGCCACCAGAAGAGGGTGGTCTGGTGAGAACAGCTAATCCCCATGACAGCCAGCAGGAGGTGCTGGAGTGGTGAGTCACAACCAGTCACAAATCATAATACACTTTTGACAACTTTCAACCAATAAGAACATGAGAATGGGCCTACTGGGTCAAACCAAGGGTCCATCTAGCCCAGTATTCTGTCTTCTGACAGTGGCCAGTGCCAGGTGCCCCAGAGAGAATGAACAGAACAGTGCTAATATTGTACATTGATAATGGAAGTTTTCACAGTGGTTGAATTTTTTGGACACTCCCCTATTGTGTTCACCAGAGGCTGTAATTTCTAGACACTCCCTAGTCTCTAACCTTGCTGTCTTTGGTTGTGGTGGTGTAGGGGTATAGATTTTAGTTTGAGTCCTGTTCTATACAGACCTCTGAGTGTGTCTCTGATGTGTATTGCAGGTGTTTGTACTATCAGAAGTCATAAGAATCCTGTGCCTTCAAAGAACAGAATCTGAGTTTCAGGTGTGTTTTACATGTTGGTAGCAGAGGATGGGTTGTGAGCTGTGGGCCCCAGGAGTTGGAAAACAATCCCCCTAGAGAGCAGGGAGTGGTACAGGGGAAACACTGAGCCCAGGAAATAAAGATTGCTGATGCTGAGCTGGAAAAATCTATGTTTACAGCTAGAGGGGCGATTTTAACAGGTATAGAGTCAAGATCTCTTTATCATTTGTGATCACTTTAACATTTCAGGGGAGAATCAAAGCAGAGTTATAGGAAAGTCCCAGTTAGCTCATTAATCAGCACTTAGACAGTGAGGATGTTGCTAGTTTAGAAGATGAAGGCATGTCTCTGTTGATGGACCTAAGGAACAGGATGAGGCAGATAACCATTCCACCACTAGGAAAAGAAACAGAAAAGAGTGCAATCCCAATGAGGGAAGTGACAGTAGTATGAGCTCTGTGGTGTGAAACCCTGCTAAAGAAAGATTTCAAAAGAGACAAGACAGATTGGAGGTTTGAATCGGAAGGATGGGCTGAGTTTTTCTAGTCTAGTCTATCAGACAGAAACAGGAGTACAAAGGAGCTGTTCAGAACCCAAAGCAGTGAAGGCAGTGGTTAAAACAATTTATCCTGCAACAAGTCTTCAGAAGGAAACAGTACCATGAGATTACCAAAGTTTACGGGAATTGAGATCCTATTATAAAAAGAAGTCTGGAACTGAACTGTATCATAATCTTGTCCTAGGGACTGAAAGAAACACCCCAGGATTTCCTGTTACATGTCTTGGATTTGTGACAGAAAGTATTGTTTGCATTACAGGAAGCTGATTCCACTCTGAGGATGATCCACTCCTGGTGCAAAATATGTTCCTCCATTCAGTCTCCACTGGGCTGCAGAATAATAACATTCAGACTGTGATGTTGTCCTATCTCCAAGTTCAGTCACAAATGAAGCTTTGTTGGAGAGACTGAGCATTGTAACATGCTGTTTTTCTCTTTCCCAGCTAATAAGAAAAAAATCTTAATGTAGTGCTAACCTGATGGATGGAATTGGAGAACTGAAGATCAGTTTAGCAGACGTAAGAGATAAAAATGGAGATCACTGCTACCAAAGAGGTTCTGAGGGCACCCCCATCATGATCGAAGGAAACCACTCTAATCCTCAGAGAGCTCCTCCCAACTGCCAGAAGAAGGACAAAGGGGATACCTGCAGCCATGGTTTTCAGTGTGGGAGAGAAGAGCACTACCAATATGGATGTCATCTCATGAGGAGGCTCCAAAGTAGTGGATCAGAGGGAAAACTACACCCCGTCTCTCCAAAGGGACCACAAGTGACCAACCAGCCCCTAAAGTCCCACGGAGAGACAGTCACCAAAAATAAACAAGAAAATGATAAATGCATATGACTAGTAGAACTAAACTGATGAAATCTGGGATCATGATACTTGAACAGAGAACTGAAAACAGTCAATATAATTGTAATGTTGAAAGGATAGTAGGAAATTGTTCATTGTCACCAAAACAGCATGCTAGGCTAACTCACATAGTAGGGAAAAGTGTATGGTTTTGTGTACTTTGAATGGAGTTAAAGAAACATCTTTCTGTGCCTCTTGTGCACAGAGATTCATAGTGTCATACCAGTGGGTAAAAGGGGACCTTCGTAATATATCAGTAAGGGAGCTCATGAAGTTGGGTGAGGGAGATCAAGGCCTGAGGCTCACAGTTGCTAAAGGCACTTCTATTCCTTGTGACCCGTGAGTTGAAATACAGTTTCATCTGCTAAATTGTGGGAAGGTAGGGTGCTAACAGTCCCCATTCTGGTCACAGCTCATAAGGTGGAAAGTCTTATCATTGGGTACAATGTCATTGAAGAGGTTGTTCAACAGTATTGTCTGGAATGGCCAGATGACACAGTACCCACAACCCTCCATAGTTATTTGTCAGTGGTTTCTCCCCATGTTCAGCAAACAAAAAATGAATGTGTTGGTACACTTTCTAAAGGCCACAAAGTCTGGGTAACCTTGGTATGGTACAAGTAGGGAAATAGTCTATGTCGAGTTACATGAAAATATGGGTCACCTAGATGCTGACTGAGTTATTGACCTTGCTAGAGATTGTTTCTATTGCCCCAAATGAAGGAGGATATTGAGCAATGTGTAACTCAGGTTTGTCAATGACTGACACATAGGAGATTGTACCAACATACCAAAGCCCTGTTACATCCTATTTGTACGACAGAACCATTTGAACTAGCCTCAATAGATTTTCTCTTGAGAACAACCCTGTATCATTCCCAGGGAAATGGAAGACCAGAAATCTAATTGGTAAGAGTCTTTAAACCAGCCCATGTGTGCTTATAACTATACACACAATGAAACAGGATTTTCTCTATTTTACTTTTCCTATGGGAGAGTCCCTACTTATATTTGGTTGTCGGCCTTTATTTGGTTTAACAGGGAATCAGGAATCACTGGGGAACTGGGATGATTATGTGAAGAACTGGAAAGCACGGATGTAAAGAGTTCTGAATTAGTGAATAAAAACTCCAGAAAATCAGTTGCCAGAAACAAGAGTTTCTGTGATTGCAGAGGTCACCCCAGGAGATCAGGGTGCATTTGTCAGAAGATGGGGGATGTGCAAAATTAAAAGCCTACTGGGATAAGCAGAGTCACATTGTTTCCAAAAAGACAGGGGATCATATGGTATGCAAAGCAGTTCCAGAGGATCAACAGAGAAGGGCAAGGGTATTACCTCGCAGTCTCTTACTGTCTTGTGATTACTTGCATATAGATAGTCCAACAACAATAAGAAACCCAAAGAAAAGTGAGAATAGGAACACATTCCTCAGTTTTTGAGGAAAAAACTCCTCTGACAGGTCAGAAGATGACATACAAGTTCAATACCTTAAACCTCAAGGTCAGAATAAAACTGTACCTGTTAACACTGGTGCACAGCACCAAGAGGACAATCCCAGTATTACAAATGAATCCCAGCCTGTGGGTAATTCTGATGGAAGTGCTGAGGTATCACACAAAAATGGCCATACTACGTCAGATCAATGGTCTACCTAGCCCAGCCCTGATCATCTTGGCTAATAGCCATTGATGGACCTATCCTCCATGAACTTATCTAATTCTTTTTGAACCCAATTATACTTTTGGCATTCACAAAATCCCCTGGCAAAGAGTCTCACAGGTTGACTATGCATTGTGTGAGGAAGTACTTCCTTATGTTTGTTTTAAACTTGTTGTCTATTTATTTCATTGGGTGACCCCTGGTTCTTGTGTTATGTGAAGGGGTAACTAACACTTCTTTATTCACTTTCTCCACACCATTCATGATTTTATAGGCTTCTATCATGCCCCCTCCCCTTAGTCATCTCATGTCTAAATTGAACAGTCCCAGTCTTTTTAATCTCTCCTCATATGAAAGCTGTTCCATACTCCTAATCATTTTTGTTGCCTTCTCTGTACTTTTTCCAATTCTAATTTATCTTCTTTGACATGGTGATCAGAACGGCACACAGTATTCAAGGTGTGGACATACCATGGATTTATGTAGTGGTATTATAATATTCTTTATTTTATAATCTATCCCTTTCTTAATGGTTCCTAACATTCTGTTAGCTTTTTTGACTGCCACTGCACATTGAGCAGATGCCTTCAGATAATGATCCATGATGATTCCAAGATCTTTCTTGACTGCTAATTTAGAACCCATAATTTTGTGTATATAGTTGGGATTATGTTTCCCAAAGAGCATTACTTTGCATTTATTAACATTGAATTTCATCTGTGATTTTTGTTGCTCAGTCTCCCAGTTTTGTGAGATCCCTTTATAACTCTTCACAGTCAGTTTTAGATTTAGCTATCTTGAGTAGTTTAGTATAATCTGCAAACTTTGCCACCTCACAGTTTACCCTCTTTTCTAAATCATTCATGAATACATTGAACAGCACAGGTCCTGCTACAGATCCTTGGTGGTCTCAGTTATTTACCACTTTCCATTGTGAAAACTGACCATTTCTTCCTATCCTTTGTATCCCATATTTTAATCAGATAATGATCAATAAGAGGACCTTCTCTCTTATCCCAGGACTCCTTAGTTTGCTTAAGATCTGTTGGTGAGGGACCTTGTCAAAGGCTTTCTGATATGGATCAAAGGAATCAGTTCCAGCACAGGAACAGGCTAACACTGACAGTCATGGATACACCAGGATGAGAAAAGAACAGAGGATATTCATATTGATGAGCTTGGGACCCTAAGTTATCATTATAGGAACCTACATATCAATTTGGATAAACCAGGGATCGGCAACCTTTGGCCCGCGGCCCACCAGGGTAAGAACCCTGGCAGGCCGGGCTAGTTTGTTTACTTGTTGCATCCGCAGGTTCAGCTGATTGCGGCTCCCACTGGCCACAGTTCGCCACCAACAGGGGTGGTGGGAAGCGGCGGCCAGCACATTCCTCGGCCCGCGCCACTTCCCGCAGCCCCCATTGGCCTGCGATGGCAAACGGTGGCCAGTGGGAGCTGCGATCGGCCGAACCTGCGGACGCAGCAAGTAAACAAACTGGCCAGGGCCACGTGCCAAAGGTTGCCGATCCCTGGGCTAGACCCTCTGGGGTTGTGTCTCCAGCATACCAAGTACTAAGTATTTAGTGTCAGTGAATTTATATCCAACAATGTATATATACTATATTTAAATGGTTAATTTAAACTATAAGATTATCTCTGTCATTACAAAAAAAGGTTTGCTACAGGGATTGGTTCCTGGGTTAGCGTTTCTGTGATTTGGTGTGTAGTTGCAGGTGAGTATTTGCTTCAGGCCTGCATCTGTAATTTTCACTCCATGCATCTGAAGAAGTGGTGTTTACCCACAAAAGCTTATGCTCAAATAAATCTGTTAGTCTTTAAGGTGCCACCAGACTCCTTGTTGTTTTTGTAGAAATATGTGGTTACACAAAAGAAGTTGAGTTTGTTTTATTATGTGTTGGGCCAGGCTATAGATGCTAAGTACAGTAAAGAAACAGAAACGCTTTAAAACACATGGTTTACTGTTATTAGGCTATTGAATCAAGTTAAACCGCATCTGAGACATTTTAATATAAACACTGTCCCATACAGACCTGTAAGTCTCTCTCTGCCTTCGAAGAATAGAATCTGAGCTTGAAGCATGTTACAAAAGCATGCATAACAGACAAACATAGTAACACCAACAGGAAGAATCAGGACAAGGGAGATGATTTTACAGAAGGGAAGTTATATGCTCCAAATATTTGTGCTTTGTGTGACATCTGCTTTTCTTTCCACAGCAACATAGAGAAATGTTGGATTCAGATTCTCAGCTGAGATCCATTCCTCTGTGCCACTCATGTACTCAGGTAAAGGGTTCACCTCTATCAGCCAACACATCAAAATACAACTTGTCATGTCTACTCTAGAGTTTTAAAACATGTTAGTTGAAACATGTTATCTGACATATTTGAAAATACATCTTTTATATTAAGCTAGACAATCTCAGTGGTTCAACAGAATATTTGCTGATCTATTTGGTTGTTTGTTTTTCTTATAGTGTTGTTGCTAGAATCATTGATGTTTAAAAAATTAATAACAAACCCCTTACCCTGACTTTACATATCTTCCCAGTGTGTGTGTGTGTGTGTGTGTGTGTGTGGAGGGGGGGGAACAGATATGATCATTTCCTCCTAAAATATTATTTGGTTATTACCTGCACTTTTGTGGTTTAAATCAACTTCCTGGACTGAAAAAAAATAAAAAAAAGATCCTCTGGTTTAAGAACAGGCAATCAAAGCAATCTATTTTCCTTGACATGTTGTGGATTTTAACTAATGAAGAGCACACGTGCGTTGCAATCAAAATTAATAATGGTTCAGGGCATTTAATCACGTCAAAAGTTGTGGAAGGCAAACAAGTATTTACAGAAATGTGTTCTTTAAACATGAGAATGAACTTACCACACCTATTTCTCTATCCTGGTTCCCAAGGATTCTCAAGAAATTGGATTCAACCACCGTGCTGCTGAATGCTCTGCCAAATCAGCTTCCTTCAATATGACATTTAAAAAGCAAACATTGTATTACGTGCTTTGTAACTTCAGGCAGGATTTGCTAAACTATATTTTTTCTCTAAATATTAGTAAAATCTAAGCTGTAAATAGACTTAAAGCTTTTTGATACTTAAAGGTGAACTGAAATTTACTTTAGATGATTGGTTTAGATGCATGGATGACTTACACATGTGGTATTATTATTTTTTCTTTTAAAGGAAATTAGAACATTTTTAGAGATAACTTTAAAGGTCATTTACTCATCATCCACACAACACCTTCAAATGACAGGTCACATTTCAAAGCTAGTCATTAACTAGTAGAATAGCTGTTGGAATCATTGTACCTTATTAAGAATCATTAAATTACATGGCAAACCAGAAAAACTTAATTCGAAAAAAATGAACAACATGTGACAACATAAATGAATGTGTCTTTTTTTTCACCAGAACTGATGGGTTGTTTGTGCATAAGAATTTTCTTTTTTAGCACTTTTTTTTTTTAAAGGATATGTGTGAATTTCATGGATAGTGGGACTAACATCACTAGTTTGAACCAACTTAATACTAGTAGGAACAGTGCAGGTGTAAATCCCACACAGAAATGATGATACACCCCAGTCTTGGTGTGACATATACACAGGGACGGTTCTAGCTTTTTTTCCCGCCCCAAGCAACCCCCCCCCCTAAAAAACGGCAGGCGCAGGGAGCGCGTGGAGGGCGATCAAGGCAGCTCGCAGGGGGGTGAAGGGCGGTGCCTCGCAGCCGGGTGAGAGGGGCTCCCCCCTCTGGCCTTGGGGTGCCTCTCCTGGCCAGGCAGGCGGAGCCCCCGGGGGCTGCAGGAGGTGCTGTCTCAGCCACTCCTTTAAAGGTGACTCGGTTGGGCCGGGCTCAGAACGGCACGGGAGGCGGAGGCCGGTGCAGGTGGTGGGGAGTGGCGCGTCCCGGGGAGCCCGGCGGCACGGTGAGCGGCGGGGATCACTAGTTCCTGGCCCCCCGGGCCAGGGTCCGTGCCCCTGTAGGGCTGGGCTGGGACTGGCGGAGTGCGGGGAGCCGGCCTGGGGCTCCGGAGCTGTGAACCAAGGCAGGGCAGCCAGAATGTGCTGCCCCAAGATTGGCCGGAATGCCGCCCCTTACAATGTGCCACCCCAGGCATGTACTTTCTCATCTGGTGCCTGGAGCCGGCCCTGCATATACACACACACACACACATACTATTCTACTGTACTTGGGCTTCTCGTGACTAGAGGCTGTGGGGATGTGCTGTGCCTTTTGAAAGTGTGGTAATTTGTGTGGCTCTTTTGTGATAAGACCAAAAGAGGGGGATAAGATCAAATAGTTTTTCACTTGTGTTCTGACCTACAAGACAATATTTGAATCCTTCTATCCAGGAAAGAGAGGCTAATTCAGTTCTGCTCCACTTTCCAAAAATGTTCACTATTTTTGAAATACCTAACTTAAGGCATCTAAGATTCACAAGTGGAGAACCCAAGAATGGAGGTACCCAAAATCAGTGGATACTTATGAAAATCTGAGCCTCATACACTATGGCTTTTCCATCCAAATAGGTTTACTGCCATGTCTACTGATTTTTATTTTCTTTGTGACATTTCAGTATAATGCATCACACTTTTTCTCTTAAGTTTAACCATTCATACCTGCTTGATGGTTGAAGTGAAGTAACAATCACGTAGTAAAAAAGTTGGTTTGTTGTAGCCAATAGAATAATTATTTGATGGTGTTAACTGTGTTTTAACTTTTGGATGTTTACCACAATTTGTGGTGTTTGAACAGTTTGAAAAAAAAAAATAAGAAATGTAGGACTAGATTGTGTCATCAAGGCCCAGCTGTGTTTTGGTTGCAGAGCTGCTCTGCTTCAGACAGAGCACCTGGAGATCTGTGTGAGTTCCCCAATGAGTCAGTAGAGTATGCTTGACAGTCACCTTTAGCAGCCAACACACCAGGAATTGAACCAGGGACCTCCAGAGCTAAATGCATGATCTGTTCTGGCATGAGCTAAAGAATTAGAGTGTCTGTAACAACTCATGTTCTCTGTGATGTGGCATAGCAGGGGACTTGTAACATACATCCACCAATAGATAACACATAGACTGCTACACACTTTGAAAAGGCACAGCACATCCCCACCAGGCAGTTGACCAGTTCTGTTGATTAGCTTGTAAATGGGGCAGAGCTATGGCCCTCCCCACCAACTTTGAGGTGCTCTACCCAGCAGAGTAGTCCTTGCACTCACTAGAGTGTAGGAGCTGCAATTTAGTCTTGTCCTTATATAAGCTGTACAAAGGGAGGGAGCCTTCTTACTCCTTCCCCTAGACCCACACGCACACACGAGGGACATGCAGAACCCTTATTTAGTGAATGTAGCCTTATTACTGTTTGTACATTGTCTGCAAACATACTGGAGGGTTTTAAATAAGTTTATGAACATTGATTTGCAAATAGACTTCAGCTTAAGAATTGTTCATTAACCAGTTGCACCAGGTAGTCCTTTGAGTGATCAATA
The DNA here is from genome assembly GCF_011386835.1 of Chrysemys picta bellii. Classification (NCBI taxonomy): domain Eukaryota; kingdom Metazoa; phylum Chordata; order Testudines; family Emydidae; genus Chrysemys; species Chrysemys picta. Next base: position 38,113,871 of record NC_088791.1, read on the forward strand.
TCTGCAATTTAATATTTGAGAAATGTGGTCAGCTACATTACGTATCTGTATTTCAAATGTAGTTACACCTGGTTACACTAATGCCCACTAGACAAGATGCTTTCAATCTAGATAGTGGGTGAGGAAGGGGCTGTTCAGAGCAATGGGCCATTAGGAAAAAACAATAGGCCTTAGGAGAAGCTTATCTCCCATCTGGGGAGCCTTCCTGAGTATGCTACAGACAGTCTCTCCACAAAGATATGTGATTAGACCACATGACGCTGACCTCCATCTTGGGATGTCAGTGTTTTTTCCACAGGTTGGTCTGGGAACCAAGCTTTGAAACAAAGGGTTCCTGCCATATGTAAAAGCTATATAAGGCAGGAAGTGACATCATCTGGGTTTTTTGACTCCCCACACAAGAAAACTCCTGAGGAACAAAGACTGAAGTGGGGGAAGTGCTGGACCCAGGCTAAAGGGACTTCTAGCCTGTGAATGAATCTGGGGATTCCAAGCTGTAAAACAAGTGCAGCTTGCCCCTTAAGAATCTGCAGCCTGCTTGTATCATCTCTTAGGGTGAGAATCTGCTATTCATATCCAATCTATTTAGTATATTAAGCTTAGTTTGTGCTTTTTGTTTATTTGCTAGGTAATCTGCTTTGATCTGTTTGCTATCACTTATAATCACTTAAAAATCTATCTTTTGTAGTTAATAAACTTGCTTTTGCTTTATCCAAACCACTGTGTAGGAATCATAAGTCAGGGGCAAAGGCTGTCACATATTCCTCTCCACATTGAGGGAAGGGGCGAATTTTATGAGCCTACGCTGTACAGTTCCCTGTGCAATGTAAGATGGTATAATTTTGGGTTTATATTCCAGAGGGGGTGCGTGCCTGGGGAGCTGGGAGTTGCCTTAACTATAGCCTTTCTATGCAGGAGCTGGTCAGAGAGCCTGCATGTAACTGCAATTGGGTGTGTCTCTACCTGTATGTGTGCTGGTGACAATGCAGGCTGGAGGGTTTTGCAGTTTTGCAGTTTGTCACAGCAGTACAGTGTGAGAGGGAGCCCAGGTTGGTGCGTCAGAGGGCTCAGTGGTATCCCAGTTTCAAGTGGCACCCCACGGGGAACCCATCACAATGGGTATTAAACCATTGTGAGGTAATATTATACACCCACTTTGTATTCACATTGCACAAGTGTAAATGACAATACAAGGTACAAGGTTGGGGGACAACAGGTGCCTGTGATGCTACCAGGCCTTGTTAATCTGGTTAATAGTGATGCACTGAGCAGACTCAGAATAGCCTCCTGACAATCTATTCTAACAAAGAGAAAGGGGCTTGTTGTGTCCTACCTGCCAATTAGGGAATAATCTGAAGAGGGCCATATGGTCACAGGATGGTCTCCCAGAGTCCTGTGGCAGGGACCAACCAGGTTGAAGAACAGAGCCCACCACACTGTAGCTTTTCCTCCCAAGTGGTGACTTGGGAAGAGAGGAGGCAGGGAGCCCTTTGCAACTTGGCTAAACTATCTTCTCCTCAGTGACTAATTTTATTTCTAATTTATAACCCCAAAATCATCTTTGCCCACAGTCCACTCTTCTCTGATAGGGTCATTACTCCAGGACTAAGTTTGTACAGTAGCCTTGTCTGTAGGTTGCCTGGGCTGTGGAGGGGGAGGAAATGGAATTGGACCGAGTATTAGGTGGTAGTAGTAGTATGTGGAAGGCAAAACTCCTTACTGCCAATCCTTCCCCATTTTCTTTTTACTCTGTACACTAGACTTGGCAGTACGTGGACAGTCAAATCTAGGCTACCTACTTGTCCCTCTGGGAGCTGCAATACAGTATCATATCTGCTACTTCTGAATGATACCTGCATTGACCCACTTTAAAGAAAGTTGTGTGTCTTTAAATTCTAATAAAACCTGATAAGTGCTTTGTGCTGCTTCAGGGTATTTCAAATTTCATGTGATGCAGCATGACCTGAAATAACCCAGTGCTACATCACATGAGAGACTACAGCTGTAGCCCACAGGGAAAGATGACTTTAATAATTTTGAAAATCGTGGAATTTGTTTAATCAATTCTGTGCTTCTTACTGAATACATTTTGTGGAGAACCCGGGTAACTGGTGCCTAATAAACTAATGAATCAAATGCTCTTTGCGAATTAGAAAGCATGTTGGTTTTAATTAAAAACTGTTTTGGGGAAGGAGAGGTTGTTTAAAATAATCTATTTTTCACTTAATTACACCTTTCCTTACATGAGCAAGAGCCATGCTTCCAGCTGTGAGGGATTGGATATGGTTTCCTCCATAGCCAGAGCCTGTCAGTGCTATGCTCCAGGGTCAGATGGAGAGGTTTATTTAAAATGTCATGAGGGGCATCCTCTGCTCCAGCAGCTAAGTGTCCTACCTCCATATCACCCCTAGTCCCTGCCAGCCTGTGAGCTGGGTGGGATTTAAACTCTGATATCCTGCCTGGTGGCATAATAAGCTGCCACAAGACTGCCTGGTTGGCTCCAATTAAAATCTTTCAAAGCTTTTTCACTTTTACAGATGCAGAATGTTCCTTAGTCCTATGCAACCATTTTGTCTCCTCAACGATCTCTAGGCATTTTACTTGTCAACCAGTCTGATACAAAATGTGCTGTTTTTGCTTGACCTACATATCAATGCAAAGCTACTTGGTTCTTTAATTCACTGCCAAATAAAGCTGTTGTTATCTCAGGATGGATAAAGAGGAACTAGGCCAAATGGCGATAAAGTCTCAGGGATGAAATGAGATTAAACCAGTTCTACCTCACCTTGCCATTTGCTAATTATGCATGCACTGGTCAGCGGTACTTACTGTCTGTGTAATAGTCTGTCTAAAGGCCAATTAAAAGGGACTAATGTCAGCAAGTTAATTTCCAGTGAAAAGTGTTAATAGGCATGTTTTTTTTTTAAGAAACCCCCCACTTCTTTCAGGGTATGAGACATAATTTATCAGATTACAATATTACATTAAAATTGAGGAGGATTTCTAGTATTTTACATTCAAACTGGCTTGGCAAAGAGAATAGCAACACAAATATCCAATCAGCTCAAAGCAATACCCCCAATTTCTTTTTAATTAACACTTGAAAACATTGCTAAAGAAAAACATGGCATTACGCAAAGTCTGATGGCCAAGTTAGCATCAGAAACCTCTCCAGGGCATCATGCAATGCTAAGCAGCTGCTTCAGAAAACTTTTTGGAGCAGTTACTCACCTCAATCACTGCATAAATACAGACTCAGCTGTAGAATAACTGTTTTGTAATAAAGGAGGATGAGCAGGATTGTGCAGGGTTTTTTTGGGGGGTGGGGTGGGGAAAGGAACTAAAGTTTATAAACCTGTGGGCTGTTTTTAAATAAAATTAGCTGAGAAATCTGCAGATCAAAGCACTCTGGGTCATTCAGGAAGTGTGTACAGCGTCCTTGAAAATACCTCCTTGGATCCTAATACATTCAAGCCCATCACTGGCACACTGCCTCTCTTATGGCTAGTCTCCTTTGCCAATCTGGGCCCAATTCCTATTTTCACCCGTGTATATCAGGAGTAACTCAACTGATGTCAGTGGAACAGTGTAAAATTAGTAAAAGAGAAAAGAGGGTCTCTGTCCTTCAGGCTGACTGTCATATTTAAACAGCTCCTCAGGAGGCAGCATCTGCTGCCCGTCAGGTGAAAGAAAGCTGTCTGGATGCAGGCTCACAACAATTCCCTTCACTGGTTCAGAAGAGGTACTGAGTCCAACAGAGCTACCTTGGTACACAGAATATACAGAATCAAAAGACAGTGGAAGAGAGAGGGAGATAATGAAGAGGGATTGAGAGCTGAGAGTATGTCTACACTGTAATTAAAAACCCACGGCTGGCCCAAGACATCTGACTCGGATTTGCAGGGCTCAGGCTAAGGGGCTATTTAATTGTGGTGTAGACATTCAGGCTCAGCCTGGAGCCCGGGCTGTGGGACCCTGCAAGAGGGGAGTCCAAGCCCCAACATCTCCACCGCAATTAAACAGCCTCTGAGCCTGAGCCCTGCGAGCCTGTCAGCTGGCACGGGCCAGCCGCGGGTGTGTAATTGCAGTGTAGAAATACCCCGAGTGGCCACAATAAAGAGGAAGAGAGCTGAAAGAACGGGAGATAAGAAGAACATAGTTAGAGAGATAGTAGAGACAGAAGAAAAAGAGACTGATAAAATTGGAAGAGCTGACTCAGGTGAGAGGAGCTGCAGGGACAGCCTGAATAATGGCATAGGATGCAGACAGATTGACAACTAAAAAAGAGTAAAGATGTCACCATTCTTTTGATGTTAAAATGTTCCAGCCTGAGATTTTCAGTGTAAGGGGGATCAAAATAACAGTAGACGCAATCTGAAAATTAGAAGTGTGAACAAAAGCAAGGGTTTGGGGCAGCATTTTTCACTTAAGCAATACACATATGGAATAAGTTGTCATGAAAGCAAAGTTTTAGCAGATTGTCACAAAAACAGCTAGCTGAGAGGGCAGTGGAGGATATAGTATGACACAGCAGGGAGGTGGGGCTCATCTTAAATGTGGAGTAGCTTTTTCCACGTGGACATCTTCATAGATCTATACAGAGTTGAGCTGACGTAGCCTGGAATAAAATAGTATTTGGTGTAATGTTTACCTGCAGCTATTTCAGATTACTTGGTGAGAGATCTGTTAGCCGACTCACCCTAATGTGGCTGTCCACATTTTGGTCTTGTAATGGGCTACCTCATCTTCCATGTCATATCACTCTCCTCCTATCATATTACCTACTAATGTCGCCATTTTTTATCAGGGGGTAGCCATGTTAGTCTGTATCTACAAAAACAACAAGGAGTCTGGTGGCAACTTAAAGACTAACAGATTTGTTTGGGCATAAGCTTTTGTGGGTAAAAACCTCACTTCTTCGGATACATAGAGTGAAAGTTACAGATGCAGGCATTATATACGGACACATGGAGAGCAGGGAGTTTTTTATATACTCTTTTAGGAAATTAGGGCACAGTCCTGTTCAAGTTGAAGTCTGAAGGAACAGAAGTTAGTCTGTTCCTTTAGCTACATGTCTGTGGTGCAAAAGTAATGGAACGCATCAGCTGGCAAGAACCCTCCTGCCTTTGGTGTAGGGGGCATGTTGGGAACAGTGTGGTGAGATCTAGCAGTCTCCATGTGTTGCACAGTTCTTTGGCTGGAGCTGGTGCAGACTGGCCCAGAGAAGGGGACAATAACTAGCTCCTTGATGGCTGCTGAATGGATCTCAGAGAGAATGTTAGCTATGATGTGTGAGGGATTGCTGGCCTTGAACCCTGGGCCCACAGCCACCACTCAGCAGCTCATCTAAACAACTGGAGAAGGGAGCTAGTGAAGCTCTAGATTACAAAGGGCCCCCCCAGAGGTGATGTGGGGGAGGGGAGCATGTGACCCCCCATGTGCTCCCCCCCGATTTTTGCCAGGGTTTGCTGGCCCTGCTCAGTCACATGGTGCTGCTGGGCCCCATCCCTGCATGGCAGCTACAGGAACTGGCAAGCTGAGAGCTGTGGCCAGGGGGAGAGGCAGCAGCAAACAGGCGGGAGCTGCAGAGCGAGCTACTGCTTTTATAGCTGCCTCTCCCGACCCAGCTAACAGGGTCCCTCCCTGCAGCTCCCAGCTATTTGCTGCTGCCTCTCCACATGGAGCTAATGCCTGGGAGCTGCAGGGAGGGGCCACTGAGGGGGGCATGCTTGGGGTATGTGTGGCTCAGGCTATTGGGGGATGAACCTTTAAATTGTGCCTTCTCATTCAGCAGGCACCTATTGTCTCTGGGCCCTGCCCATGAAACTCCTGATTGGGGGAAAAAAAATCCAGTATCACTGATTGGTTGGAGAGCTCTATTTAAACCAGAAAGAGAGACAGGAAGTTGTCTGAGCAACTAGAGGAATTGCTGCTGGCATAGAGCCTGCCTGCCTACGTGACTCTTGGGTCCTGCTAGGTCTGTGTTCCTGTCATTATCCCAGACCGCTGTCTCTTTGTTTCTGCCTCCCTCCAAGCCCCTGCTCCTGTGCCTTACCCCATATGCCGTCTCTGGCACTGGACTCTAACCATCAGGCATGACTGCCCATGCCCTAATCACTACCTAATGTTATTATCAGAGGTAATAAAAAGGGATCTCTGGTATCAAGGTATTAGATTTTTGTCATGGATCGTACAGCCCAAGTAACCTTCTGTATAATGTAAGGACACCCTGGTTGAAGCATGCTGCCACAATAACCATATGGGCAACTAACACTAGTGTTAGTATAGTTTGTCTTACTCCCAGGTAAGCATACTTAGATGCCTAATAGGACTAAATTTGGACTCAGAACAGTCTGAATCCATAATTAATTTGCATCAATTGGAATTTGAAGATAACTTTATGCAGGGACAGTGCCCTTACTGGAATGTAGGATAGAAGAGTATGGGTGAAAGCTTAGCCCCCTTGAACTTAATGGAAGTTTTCCCCTTGACTTCAATGGGGCCAGGATTTCACCCAGTATACACTGCAATCAAACCAGAAATGGAACAAGGAGTCCCCCTGAAAATTCAGCATATCTGTGTATTGTCAATTTGTACTAAAATAGCTCAAGAAAGTGTAGAGAAAAACAAAAAAAACTTCCCTAGAAAAACAGAACCACAAGCAACAAAGAACTGCACAGGTTTCTAAAGAACAAAGCTTGATAAACTTTTTTTTTTAAATGACAAAATTTTGTCTCAATTCTACTTCAGCCATTTCTTTTGTAATTAATCTTCACTCATGTAAATAAGGACTGCTTGTATGAGTAAGGGTTGGATAATCAGACCCCTACTAGATGAAAGGAATGCAGTTGATAGGATGTTTTGATTTTTAGTAAAATAGTTGATTCCCTGTCTTTAAAAAAAAAATTTCCCTAAAATTAATTCAAAACAACCAGTATAACAAATTTTGTTGCCTTGATTAAAAACTGGCTAAAAGTCTATTAACAAATGTAAGTGATAAATGGCAACGTATTGAATTGGGAAGAAACATCTCGTAGGGCACCACACAAATCAATGTTAGGTCCTGTAGCAGTTAACATCTTCATTAATGATCTGGAAAGGGAATTAATAGCATGTTAATGAAATTCACAAATGATTCTAAATTGGGATGGGGGAGGAGTTGCAAAGACAGCAATAAAACAAAGCCACATAAAAGCATAGAAGTGTGTGCCAAAAGCACCACAGTCAATTGTGGAAATTGCAAGCTATTATTTCTGGAGAAAAATACTAAAATATGTACCTATTTAAAGGGTGTGGGAATGTAGAAAGCAGCAATGCTGAGAGACAGAAGGATGATAGTGGATAGCAAATATACCTGGGTTTTCAGAGATATGGCAGTATAAAAAGCTAGTGCAGTTTTGGATTGCATATTAGAACTGGTTGTGTATTATTCAACAAAACCAAGGTTCAAGTCTCTGCTTTGCCTGATTGACTTGAATCTAGATCTCTCATATCCCAGCTGAGTGCCCTAACTACTAGCTCTTGGTATTCTGGGGTGGAGGGTGTCTCTTTTCTCTCTAGCGATTTTTACACATAAAAAAATTAAAAGGTCTTATTTTCATTCTGATGTGGAATGAAACATTTAAAAACCTCAATTTGTCACAGAACAGTATTCCTGTTTTCTGGTTTCCCTACTGTATAGCTATCTGTCTTTGGTATGGATATGCCCCTAGTGTCATAGTATCTGAGCTTCTTGTGATCTTTAGTGTATTTATCCTCACAACAGTCTGATGAGATAGGGTTCTGAGGAACAGAGAGACTAAATGACTTGTCTAGGGTCACATAGGCCATTTGTGGTGGAGCTGGCACCTAAACCACTGCACCACGCTTTCTCTAGAAAGATCATGCAGTGAGTTAATAGTACTTCTCTGTATGTCTTTACAGTGCACACATCTGAAATACTACACTGAATTCTGGCACTCTTATGAGAAAGATTGAGAAAATGGAGGAAGTTCAGAAAAGAGCTACAAAAATGATAAAGGGGCTAGAGGGAATGACATATGGGGAACGAAATAATATTTAGCATGCTTAAGCAACAACAAGCAGAGGACACAATAAGCATTTACAAGATACAAAGAGGGAGATGAATTATTTTAGAGTTGGGGAAGGTATAGGGGAATAAATAAAATGAAAATTCCCCAGACATCTTCCTAAGAATGGGCTATGTCGTGAAAGATTAAGTAGAGCATTTCTGCTTAAAATTGTACAATATGGCTCAATCTTATCTTATCAGGCGGTGGAATCATCTCCCAAGGATGATGGGGACACTCTTGCTTTGAAATTTAAATCTAGACTGAACAAAGCATTGGAAAAAATTTAATATGCAGCTCTAGCAGAGAAATGGACTAGGTAAGTTATTTGACCTTGTCTGCTCCTGAAGTCTGTGATTTCTAGGTGATCAAAGGAAGTTTTCTGTGTGTAGCTTCCCCAGCACTAAACATTGGATGGCCTGCTCAGTTTAACCACCTTGAGACAAATTACACGTTATGTCTGCTCAACCCATAGGAAGCAGCTAATGGTGAGGTTCCTCTGAGAATGCTGCTCCCATAATCATTCACTCCAAATGAGCCATGATTTGTCCCACCCTGGAATGAACCAGGTGTCTGCCCACAAACTCCATTGTTTTATGAGGATGGGGAGGAGACGAGGTCCATCTGACCAGAAGCTTTGTGCTTTTGCATTTGTTTGGTCTCTCTCAGGTTGCTTCCTCCTCCTTACTTGCCCTTCCAACCCATGATCTTGGCCCACCAAATCACCACACCCCTGGCCTTGTGTGGATTATTCTTACATAATGGTGGTCTCTCTGCAGGCTCCTAGGAAGGTGGAGATACTTATGCAAGGAAGCTGACCTCTCACCATCCCCATTCCCTATGAAAAAAGAAAGATCCATACACAGAAGACACTCTAATCCTCTCCCCAGCCCCATCAATGCCCAGGTCTCATGATTTGAGATATATTAGACACTTCAGAAACATTTAGTACTAATAAACCTGAAGCTAGTTGTATTTAATGTTCCACTTGTTTTTAGGTAAAATAAGTGGTTGTAAACTTTATTTTTATGACATCAAAACAATTCTTGGAACAAAAAACAAAGAAGAAACTAGGTATTGAGAACACAGAATCTGCCAGGAGAGTAGGAAGATTCAGAGAATACAAAAAAAATGCCTTAATTCTTTGAAAGTGTTATATAAAATAAGTGTAAAGCTTTACCAAAAAATGTATCTCTGATAATTTACTTTATATATTCAGGCCTCTCCTCCTTGGTTAGACTTTTAAACTGGCTTGAGAAGGAGAACTGTCAGGATGACAGCATATATTTTTGGTGTCCATTTTAAATGATATACAAGCAGCCTGGTCCTTTAGTCATTACTGGGAAAACCTTACATCGACCTCAGCACCACAGAAGATGCAAGGTTAGGCTCATGGTCTAGCAGAATAGGCTACAGGAATAGGAGTCATGACACCTGGGTTTTAGTCTTGGCTCTGCCATTTTCCTGCTATGTGACATGACCTCGGGCAAGTCAATTTCCCTCTTTGTTCTTGTTTCCTGCACCTTTGCATTGTCCATTTAGATTGTAAGCTCTTTAGGGTATGGACTGTCTTGCTATGGCCAGACCTGAGCTGGTGTAAAATGTCATAGCTCCTTTGACTTCAGTTGAGCTACAGCGATTTACAAAAGCACAATGGGGCCCCAATCTTGCTTGGGGTCTAGACACTACTGGAATACAAATAAATAATAAAGTTAAGTCCAGAGCAGATATACCAAAACAGGGCACTAAATGAAAGACTGGATTCTAGGCTATCCTCTGGTGCTGAGCCAAGGCCGTAAAGAGTGTGGTTGTCTCCTCCCTTTCTCTTCCTACTTATCCATAGAGAGAGTGGGAGCTTCTCATTGCTCTTCACCTTTAGTTAGGCAGCCTTTAGAAAAGAAAATCTCTTACTAACTACAACTATATGCAAATTTGAGTGTTAGTATTGTATAGTTTAGTTAGTTAGTATTCTCATTCTGGGGTTTTATTATGCAAGAATCCCCAGTGTTCAAGCAATGTGCCATGTATAGGGCCATGATCTGTTAGTGATAAGCACAAAAGCTACCTAATTTGTTTGGGTGAGGAATTTGTACCTCCTTTCTAATGAGGACAAAGAAGCAGAGGAATTTCTGCTTTAAGGTGCATCTCCTGGAAAAGGCTTCAGAGCCTGACCCTAACCACAAGAGGACCGACAGTTTATCTGCAAGGAATGGCCCTCTGGCTGCCCTGGTTTCAAAGCACAAATTGAGTGAGAAACACCACTTATTCCGGTAGCCTTTTTGAAGCAGCCAAAATCATCTTCATCCTCGGAGACTGAGACCATCAAAGTTTCATTCTTTGTTCCACAGAAAATCTGAAAAGTCCTCTGGTGCCAAGTTGAGGTCTGGTGGCAGGCATTGACACTAGCACCAGTGTTTGTGGTTGTAATGGGTCTGTTGAGACTGGTGTCTTTGCGGTTATCAGAAAGACCCTTGACCCCAGCATTGCCAAGTCCAGTGCCACAAGCATTGGCACTGTAACACTTGCCTCTGATTTTGATGCCATCCGAACTGCAGTAGTGAAGTACCTTTTATGTCTCCTTCTGCCAGATTTTCCTTTATTATATCACCGAGCACTGATCAGGTTAGCCTTGACCACATCAGCACTGTCAAAATCTTCTACCACTGCACTGGCAGAGGCAAGCGTTACAGTGTCAGTGTCAACTCTGCTGGCACCATCAACGTTGACCTACCCTTCAGCCTTCAAACTGCCTTGCCTGCTTCCACCAGCTCTGCAACATCGTTAACATCAGTACCTTTAGATCAGCACTGTGCACATCAGCAATGGAGACTTTCATCAATACCTGCGGGAACTGTTCCTCCATTCACTGACAAGAGCTGAGTTTCCTCCTCTTCATACTCTCACCATGATAAATATATATCTCCTCCTAGGTCTTTCAGCTCTCTGTACACCTGAGACACCAGGACCATAGAAGAACAATATTCTTACCAGGATGCCCCAGTGGGTGCCCATCATGGGCAGTACAAAGACTGGAATATACTCTTTCAGCTTCTTGGATATCTTTAACTGCTCCAAAAGCATCTAAACCCCCATCTGAGACTTAGTCTAGGAGGAGATCACCTTCTCCAACACTGGTTGCTACTAGGGAAGATCTTCTTGAAGTCTCTCAACATCCTCCTTTATTAGAGCGCACTGAAGAGGAGGCAAGGGAGCAACCCCTAGATGTCCCATCCCCCCTTTATTTCTTCCTTTTCCCTGGATGAGGCCATCACTCCAGAATCAGCATCTCCTCATCCTTAGCTTTCTGAAGTATTTCAGGACCTTATGATGAAGGTGCACACATCTCTAGGTGTGCAGGCAAAACTTACGCAAAACAATCTAGACAAACTGTTAGATATCTTGCAAACTCATGTTCTGGGAAGGGTTCTCCTTCCCATTAGAAGCCTCACTGGAACCTGCCAAGACCTTCTGGCAGATACTGGCCTCTATTCCACGCACCGCAAAACAGGTGGGCAGGTGTTACCAGATCCCCTAGCAGGAATTTGGTTATTCCTTTACTCACTCCCTATCGAACTCGTTAATGGTCTCAGCAGCCAAATGAGCAATTGAGGCTATCTTCCCTAAAGCTACTCCAAAAGAGGAGTATAAACAACTAGACATATATGGCAGAAAGGCCTATACCACTGCAAGCCTTCAAATAAGAATGTCAAATTATCAGGTATCATTGTCCCATCATACCTTTATTAATGCGTCAGAAATTTTGAAATTTGTAGACAAATTGTCCAAAAAAAAAATGCAATACAAGACACCTCACTGCCTAGACATCTCTTCAAGCAGCTATCAATGTAACTAACACTGCTTCATGTTCCATGGCCACTGCCATCTCAATGAGATATTCTTCTTGGCTGCTAGCCTCTGGCATCCCAAGAGAGCAAGAAAACACAATAAAAAGAATTACTTTTGAATGATCCAGACTGGTTCAAAAGAACAATGATTCTACGTGGATATTAAGACTCCTGTACAACTCGCCATTCACTGAGCGTCTGCAGCCTAGTAAAGAAGAAACACTTTGCGCTTCCAGCATAATACAGATTTGTTCAATTGAGACCTCAAGACATATGTCTAAGAAAATCTAAGCCTCCTAGATGTCACTAATTGGCATAATCTACAGCAGGCCCTTCTCAGACCTTTTCAGGGACCATCTCACGAGACTGTTTTACTTCAGGAAGTACAGTCTCTTTTGTAATTGGGAGTGATAGTAAAGAAATTCTTTACTAACAGAGAGGGAACGTTTCTAGTCCCGGTACCTCCCTATTACCAAAAGAGAGGTAGTTTTTGACCTGTTTGGGACCTAAGAAAGCTGAACCAATTATCAAGAAAACCAAGTTCAGGATGGTCAGCCTTGTGTCTGTTATCTCTTCCTTAGATATTAGAGATTGGTATGCTGCCCTCGATTTGCAGGACTCCAACTCAAGGACAGCATTATGTTCATGTCTACAACTATTGGGACACATGACCTCATGCACATCTATGATTCAGCATGCCAGATTTATCCTCAGATGTCTGCAGACTTGTCTGAACTTGGAGTATCTTCTGATCAGACATTTGCTGGACATGCTGATTTGCATACCTCCACGAGTGCTTCAGTCCCTGGATTGACGATAGGACCCTCAGAATGTATGCAAAGCGGTTCCTTTCATGCCACCAGAACCAGGTATGACTCTTGTAACAGATGCATCCACCTGGGTTGAGGGGCCCATCTGGGTCAACTTCAGGCTCAAGCACTTTGGACATCTCCAGAGGTTTCACTCCATATAAATGTTCTGGAACTTCAAGCTATTCACTGGGCATGCATTACCATCATTAGGGGTCAGGTGGTTCAAGTTTTCACCAATGATACCACTCCTATGTTTTATCTGAACAAGCAGCATGGTGCAAGGTCAATTCAGCTGTGCCAGGAAGTGATCCACGTGTGGCACTTCTGTATAAAGAATAATATTTCTCTAAAAGCCTTTCACCTTCCAGAAGTGAGTAACACTATTGTGGATTCCTTCAGCAGCAACATCAACCACCGTCATAAGTGGTCAATAAGGATAGACATTCTGCAGCAGAATTTTCATCAATGGGAATGGACCTCTTTGCAACCAACCTGAACAACAAGTGCAGGAGATTTCTGCTCCAGGGTTGGAAGCTGAGCTGTGAGCATGACAGATGCTTTTCTTCTTTCCTGGTAAAACCATCCACTGGATGTATTCCCCCCAGTTCCTCTGATTCCGAGGGTCATCAGGAAGCTAAAAAGAGATACAAGGCTCCCTTAATTCTGGTGCCCGCCTGCCAAGACAGTCCTTAATTCTGGCGAAGCCCACCCACTTCCTAGATCCCAATAGAGAAGAAGAAGAAAAAAACCCAGTCCTAGTAAACAGACCTACATCAAGTATCAGTTCCAACATCCACAGTTGCACCCTGGTCAGGGACCTCTTATATCAAAACTAAAGCAAGTCACTGCACCCCAATCTACAATCTTGCCATCTCATGTCATGGATGATTTCCGGCTGAGCAATGAGGAGAGACTCTGCTCCCAAGATGTCCAGGTCATTTTGGTGAGCAGCAGAAAGGATTCTACCAGAGCCATGTATGCAGCAAAATGGAAAAAAAAAATTCAATCTTGGAAGAATCTCACCAGTTATCACCAAATACCATAGAGTTTAAACATTCTATCTGCTGCACCTGAAATCTTCTGGTCTCTGTCAGTTCAGTGACAGTTCATCTAGCATCCACCTGTGCAGAACAGCCTCCCATGGATGGGTTTTCTATCTTTTTGCAGCCCTTGAAATCCCAAATTTTACATGTAGCCTCCTGTGTTCAATAGAGTACCTTCATGAGATCTGAACTTAGTACTGTCTCACTTGATGGGTTTCCCCTTTGAACCTTTGGCAACATCTCAGTTGTTGCTATCAATGAAAACAGCTTTTTTGGTAACAATTACTTCTGTGAGAAGGGTGCCAAACTACAAGCATTTTTAGCTGACCCTCCTTTTGCACAAAGACAAGGTCACTCTTAGGCCGCACTCTGTTTATGCCTAAGGTGAGATCAGCATTCCACCTCAACCAGACTATTCATCTTCCAGGGTTCTTTCTGAAGCCTCATTCTTCCAAGATGAAGAAATGCTTCACATGTTGGATATTCAGAGAATTCTGGCATTTTACCTGGACCACACATTCTTTCTAGTCCTCTAGAAGACATTTTGTAGCTTATATTGAGAGGATTAAGGGGCAATCCATTCCAGTCCAGTGTTTCTCGATTTCTGCCTCTATATAACTGCTACAATCAGGCAAATGTCTTTCTTCACCTAGGATAACAGCCCACTCCACTGGGGCTCATTCCATTGTAGCCTTTTGGAGCAACATTCCTATAACAAAAATTTGCAAAGCAGCAACATGGTCATCTGTACATAACTTCGCCAAACCCTATGCTATTATTCAAGCTTCCTGAGACAATGCCAACTTCAGCAAGTCAGTGTTGCAATCTCTTCAAGTAGTCCAAAGTCCCACCACCGGCAATCACCTACAGTGGAATGTATATGTGCACAATAACTCCAAGGAGTAAAAAATGTCTACTTAACTGTACAGTAACTGTTCTTCAAGATGTTTTCTGTACAAATACTCTGAAGTAGAGGGGAAGGTGGAATGTATTTGATTCCAGTGGTGTGAAAGAACAGAGAGAGAGAGACATGGCGACCACGCCCTCTTATTCTCTCAGTGGGGCATATGAGGATAGTGGGAGCACGTGTGCAGCCTGCTAGCATTGCTGCTGGCAAGTCTCCAACTCAACTTGTGCACACATACACCTACATGGAATGTGCAGGTGCACAAAACATTTTGAAAATTATTATCTAGGTAAGGAGCCATTTTTACACCAAAGAAAGCTGAAACTAGTGAGTATGGAGACCTGCAATAGGATAGGTATTCTATAATGATCCCTGACTGTCCAGAGGTTTGTTTTGGAAAGCCACCCATGTGCCTATTAAACAGGAGTTTGACATTTAGAGAGCAATTTATAATGTTTAAACTCTTATGTTTTAGGAGAGTAGTTCTCAACCAGGAGTCTGGGGACCCCAGGGGTTTCAGGGGGTCCATTAAGCAGGGGTAGTGTTAGACTCGTTGGGGCCCAGGGAAGAAAGCTGATGTCCTATTGCATGGGGCTGAAGCCCAGGGCCCTGAACACTTCCACTTGGGACTGAAGCCGAAGCCTGAGCAACTTAGTTTCCCAGGGGCCCCTGTGGCATGGGACCCCAGGCAATTGCCCTGTTTGCTACCCCCTAATGCCAGTCCTGGCTTTTATATGCTGAAAGCTAGTTGTATTGGCACAGGTGGGCCATAGAGTTTTTATGGCATATTGGGGTTGGGCCCTCAGAAAGAAAAAGAACACGAACCCCTGTAGAGGAGTGGACTTACCCCTGCAGCACCTCCTGCTGGTCACTTCTGGGAATTAGCTCTTCCAGCATCCTGGAATGCTCTCTGCAGGCCAGTGATCCACCTGTCCTCTTCTGGCCTCCCTGTGTCCCTCCCAGGACCCAGTGCCCCTATTACTGGGATGCTGCCCCCTGGCAGTACCCCACAGATCTGGGTCTCCCCTCCCTGGGGAACCCCCACCCACTATCCCCACCTTGCCTTAGTACTAGGCTACTACCAGTCACCAACTATTCCCTGCGGCAGACTGCAGTATAGGCCACTCATCACAGGTAAGGTTGGGTTTGGACCTGCTGCCTTGGCCTAGCCCTAGGCTGCCCTCTACAACCCCCAGTACCCCTTGGCCTTCAACTAGGCCACAGCCTGGGGCTTTCCAGGCTGGAGCTCCTCAGCCTTTCCCCAGCCCTGCTCCACTCAGGTACTCCATCTCTAGGTCACTGCAACCAGGCCCTTCTCCCTCTGAATGCAGAGAAAGACTGCTGAGTGTCTGGCTCCCAGCCTTTTTATACAGGCCAGCTGTGGCCTGATTGGTGCATGGCCCAGCTGTGGCTACTTTCCCAATCAGCCCAGCTTTTAGAGCTACAGCCCTCTGCCAGGGCTGTTTTAAGCACTTCCAGGCAGGAATGGGGTAACCACCCCACTACAACCCCATTTTAGGATACACGTTCTGGATTATTAGATATAAAAAGCAAAGAAGTAACCAAACAGCTAGAAACTTATAAGAGGAGAAAAATAAATGGAAGGGACAGAAGTAACTGGAGACTCCTAACTGGGACATTTGAAAGTGACAAAGCTATGTAATACACTTTTGATTTTTTTTTCAAGTTTATGCATTGATATGAAATGGACTAACTCAGTTCCTTTAAAAAAATGGATTGACTGACTAGGTAAGCTTTATGGCATGGCTTACTTTTTTTCCCCTTTTAAAAAAAAATCCTAAGTTATGACAGTGACAAAATGAAAGTTCTGGTTTATTACCACATTAAAGAGATAATGCACCTGGGAAAATAAGCTGTAGCTCATTACTCACCATTAGTAATAGCTGAAATATCTCTGCCTTGTCTCACCTCCTTACAGGGTGGATGGTGGGAAAGTAAGAAATAAGAGCTTTTGTGACAGATTTAATTGCAGAGCTGAAGTAAAGGTATCATGATGTAACCAGTCATATAAACTAACCTTCGATATGAAAGCTTAATTGCCTCTTGTGGATATGGAATCCACTAATTATCTGCAGGAATTCCAGATCGCTCGTATCATTATTATCTATCATTGGTTTTACAGTCATTTTAAAGTAGTGCCCGGAGGCCGCAGTCAGGATCAAAGTCCCATTGTGCTGGTCACTCTACACATCAGTGCCTGTATTTTCACCCTTATTGTAAGCATCTTGTGTATTTGATTGGGTTGTAGCTCTAAAAACTACAAGGAACTCTTTTAGAAGAAGAAATACATGCTATGTCAATTAGTCTACATTATATCAATACAGTTTGATTTTTTCCATAGCCTCAAGCACAGTCAGTGGTCAATAAATTAAGACCAAAATAATGGTACAGAACTTTGTCCTTTGACCTTGCTACTTGTAGTGTTATCTGGTCAGGTTATTTACTCTGGCACTGGAACCCCCATGCTAACCTGCCCCCAAAGACTCTCTACTATTTGGTCATCCTTCACTGAGTTGTCTTGGCGGTCCCTGTTCAGCACAGAATGAGGAGTAGTGCACCTCTGACACTGTCTCCTGCAGCCCTGTCTCCATGTGAATGCCCATCAGCCAGAGTTCCCCATGAGTTAGGGTGACCAGACAGCAAGTGTGAAAAATCGGGACAGGGTGTGTGGGGGTAATAGGAGCCTATATAAGAAAAAGACCCCAAAATTGAGACTGTCCCTATAAAATTGGGACATCTGGTCACCCTACCATGAGTGCTATAATTTCTGGGAGTGACCAGGAGAAGGTGGAGCAGCCACAGCGCAACCCAGCCAATGGCAGGATGACTACAGCAGAACTGAACTGTCTAGTTGAGAAGGAACGAGCAAAGTGACATCTGGCTCAAGGATGGCTCCAGGCTCCACACACAAATGGTCCCTTCCTTGTGAGTGTCTGAGATTCATGGGTTTGGGAGAGGATGCAGCCTCCAAAATGCACAACTTCTCAAGCCCCTTTGATCAGAAGGGCCATTGCCAGGAAATCTCCACAAGGGGAAGCTTGCAGAAGTTTTCCCTCTACCCCTTGCCTCCACTACTTTGCCTTCTCCTGTGGTATTTTCTGAGGGAAGGCACAATCTGGCCAGCAGTTACCAAATATAGGGGAAGAGTAATGTGTTGTTCAAGTATCAGATCTCTGCAGAGTGGTTTGCCAGATGTTGTGCTGGGGTTCTCCTGTTAACTCCCGATTACATGAGATTTATTTTAACCTGGGCGGAGAGACACCTGAGCAGTTACCACTAAGAAGCAAAAATCAATGTTTCCACGGGGAAAAGAATCATCTCTGCTTTTTGAATACCAGGACTTTTCTGAGGTGGTGGATCATGTTAAAATACACCATCTAATTTACTGATAACCAGGGTGAATGAGGCAACTGCTCTTTCAAACAGGCCTGCTCACCACAGAAATTTGAAGTGCCTTCAATGCAATGTTATAGAAATGACAATAAAGCATAAGTAAAGCAACATCCATCAATGTAAAAGACTGAATGCACAATTGGTCTCATCCTGCTCCCATTGAAGTAGTAGGAAAAGTTCCATTGATTTCAATGATGCAGGCTCAAGTCCTAAAAGAACTAGCGATCCAAGCTAGAAATTTCTGTTCAAACTTTCTCAATGTTTCAGAGTGTTCAGATCCTGGTCTTTGGTTTGGTTCCATCTCAAGGACCAGAAAGACGGTGCAGGACTGAATGACCTGATTCCGTGGAATGGCTTCTTTCCTGACATTTTTAGAAGTGGCATGATTAGTAGGCAATACTTCCAAGAAGTACATGAGCACTGGCTAGAGCTTTTATGCCATTGTTAGGGACAGACTAACTGGTTTTGATAAAATAAGGACTACGGAAACTTTCACTGAAAATTTGAACTAAATTCAGTGAAGGTTTTGTTGTTGTCGTTTTGGGTTGTTTCTTTAAGTTCAAAAAAGCTGGTAAACTCTTCCTTGTGATTAGTTTTCATTTTCATATGGTTCTTTCATTCTTGGTTCTGGTATGAATGCTAAAATAACATCAGAGAGGCAGTTTCTGTAAGGTTTCTGCTAAGGTTTATATAGTCATCTATCTGAACTTGCAGTAACTTGTCTGAACTGATCTTTTTGAACTTTGCTCAATACTAGCCATTCCTGGTCGTACCACTAGGCATCTGACTTGCTGACTGCTCAGAAGCTTATGGCTAACTTTACCATATATTCACCTTCCTGCAGTTATTATGAATAGTCGTGGGGCGGGGCATATGTTGTATAATACCTTAGGAAAGGAAATCAGTGCAAAAAAAGTACTTCAAAGAAGGCTATCGTAAGTTAAGCTAGCCTCATTGCTTTCCCTTCCCTTTCAAGGGTTTTATAGTTGGTAGGGGGCATTCTGGCTCTTGCTGCTAAAATGATCAATTGCATGGTTATGTAATTCTTGGATGCCTTTTATTGGGGCAGTTATCTTTACAGAAAGGCATAATTCCTGTAGTGGCATTTACTGTCTTGGAAGTAAAACTGACTGGACAAAACTTAGCCTGATGATGTCCCTCAGAAACTGCCTATGTTTGAAAGGTGGGCAAACTTTTCTGAACCATTCTGGTCTACTAGTAAGCACTGAAGGACACATTTAAGATTCCATAGCAAATTCCTGTCATGATGGAAGTTTGAATCAGCAAACTGAGCAAAGTACATGAAATAATATTTGCAGCCAGTGCTGTGCTAATTCAAATCAAGTTATTTTCCCATTGTTATTTACATATTGCAGTTTCTGAGCTGTGAACTTGGAAGGATAATATTGCCTTGACTTGCTGGGTTTTTGCCATCATTCTGTGCTAATGAATGGAGTAAGATAGTATATTCCTAAGATGCACTGCAGCCTCTTGTTCTTCTCTTTCACATTTTTCACAACAAATCACGTATGAAATACTAAATGCTTCAGAGACCTGTTAAATCGTTGCTTGTTGCTATAGCTACCAATAAAACCACTGTAAACTCATTCTCATTTTTAAAGAACCCCAAATGGCTTCAAAATTCCCTGCAGTCTTTTCAGATTGCAAATTAGGGGAGGCTGGGAGAAAATACTCTCAAGCAGAAATATTCAGTGGGAGGGAGAAAGCTAAAGATAATGGAAGAAGACCTAGATGTAAAGTGAGCCAGAAAGTAGGTAAGAGTCTGTGAGGCCAGTGTAATTTAGGGTTATACATACGAGATAGAACTAAGGCAAACAAGTCACAAAGAATGCAAGAGATAGTCTTCTGTATAGACCTGGTAAGACTTGAAATATCCTGTCCAGTACTCAGTGCCTTAACATATGTAAGACATTGACAGATCTGAGAGAGTTCAGAGAATAGCAAAAATGATTAAAGTACTAGTAAGATTGACTTACGAATAAAGATTTTTCACCAGGTTCACCAGTATGTTCCTGTATGCCTTGTACCACAGAAGCAATGAAAAACAGCTGTTAGCCCCTCCAAATGCACAAGTGAAGCCAGACTTTTACCTGCTTTATATTGATGAAACAGCACAAAGAAGCTGCAGTGTATTGTTGAGTCTGGCCATGAAAGAGATAAATGTAAGGCATAATTTTACACAAGTGGCCTACTCATTCTTACATAGAGCAATGATTTCTCAAACAACTAAGAAACAAGTAAATGCTCTGTAGGATTAATGATGAATCAAAACGTTTTATTTTATAAACATCTTCAAAGAAACTGCTTCTGATTTTTTTGAGTTGACTTTGGAGAGCTCAGTGCAAGTCCAG
This sequence comes from Chrysemys picta bellii, assembly GCF_011386835.1. NCBI lineage: Eukaryota > Metazoa > Chordata > Testudines > Emydidae > Chrysemys > Chrysemys picta. The sequence goes on from NC_088791.1 coordinate 38,134,333, forward strand.
AAGTGGGTGGGTGTGCAAAGGTTGCTTTAAGTAACAGCTTCCAAGCTGGTGAATTTATTCAAAGTCAACTCTTTCTGTATCATGGCCCTGATTCACTAGCTCATTTGGACTGCTTTATGCCACTCCACTGGGGTAAAGCAGTCTTGAACCCAGAGCACTTTTCCCCTGGCAAAGAATCTCCTATTTCAACCACTTTGTGGCTGGAAGCTTGGAGGATGGTCCTGAGGAAAAGGGAATGTGACCAGGAGAGCCTTAAGCTGAGCGGTCAGTGACCAGGGTGTGGGCAGTAAGGCCTAATGGTTTAAGCAGCAGCAGTGAGAGCCAGAGTCAGGAACTGAGCAAGACTGGAGAGCACTGGGAACAAGGCAGGGAACAGGAGTGATTGGAACTGCAGGTATAAGCTTTGAGTATCCAGCAACCTGCTGCTGATGATGATGATTTTAAGAGCACACCTTCTGGTTCCCCTCAGCCAATCAGCACGTTGGCTAATCAGTCAGTTTAGCTGTAGCTCATGTGTTCATTGGTCTGCCTGGAAACTGGAGACTCAGTGGCAGGCCTTTGTTCCTGACGTGTGCTGGTCAATGGCTACCATAAGGACCCCTGGGATCCACTGGCAGCCATCATAAATGCAAGGTCGTTAGTTGGTGTAAATTAAAGGAGCCCGGAGGTTACTTTAACTTAAATTGTCTGCGAATTAATTTCAATGGTCCTTATGGCAGCCAGGAACCAACTGGGTGTACAGATGCCCCAACATGTCCTCTTTTCTCAGCTTTCTGCACTGGTGGTAGCATAGGATCCACTTTGGTGTCTTTGCCCCACACACATTTCCCCTTTTCTGGGGGAATCTGCCAGCAGCTGGATGCACCAGGTTTAGTTACTGAGTGGCACAAAGCAGCCAGAACATACAGGAGAATCAGGGTCACAATATAGAAAGGTTAGTCTGAATGGATTGCTCCGTTTGAGTTACCTTGGGTTATTTGAGGCAGTAGCTTCCAGTTGTGCTGGCCCTTGAATTTTGTTCATGGTCCAAAGTAGATGGAAAGAGGTAGAAAGGTCCTTAGTAAAACTGGTAAAAGAAATCACAGTGTGACATTGTGCAGTCTATATGGTTTTATAAAAATATGGTAATGAGTGAATATAATGTAACTGGAATATGCTTCATGCAAAAGGTCTCTTGTAAGGTATCATTACAAAGCTTATAATCTACTGAGTATGATCATCCTATTTGTATAAATGTACCACTCTTGTATCTGGGACTAGAAATATGAAATATAACTCTGAGGGCCTATTGTAATTATGTAAAGTGTGGGCCATTAATGGTGGTTTGGAATCTTAATGGCTCCCATCAACCAGGACAATTGACTGGGGCTCTGTTTGCAAGCAAGCCTTCCTGTGAGTCAGGCTGGGAGGAATGAAGGCTTGGGGTCTTACAGTGACATGTAATCATGTCACATGAACTGGAATCATCTTTAACCTGGTGCTTTTCCAGTGAGGGGGAGGGGGTGGAAACCCAGAGAGAGACAAAGGATTCCCACCTTATGCAAAAGATATAAAAAGGGGTGAAACAGAACAAAGAGGGAGAGCCATCATGAAGAATCCCCTAGCTACCACCTGAGCTGGAACAAGAGCTGTACCAGGGGAAAGAATTGTGCCCAGGCCTGGAAGGTGTCCAGTCTGAGGAAAAAAACTTACTGAAGCATCTCTGAGGGTGAGATTATCTGTATTCAGTTTGATTAGATAGATTTGCGCATTTTATTTTATTTTGCTTGGTGACTTATTTTGTTCTGTCTGTTACTACTTGGAACCACTTAAATCCTACTTTCTCTATTTAATAAAATCACTTTTTACTTATAAATTAATTCAGAGTATGTATTAATACCTGGGGGAGCAAACAACTGTGCATATCTCTCTATCAGTGTTATAGAGGGCGAACAATTTATGAGTTTATCCCGCATAAGCTTTATACAGGGTAAAACAGATTTATTTGGGTTTAGACCCCATTGGGAGTTGGGCATCTGGGTGCTAAAGACAAGCAAACTTCTGTGAGCTGTTTTAAGGTAAACCTGCAGCTTTGGGGCAAGTAATTCAGAACCTGGGTCTTTGTTGGAGCAGACGGTAGTATCTGACTCAGGAAGACAGGGTGCTGGAGTCCTGAGCTGGCAGGGAAAACAGGAACAGAGGTAGTCTTGTCACATCAGTTGGCAGCTCCCATGGGGTTTCTGTGATCCAACCCATCACACACAGGATGGAGTCAGAGAAATAGTGTGAAATGAATTGGTTTGGACTAATGCTCTAGTGATTATGGGCTTTTGAGGAGTCTGGTGAAGACACAAAATTATTATAGCTATACACCATTACCTCCTTCAGAGGAGAGGGAACATCAGAAACTTGTTCTGACTGGAGAACTCTGATGGGACATCCAGCTTCCTCTCTTGGAATATTTCTCTGCTCATTTCCTTTGCCTTTCTGATCAGTAGTGTCTGCCCATAGCTCCTACTCAGTGTTTTGCCATTTCATGCCACTGGGGCCAAGCAGCTTCCAACTTCCCACTCTCCCATTGGTCCAATACAAAAGCATTGGGATCTTCAGCTCCTGCATCTCATAAAATGCCAATGAAACGTATTGGTGCGAAGGCAAAAAGCCATTAGCTGTCTCAAAGGCCAGTGATATTCTGTAGGAGGGCAGGTTCCCTTCTGGTCTGGTCTTGCTCCCATTGAAGTTAATTGGAGCTTTACATGGGAGGAGGATTAGGTCTTTAGATACCTCAGGGGACAAGGGAAAAAACAATACAGCCCATTTTTATACAAATACGTTTAAAAAGCACATTCTGCCTATTTGCAGAGGAAGTGTGTAAAACTTGTTTGAACATAAATGACAGAACTCCGTGTTCTCTTCCACCTTACAATTATCTCCATTTAGAACTACGCTCGTCTCACATATTAGCAATTTCCAGCGAAAGCTCTATCCTTTCCCGCCTCTAGCATGGCTAATTACTTAAACAGCGTATCCTTGAGGAGAAGTCCAAAAAATCTCTGAGATTATCACAGACTGAGATCACATAACTATATATTTTCATCTCTTTGATCAAATACTGTAATGAGGGAATCAAATTATAGTTCTTTTTCTTGCAAAAGCAGGAAATAGAGAGGAATTACATTACTGACATCCAAAATACTGTCCAAATGCTCTAGGATATGTGTGGTATTGTGGGGAGGAGAGACATTTATAATTGGATGTTCAGGGAACTGGGTGCAGAATACCTGTTAATAATAATGGATGAGGTGCACCTAACAATGCAAAGAAAGGTCTAAATAACCCAAGGCCAATATTTAAAGAAATCCTTTATACTTGGCTTCTAGACAAAGAGAAGTAATGGTATTTTTTGTCTTTAGAATATTTTCTCTTATGTGAAATATTCTTTTTATGTATTAGCCTTCTTATTAAGTAAAATCATCCCAGCCACATATTTAAGATAAGTCAATATTCTTACTGCAGAATGGAATGGTTAGTGACATTTAAACTTGCAATGACATAATCTAACTCAGTGGTTCTCAATCTTTTCTATATAGGGGACTGACTTCTTCAGACCCCACCTCTCACATTTAGCCAGGATCTAGCCCAGACCCCCCTCCCATTTAGCCATATGATAATGATCCTGGCACTCATTTGTGATTTCCTGGTGTGAAGCATGATATTCAAGTTGAGAACCTCTGATCTTAATAAGCACTTCCTTTTAGTGTTTTATCTTCTGGAAAGGAAAGGCATCTTCCTGCGTACAAAAAAGTAAAGGGTGAAACTGACTGTTTTACTAAGCTATACTCTAGTAAAAGTAGGCCAGGTCATAAATCCTGTTGCGCTGATTGCAGGGTTTGCAAATATATCAAAAAACCCACAATAATTTCCATTTTTATTCCTGACTTTTATAAACCAAAATAACAAGTTTGCAAGGATCAGGTTTCAGCTGTCACATTATAGTGTTTCCATGACTGTTTTCCAAGCCTCTCAGTATGTAACAGAGCTGGTAAGTGAGCAGCAAAAATGTCAATGCATTCTGGACAGAAATTACAGCAATCCAAAAATGACATAAATGGAGTTGATGCAGAACCTTTCACTGTTTATACAGTAAGGCACCGATTTTCAAAAAGGCTCAGGACCCAACAAGTACCACTTAGGCACCTGAATAGTGGCAGGAATTTCCAAAGTGCTCAGCTGCCATTTAGGTTCCTAAATGAAATATGTAGGTTTCAAAAGTTGGGGACACTGGGTGCTGAGCACTTCTGAATATCTGGCCACTTTATTTAGAGCTTTAAATGGGAGCTGAGCTGTTTTGAAAACCCAGACCCAATAGTGGGAGTTGAGCTCTTTTGAAAATCTAGCCCAAAGAGTGGTACCAAACTGTACTGAGGGGTGTTCTCAGACATCTCAATTTGAGATGATTTAAAGAATGTCTCTGGAACTTAATCAGAATCAAAATACTAAATGATCAAGAAATTACTGGATTTCTGTAGTAGCTAAGGCAGCAGTGATAGAATAGAGTCTGTTGTTATTTGTATTAGAGTACCACCTAGTAGCCTATGGCTCAGGATTATGTTGTGCTAGGCACTGTACAAACGTGGCCCCTGCCCCAAAGAGGTTGTGTCTGCACTTGAAACCAATGGGACTATGGAGAGGTGGGAGGGGAGAAAGCAGTATCCACTGCAGTGAGTGTGTGCAGGATCAAGCTTGACCCCATACTTTCATATTTGAGGGGGGGAGGGGCAGAGAAGGGGGGGGAATTAAATGCAGAGGACCAGGATTACATGTATGACTGTAACTAAATCTGGAACTCAATAAGTAGTAACTTCAGCTGTACATCCCCAATTTTGTGTGCATCTTTATAGATATGTTGGGCTCATCCATGTGAAATCACTCCTGGATATGACTTTGCACATTCAGTTCTGGCAGGATCTGAAAAATAAAGGCTCTCTCTGCCTTTTTTACAAAACATAAGAAACTTCATTTGCACTACCTGGGTGGTTTGGCAGACCATCAATTACACTTCACTCATAAGTGTTACGAAAAATTAGTGGGTTTGACTGTCTTGTCTTGCACATTTTCATAGGTTATTGTGGTTTTGTGTGTTATTTTGTATGTTCTAAAAGAAATGACATTTATTTAAACCAAAGAACAACTGCTTCCCCTTATCCCATCGTCTGGGGATCAGGTCATCATGCAAGCATCCACCATCTTTGTCTGTCTAAAGCAGCACTAAGATTCACCTGCTTACCAGCTTCTTTTATGCAATCCATCAATCACTTCCTCAGCTTCTCAGGGTCTCTTTCCTAACACCCTCTCCTGCCATGCTATCTTCACCCAGTCTTCTTCATTCATCCTCTATATGTGTCTGAACTAGTGAAATTGCACTTGCTGGATGTTGTCAGACACATCAGACTTTGACTTCCATCCTAATGCTTTTCTGTGCCTTTGTGTAGCTCTTTCTATGGTGCAAAGACATCTGATCTGAAACACCTGTGGATGTTGAACCCGCCGCTTCTTTACCACCCATGATTCTGCACATACAGTATTGTGGGGCACACCACTGTTCTATAAAATTGGGCTTTCAGTCCTACACAACCCCTGAGATGTTACTGTGGTTTTACTGTCGTGTTAAGAGAATGAATAGAATCATCAGGCTGTGGGAGCTGACAATGGAAGAAGTCAGCTGGTTTTAGGCTAGACTGATCAACCTATATCAGGAGTGAAGGAACTGATAAAAAGAACTGGAATAAGTTTTAAAAAAATGAGGTAAAAATTATGCAGAAGAGGAAAAACAAGTTTGAATGAAATAAGTTGGATCAATTAAGATTTCTTACATTTCTAAAAATGTCAAGAAATGCTGCAGAAAATTGGAAAAGGTTTAAACAAGAATTTGATTTCTTTTTGAGGGCATTGGTATCTACTCATAAGGAAGATGAACAAAAGATTGCCATCTTTTTTGAATATTGCAGATACTGAAGCAATTTCATTATATAATTCATTTGAGCTTAATGTTCGAGAATGAGCAGACTATCAGTTTGCCTTATTTTATTTATTTACTTTTTTGAGGAATACTGTTTACCAAAAAGATATTAAACAATTGAAAGATTTCAGTTTCACTCAAGAAATCATGTGGAGGAAAATATTTTTAAATTAACAAATTTATAGATAAGAAGCCAGACATGTAATTTCCAGAATCTCAGTAAGTGATAAAAGATCAAACTGTGATGGGTATAAAACAGGGATCAGCAACCTTTGGCACACAGCCCATTAGGGAAATCCACTGGCGGGCCACGACAGTTTGTTTACCTGCAGCATCCGGCGGTTTGGCCGATCACAGCTCCCACTGGCCGCAGTGCACCATTCCAGGACAATGTGGGCTGCGGGAAGTGACGTGGGCCGAGGGATGTGCTGGCCGCCACTTCCCGCAGCTCCCATTGGCCTGGAACGGCGCATCGCGACCAGTGGGAGCTGCAATCGGCCGAACCTGCGGACGCTGCAGGTAAACAAACCGTCCTGGCCCACCAGTGGATTTCCCTAACTGGATGCATGCCAAAGGTTGCCAATCCCTGGTATAAAAGATATCAGTGTAAAAATAAGAATGTTAGAAGAGCCAGCTCTAAGTCTGGAAAAAAGCAATGAGTATTTGCCAAACTGTTGAACTTAATCACCAACTATTGCACACGTTAGAAAGAAAACAAACTTAATAAGGAAAAGTGAAAAAAAAAATACAAGTCTATGGAGGAAAAGACAGTAAAAGTATTAAAGTTAAACATATGAGTATATGAAAGAATGTTCTAGATGTGGACGGAGGCACCAATCTAGATAATGTTCAGCATATGGTCAAACCTGTCCTATCTGCAAGAAACAGAATCACTTAGCAAACACTTGTAAACAGAGAAGTCTGGAAAAACTCAAACATACATTTAGTTCAAAATTCAAAAGTCTCAGAGAAGATAATGAATAAGGAAAACAGAGTTGACATTACAGATGAAGAAAATTTGTTTCTGGATATTTTGAAACAGAGCCACTCTGTGAACTACAAGGAGGAATGGACAGTTACACTATCTACTAATGCGTCATTTATTTTGTATGTAATAGATACAGGTGCACAAGCTAATGTAATTTCAGAGGAAAATATAAAATGTCTAAAAATAAAAACTGTAGTAAGAACCAATGCAAAATATAAATATTCATTTATGATCTTATTGTGATGCAAACATTCCTCAAGTATCAAAGGGGTAGCCGTGTTAGTCTGAATCTGTAAAAAGTAACAGAGGGTCCTGTGGCACCTTTAAGACTAACAGAAGTATAGGGAGCATAAGCTTTCGTGGGTAAGAACCTCACTTCTTCAGATGCAAGACATTCCTGTTACAGGTATTTAAGAATTACAGGTCACAGTTAAAGATAATTTAGAAGACATAAGATTTGTAGTAGTTAGGGGATGAGGAATTTCTATTTTAGGATTAGAAACATGTTTAGCACTAAATCTAATTGGTAAAATTCAGTCTATTCATGATTCTGAATCACTGGAAATAGAACATCAATTTAAAGAGTTATTCATTGGCATTAGTAAATTGGATGCAATTTACTAAAAATATAGTTAAGTGAAACTTTCGGACATTAATGTTTTAAAATTTTACCTTTTGGATTATGGTCAGCTCCAGAGGTATTTCACTGAGCAATATATATTTTTTTAAATATAAATGGCACACAAGTGCACATAGATAATATAACAATATAGGCAAGAACTTTAGAAGATCATGATATAAGATTAAAGCATTACCTAGTGCAAAAGAAGCAGGATTGAAACTTAACAAAAACAAATGTAAAGTTAGATTGCAAGAATGAATGTTTTTTGGAGAAAATCTGACCAGTCAGGGATTACAGATGGATTGACAGTGAATACAAACCATTGATAATGCTTACCTAAAAGATGAGTCATTACAGAAATTTTGGGGTATGGTTAATTTTTGTAGGAAAATATATACCTAACCTAGCAGAAAAAAACTAATTTAAGGGGTTTGTTTTGTAAAAATAATCAGTGGAAACGGGACTGTCAAAATCAACAAGAATTTATGCAGTTTAAGCAACTAATAAAAACAGCCCCAGTATTACAACTATTTGATAGTAACAGACTTAATTGTCTTCAGATGTATCCAAACGAGGCCTAGGAGCAGTTCTATTACAAAGATATGGTGATCTATGGAAATCAGTTGCTTATGCATCTAGAGCTGTGTCAAAAATGGAATGTCAAATTGCTCACATAGAGAAGAAGGCTTTGGGATTGGTTTTGGCATGCAAACAAATTCACATGCTTATATATGGTAAGTCTGTACTGGCAGAAACAGATCATAAACATGCAGTTAATATTTCAAAGAGCAACATGATAGACATACTGCCTCAGTTACAAAGATTATCTTTTCAATTGTATTTATATGATTTAAAATTAGAATATCAGCAGGCAAATCATTAATTGTTGCTGATATTCTTTCTGGAACTTATGATGTGACCAGTGTAATTGAAGGAGGAGGTGTGGTACATGTAGATGTATTTAAATTGTTTCCTCTATCAAAAAGAGTATGGGAAGCAATTGTACATTCAAGTAGACAGGATGAGAATTTACAAAGCATTTTTATAGCTATTAAAAAAGGATATAAAAATGATACTGAAGCCATATAATCAGTTTATTCAATACTTATCAGTAATTGAAGGAATTTTGCTTAAAGGTAATAGAGTAGTAATTCCTTTAGGGTTAATGGCAGAGATGTGAAAACACATACATGAGGGACATGCGGCATAGAAAAATGTAAATATAGAGCAAGAGATGTTCTGTATTGGTCATAAATGAACCAAAACATAAAGGATTATAGAAAAGAATATACACCAAAATATAGAATTGTTCAGTCTAAACACTCTATGACATTCAAGAAAACTTAGGGCCTTGATCTAAAGTAGGCTTAGATCTATTTGAATATAAAAGATATGCATATGTTAGAGTTCTTGATTATTTTCCACATTTTCCTGAAATATCTATACTAGAAAACACATGTGCCACACAAGTAATTAATAAAATTAAATCAATATTTGCAAGTCACGGCATGCCCAATATGGTAATGACTGAACCTCAATTTCATACTCAAGAATTTAAAAGTTTTGCCATAGCATATGATTCCAAACATATTACATCAAGTCCAGGTTACCCATAATCTAATGGGCTAGTTGAAAATGGTGTTAAAATAGTACAGAGATTACTGTACTAACAAAAGCTAAAGAAACAAATACTGATTTATATTTGGCATTATTAAATTTTAGAACATTACCATTACAACAAGATTTATTGCTTGCACAGTTATTTAACAGAAAGTTTAGAAAAAGGTTACCTATGTTTTTTCAAGAAAGATATAAGGAAAGGAATAAGTATAAATATCAGTGGCGTTTGTATCAGAGGAAATATTATGATAGTGGGCTTTATTTGAAACCAAACGATAAGTGTATGCTAAGTTCCCTCTAAGCTACATGGCTCTGCAGCAGCCTATTAATCACTGTGCAGGCGCTCAGGGCTGCGGTGGGGAGAGATGCCGCTCCCCTGCCCCAACCCAGCCCAGCCCTGGACCCGCCACGGCTGGGGAGAGGCGCCTATCCTGTGGCCTCAGCTCCGGAGCTGAGGCGCCTATCCTGTGGTCTCAGCTCCGGAGCTGCCGCAGAGGGGAGAGGTGCCTCTCCCCACCAGCCCAGTTGCTGCTATGGGGAGAGAGAGCTGGGGGGGTCCTCTCTCCCCACCGTAGTCCCAGGGCAGCCTGCACCCCAAACTCCTCATTCCTGGCCCCACCCCAGAGTCTGCACCCCCAATTGGAGACCCTCCTTTCTCCCCCCACACTCCAACCCTCTGCCCCAGCCCTGACCCCCTCGCACACTTTGTACCCTTCGGCTCCACCTCCCCCACATGAATTTTGTTATGTGCACCAATGTGGAGGTGATGTGTGACACCACCTCCATATTGGTGCATGTAACAAAATTCATTCCGCACATGAGTGGGAAAAACTAGAGGGAACACTGACTGCGTATGTATCTATAGTGGTAGAAATTGGGCTCAGAAAACCACTGTAACAAAAGAGGTAGCACCTCAATCTTATGATGTCATGACTAATAATTGTGAAGTAGTTAGACAAAACTGGAGACATTTGCAATTGTTACCTGCAAGGCCAGACTCAGCTGAAAGAAGAAATGATATAGTACAGCAACAAGAGCATACTTACCCAGATACTGCGTGCACAAACTTCTCTTCTGCCCTTGCCCTTAACTTCTCATATTTCAATAATTTCTTTTGACCTCAGTTCCCTCCTTGCCCAATGCTCAACTGAAGTCTTTACCATAAGAGGCTTGTACTGCAGTGCTACTGTCTCACTAGGTATCACTTAGAAGTCCATAACTCGACTTCACTGCAATTTATCCACTATCATCATCTCAATCTGGCTTTTGTTTCCACCATCGATGCATGTGACCAAATGACACGCTGTTTTTTTGGAACCATGTATTGGCCATCACCCATTGACTGGCAATACACATGGCTAGTAATGCTTTCCCTTCCTCATGCATAGTACCTAGGTTGAAATTTCCTAAGCACATTTCATACCCCTTTCATTTTTTGCCTGTGTGCATTCACATCATCCAGCACAACAGCAGCTTCTCTAGCACTGTGAGTTTCTGTAAGTCTTAGTGGAAACTCTCCTCTTCTTTATCGCATCCTTGTTGAGGTCCATATTGCTGATATGACAAACAGTTCATGATCTTTAACTTGACCTCTCTCACTTACTCTAAAAACTTCAATCACCATCTTCCTCAACTCTTCTCTTACTACCATCTTGACTCCATTATGTCCCCCTTTTTCACCTGTATAGAAGAGGGTTTACAATCTAAGCCCAACTCCTTGACTGCTTTCCCTATCCATTGTGTTTCCTGTATGCACAGAACATCAGTATCTCACCTTACCATCAGATGAGTTATTTCCATGCCTTTACCAGTCAAGCTGGATACATTCAGTGTTTCTACTTGTATGATATGGGGTTTCTTCAGCTGTACAGGTCACTGCTTTTCATCTGACTCTTTGCTCTGACCACTAGTCCCCCTGACCCTCTAGAAAAGAGTTCAGATACCAGCTTCTAGAAATCCTGTTGCACTGTGGCTGCCAGGCTTGAGGCGGGTGGACTATTGACATTGGACTGAGATGCCCTCCCACAACTATCAGCAGTCTCTGGTGAAGCATAGAGTCCGGTCTCACCCCTCCTTATTACTGGTATCTAGTACTGCTCTTCAGTAAGAAAAAGAAGAAAGTTGTTTGCACCATTATAGTCACCATGCCCCAGAAACTATAGTGAATTGGTTGGCATCCCTGATATATACCAGTAAGAGATTCTTTCCCCAGTTGAACTAAGTACATGCCCACTCTCTCCCCACCTTGTTGTCATAGACCAGGCTTCATTTAACCCTTAGATGGGGGTTTGAGAACAGTTTTCCTTCTCCAAGGTAGGCTGCCCTCCCAGAACCCCATCTGCCCTGAGCTGTCTATTTATTTTCAAAAGGCCCCAGATACCTGCCTTTCACACCCCCTTTTAGTAAAAACTCCTCCCACACATGACAGCAACTGCTGGCCTTTCATAAGTGTTGGGAACTCATGCCCAACCTGACCCAGCCATAACAGCCCTTTTGGGAGAACTGAAGAACTGAACAAGTGAAACCAGTATGGTACAATGGAAGTGAGGTCCCTTCAGTCTGCCAAATCAGTTTCCACCACAAAGTTGATATTACCAGTGATGTGCTTCAAAATTTTCAGCAGTTTGAGGTCTCTTGGCACTTTTTTTGTCAGTATAATTTTGATGGACTAAACAAGTTTGAGTTTATAGTAGCAAATGATACTGTTAGAGACAACTCATAAGCCAACTTGAAGACATCTCAAGCCTAAAATAAAGTCAAAGATGTTAGTTTCCAGCTGAAAGATTTAGTGGTAGATGATTAAATTATTTTTCCCATTCTGAGTGACCATGAGGGGAAGCAGATTGCTTCCAATCCTACCTGGCCAATGGTCAATGAGGGATTTGTTAGTGGGTTATAAATTATTGTAATAAATCATAAATCCATTGTCTCTATTCAGTTCATTTACCATCTTAGAACACTGTAGAATGATCACAGTGAGGGGAGCTTCCATTTGCAGCCCAGACCAGGGGGCAGCTAAGATAACCTACCACCACAAACCTGCCACTCCCAATAAAGCAAACAGGTATGATGTTAGCTGGCAAAAATAAGTCCATGATACCTAGAAATGAAGCCGAACCAGGCCAGAAGATGGAGGTCAAAGTCAGTCAGGGAAGTTAATAATAAACAGGCCAGAGATGCTCTCCAGTTGCTGAAAGGGAAACAATGGGAGAGAGCCAGTACCCACGTGGCAACCCCATACAACTGGCAGAGGCAGATTAAGATGTACTGGGCCCTGGGTACAAAGAACATTTGGGCCTCCCCCACCTCATTAAAAACCCATGCCTGTCCACTTTTTAACATGGGCATAGTTTTGGGGGGGCAGGCATCTGCATTGCCACCCCTCCAATCTGAAAGCCTTGGGCAGGGGCAGAGTGGCACCGGCGGAGGCTGTGCTTCACTTTGGAGGAATTGACAAGGTGATCAGCTCCCCTGCCATGAAGAGCAGCCCTTGCTGGACGCACCAGCCTTTTCCCGGAGGGGGATTGAGGGGGACCTGAGTGGTCCTCCCCTGCTCCTCCTTTTCCCCCCAGGCCCTGCCCCCTGGTCAGACTGAATGCTAGAGTTGGGCCATAGTAAGAGCCGCCCAGGGAGCCTGGATCATGATGGGGAGCCCTTGACCTTCCACCTAACCTCAGTGATCATTCTACAGTGTTAGTGTTACAGATGGTGAATGGACTGAATAGAGACATTAGATTTATGGTTTATTACAATAATTTATAATTCACTATGACTGGAGGGGTGTTAATGGGCTACTTCATCTTGAATGGTCGCTGGAAATATGTGTTAATACTTATGTTAAACAATCTGTTCCATCTTGTATTTAACTGTGAGTCTCTAAGGGTATGTCTACAAAGCAAAGAAAAACCCACAACCAACTCAGGCTCATGGTGCTTGGGCTGCGGGGCTATTTCAGTTCTGTGTAGACTTCCAGGTTTGGGCAGGAGCCTGAGTTTTGGGACCCACCCACCGGCAGGGACCTAGAGTCTGGGCTCCAGCCTTAGCCCAGAAGTCTACACAACAATGAAACAGCCCCACAGCTTGAGTCAGCTTTGCAGTGTAGACACATACTAAGTTTTCCAGACCTGAAGAAGCACTCTTAGTAAGTTTGAAAGTGTATGTGACATTTCCCTTTGATGTTATCTGGACCGATGATCTGCTAGGCCACTCCAATCCTTGACTCTGGGAGCCAGCCTTACCCTGCTCTGCTGTGAGAACCCCCACTCCTGGGCTGCTCACACATAGCCTCTGGCATATAAGTTGCTTTTTGGATTGTGCAACTGAATGACACTAGCCAATATCTCCGGTCCCAGACACAACCCTAGGAACCTCCGTCTTGCAGTGTCCAGTTATACCCACTGGACACTGCAACCAAATGCACTGCTTCAGGTAGAATAAACAAACACATTTGTTAACTACAAAGATAAATTTTAAGTGATTATAAGTCAAAGCATAACAAGTCAGATTTGGTGAAATGAAATGAAAGCAAAATGCATCCTAAGCTGATCTTAACACTTTCAGTGCCCTTACAAACTTAGATGCTTCTCACCACAGGCTGGCTGGTTGCTCTTCAGCCAGGCTCTCCCCTTTGATCAGCGCTTCAGTCGCTTGGTGTGGTGTCTGTAGATGTAGGTGGAAGAGAGAGGAAGAGCATGGCAAACATCTCTCCCTTCATATTCTTTCTTCCCTCTTGGTTTTGCCCCCCTCCCCCACCTTCAGAGTCAGGTGAGCATTACCTCATCGCAGTCCCAAACTGACCAAAGGAAGGGGGGTGACTCACTCGAGGGTCCAACAGATCCTTTTATTGCTGCCTAGGCCAGCGTCCTTTATTCCTGTGAGGCTGGGCTGGGTTTGTCCCATACATGCCCTCAGGGCCGGCTCCAGGGTTTTGGCCGCCCCAAGCAGCCAAAAAAAATAATAAAAAAAAAAAGCTGCAATCGCGATCTGGGGCGGCAATTTGGCGGGAGGTCCTTTGCTCCCAGCGGGAGTGAGGGACCATCTGCCGAATTGCCGCCGAATACCTGGACATGCCGCCCCTCCCCGGAGCGGCCGCCCCAAGCACCTGTTTGCCAGGCTGGTGCCTGGAGCCGGCCCTGCATGCCCTGATGAGGTGTGAACTGCCTCTCTGCCCTTAGAGAGTTTTTGCCTGGGCTTATTTTAAGTCATGAAGACACATTTTCAGCCTCACAACTATATATATGAAATTATAACCCATAACATTACTGCAACAATACTTACTATAATATTACTATAACAACAATGCTCAGTGCATCATGAGCCTTCCGAAGACACCCAACATGACAAACTTTGCATTGGATACTATACGCTCATTTTACAAGGATGAACATGGGGGTGCTGGGTATTGCTCCGAGGTACAGAGTGTCAGAATGTGTCCCTCTCACCAACAGGAGTTGGTCCAATAAAAGATATAACCTCACCCACCTTGTCTCGCTAATATCCTGGGACTGACATGGCTATAAAAACACTGAACACAGATCTAAGCATTCACACCCTTTCCTTTCCTTTCCTTTCCTTTCCTTTCCTTTCCTTTCCTTTACTCTTGGTTAAGCTTTCATTTTCTATCATGCATGCAAGTGAGTGGTTATTGGGAAGCCAACAGATGCTTGAACTTCTAGGGCCTAGTTTTGGAAGTACCCACTGGGGTTTGGTGTCCCTGGGATCTGGGACCTGGAGCGGTAGATACACTAACTACCTGCTGAGCTCCTCCCTAAGAGTCAACACTGATTACGCCTTTATCAAATTATTACACAGAGTGTAAACTTGGGTTGCATGCAAGTATGCATTAGTGTATTTGATATGAGTCATCTATCTGAGTAATAAGTCACTAGTCACTGAATCTTAATATTCAGCCTCTAGTGACTGCAAATGTAACCATTCTTCACCTGGAATCCTAAACTAAACACAAACAGAGAGAAGCCAAACCCCATGCAGCATGTTACATTCTGCAAGTGGTCTGTCACTCCCTGATATACTCTTAAAAAAAAAAAAATCTGCAACCAGCTGTGTCTGAGAACACTGCATGTTATCCCTCCTGAAAATTTTACACATGTCTGAACGGAGGTAGACAATTACCATTCTCCGTCTGGAAATTCCTTCACTCCATGTGGAGTGGGAGAGGCTCACTGAATTTGGCTCATTGTATCACTGTTTCCCTTAAGTAAATAGAATTACTTGTTCTTAATACCAGCAGCAAATAAATCAGGGAATAGCCAAGTTATTTTTTCACATATAGGGAGTCACACTTTCTGGATCCTGAAACTCACCATTGCCAATTTATAATACTCATTTGATAGAC
Source organism: Chrysemys picta bellii (assembly GCF_011386835.1). Classification (NCBI taxonomy): domain Eukaryota; kingdom Metazoa; phylum Chordata; order Testudines; family Emydidae; genus Chrysemys; species Chrysemys picta. Next base: position 38,149,916 of record NC_088791.1, read on the forward strand.
CCTTTGAGGAGGATCCTGTCTCTCTGGACCAATGGTATGCAAGAAGGATTGTAACGATGTCTTTCCTCCTGCTATGTGCAATGGAAGCCAACATCTGACTTGAAATCAGAGTGACACATAGGAGTGCTGATAAAACATTGATCTACATTTCCTGGCCTTTGTCATAGAATATGCATCATAACTACAAAAGGATTAAACCCTGTCACACGGCAGGGGTCAGTAATACCTGACTTTACTGGCTACCGTTGCATTTCTGACAGAATGCTTTCCAATTTTGGCCATATCTATGCTAGTTTTCATATGTGCTGTAAGTAAAATTCAATCCAAGACCTGATTGTGTTCCATCTGACTTTTATAGAGAAGCTGCAAGTGCCACAAGAAGTGTCCAAACCAATCCTCCTATCCTTAAAATGTTAATTTTGCTCTCTGTGTTTAAAACAGAGGGAACGATCACTCCTAGCCCTTTCTCATCCAAGATCATGTACTGCAAAAACAGAATTATAGTTAATCTGGATTTTGGAACCAAGGGACTCATAGTTTTTAGTATATTCCTCCTTCAAAGCTTCTTTGTGTTACATTCATAGAATATACACAGAGAAATTCTATAAAAACAAATACTTTTGCTGGAAGGTTGCAAAGTAACACTACTGTATTTCTTAGAATTCAGAACAATAACATACAAGAACCCCAAGTAGAGAGAGACAAAGCAGCCTGTACCCTAAAACAGAGAGATACAACTCAACCCTCCGTACTGTAGGCTGACTTTCTGCAGACTGACTCAGAAGATGATCACATGCTTTCCTACAGAGCTCCCAGTCCTGCAAGCAAGACCAGGAAGCCCTTGAACATTTAAAGTGGGAGGTTACAATTGTAATACCATATACCCAACTTTGGTTTTCAAGAGGGCCAGCTCACACACTCTAGTCACCCAAAACACGGCTAACAATCACTCCAGTTTTGCAGCTATATCTCTCAAAGTACAAGATGAATAGACAACCACAATGTATTTTACCAGTTTTGCTTAGGAAGCAGCCCTAAGTATGGTGTTGTATTCTCTCATCCTTTTCACATCTGAGAAAACTGAAGCTAAGGTATAATGCTTAATGATTCCTTTGAATTTAGCATCTACTATTCTTGATAGTCAGTGTTTGGGAATTTAACTCCTTCAAGGACATTTTTACATCTCCTTTCTGTTCTGGCACAGAAAACAAAGTCTTCTAGATGTTGTCATATGATTGTTGATGATTATTCTATTCAATTCAGCTGTACAGCTAGTCAAGCAGTATTTGATGAACAACCTATTGGCAGATTTTACCCATACTTGTCAAATAAATTATTCAACAAATCATTTTTGCTTTATTTGATCATCTGTAACAGCATTTCTGACTCTTCTGTGATCAGGATACCCTCTAAATAAATAAGCATTCTTGTCCCCAGACACTTTAGGAATTGAACAGTTGGTTTCCATCATCATGGTAAAAGACCTCTGTGTAACTCTGAATGAATACCATTATTCTTCGTGGGTACAGGCCTGGGTTCAAAGAGAACATGAGAAACCCTTTGTAATTTGGGTGCATAGGGATACTCCATAAAGCAGGTTGCATATCTGCCCTTGGTTGGAAAGGTGGCAAGACACTGAATCCAGGTTGAATACGTAGTAATCTGCTACTACAGACTCTGTTTCCTGGATGGGTAAAACTGGTGAGGTGTGTGGGAACCAGTGGAAGATGAAGCAACATCCGCTGTGTCTTCAGGGAGGGAGGAGGACTCAAGATAGGCATTAGTCAAAACCAATCAGTGAAGAAGGGAATGTAAATTCTATTTATAGGGCACTCAAATGGCTTCTTTTTGGGTGTGAACCATAGCCCCCACCCCTCTGATTTTGGGGTATGACAGGAAACCTAAGGCTTTTTTACAGTTTATCTTTAATCATGGTGACCTGCTTCACTATTTGTTACAGGATGGGTGATAAAAATATGCAGCTCTGATTTGCAGACATTGATGCTCAAAACTATTTAAGCTCAGTATGGTTCCCACAGTGTGGTTTGCTTTAAACAGCTCACCTGCATGAAAGAGTGGATTTTCTACCACAGCAATCTGTGCGAAGCAGCTGGCTACAAATGAGAATATCATCATTATCTAACAGTCCTGAAGGAACCCTAGTTGAAATAATAATGTTTTACAATTGTTCCATCTAAATTACAATTAAAATAGTCATTTTCATAATAGGAAATTTGAATGAACTGAGAAAAATTCCTTTCAGCGTTAAGACAGGTTATGGCAGAACTTGGAAGTCATACTTTATATTAAGGATAAATTTATAAATAGTTTATAAGGGATTTGTAAATTATTAATAGATGTTAGAAGCATGTTACAGACGTGAGTAGTATGTGTTACAGATGGTTATAAACACAACAGTAAAAGATATTATATTCAGTTATAAACTATGATTATTAAACTATGAGTAACCAATTGACCCATCAGACTCTAACAATTAATCTTTTAATAAAACATCTATTAATCATATATTAAACTTGTATAAACTATTTATAAAAGTACCCTTAATATAAAATGAGACCCAAATTATGAGGGGATAAATACCAATTGAAAGTTGCCATGTACATTTCAATTATATATTTATGTTTAATTTTATTATTATTTTGTTTATTACTACTACTTCCATAGAAACAACATCACTTTGGGGATTATTATGGTTTCACAGTGTCACTTAGTTCAGGGTTCTCAACCTTTTTCTATCTGAGGCCCCCCCACATTCTATAAAAACTCCCTGGCCCACCTGTGCCACAACTGGTTTTCTGCATATCATAGAATCATAGACTTTAAGGTCAGAAGGGACCATTATGATTGTCTAGTCTGACCTCCTGCACAACGCAGACCACAGAATCTCACCTACCCGCTCCTGTATCAAACCCCTAACCTATGTCTGAGCTATTGAAGTCCTCAAATCGTGGTTTAAAGACTTCAAGGTGCAGAGAATCCTCCAGCAAGTGACCCATGCCCCATGCTGCAGAGGAAGGCGGAAAACCCCCAGGGCCTCTGCCAATCTGCTCTGGAGGAAAAT